>NC_085140.1:179262693-179883526 GCF_024139115.2 Armigeres subalbatus | reverse complement strand
TCTCTTTGCGGAAGGAAGTTTTTAATACTACCCGAAGCTATTTTAATTTCAACGGTGCTTCTTAGCGCTATTTGTACCCACTGATCCCGTTACGATCTTTGCAAGGACCCGTGCCTTCGTTTTACGTTGGACCCGTTTGCGGAAGTAAAATTCCGACAAGCGGTGGTAATCCTGCAGGGACACCGTTCTGGGAAAAAACCTCTTAGAAGGTCACGTCTCCACGCTCAGCCATGAGCATGTATAAAAACAAGAGGAAGGGGGAGTCTCTGAATTCTCCACTTCCTTCAAAGAAACAAGGTTTCAAGACCGTCCTGCCAAAGCGCGGAAAAAATAGAAGGAAGCTGTAGAATTCAGATATTCCTTCTAACTCTAATATCGGAAATAATTCTTCTCCAATCGAACTGAGCAATCAGTTCGATTTGATTAATGATGAAATTGAGCAAATTGAATATACCTCTAGCCCAGGTGATTCGATTCATGCGAAAAAGCAGAGGATTCCGCCAATTGTGGTATCTGTTGCCGAGTTTTCTGGCTTCCGGAATGAGATTTTGAGTAACCTTCAGGGGATCAAGGTTTCATTTCAGATTGCTAGGAAGGGTGACTGCCGCGTTTTGCCGGGATCCTTTGACGATCGCAAACGTCTTCTTCAGTATTTAACTGAGAAGCGCCATAAATTCTTCACATACGACGACAAAACTGAGCGATTGTTCAAAGTCGTCTTGAAAGGTCTCCCCAGTGATGATAAATCACTGGATGAGATTAAAATTGAAATTTCTCAATTACTTGGATTTTCACCAGTCCAAGTAATTAAGATGAAAAAGAAATCCCACTCTGGTACTTCCCAGAGGGGCATTTCTCAAGAATTTTATTTAGTTCATTTTAACAAAAGTGAACTAAATAATATGAAAAGTTTGGAAAAGGCGTGTATTATGTCTCATGTCCGTGTTAAGCGCATTTTACACCTCCCGTGAACGTGAACGTGAACAAACTGTTTTTCGATAATAACTTCTTGATACATACTCAAATCGTGAGGGAATCATGTTCAAATGAAAGGCAGATGCTGCATTTAGTAATGAGATGCATAAAAACATGAAAAACATCAATAATATCAGATTTATGAGCATTCCACGGTCATGCCTGTGAAATCATCGTGAAATAGTATCTGTGGTGAACTCATCGCAAGTGTAAACGCGACGGTGAACATGAACGTGGAACTGTGGTGAATTCAAAAATACAAGGAGAATAGATTGATTTGGATTGGGAGTTCACACCGACCGAGAGTGTTTACTGTTCTCGTTGAATCGGTTTCGATGGGTTCCTGCTTTGTGTGTCGCTGTCGCTAATTTTAACACTCGTATCGGTTTGGTCGGAAGGAAACTAACTCAGTAGTTTCTCATAAATGAATTGTGTTTCTTTTTTATTATTTGGTAATATTATTTTTTCTGTTTTAAATATTTTTTATTTTATTACTTCAATCATTCGTATATTCAATCGAAAAATAAATATTTTCATAGATAGATTACTTCATTCATAAAAAAAATTAATTCATTCTTTTTCTTCTTCATCCTTTTCAATGGCTCTATATTACCACTGAATCTTGGCCTGCTTCTTTACTCAATATTCCATTAACATTTCCACAGTTATTATTTGATGTTTATATTCTGTACCCGTCCATTGCATGGATATGTGTCTTATGTTGCAAGTAGAAAGAAACGCTATGATCAGTGAGTCGAGATTGCCGAAAACCCGAAAAAAATCTTTTAGACCGCAACGAAAATCGAGAATACTCCGCCTTTGCTGACAAGGCTAACTAGAAACCATTGTATTTATTCATAATTATTTTTTAATTTTATGATTTATATTTGATGTAATAGTTAATTTAGGTACAAGAGAAATACGACTGGAAGATTTGGTTTTTATTGGTGTTTTATTTTTACTAAATTGTATTAATTTATACGGGTCTCCAGTTAGCCTTGCGAGCAAAGGCGTAGGATTCCCAACACAAATGGCGAGTTCGATTCTCGGTCCGGCCTAGAATGTTTGCGGGTTGGAAACATTATCGGCTCCCTTCCAGTTTATAGTGTATCCATTTTACTTGCCACACAAGATACATACTTATGCGATTGACAGCTTTCAAATTATTACTCTAGAGGGTAAGCCAAGTTTCAGTGGAATGTAGAGCCAATGCACAATGGGAAAATCCGATTTCGAAGGAGGAAATTTTTTTTAACTTTCTTTACCTACAATTTACAGAAGAAATCAAGGGCTTATTCGAAAGGGAATTTTCCAAGAAAAAACAGTGAGTGCTGTTTCATTGGACGTGGAACACTTCTGTATGTAGATATTAAGCATGTTTTGCCCCAGTGTTCCATATACCACGAGTTTTCATATTTTTTCTATATTTTATCTTTAGGAAATTGCTCTAAAATCATCTTTTTCACTGTGGATCCATAGAGGTGCACTAAATATGGTAATAGTTAGAAATTTAAAGGATTTAGGGTCAAATAGGCATCAAAGTGCATTTTTGTGAATTTTTCATGTATTCTGTAAAAATAAAAAAAATATTTACAGATAATTGTTGATATTATTGTCCAAAAATGTTGTACAGACATTGATAAATGTTTGTGAAACAATAACTAATGAAGTAAATCATTTTACAAAAGTATTGTTTTGTGATTTATTGGATAAAGCACGATTTTTGAATACTTCTCGATAGAGCCGATGCCGAACATTTCCAAACCATACCCGATCGCACAACTAGACAAGAGTTATCATATTATTTGAGAGTCGATGTGACAATAGATAGGATGAGATCGGAAATATTCTTTTCTCATGCCTTTTCGCCCAAATTCCTCTATGCAATTATATAGCTCAATAATTGTGAGTTAATAGATGATGGAGTAATATTAATTTAATGATAATTTGTCAATTATACTATGAAAATAACAAATACTCGTATATTGCATTGAAAAAAATAATTCGAGGGGTTTTTGAGGTCAACAAGCTCAGAAGATTATTTTATATTAAAAATAAATTCACAAAAATACGCTTTGATGATTATTTTACCCCAAAAACACTTTAATTTTCAACTTTTGCCAACAAAATATGTATAGTGCTTTCTGAGGATCCACAATGAAAAGGAAAACACAATTTTAGTACAATATTTTAAAGATAAAAGGACGAAAAATATGAAAAAAATTGATTTATGGGACATCGGAGTAAAACGAGCTCAATAACTACATACAGTAGTATCCCGCGTCTATAAAAATCACTCACTGAATTTCTTTGAAAATTTTCTTTTGAATAAGCTCTCATTCTCCTCTGTCGTCCGTAAAAAGTTATCCTATTTTGTAAACAAAACAATATATATTTAATGAGCTTCTAGACTTGTATGACCCCAAAGTCCCCTATAATTCAATACATTCAATGAAATGTATGATTATTTGTTATTTTCATTATGTTATTGGCAAATATCATTTAAATTAATAGTATTTTCAGTTTCGCTGGTAACAAATCGCGTCGATCACTTTTTATGCACCTTTAAAATCGTCGCCAATATCTTTAATTTAAATCTGTGTTAATGCAAAGCCAAATCATTAAAACATGCCAAAAAAAGTACTAAACTTCTGGAAATAATCTGATTTTTGAAATCAAACAATTTTGTTCGTAGTTGATCTGACAGATCTTATGGCCATGTTTGCTGGCGACAATTTGCTTTGCGACGATTTCAAATTGACGCTGCCGGAAAATTCGAATAAAATGCATTTTGACGCTTATTAAACACCAAAATCCCTGAAATTTTCAACTTTTTCCAGCAAAATATATGTAGTGCCCTTTTGTCGATCCACAGTGAAGAGATAAACACAATTTTAGAGCAATGTCCTAAAGATAAAATGACAAAAAATATGTAAACTCGTGATGTATGGGACATTGGGGCAAAACGAGCCTCATAACTACATACAGAAGTGTTCCACGTCCTTGATTCTTAAATTCTTTGGAAAATTCCTTTTTGAATAAGCCCTTAATCTCTTCTGTAAGTTGTCCGTAAAAAAAGTAATTATTTTTTCCTCTTTTGAAAGCGGATTACCTAGTGTGCAATGAAGGAAAAAATATATATTTTTTGGGTATTTTTTACAACACCATCATTATTGTTCATTAATTATAATTTGTTCATTCGCTTATTTATTGAGTCACTGATTTACTAGGTTTCAAAATAAATTTATTGATTTATTATTTTTTGTTGTTGATATATGTATTAGATTTTTGAGTGATTAGTTTTTTAATTTCTTTTTAATTTATTAATTTTCTGTTCATAAAAGCATAACAAGGAAGCGGCAGTTTAGTAATTTATTAATTATTAATTGATTAATTTATCAATTTTTTTATTCATCAATTTATTAATTTATTATTTCATTGATTTATAAATTTATAAATTTATAAACTTTTTATTTATCAATTTGGTAATTTAATAATTTATTACCATACCTTTATAAACTCATTATGAAATATTTTTTATTATTTTACTATTCTATTTTTGATTATTTTATTATATTTATTTTTATTCAATAATTTATAAATTCATTTATTTCTGAATTTATTAATCTAAAAAATTATCCATTTATTAGTTTTTCAAATCAAATTTCATTCCCATTCTTTTGTTTATTCAAAGTCTTAGCTATATTAGTTATAAATGCTTGGCATACTTTTTCTGCTTTGCTACTACTGAATCGTTCGATATGTTTGTACATCGTCTCTGTCGTTCACGGTGAACAGATTTTCAGAATGCTTTTGCCATTCGAACGTGAACGAGCTCCGTGGAATTTTTTTACCTGATTTACCAGAGAAAGCTATCCACCACAGCAATACAGGGAGAATGAAGAATCTAACAAGATGTGTAGATAGCCTCTCTGTCGTTTTCATCCTGCTTGTCTGTCTGCCCTTGTTTTTTTTTTTTGGTACACACATACTCGTATGCTCTTTGCGTTATGACCATCCATGAGGTACAGATATTATTAATAATTATCATTCAGAATGTTTGTGATTAGGTATACCTATATGAGTTTATTCAATAAAGTTTTTTATTTGAAACAGTTTATGTGAGTAATTTACATAACTTGGATAATAACTATCAACAAAATCTTAGCACAGGAAAAAATTTTGAATACATATTAAGACTTTCAATAGTAAACACAACAATTAAATACGGATATACGATACGTGATCAATTGAATTTTATACACGAAAACTTGAGCAAAAATTGGGATTTTTTTATTGGCGAACTGGTCAAATATTCAAACATTAATTAACACTATTCGAACAAATGAATAATAAATTTTAAAAAAATGAGATGAAGAAAAGTATTAAACAAATGTAAGCCAAAAGAGAAAGTCAAAAATTATATCTAGCAAAAGTAAAAAAAAATTAAATAACTCCTCATCAAATTAAACTTGTTACTACCGCCATCGGTGGTGACAATGGGTCTGGGGGGTGAGAATGCGTCATTGCTCTCACCGGCAGTCTGGAGGTCATAGAGCAAAATCGTTCAAAAAGATCTCTTATATTTTAGTCTTCTTGCCATCAGATACATTCAATCTATTCTATAAGCACTCTAAGTGGTTGAAACAGTGACCCATTCTCACCCCCCGACGACGGTACATGTCAAAATCAATCGTTCAAATGGGATAGAAGTCACTAGATAGAAAATTAGAAGAAATTACTTCTCTTTTCGTTAATTCGTATTTTCTTAACTGTGTGGAACAGAATGAATCATGTGAATTACATGCTCCGTGGGTAGTTTTGCCAGAACTCCTTTGATGCGAACCAGTCGAAAGATAATTATTTGGATTCAGGTCAATTGATCACCGGAACTTGTTAATTCAGCTTTGAACGGTGCAAAATGTATATATTTGGTAGCACAGTTGAAAATTTGCCATTCAGAAATCATTAAGTATATGTACCTACTGGCTTTTCATAACCAAATTCCCGAACATTTAAACGAAAAGATGATTAAAATTAAACAACTTGATCAACATCGTTCCGTAGATTACCCACTCAAATAATTCATATACATATATGCGACAATATGTTTCATTTTTATTTTCTTCGTTTACTACTGCACACTTACTTGCTGCCTGCATTCGTGGGCAATAATTCAACACTTCCAACTAGACTCGATTGTCCACGACGATGTTCACTGTGAAATTATCGCTCTTTCTCACCTCTTGTTCATGTTCATGTTCACGGGAGGTGTACAGAGGGCTTTACATGGGAACATTTCCGCAGGCCTGGGGGAAATTTCCAAAACCCCACTCAGTGCCGTAAGTGCCAAAAGTGGGGTCATGGAACCAAACATTGTCACATGGATGCTAAATGCATGATTTGTGGTGGAACCTCTCACGCCAAGGACGCATGTCCTGTGAGAGAAGATTCCAATAAATTTAAATGTGCAAATTGTGGGGGCAATCATAAATCCAATTTCTGGGAATGCCCTTCACGCAAAAAAGTTTTGAATTCCCGTGCAAAATTGATGACGGGAAATTCCTATCGGATCCCAGATTCGCAGGGTAGAAATTTTTCAAACGCTCAAATTTCGAAACCAGTTACCGGTCGAGCAATTCATACCCACCACAATTCACAAACAAATTTTGCCGCTCGCCAACGGGTAGCAAGCACTTCAGTAAATTCCAATTTTTCGAATGTACCTACGTATGCAAACATCGCTGCTGGTAGACAAAATTTCTCTTCTCAAAATGAGGTTTATACCCATGTCCCAACGGAAAATAATGGTCATGTTGCCGATTCAGGTAGCATGGCTGCTTCCGATTTTGATTTTTTAACTGAACAATTGCATCACATGATTGATGCAATGTTCAAAGCAAATACCATTCCAGAAGCTGTTCAGGTTAGTATAAAGTACACACAAAAAATTGTTATCGGACTTCGTTTTAATGGATCTAAATAATTGTGTGAAAGTTCTAAATTGGAATGCCCGCTCTCTAAAGGGTAAGGAAGATGATATATTCAACTTCCTAACAGTTCATAATGTGCATATTGCCATTATAACAGAAACTTATTAGAAGCCCGGACTCTCCATTAAAAGAGATCCAAATTATTTTATCTACAGAAATGATCGTCTTGACAGCGCCTGTGTTGGGGTCGCCATTGTCATTAATAGACGTATCAAACATAAATTATTTTCTTCGTTGGAAACCAAAGTTTTTGAAACCTTGGGAGTTTCTGTTGAAACAAATTTTGATCAATTTTCCTTCATTGCAGCCTATTTGCCTTTTCAATGCAATGGGCAGCAAAAGAATTTGTTGAAAGCTGATCTTCAAATTCTGACTCGCAACAAATCAAAATTTTTCGTAATTGGTGACTTCGATGCCAAACACCGTTCATGGAATAATGCTCAAAGCAATTCCAACGGCAAAATTTTATTTGAAGATTGTTCTGCGGGATATTATACTATTCAATATCCCAATGGCCCTACTTGTTTTTCTTCCAGTCGAAATCCTTCTACAATTGATTTGGTTTTAACGGATTCAAGTCAGCTGTGTGGCCAATTGGTAACTCATGCTGACTTTGACTCTGATCACCTTCCTGTGACATTTGAAATCTCACAAGAAGCCATTTATAATCCAATCAGCTCTACTTTTAATTATCATAGAGCTGATTGGGATTTATATAAAACATATATCGATAGGAATTTTGATGTTAATATTCCTTTGGATACCAAAAGTGATATTGACAAAGCGCTCGTATCTTTGACAAATTTAATTGTCGAAGCCAGAGGCATTGCAATTCCTAAATGTGAAATTAAATTCAACTCCATTATTATTGACGACGATCTTCAGCTACTGATCCGTCTTAAAAATGTGAGGCGAAGGCAATACCAAAGAACTCGCGATCCCGCGTTGAAAGTTATTTGGCCAGATTTGCAAAATGAAATTAAAAAACGTTTCGCTATTCTGAGAAATACCAACTTTGAGAATAATGTCTCGAAGTTGGATCCCAGTTCGAAACCCTTTTGGAAATTAACGAAAATTCTTAAAAAAACCTCAAAAACCAATTCCAGCGCTTAAAGAGGGAAATAAAATTTTATTAACAAATGGCGAAAAGGCTCAAAAACTTGCTCAGCAGTTCGAGAGTGCCCATAACTTTAGTCTAGGTCTCACTAGTCCAATTGAGGATCAGGTTACACGAAGCTTCGAAGACATTCTCAACCAAGATAATGTTTTTGACCCTTCGTTGGGAACTAATTTGGATGAAGTGAGATCTATTACTAGAAAATTTAAAAATATGAAAGCCCCGGGTGATGATGGTATTTTCTTCATACTTATCAAAAAACTTCCTGAGAGCTCTTTATCCTTTTTGGTTAATTTATTTAACAAATGTTTTCAATTGGCATACTTCCCAGTTGTTTCCAAGTTGTTCCAATTTTGAAGCCGGACAAAAATCCAGCTGAGGCTTCTAGTTATCGCCCAATCAGTTTGCTTTCTTCAATAAGCAAACTGTTTGAAAAGATTATTTTAAATAGAATGATGGTTCATATTAATGACAATTCTATTTTTGCTGATGAGCAATTTGGTTTTCGCCATGGGCATTCAACTACTCATCAGTTATTAAGAGTTACGAACTTAATTCGGCTCAACAAATCTGAAGGATATTCGACTGGAGTTGCTCTTCTTGATATAGAGAAAGCATTTGACAGTGTTTGGCATGAAGGTTTGATTGTAAAATTGATGAATTTTAATTTTCCTCTGTACATTATTAAACTGATCCAAAATTATTTATCAGATTGCAGGTAAACTATCAGAATTCGAAATCTAACAGATTACTTGTAAGAGCTGGAGTTCAACAAGGCAGCATACTGGGGCCCATTTTGTATAACATTTTACTTCTGACTTACCTGATTCACCATCAGGGTGTCAAAAATCTTTGTTTGCAGATGACACAGGTCTCTCAGCCAAAGGGCGTAGCCTTCGTGTCATTTGTAGTAGCTTGCAAACAGTTTGGATATTTTCTCCACTTACTTGCAAAAATGGAAAATTTCCCCGAATGCTTCCAAAACTCAGCTTATAATTTTCCCACATACGCCGAGAGCTTCTTATTTGAAACCTTCTAGCAGACACATTGTCACTATGAATGGGGTTCCAATTAATTGGTCTAGCGAAGCCAAAAATTTTAGGACTTCTGCTAGATCAAAAATTAACTTCTAAAAATCACATTGAAGGCCTTCAAGCCAAATGTAACAAATATATTAAGTGTCTATATCCACTTATAAACAGAAAATCAAAACTTTGTCTTAAGAACAAACTTTTGATTTACAAACAAATTTTTAGACCAGCCATGTTGTATGCTGTGCCAATATGGACTAGTTGCTGCAATACCAGAAAGAAGGCACTTCAGAGGATTCAAAATAAAATTTTGAAAATGATTCTGAAGTTGCCTCCGTGGTATAGTACCAATGAACTTCATAGAATTTCTAATATTGAGACATTGCAACAAATGTCCAACAAAATAATTTCCAATTTTAGACAAAAATCGTTGCAATCTTCTATTGCAACGATTAACTCCTTGTACCCTTAGTATAAAATAGGTTAAGTTTAGTTTAAGTTGAAAACATTGTAATTCCTACATGGTTAAATTCAACCAGAGGAAAAATTCTAACTGCTAGAGGCAATTGAAATGTATTATTAATAACTAAAAATATAACATAGCAAATAAGGATGATAGTGTTAAGAAAACACGGAACACCTAGTCTAAGAGATGAATGCATGTATTAGATAATTAGCAAATAAAATTAGTTAAAAAAAAATGTATGTATCAATTATTTATACTTAATGAATGGGATGTTTATTTCACTAAAAGTTCAGAAATGCTAACTCCTCTCAATAAGAGGGGATTGGGACATAGTGAACATAAGGAGTTAAATCAACTACCATTTTCTAGGATGCTACATATCTAAATAGAATATAAAAGGTTTTCTTCCAAATTTTAACAAAAAATAACTAAGGATTTCAACGTAAGTTTTTTTTTTGAAATTTATAAAGAAACTAGCTTTATGTACCCGGCCTTGCTCGGAATTGCCAGTTTGGTTTTCAGTTTTTTCACAATCAGAAAAAGATAAAACCAATTGGTCAACAGAGTAATTGTGTTAACTTATTGATACTTCATCATTTGATTAAAAGAAGGCTTTTGGAAACATTGACTGATCTTGAAAAAGGGATCGTTGGCTTGAATAGGCTTATTCCGGGCAAACGTCAATTGCTAAAGAAGGAAAAACATTCACCGATGCTTTATCCCGGGCAAACGCCCATTTTTAAAGAAGGGATCACACTCACCATTTCCTTATTCCGGGCAAATGCCTACTTTTAAAGAAGCAATCACATCCACCATTCAGGAGGAAACACATTAATCATTGCTTTTCACTGGGCAAACCATGATTCCGATGAAGGGTAAAAATTATCATTGCTATATACCCAGCAAATGTATGCTTTCTATGAAAGATTTTTCTAATGCTGTTCATAATTATTCCAAATGCCCTTCATGTCGAATGACCTTAAGCCAAATAGTGTTATGTTAATGGCCTGCTTCATTCAGGGATATGTCATTTTCAGGGAAATATCATTTTCGTTGAAGTAATTTTTGGGGAAATGTTATTACCGGGAAAATGTTATGTTCGAGGATTTGCTATTTTTGAGAAATTCGGGAAATTTATTTTTGGATCATTGTACAATGTGAAAGAACCTCGAATGAACTAAATAGGAGGGATTTTAAATTAAGTCATTTTCCAAACAATATCCAACCCCAATAACCTCCCGCATTCCAAAAGTTTCCCCCAGCCTCCCTATAATAGTTTTGGGCAGAGAATACGTGTTTACAAATTTGGTTTGAATTGACCCATGCGGTAAAAAAGTATACTAAAGTGTTCGTTTAATAAATATACCCTCTCTCGTTCAGCTATGACACTCCTATCCAGTCTGATATAGAGCGATTCCAAGCAACAGCATCAAAATTTAAGAAAATTTTTAATTCATGATTTTCTATTGAGTTGAAACTTTGCACAGTTTTTCAATTTCATCTAAATCGTCATTTTTCGATATCAAATCTTCATATTGAGTCACGACTAACTTTTCAAAAGGGTGTATGTGAAAATGGTTCAAAAATATTTAAAAAGCTGCACAGTAAAAAAAAATGTTCGATTGTTATGATTTTTTCAGCAAAGTTAGACAACTAAATGGTGATTCTTAAGAAAATGTGCACAGTAAAAAAATTTAAAAATATCATTTTGTCACAAAACTCAAATATCTCAAAACCCTATCTTTTTCGAACGTAATTTTTTAGGAAAACGGTCCATTATATTAGCTATCTACCATAAAAATTTGGTGATGGTAAACTAATAAACAAAAAGTTATGACATTTCAAACATTTCACAATTTTCACACATAGTAAAGAAAAAAAAAAATTCCGTTTATTTTTTTTTTTTCAATAATCGCAATTTGATGCTGATTTTATTGTTAAGGGTCTTGCGTGAGTTAAACAAATTGTTTTTATGATGTTCCATATGTATGTATTCATCGATATTATGTATATTACATGTATAAATATTATATGTATAAATAAATAAAAATGAATTAATATTATCCTAAGTATTAAATTAAATGTGGCAGTTACACAATGTTGTTATAGAAACTCTAAGAGTTTTGGGTTTGAATTTTGGTATGGGTTATGATATCATGAAAACAGTTTATTAATACTTATTTTTTATTTATTTTATTCAAATTTTTAAAATATCCAACACTTTTGAATTATTATCAGCACAGTTTGAGTATAGTTTTGCTTTAATTTTATTTTCCGACAATGGAATGAAACAGTGAAATTTTTGGGTTCCTTGGATCGTTTTCGCGTTATTAAATTGCTCGCTGAGCTCTGAAGCCTTTATTTCGTACTCTTCAGTAGTAGTAAAACAAAATGATAATTTGGTTAAATCTTTTTCTTTTCTACGATTTGCCCAATCAAAAAGTTCTTTCGCAGTTTTAATTGGATGCTCACGTTCTTTGGCTAAACTTGCTCTTGTGGCCATGCGCTTTATTGTTCCTCCAATAGCATCACAAGGACCTTTGCCATGTGATGTAGCAATTCTGCATCAATTCCGTACATTGATTTAAATTGACATAGGCTCGAAAAATTCTTACGATTTTTGTACTGCGACGCTGCTCCATCAGACATGAAATATATCTTTTTGACTTCTTTATGCTTATCAACGCGTAAAAGTTAATCATTTTTTCAATGAACAAGTTTACGGATACTGAATCGTGTCTTAAATCTTCGGAAATTATAATAAAACTTAAGTGTTCAATTTGCGTACTTCCATTAAAATAAATAACGAATGGATGAATTGTAGCTTGTTGTACGTTCCAGTGAGGGACTGCACTTCATCTTGCAATACAAAGCTGTAATTTTCAGAAAAATCACAAATGACTAAAAATTCACCATTTTGTAATGTATTTTTCGTATTTTTTAAAAAGCTGGATTGTTCTGTTTTAATGAAATCGTGAGTGATTAAACTTTCTAATTTCAAGCAAAAATATGACACAAACTCATCTACAGGTTTTACAATAGTTTCTATGTCACACCTATCCGTGGTCACCCATTGCTCAAATGATAACTGATCAATATATTTTTCTTCAAACTCAGCGAATAAAGTATTTTCCAATGATGAAGAATCTGGACAATCCGAACAAGATCGTAGATAGCAATTTGATGTTGTATTTTCACACAAAAGACTACCAGTTAACATTTTAATATCCTTTGTTAAATTGATTCTTTTCAAACTATGTAAAATAAGATTAATATTCTCATGGGTTGTGCACACACACACATTATGTGTTCCTGAATTGGAAAGAAGCTTACATTGCCTTGGCCGAAGGCTTGCAAATGAGGAAAAACGTGAATTTCCTTGAAGCGTGTGTACGCTTCTTTCAAAGTCGTCATCATTAATCGTTTTTGGATTGCTTGACGCTTTCCATCTTTTTTTACTGATACATAATCTTTTTGACCAGGCATAGCTCGACTTACTTCATCATCTTCAAAATATTGAACTACTATTTCTTTTGTCTCATCTGTTAATGCAGTACTAGACCTAGTATTTTTGGTTGAAAGACAGTTATTCTTCAATTGTTTTGCCTCTTTTACTGTATTTCTATTGGTTTTGAACTCATCAATGGCATCCTGAATAGACCACGAACTTGGCAGCATCGACAAAATCAATAATTTTTCTTTCCTTGTCGTGGCTGCATTCGAGAACCTTTCATTCATATTTATAATTACCTCATCGTAGTCTGTATTTTCCACATCATCAGGTCCTAATTTGAAGAGGTTTCTTCGTACAGCTTCGTTTATTTCACGGTATTTTTTCTCCGGGTAATAAACATAGTCCATCTTACTCCATTTAATCGGAGTCACTTTTATCCCAGCTATGCCCTCGTTAAAGCGTTCGATGTTGACCTTTTGGATACACTCATCTTCCGATTGATTTGTTGAAACAGATTTCGCTGATGGTACGGTGGCAAGGCTCTCAGCACTTAATACTTCTGGTAATTCCTCAGTTGTTGTCGATACATCTGGCAATTCCTCAGTTGCTGTCGTTTTCGAACTTCCTGCGCTCTGCTCAACCGATGATATACAGATTGCTCTTTTGTCAACGTTTAGACGGCAGGACGTGCAAATGCGTAAATTTGTATTCAATGTGGACATTGGAGCATAACCAGTCGCTTTCAGTTTATCTATGGTGCTTTCGGTGAGATTTCGTAACTCTTTTGGACACTTTTTCCATCAAACGGCCTACAACAGTTGAGAAAGCGGCTACTCATGTTGTTCGTAATATTTCAATAAACAAAATCACTTTTAAGTTTTTACTGACTAGTTTGGTGTCATTTGTTTGACTGAAGAAAAATTACTATAAGATCTTTAACAACCTTAGTAGTAGTAATTTTTTGCTTTTTCGTGAGCATTGTCATGGTATGTACCTATCATGCATTTGTTGTTGTTGAAGATACCGTTTCCTCCCGATCATAAAGTCTATTCTCTAAGAGGTATATTTTTGCAGGTAAACTATAGACGTACACGTGTATATAAATCTTTGATTTTGCAGCTTTTGTCTTAAAAATAACATTTCTGATATGTTTCTATCAACGTTATTATCAACAGGTTTCAACACTATTAAAAGAATTTTTCGCCAGTCACGTGCAATGAAAATTATGACACTATCAATACTTTTGATCACAACACTGGATCGTGTCTAAGTTTCTTATAGATGCTATGAATAATTAAATCAAAATATCATGAAAACAACTTGTTTAAATCACGTCCCTTAACAATAAAATCTGCATCAAACTGCAATTCTCGAAATAACTTACACAGAAAAAAAAAATTTTTTACTAAATGTGAAAATTGTGAAATGTTTGAAATGTCATAACTTTTTTGTTTATTAGTTTACCATCACCAAATTTTTATGGTAGATAGCTAATATAATGGACCGTTTTCCCTAAAAAATTACGTTCGAAAAAAGATAGGGTTTTGAGATATTTGAGTTTTTGTGACAAAAATGATATTTTTAAAGGCAAAAAAAATTTTTTTTTACTGTGCACATTTTCTTAAGAATCACCATTTAGTTGTTTAACTTTGCTGAAAAAATCATAACAATCGAACATTCCGTTTTTGCTGTGCAGCTTTTTAAATATTTTTGAACCATTTTCACATACACCCTTTTGAAAAGTTAGTCGTGACTCAATATGAAGATTTGATATCGAAAAATGACGATTTAGATGAAATTGAAAAACTGTGCAGAGTTTCAAATATTTTCGAAATGGTCGCTCAGGATCGACTGACATGCCCCCGTGGAATGTCTCGATAGTCTTCCTTAAACAGAAAATATGGGTTCCAAATTTGGTGGACATCAATAAATGGTTTCAAAAGTTATGCTGAATTGATCGATAACTAAACAATACCCCTTTCTCACACCATCCCCATTTTAAAATGACCTACCCTCATGCACTAAAGTTGTTTCCTTAGGACATACAAAATTTGGTAAAAATCGGCCAAGGGGTTCAAAAGGTACACTGAGTTGATCAATAACTTAGCGATACACCTCCCCCCCACAACCTCCCCTTTTTCCCATAAAGCATCCCCAACCCCCCTATCGTCATCTCCTAAAGATAAAGAATGTGTGTTCCAAATTTAGTAGAAAACGGCCAAGGGGTTCAAAAGGTACACTGAGTTGATCAATAACTTAGCGATACACCTCCCCCCACACCCTCCCCCTTTTCCAAGGAGCATCCTCCTATCGTCATCTCCTAAAGATAAAGAATGTGTGTTCCAAATTTGGTAGAAATCGGCCAAGGGGTTCAAAAGGTACACTGAGTTGATCAATAACTTAGCGATACACCTCCCCCCCCCACACCCTCCCCTTTTTCCCATAAAGCGTCCCCAACCCCCCTATCGTCATCTCCTAAAGATAAAGAATGTGTGTTCCAAATTTAGTAGAAAACGGCCAAGGGGTTCAAAAGGTACACTGAGTTGATCAACAACGTAGCAATACCACTCCCCCCACACCCTCTCTTTTCCAAAGAGCATCCCTAACCTCCCTATCGTCAACTCCTAAAGATAAAGAATGTGTGTTCCAAATTTGGTAGAAATCGGCCAAGGGATTCAAAAGGTACACTGAGTTGATCAATAACTTAGCGATACACCTCCCCCCACACCCTCCCCCTTTTCCAAGGAGCATCCCCCTATCGTCATCTCTTAAAGATAAAGAATGTGTGTTCCAAATTTGGTTGAAATCGGCCAAGGGGTTCAAAAGGTACACTGAGTTGATCAATAACTTAGCGATCCCCCTCCCCCCACACCCTCCCTCTTTTCCAAAGAGCATCCCTAACCACCCTATCGTCATCTCCTGAAGATAAAGAATGTGTGTTCCAAATTTGGTAGAAATCGGCCAAGGAGTTTAAAAGGTACACTGAGTTGATCAAAAGCTAATCGATACCCCTCCCCCCACACCCTCCCCCTTTTTCCAAAAAGCATCCATAACCCCACTATCGTCATCTCCTAAAGAAAAAAATGTGTGTTCCGAATTTGGTAGAAATCGGCCAAGGGGTTCAAAAGGTACACTGAGTTGATCAATAACTTAGCGATACCCCTCCCCCCACACCCTCCTCCTTTTTCCAAATAGCATCCCTAACGTCGTCTCCTTAAGATGAAGAATGTGTGTTCCAAATTTGGTAGAAATCGGCCAAGGGATTCAAAAGGTACACTGAGTTGATCAATAACTTAGCGATACCCCTCCCCCACACCCTCCCCCTTTTTCCAAATAGCATCCCTAACCCCCCTATCGTCATCTCCTAAAGATAAAGAATGTGTGTTCCAAATTTGGTAGAAATCGGCCAAAGGGTTCAAAAGGTGCACTGAGTTGATCAATAACTTAGCAATACCCCTCCCCCCACACCCTCCCCTTTTTTCCAAATAGCATCCCTAACCTCCCTATCGTCATCTCCTAAAGATAAAAAATGTGTGTTCCAAATTTGGTTGAAATCGGCCAATGGGTTCAAAAGCTACACTGAGCTGATCAATAACTTAGCAATACCCCTCCCCCCACACCCTCCCTATTTTCCAAAGAGCATCCCTAACCCCCCTATCGTCGTCTCCTTAAGATGAAGAATGTGTGTTCCAAATTTGGTAGAAATCGGCCAAGGGGTTCAAAGAGTACACTGAGTAGATCAATAACTGAGCAATACCCTCCCCACACCTCCCCTTTTCCAAAGTGCATCCCTAACCCCCCTATCGTCGTCTCCTTTAGATGAAGAATGTGTGTTCCAAATTTCGTCAAAATCGGTCAATGGGTTCAGAAGTTATGCTGGAACATACATACAAACATACAAACATTGAGTTTTATATATATGGAGGATGGAGGATGGAGGATGGATGGATTCTTTCAGTTTTAACGGGAAGCATTTTGAAATTTCAATGTAAATTTAATGGAATGTCAAAGGAAAGTATTGGTATTTTCACGAAAAAATCAACGAGGAAATGTTTTGAAAAATTGCAACATTCTTTAGGCATAACATACTTGCTTAGGTATTTTAATACCAAACGAATAATAATTAGTGATACGTGTAGTATTGTAGTACAGTGAATTCTCTCTTACTCGATATTGAAGGGACCATCGAGTTAGGGAGGTATCGAGATAGGGAACACATTTATATTTGGCCGAAAATTATTTGGCTGAGTAGTTAAAATTTGTTTCCATATTAAGTGAAGTGAGAAATGAAATGTTCGAAGCAAATAGTGAACAGCGAGAAATGAGAAATGAGATGTTCGAAATAAATACAGAACAGTGAGAAACGAGTATTGAAAAACGGAAGTGAGTACTGAGTAGTGAGATGTGTGCAGTAACATGTATGTAGTGGAAAGTGAGAAATGAGAAGTGAGAAGTCAGTGGCGAAAAGTGAGTGATCTCTTCTTCCTGCTTTCTTCTCACAACTCCCTTCTCACTTCTCATTTCTCACCTCTCACTACTTATTCTTACTTCTCTCTTCGCATATGTTGCTTCTCACCTGCCTGTTCTTACTACTTCCTTCTCACTATTCATTTCTCACTTCGCCAACTCACTTCTCATTTCTTTCTTCTCATTTTTCACTTTTCAATTCTCCCTTCTCACTTATAACTTCTTATATCTCACTTCTTACTTATCACTTCTCATTTTTCACTTTTCAATTTTCTTCTTCCTTCTCACTTATAACTTCTGACTTCTCACTTCTACTTCGCACTTCGAACTTCTCACTTCTAACTTTTTTCTTCTCACCTCTAATTTCTCACTTCACAATACTCACTTCCTACTTCGCGCTACTTCTCACTTCTCTTTTCTTACGTCTCACTTCTCACTTTTCACTTCACTTCACACGCATTTCTCACTTCCACCTTCTTTCTTCTCACCTCATATTTCTCACTTCCTATTTACTTCGCGCTTCTCACTTTTCATTTCTAACGTCTCACTTCTTATTACTAACTTCCTACTACTACTCACTGCTTACTTCATATTTCTCATTTTTAGCTTTTCACTTCTCACCTGTCATTTCTCACTTCTCGATTATCACTATTCACTTCTAACTTCTAACTATATCGTGCATGTTACTGTTTCTGACAACATCGAGTTAGCGAGGTGAAAATGCATTGGAAAATTACTTCGACTTAGAGAATATCGAGCAAGGGAGATATCGACTTACGGAGGGAACGCAGTGTGCTAGATTCAAGGGACTTTGAATTTCATCGAGTAAGGGAAAATTTCGAGTTACAGAACATCGAGTTAGTGAGAGTTCACTGTAATAGAGTATGTTATGCCTGAAGTATTGTGTACACTATTTTTTAGGTATTTTACCTCTTATGCAAGGCTATTTCATAACAGAACATGATATTATTGAGTAAATTTCTCTCTCTCTAGAAATATTCATCGATTTTTTTTTTATTTTCATGGAAATTTATGTAGGGTAGAATACGGCATTGGCAGGGTGCGACAGTTGTTGGCACCCTCAACAATATTTGCGTTTTTCAGCAAACATACACTGTTTATGAACATAATTTTGATTCAATCACACAATTTCAAGTCTAAGCTTTCATTTCAATAAGTTGTTTGTGTAAAAGTAGCAAGATTTGATGTGTTAATCACCGAAACTAATTTGCACCTACGAAATCCTTGCCATTATTGCACTGCCAAAGAGATCAGCGCACGAAAAGCAAACCGTTACTTACTTTTTTGGATCGCCTGTTTCTCCTCTTTATAGCGTATGACATGACAAATTAGGTACGTAAACTACTTTTTACACTTTATCACCACTTGATTATCACCACTAGGAGCAAATTTATGCAATATTTGCTCTATGTTTCACTAAATAAAATCAGGACTGTTCGTTTTCTTTGGCAGCAGCACACTTCGGAATAGAGCGGGAGAATGTGTTTGTGAGCATATCAAACACACGCTAAAAAGATACCACGCACAATTCTATGTGATTTGATTTTAGCAAAAATACGAACAAAATATCCGGCGATGGCATTTATTTAAAAAAAGTGTTAAAATACAAATGCTTCAGATTTTTTACGCAGACCATGAATTATATCAAAAGTGATAGTAACATCGTAGTATTTTAACCCTTATGTGGCTGACAGGACCGCTTTCCTTTTGCAACTTCAATACTTTCCAAGCTCATCAAATAAATCATAACCATTCCCGTTCCTACATAGCGCATTTCAACCATAAATAATTGCCTACTTTTAGGGTATTATCTATTATTCAACTGTGAAACGTAGTGTAAGAATGGGGTGGCTCCAGCGGCTGGATAGGACAGTGCTGCCCATTATTCAACATATGAAGACTTACGAGGTGGAATATATTGTTAATATACTATACTACCAGAACCGACGAGCTTCGTTTTACCTGAAATTGATTAATTATATATTTTTTACATTATTTAAAAGACGGTTGAATAGACGAAATTTGCAGAATTAGATTCCATTTTTGCCTTTCTCGTACAACAAAGTTGTACCGAAAGGCTATCATTTCACTCCGAAAACGAACTTTTTATAGAAGCTTCGGAGACCCATAGTGTTATATACCATTCGACTCAGCTCGACGAGCTGAACAAATGTCTGTCTGTCCGTGTGTATGTATGTGTGTATGTGTGTGTATGTGTGTGCACAAAAGCTAAGAAAAACATTAGACAACTTTTCCAACAATTTCCTCGCAACAAGCTTCATTCGACAGGGGACAAAGGCTAGTTGATCACTATTGAATTTTAAAACGATTGACCGTTGCGTTTAAAAGTTATAAAGAAAATGGTACATCGAACCATATTCACTATATAAGGTTGGTGTCTTGGCTAAATGCGAGAAAGGCAGTATCACTACTCGGTGAATTAAGTTGGGTTTTTAGATTAATATTCGATTAAAGCAGAAATTTGTACTTTATTTGTATGGGAGTCCCCCCTCCAGAAGAGGAGGGGTCTAATACCATCATAAGAATCTTTATCGTTCCCAAAAACCTCTACATACAAATGTTCATGCCGTTTCCTAATCTATAAGGGCAGACAGACAAAAATTCTTTCTTATGTGTATAGATTTGGTTTTACGTAGTTAACGTCGAGCGGTCGTGTCTTGTACACAACAACCATGATTTTTTTTTTTTGATGGAACAAACATATAATGTAAGGACCGCAAAGAGCAAATTGTATATTTGAAACTGGTTGATAGATTTTTGCTCTCGACTCTTATGGAACGTACACACCGTCAATCAGTTTGACCAACATGACCGCCAACTGTCAAATGGTTGTTCGAACAACTTCACACACACGTTCAAACAAAGCAGCAACCAAAGCGTTTTCCTCGGGGCGGAGTCAATGTTCGTCAAACTGCTTGACTGGTGTGTACGTTGCATAAGGCATTACAAAAGACAACACACTTAGTTTTAAATTCTGCAGCTCGGCAAAAATCCGCACAGCTGTCTGCCCAGCAAAATAAAAACTGATATCCCGGCAAAAATGACGTTTGTTAGCTGATTTTCGGTAAATTATTTGCTGATTTTCAGCAATTTTGACAGAAATCTTGGCAAAAACATGTTTGCTGGGGCACGGCTGTGCGAAACTCGGTAAAAGTTTAACATTTTGCTGAGATCCCGGTAAAAAAAATTTCAAATAGGATGAAAATGGTAAAAGTTATGAAAATGTCAATATACACACTGAAATTTCAAAATACACTAGTACCCTATCTGCCATTCACGTCTGTTTTTTGTTGGCCGCATAAGGGTTAAATTTGTTTTACAATGTGTTTAAATGCTTTTGCCTATCTTTCTACATGACATAAAATTGATACCAAAACTAAAAATTGATGGTTTGTTTTAAGCCAGTTTTGATAATTAATAAAATTTGTTCCAAAATTGAGTGACGCGAAATGAGCGTGCGGCCGATTAATATGAATGAATTTTACTACTGGAGGATATAAACAACCAGCATTTGGCACCAATACATTACCAGTTTTCTACTTCCATGTCTAGTTGCTAAAGAGAGCAAACTCATTGCTGATAAAAGAAATTGCTATGCCAATAGAAGAAACGTTGACCTGTTACTTTATATTAAATTTACTGAGTTTGTGGTAAAAGCTGTTATATTTAGTGAACACCAATCATCAAAGAAATAGCATACAAATGTATACCAGGTCAACTGTACCTGTGTTTTAGTGTAATTATTCATTATTTTTATCATTCAATTTGGCGAATGTCTTAGACTGCCAAGAATAGGTATTTTCCCCTATTTATTATTGAATTATTAATTATGAAATTTATTATGAATAAGCGTGGAGAATTGTAGATCAGCGGCGTGATAGATTTTGTGACGATGCAAGAATGTCAGCGGCCGGCGGCGGTGTTTGATGCAAAACTGTTCGACTTTCAGTTTTAAACTGTTTGCGGTTAAGTAAAATCAGTATCAATTTTTCATTATAGCTTTATTTTGAAAATGTCTTTAAACAGCGAAAAGTACAAGTAAAGTATAAACTTTTTTGAACATGTCAAACAAACTTTACTTTTTTTATCCTCACGAGTATTTTGTTTACTTCATTTCTTTTAACTTTATGCCAACAACTTCTATCAAACTCTCTTCAACGATTTTAGATACAATCTCTGGAACCTAACACGCTTCCCTTTGAACAGGAAACATAATCTTCGACCCCCTGCCAAAGAAAAGCGGATGTTTGTTATGCTTCCCTGCCAATAATTACCCTTATAATACGCGTGGGTGGAGCATCCCCGTTCACCAAAGCCTGGCTTTTTCCGGCATACCTAAAGGGAGGATAGGAAAAGTGATGAATTTCCAATTGCCTAAAATACCCTTGAAGTGATTTCCGCACAGAACGAACAACAAATAGGGGGAACCAAAATTGAATGAAGAAAAATTAGAATTCGATTATAAACGCTTCTTTTGATCGAATGGCTGTAATCGGGAATTGATAAATCATTCGAACCAGCAGGCCGCTCGTAACGTTTGACAAATTGTTTTCGTCAGTTTCTGTTTTTTTTAAAAAGATTCCCAAAAATGTTTTCAAATACCTACGGTATTCATTGCACTCACGTTTACATTCATGAATGTTATGCAACGCACATAGAACGTTCGATATCCACATTCTGTCATATCTGACTGCGAGCGTTTACGGTGTCGATGAGAAAATCACCGTTAGACATGCCATTTTCCGACTAAGCACAGCAGCTTGGAATTTCGTGAGCGTCGTGCTGGCAGGCAATTAGGTGCGGAAACGAAGGGAAGCGGCCTATGGTTCTAGCTCCAGGGCTAAGAACAGGTCATAAAGGTGTATCTGTGGGTGGAATTATTGTTAGGCAAAGAGAAGGGATTGCAACATGAGAAAGAATGCAAAGCCTGGCATTAGCCGACAATGTAAGGTTTTTCGGTTTATGTTTCCATACCGTACTCCGATTGACGTAGGGGTAGGTATGTCAGTAAAATTTCCTATGGTTTGGCCGAACGGGTGGAAACAAACTGGCGCGAAAAACTTTTTTCTAGGTTTACGACACTAGTTTTAGGTGTGATTATTCTGACCAGTAGGTGTTATCAGATTACGGGGATTTGGAGACGGAATGTATTTATTACTCCGGAGCGAACGAGCAACAAGCCAGAGCTGGTGATAAAAACGAATGAGGAGAGCTTTGTGGCGGCGAGCTTATTGCAGTACCATTGTGTAAGCACTAGTAACTAAATCTATGAATAAATTCAGTTTTGTTCAATTGATTCCATGGATTATGAAGATTGGCTTCGTTTATATTAATCAAAATATTTTAATAGACTTTTACCTATGTCACTTGTATTTTCAATTTGTTGAAGGCAAGAAAATAAGTTTCCGTCCATCCAGAAATCCATTCGCTTATCATTCCAGCGATATATAACGAACTGATCGCTCATTGCACATTTACTGTTTTTATTAATTTTATTTGGAGTTGATTCGCTATCATTTGTTCGATAATTTACAATAGATGAATTTATTTGGCGCAAAAGCGTACACACCCAATATTTCACCAGATTCAGACAGAACATCCATTCAATTTGTTTTGCGTTCAGAAATAACCATTTTCCTAGCACCCAACTTTCGCTGGCAGATCTAATGCATAACGCATTAAATCCAACTCATAACCACATTATGTGTGATCATAAATAAATAATTTATAAGCATCAATTAATTAAATTAATTCACTTCCACTGTTCAGCACGGGCATTTTACGACACATGCTTCTATGTCGCCTCGTAATTTCCTTGTGGTAGCTCGCTTCCAGGATATTATAGTCATAATAATAATTAAGTCGCTTCGCCCTTCCTCTTCATTAGGCATCCCGTTGTGTTTACCCCATTTTTTCTTTTCCTCATCGTTTAAGAATTGTGGATATGTTGATATGCGCAATGTGACTGGATGATTCGTATCGGCATGAACTGAAACATTATTTGTATAAAGAAACATTTATGCATTCCTCGTAAAACAAAGTTAATATTGACAAGCTATCATTCCACCCAAATGTCGATTTTATGATAGAATACTTAAATTTTATGCGTTTCAATATCCAACGCTTGTCAGTTGAAAGGATGCTGAATAGTACCGTCAGACGCTGGACAAAAGAATAGGAGATGCCAACGTATCTGGCGACGGCAACAGAATTCACGAAAAAATGATAACAGCAGCACAAAAGCAGTAACCTAGGCACTGTACAGCGACGCTAACGGAATGGTTGGTTTTATAAGGAGTGCCAGCGATTGACGACGAGAAAAATGTTGCCAGTGGTCGGTAACCCATCTAACACAGAAGAGAAACTAATTCCACATGTCAAGAAAAGAAAGCACGTGTAGAGAGTGTAATAGCTAAAGCGCAGAACATTATGGATGGGAACAATTTGTGTGATAAGAAACTGTAGGTATAAACATTGTCGATTGTTATTGACCGTTTGGCCGTACAGTTGAAAAAAAAATTGTATCGTCTAAGACGAGTTTAGTACTATCCATTTAGACATTGAACACATTCCACTAAAAAGAGCTTGAAATATTTGTTTCTGAATTATTGTATTGCGAGCAATGAAAAGTCAGTAATGATAAGTGAGGTGATAATCATATAAAGTGTACAGCGAGAAGTGAGATGTGAGAAGGTAAAAGTGAGACGTAGGAGATGAGAGGTGAAAAGAGGTGTGAGAAGTGAACAGTGAGCAGTGAACATTAAGAAGTGAACGGTGAGAAGTAAGAAGTGAGAAGTTAGAAGTGAGAAGTGAGAAATGAGAAGTTCTGAGGCAGATGTTCCTCTTGGTTAACGGGTTGCCAATGTGATAGTATTGAAAGGGAGGTGTATTCTAATCGGATGCCGAAACGAGCTTTTTCACTCATTTCGAATCTTTACAGTTAACTGATAGAACTAGCCAAATTGTAGGTATATGATAGAAGATGGAAACTGTACGAAAGCTTATTTGTAGTTCTAGCGGTTGCTAGAACATAAGAAATATATGAAAAGATACAAAGAAGGAAGAAGGGAGTGGGCCTAGAATTGAACCAACAACCTTCTGCGCATGAGTCAGAAGCGGCTGTCATATGACCACTAAGTCAGTTTAAAAAAGTGAGGATTGAGAAGTGAGGAGTAAAAATCATCCTCATCATCATAAGGGTGCGTCATGTGGGGTCTGACTAGGATGAGGTGGGGTTCGACAGTGGGCTCTGTTGAACTTCTATAAAAAGCTGCTTGTGTCCCCAAGCAGGCCCTATCAAAGCGACTTGTGCCGCTCAAAGCGCACTAGCCTAGTCCTGGTGTTGGGTGGGACTTTAAACAAACTTGACCCGACTGATCGAGCGTCTGTTAACCAAGGAGGTTTGGATCCAACAGCGTCTGTTCTGGCATCCAGCGGCTGAGTATGAAATTCTATTCCCCAGTGGATAGGGGACCTTGGGCCGACAACCTGTTCCCGAAACATCCATTTGTTCGAGAATCCGGTAATGAAAAAATACGGACTGATTTTACGGCGACGACTCTTAGCGCGAAACAACGGACACGAATAGGAACATGGAACGTTTCAACCCTAGCCCAGCAGGGTAAATTGGCACAGCTTGCCAATGAGGCACGCTGCATGAAGCTTGAGATCCTGGGACTGAGTGAAGTCCGTTGGCCAAACTTTGGAGAACACAGAACGCCGTTGGGACAAGTTCTGCTATACTCTGGTTTACGAGGTGAACACGCACCCCGGCATCGCGAAGTTGGCTTCGTACTAAGCGCTCAGGCACACTCTGCGCTTATGAAGTGGGAACCTATAATGTTATGCGCCAACGGGTCTGAAACCTTACTATAATCCAATGTTATGCGCCAACCGATGCTGCCGATCTGCAAGACAAAGAGAACTTTTACAGTCAACTCAATACCGTCGTACATAGAATCTCGAAGGGTGATATCGAGATCTGTTTGGGCGACTTCAATGCGAAGATCAGATCCGACAACTCGAACCATGAGCGCATTATGGGACGCCATGGTCTCGGAGAAATGAGCGAAAACGGAGAGCTGTTGGCAGAATTTTGTGGTAATAACGACATGCTCTTCTCCATCGACCGGTTCACAAGGTCAGGTGAAACGGAGCCTTCTTGATGTACGGAATAAACGTAGTGCCGATATCGCGTCTGATCATCACCTTCTCATCGGCGAAATACGCCTGCGCATTGCGCGAATTCGTCGGCAGGAGGAAAGAGTTGGACGACGATTCAACACACGCCGACACGTTTTGACAGCACCCTACAATACTCACTTCCAATATTTCATTTCTTACTTTTCACTATTCACTTTGGGCATCGGATACATGCAGCTTTTTATAGAAGTTCAACAAAGCCCACTGTCAAATTGCACCACATCCTAGGCAGACCCCACATAACGCACCCTCTAACTGTAGCTACTGTTACACGGACAACAGTTCCCAGGCTACACTAGCAGTTAAGTACGCAACCCTTAACGGGCGGTTAATTGTCATCGGAAGACCCGTGGAACCGTGAGTATTGGAACTGTGAGGACGAGAGCTATGTTAGGCGCTTCTTCCCAGATGTCAACCAACCGTTTCGTAGCACGTAATTAACGTAGTGTCGGCCGATATCGCTTTTGATCATCACCTCCTCATCGGCGAAAAACCCTTGCGCATTGCGCGGATTCTTCAGCAGGAGGAGAGAGTTGGACGTCAACGATACTCGGGGCTTGAACAAGAACGTGAAGCGCTAATTTCGACGGTACAAGCGAGCGTGGGTGACAAAAGAAAGAGAGTCGCAACAACCGGGGACATTCGCCTCCTCTAGGATATCTCATGACGCTTAAGCGGGGCGAAAAAGAATGCAACATGCAACGATACCTGTGAAAGACGCGAATGGTCAGCTATTGACTGACCCAACTGACCAGCTAAAACGTTGGTTCGAGCACTTCGAACTTTGTCAAGTGCTAGTCAGGCTACCACTACCTCGGCATGATCTGCCTAGGATCCGCCGTATAGGTAACAGGCGTATAATCTCCATCACTACTAGATAATCAAACAGCCATCCAAAGCATGAAACCGAACAAAACCCCAGGGGTCGATCGCATATCAGCCGAGGATACTCCTTCGTCCTACGGCTAGTAAATTTAGCTGCTGCCAGAGGGATGGCCATCAGTAGCACCTACTTTGCACGAAAGAACATCCGAAAGCACACCTGGAGACACCCAAATGGTGAAACTTGCAACCAGATAGACCATGTTCTGGTGGATGGGCGCCATTTCTCGGATGTTACCGATGTGTGGACATTCAGAGGTCCGAACATTGACTCTGATCACTACCTCGTTGTGAGTAAAATTCGATCACGGTTGTCAACTGTATCGAACGAAAGATCACAGCGAACGATGCGTTACAATATCCAGCGATTGTCGGCGGAAGGAGTATCGGCTGAGTACCGCCAGAAGCTCGACGAACGGATAAGTGCAATCAACGATAGCGACAACATCAACATCTATGGGAGTCGATCCATGGAGCGATGAGCACAACAGCACGAGAAGTGGTAGGCACTGCACAGAGACGACCCAGGACGGGTTGGTTCGATGTGGAGTGTCAGAGAGTGACAGACGAGAAGAACGTTGCCAGAAGCCGGATGTTGGTGTCGGGTACCCGATCGAATAGAGATCGGTACAAGGAAGCAAGAGCAGCCGAAGCAAACGAACCCACCGCAGGAAGAAAAAAGAGTACCAAGAACAAGTTATTAGTGAGGCGCAGGAAAAAATGGAGCAGAACGATATGCGGAGGTTTTATGAGTCTGTCAATGGCGTGCGGAGAAAGACAGCGCCATCTCCCGTCATGTGCAACGACCAACAAGGGAATTTGCTGACAGATAAAACTGAAGTGGCTGCCAGGTGGAAGCAACACTTCGAGACTTTGTTGAATGGAGGAAGTGACGGTGCATTGGTGAACAGAATAAATATTAGCGACGATGGACAAGCTGTGGAGTCACCTACACTAGATGAGGCTAAAAAAGCTGTTAAAGAGCTGAAAAACAATAAGGCTGCGGGGAAGGACCAGCTCCCGGCTGAACTTCTCAAACACGGCAGTGAGCAGCTTTATGGAGTTCTGCACCATATTATGTCGAAAATATGGGTAGACGAGGAAATACATGCTAGCTGGTTGGACGGCCTCATTTGCCCTCTATAAAAGGAAGGGCACAGACTGGAGTGCGCCAATTACCGAGGAATAACCCTCCTTAATTCGGCGTACAACATTATGTCCAGTATTCTGTTCAACAGATTGAGACCGCTTTAAGAGTCCTTCGTCGATGAATACCAAGCAGGTTTTCGTGAGGGCCGATCAACGACGGATCAAATATTTACCCTGAGACAAATCCTTGATAAATGCCGGGAGTACAACTTGCAGACACATCATCTGTTTATTGATTTCAAGGCGGCGTACGATTCAGTGAAACGGAATGATTTATGGCAAATTATGCTTGAACATGGTTTTCCGGCGGAACTGATGCGGCTGATTCGTATAACGTTGGACGGATCGAAATCAAGTGTAAGGGTTGCGGATGAAATACCGACGTCATTTGTTACCTTAGATGGATTAAAGCAGGGTGATGCACTCTCGAACCTACTGTTCAATATAGCGCTCGAGGGAGCGATTAGGAGAACCGGTGTGCAAAGAAGTGGTACCATTATCACAAGATCGCATATGCTCCTGGACTTTGCAGACGATATCGATATTATCGGAATTGATCACCGTGCCGTGGAAGAAACTTTGTGCCTTTTAAGAGATAGACAGCGTGAATTGGACTCACGATCAATACCAGCAAAACGAAGTACATGGTCGCTGACAATCAACGTGGGTTCATTAGTGGTGGTGATGGTAGATGGAAGAATTTGGAAGAATTTGTGTATCTCTGAACATTAGTGACGTGCGATAATGATGTTACCCGCGAGGTGAAAAGGCGTATTGCATCTGCAAATAGGGCTTATTACGGACTTCGGAACCAGCTTAGGTCCCGTAGTCTGCAAACGTAGACCAAATTCGCGCTGGTTACTACTCTGTTTTTTCCGGTGGCTTTATACGGCCATGAAACATGGACGTTAAAGGAGGCTGATCGGAGAGCTTTCGGAGTGTTTCAGCATAAGGTGCTGCGGACAATACTCGGCGGTAAACAGGAGAATGGTATCTGGCGGCGTCGCATGAATCACGAGTTGTAACAAGTGTATAAAGGGCTGGATATTGTTAAGCTTATACAACACGGCAGACTACGGTGGGCTGGACACGTTATTCGTATGCCGGATTAACGTAAAGCGAAGATAATATTTAGTAGAGAGCCCGGAAGAGGCCGCAGGCTTCGTGGAAGGCCACGTACACGATGGCTTTTTGCAGTTGAAGAGGACCTAAGGGTGCTCAATGTTCAGGGCGACTGGAAGCGATTGGCCCAGGATCGAGTCCAGTGGAGAAGGATACTCCATTTGGCGTAGGTTCATCAAAGAGCTGTAGCCCATCAAGTAAGCTAGCATCATGGAATTATCTTTCTCATTAATATGTAGAACAGCATAAATAGTACACCTTTGTGCGATCAACAATCATGTTTGCTAGCTTTCGTGTTTTTCTCGAACGAATACAAATCATTTCAAGTCGACATAATAACAATAACATATATACTCTTGCTCGAATATTTGTGATGTCGTTAAACCCATTTTCAACTAACCAGAATGAATTTAAGTTTCACAATCATGTTTCAGTGTTTGTTCCCCAGCAAGACCATGCTGAAGGTGGTGGGTTTTAATCTCGGTCCTTTAAAGCACATTTTCAAATAGGAAATTTTCTCGACTTCCCTGGACATAAAAGTATCATCGAGCCAGCTTCACGATATACTAATACAAAAATGGTAACTTGGCTTAGAAACCTCGTAGTTCATAACTGTGGAAGTGCTCAATGAATAGTTTGAAAAGTCCCAGTCCCAGTTAGAGGTGTAATGTCAGATTATAGCATTTTGCCTCATCTATTTTTTTCCTTTTCGGTGGTAGACATCCATTATTGTTAAGGGAAAAGGATTGGGAGAATCCATTGATACCATTTGTAAATATGCACCCATATCATATCTAATAGAAACAAATTTCAGTTGAGTGAAACATCAAATCCACTTATCTCTCCATAACACTCTTCCAAAACTTCATTTATCGCTCAAAAAAGAAGCAGAAAATCCTTATCAGGCTATTTGTCTAAATAAAAGAAAATCATTGTGCTAGACCATTCTCGAGCAATATATTGCGTTTAACCCCCTATTTGCCTCACATTGGGATTCAATCTGCGCTACAATTCTTCTCTCGAAGGAAATCTGTTCAGCTCACAGCAGCACTCAACGAATGAATGGGGGAATGCTTTGCAAATATGGGTGACGTACGCCACATGCTGCGGAAAGCTATTGAGCTGCCTTCTGCAAACGCCCCATTCCAGTTCTTCGCATAGAAGAGCAGAACTTTTTCCATCCTGGCTGCCAACGCCTAAAACAAAATCTTTCCGGTTAACCTGCTGTCAAGAGGAGGAACGTTTGATCCCAACACTAATAATAGGTTCGAATAAAAAATAAGGAGACTTAGGCAGGGCACATTTTCTTTGCCGACTTCTACATCGCTTTACTCACCGATACAAGTGCGATGGTATTTAATCGTGGCATTTTATTGAAGAAATGGTTATTGCTTAGTATTTTGGATGACCTATCAGCTACAGATTTTCCTATTACGAAATGGAACAGAAACATTTTCTATCCGGAAGAAAAGTAATTTGAAACATGCCTTCGTCAGATGCAAAGCAATATTAGGGCAGATCATGCTTACGGACATAGTTTGTTTCCTTGCATAATTGACATTGGTTGCAAAGTTGCACCTATTGATTGAGGATCAAAGCTTCAGTCAATTTGAATTTGTGGAGCGTTCATAAAATGTCATAAAACTATCAGAGAATAAAAATAATGTTTGGGTACAATCGACAAAACGAATTTAATTAATTTTCCGCATCAAATCGTTTGGCATTTGAATCAACCCCAAGTCTTCAATAATCCTTGTTTAAAAACAGTAGGGTGACGTGTCTTTATTTAAACCTTTAATCAGTGATTGACATCGCAAATCATTTTCGAACAATAATTATCACTTTAGTGAATACGGATTTACTTCAATCATTAATGTGGGTTCAAACAATGGATGGTCACACTTAAAACGTGGAAGATAACTGCCGGAGCGGTAGAGCATTTGTGGTAGATTTAATTCCTAAAGGCTCCCCCAGACCGAAGCGATTACATCGCCGCGACGGCGACAACTAGTCGCCGCAATTCTGTCGTTCGGTCGCTGCCGGCAATGTTCTATTTACGCTTCCATACCAACGGCGACAGAATCGCTGTCGCCAAGCGATAGAATCGCGTCGCGACTGTCGCATCGCGTGTGTTTGGGGAAACCTTAAAGAATGAACTTTGTCACCTACCTGTTTTTGAAAAGCATCGATATTATTCATTATTTGCTCCCCTAACTTCCTTTTGGTAATATTTCTCATTGTTGTTTCTAAAAAAAGAACATACAAAGTTTAAAGTTTTAATTTTAGAATCTTTAAATGCTTTCTTCTGCCTGCAATATATTCTCTTCCACCCCCTCGGCACGAATCGACAAACAATCTGTACGGTTGAAATCCAAAATGGAACGTTATTACTCATCTGTGGAGATATCCGTGCGAATAGTTTCCGCTTCAAGAAGGAGGCAACAGCAGAGAAACTACTCAGCCGAACCAGTCGGCTAACTTATTTTCACTGCTATTCCTGTTGCTGATGCTTTAATTGAATTAGTCAAAACTTTCTCCTCGGGCCAATTCCGAAATCAAACAGCACCCTTCTAATGGGAAAGGTAAGAATTTTGAAGATGGTTTAATGGAGCGTTTCAATATTAATGAAATAACGTAAAAGGGTTGAATATGACGGCAAAAGGTTCGCGTTAGGTTCCGTGTTCGGTGTTGGAGCACAAAGTTGGTAAAATATGCACTGCTGTACATAAAAAAATGTTTTACACAAAATTGAAAAAGGGAATTATCAAAATATTGAATAATCTCAAACTACCGTTTATGTCCACAATTTGAAATCCGGCAGTAAAGCATCTGACAGATGCTTCTGACTGGAAATTTATTTCACAATTGTTGTCCCTATCTCTGGCCGAATGTGCTGATGTTTGGATTGGATTTGGATTGGATTTGGATTGGATTTGGATTGGATTTGGATTGGATTTGGATTGGATTTGGATTGGATTTGGATTGGATTTGGATTGGATTTGGATTGGATTTGGATTGGATTTGGATTGGATCTGGATTGGATTTGGATTGGATTTGGATTGGATTTGGATTGGATTTGGATTGGATTTGGATTGGATTTGGATTGGATTTTTACTAAAGCGCACCAGTTGCTGATGATCTCCGTACATTATTGCAAAACCAATTACCAGACGCTAGCAATTAATTAACATAATAAGTGGTGGTCGTCTTGCAATCTACGCTCTTAAAGTTACTTCAAACATGGTTCGATATGTGTAGGATCTCTATTTATTGTTGCTTAATATTGTGTACCAAATATCGCCACGGAAAAAATGCTTTTCGCAACCGGAACTGGAGCAGCCACGACACCCAAAACACCAATTATTGTGTTTTTTTATTGCTGATTCGTCATCACGTTCCTGCTCAAAAGTTGTTTTTTGTTAATAATTTACATCAGATTGACTTTTTATCGCAAGTATTCGTTTGTTTTTTTGTTAATACACTTCGTCATCTCCACATTGTTGTCTCCGCCTCGTCAACTTGTAAGTATTAAAGTTCGTCCTTAAATTTGATATGGACATTGTCATCCGCATTCAACTTCGTTGTTAGCTTAGACGAGATGCGCTGTTTCAAAAGTCCATTCAGCAATCACTTCTGCTCTCGTCAGCCGAGCGAAGGCGCCCATTATAACGAAACGACTTGCTAAGCAACCGATTTTATGGAGCAGAAATATCTTGTTGCTGCTTTTTCAAAGGAAAGTTTTTTTTTCGTAAGTATTCGATGAGTTCCCTGGCAGCACGCTAGCGCGATGACGAAGCAAGGCTTTAAAATAAGGAATCGCGCTGCTCCCAGTATCTTACTACATCTATGCTTGTTGCAGTTGGGCTATTTGTGAAGATAATGGAGCAGAATGACAATGACGCGGTGCTACTTTTCTGTCTGGATATCGTTTCGCCGAAAACCGTGACTTTGGCGAGTAACGCAAAGCATGCCCACGTCCAGAAAGGAGATTGTCAGTTCAGGCAAAACGATAGAAAGATATACTTTTTAAGGGGATAGAGAATTGCAATTATAGCTTTGCCTGGGGTAATGCGAAAATAAAAATCCAGAATGACAAAATGTAAATAAACGTAAATAATACATTGAAAATTTTCCAGTGTACGGCAGTATAACATTCGATGATTTTCCTTGCCCATGATTTTCAGTACTGGTCGCATTTTATTGTAAAAAAAACACTACAGTTTAATGCTTCCAGTAAACATTTCGCTCTTTGGAGAAAGCACCACACTAACCAACGGGACCAGCATGCAACTTTCATTGGCTCTGTCGAACACGTGGGGAATCGAACCCACACTCCACTGCACAATATGATTGAATATCTGTCAACAATAACCCCACGGCCACGAAGCACATTAGCTAATGCTTTATAGGACTGGGTCTGTGTTATCTTGTGCTTAAAGTTTAAGATTATGCTTTCATGCTAAACAGAATCAAGTTGTAGTTGAACAAGTAAACGCATAATATACTAATGACCATATCATTTTTTCCAAAGGAGAACAATTTACGCAAGTCGTGGCGAAAAAGGAAGACATTCCTTTTGACAATTAATTCATCAAATATTACTGTATTTTATCCCATTATATGTTATTCCAATTGCCATAATACTTTTATATAATCTTCTTCTTATTGGCATTACATCCCCACACTGGGACAGAGCCGCCTCGCAGTTTAGTGTTCATTAAGCACTTCCACAGTTATTCACTGCGAGGTTTCTAAGCCAGGTTACCATTTTTGCATTCGTATATCATGAGCCTTACACGATGATACTTTTATGCCCAGGGAAGTCGAGACAACTTACAATCCGAAAATTGCCTAGACCGGCACCGGGAATCGAACCCAGCCACCCTCAGCATGATCTTGCTTTGTAGCCGCGCGTCTTACCGCACGACTAAGGAGGGCCCCTCACTTTTATATAAGGTACACTGGGGGAAGTGGAAAAAGGGGTAAGTGTAAAAATCGACTAGAAAAATTGGAATTGTACATACTTTACAGTTTTTACCACATCATAACATTATGCAAGAATAAATCAAAGTTTATACACTAATACTATGTTGAAATTTGTATAATACATACACTAACACGATTAACGCTTGAACTGTAATTTTAGGTTTCGCGAAAAGTTGATTTTTGCATTCATAAAATCAATTCCTATTTGCACCAATTGTCCCTTTTTCCAGTGAAATTATTATACAGGTGACCCTTATAACACAATTACACTAACCCCATTCAATTGGTAGTGGTTTGTATCAAGAAAGCAAATAATTAAAAGATTTTACACTTACCCCAGGTATCAAACACTGCGGGGTAAGTGGATAATGTTCTAATTACGTAATTTTTTCTTCCCTCCAGGGTTTATTTCGATAGTTGTGAATCATAATATGTTTCTTCTTTGTTATCATTGTGATTCCAGTGGTTATTGGACTAATATGAATGAGAAAAAGCCTGATAAATCCACCTATCGGTATTGATGCCTTTCAAATGTTTTACATATGAAAAAAAATGTATAAGAAAGTTAAAAATAGCACTGATAGGTTAATATATTCTATATTTATTTATTTATAATCAGACTAAGGCCGGAGTGGCCTGTGCTGCACATAAAAGACTTCTCCATTCAGCTCGGTCCATGGCTGCACTTCGCCAGCCACGCAGTCTGCGGAGGGTCCGCAAGTCGTCCTCCACCTGATCGATCCACCTTGCCCGCTGTGCACCTCGCCTTCTTGTTCCCGTCGGATCGTTGTCGAGAACCATTTTCACCGGATTACTGTCCGACATTCTGGCTACGTGCCCGGCCCACCGCAGTCTTCCGATTTTCGCGGTGTGAACGATGGATGGTTCTCCCAACAGCTGATGCAACTCGTGGTTCATTCGCCTCCTCCACGTACCGTCCGCCATCTGCACCCCACCATAGATGGTACGCAACACTTTCCTTTCGAAAACTCCCAGTGCGCGTTGGTCCTCCACGAGCATCGTCCAGGTCTCGTGTCCGTAGAGAACTACCGGTCTTATAAGCGTTTTGTAGATAGTCAGTTTGGTACGGCGGCGAACTCTATTCGATCGGAGCGTCTTGCGGAGTCCAAAGTACGTACGATTTCCAGCCACTATGCGTCTCCGAATTTCTCTGCTGGTATCGTTATCGGCGGTCACCAGTGAGCCCAAGTACACGAATTCTTCAACCACCTCGATTTCGTCACCACCGATAGAAACTCGTGGTGGGTGGCTCACATTGACCTCTCTTGAGCCTCTTCCTATCATGTACTTCGTCTTCGACGTGTTGATGACTAGTCCAATCCGTTTAGCTTCGCTTTTCAGTCTGATGTAGGCTTCCTCCATCCTCTCAAAGTTACGTGCCATGATATCAATGTCGTCGGCGAAACCAAATAACTGGACGGACTTCGTGAAAATCGTACCACTCGTGTCAATCCCTGCCCTTCGTATTACTCCCTCCAAAGCGATGTTGAATAGCAGACACGAAAGACCATCACCTTGCCGTAACCCTACGGGTTTCGAAGGGACTCGAGAATGCCCCTGAAACTCGAACTACGCACATCACCCGATCCATCGTCGCCTTGATCAACCGTATCAGTTTATCCGGAAATCCGTTTTCGTGCATTAGCTGCCATAGCTGGTCCCGATCGATTGTATCATATGCGGCTTTGAAGTCGATAAATAGATGATGTGTGGGCACGTTGTATTCGCGGCATTTCTGCAATACCTGACGTATGGCGAACACCTGGTCTGTGGTAGAGCGTTCACTCATAAATCCCGCCTGGTACTGCCCCACGAACTCTCTTGCAATTGGTGTTAGTCGACGGCATAAAATTTGGGAGAGTACCTTGTAGGCGGCGTTCAGCAATGTGATTGCGCGGTAGTTGCTACAATCCAGCTTATCGCCCTTTTTGTAGATGGGACACACGACACCTTCCATCCACTCCTGCGGCAGAACCTCATCCTCCCAAACCTTGGTAATCACCCAGTGCAGCGCTCTAGCCAGTGCTTCACCACCGTGTTTAAACAGCTCTCCTGGTAGTTGGTCAACTCCAGGGGCTTTGTTGTTTTTCAGCCGGCCGATCTCCTCCTGGATTTCCTGGAGATTCGGAGCCGGAAGTCGCATGTCCTGCGCGCGTGCTCCTAGGTTCATTACCATACCGCCACCGTCGTCTGCCATATCGCCATTCAGGTGCTCTTCGTAGTGCTGCCGCCACCTTTGGATCACCTCACGCTCGTTCGTAAGAAGGTTCCCGTTTATGTCCTTACATATCGGGCTGTGGCACGTGGCCCTTACGTGAACGGTTCAACTTCTCATAGAACTTTCGTGCGTTATTAGCGCGGTACAGTTCCTCCGTCTCTTCACGGTCTCGATCTTCCTGCTGGCGCTTTTTCCTCCGGAAAATCGAGTTTTGTCTGTTCCGCGCCCGTTTGTATCGTGCCTCGTTCGCCCTCGTGCGGTGTTGCAGCAATCTCGCCCATGCTGCATTCTTCTCCTCAACTAACTGCTCACATTCGCCGTCATACCAGTCGTTTCTCTGATCCGGAGCCATCGTGCCTAGTGCAGCGGTTGCGGTGCTTCAATGGCGGATCGAATATCTCTCCAGCCATCTTCAAGAGATGCTGCGCTTAGCTGCTCTTCCGTTGGGAGTGCCACTTCCAGCTGCTGCGCGTAGTCTTGGGCTAGTCTACTGTCTTGCAGCCGCCCAATGTTTAGCCGCGGCGGACGACTCCGACGCGTGTTGATCACCGTCGAGAGTTTTGAGCGCAGACATACTGCGACGAGGTAGTGGTCGGATTCAATATTCGCACTGCGGTAAGTGCGTACGTTCATGATGTCGGAGAAGAATTTACCGTCGATTAAAACGTGGTCGATTTGGTTTTCCGTTACTTGATTAGGTGATTTCCATGTGGCCTTGTGGATATTCTTGCGGGGAAGAAAGTGCTACGGACTACCATTCCGCGGGAGGCTGCAAAGTTTATGCATCGTTGGCCGTTGTCGTTCGATACGGTATGCAGACTATCCGGTCCGATGACCGGTCTATACATTTCCTCCTTCCTACCTGAGCGTTCATGTCACCGATGACGATTTTGACGTCTCGCAGTGGGCATCCATCGTATGTCTGCTCCAGCTGCGCATAGAACGCTTCTTTCTCGTCGTCGGATCTCCCTTCGTGTGGGCAGTGCACGTTGATGACGCTATAGTTGAAGAAACGGCCTTTTATCCTCAGCTTGCACATCCTTGCGTTGATTGGCTGCCACCCAATCACGCGTTGGCGCATCTTTCCCAGCACTATGAAGCCGGTTCCCAGCTCGTTGGTGGTGCCACAGCTTTGGTAGAAGGTAGCCGCTCGATGCCCGCTTTTCCACACTTTCTGTCCTGTCCAGCAGATTTCCTGCAGCGCTACGACATCGAAGTTGCGGGGATGTAATTCATCGTAGATTATCCTGTCGCAACCTGCGAAGCCTAGCGACTTGCAGTTCCATGTTCCAAGCTTCCAATCGTGATCCTTTATTCGTCGCCTAGGTCGTTGCCGATTGTATCGAGTCGTATTATCTTCTATGTTGTTCGTAATGGTTGTTTTAATAGGCGGCTTATTGGGCCTGCGCAAACCTCCTGTCTCGTCGGAGGGCCGTCGTGTCAGGGCTGTTTAGCGTCCCACCTAACACCAGGACTTGGGCTTGTGCGCTTTGAGCGGCACACGGTCGCTTTGGCGGAGCCTACTTGCGGATACATGCAGCTTTTTATAGAAGTTTAACAGGGCCCACTGTCAAACCCCACCACATCCTAGGCAGGCGCCACAACTCGCAGATGGCCTGGGGAGGGATCGTCAAGCCCTTGGACATAGTCCCTGCTGTCCCCCCAAATATTCTATAATTTGCATTAATTTTTATTCATAACAAGTTTCGCCATTGAATGCATTTTTTTTTGCGAACAAATTGGTTAAGGACAAGTGCTTAAGAATAACTGATACTTTTCTACGTTCTTTGCGCACACACATACATACAAATACGCACATACAGACATCATCTCAATTCGTTAAACCAAGTTGATTAGTCTATAACCCTGTAAGTCCCATTTTTCCTTTAAAAAGTTTATCTTCGGGGCGAACATATAGATTTTACGTACACTTAGTGTTCGAAAAGGCAAAACCAGCCCTCCCCTAGTTATAACGAGAATTCCTTGAGGATCTATTCCGTTAAAGTAATGAAATTATTCCAGAAAAGATACTCAGAGCAATTATCGTATTGATTTTAGTTATATGTAACATCTCATCACTAGTGAAGGTCAAGGTAACATGGGTTTTCCACTTACCCCATCCAACTAGGGAAAGTGGAAAAACAACTCCTAATTTTAAAATCTATTTCCATAAACTTCAAGCGACCAAAATAGTATGAATTACCGCACAGTTGATGCAAAACTGACTGTTTTTGATAGCCCATTTTGATTAAACGCATTTAGATCATTTAAACTGGTTTTACACTGATTCAAACATGCACTATCGATTTTTCCTTTTCCACTTCCCCCAGTGTACCTTAATACATAACAGAAATCTACGTTATTGTAACCAAAGATGAACAAAAGTGTAGAAATAGTGAACTTTTAGAACGTATTGTATTGCTCTTAATGCAGTGTAGTCTAACCATGTATCTAATAAAATTATTTCCATGTTGATACAATATTTACCCACAAAACAGATTGATTGTTCCTTATACAAGTATTATTTGAATTCGGATCATACCTCGCTATCAAATGTAGGTGATTAATAAAATTTTAATGTTCCAAGAAACGAGCTATAATAAGCCTTTCTGTTCTTCAAAGAGTTCGTTACTCATCATCAAGGTAAATTCTGTTGTTCCAAGAAAATTAATTCTGGGATTGTACCTTTTTCCATTTTGCCCAAGATTGTCGGCTTCAAACACTCTGCTGGAAAAGTTTCCAGCCGGCCATGACTAATCCCGCTTTCTGTCGAGTGCTCGTGACTGAGCAGAGCACAACCCACAAGTGAGCAATATTTCTGTCGATCTCTATTACACTTCCGAAAGCACTTGACAGTAAATCCCCGAAACGTTTTCTCTCCTCTTGAGATATGCTTGATCGATTTGCTTCCAATATTCGGTTGACGGTCAACCGGCGACCTGCTTTCGAACCGGGACGGAAGTCAACAAAGCTTGCCCTTGCATGCTCCATATTTGAGCTTTACAAAAAGAAACATGTTTAGGTGTGCGATGGAACTTACAAACAAACTGAACCAGATGACTGGAGAAGCAAGAGTTGTTTTCCGCAATAATACGATGGAGATGTAGGTATATATGTATCATGAGCAGCATTGAAGATTTCCGTAATCGGTAACATGTGGATGGTAGGTTGGCGGAACTAGGGAATTCATTTTCTGCACGTTTCACGCCAATTAGCTTCTCAAGCTAGTTGAAATGTTCAAAAAGGGTCACGTTAGGGATTTGAGTTCGGGGTCTGGTTCCTGTCATATGCTTGCAAGCAACATCCTTTATAGCTGCATTGTATCGAAACATGCCCCTTGTTGCGATAGGTTGCGATTACTTTTTTAAACGTTGGAGGATATCAAAGTTTAATGTTTTGTGATAATTTGAGGAAAATTAGATCGGAAATGGAGATACATTCCGTAACACTAGTCGAATTTTTCTTTATTGAACCTTCAACAATTTGTTTAAACTTGTACTACAAATTCGAAAACTAGAAAACTAATCAGAGGTTTTTTTGGGCGATACCAAGTTCGTCGGGTCTGCTAGTAACTGAATAAAAATGAGTGCAAAACATTTAGAACATTTGATAATTCAAGCTCTATCTGGAATAAGGGCGAATGTCGCAAGAGAGAATTCTCTTCGCCGACTTCCCCTCTTTTAAATTAAAGTGACAAGCGGATGATTTCGTTGCGGTTTTTCCCCTCAGAATGAAAGAAAACAATGAAAACTTGCATTCTGAGGTGATAAACCACGAAGAAATCCACTGCTTGTCACTTTTATTTAAAAGAGGGAAGTCGACGAAGAGAATCCTCTCTTGCGACATTCGCCCTTTTACCAGATAGAGCTTGAATTGTGGATTCCAATTGTAATTGTGAAACATTATTAAATTTTTTATTAGGCAATGCTTAAGGAGCAACTGGAATTGAATGAGAGATAACTGATTGCAGATATCAATAATCTGTGTATATGACGGGTAAACGATGGGCATCACAGAATCCATCAAAATTCTATCGGCATAAATTTATAATCATTTATTCCGTTATTCGTACAACAGAGTGTAATTTGCTTCATCAATCATTTTGGCTGTCGTGTTCCTGTGTGAACCACTGTGTTATGGCTAGTGTCATCATCATCACTCATTCATTCGAGGCCAGCGAATCCAGAAGTTGAGCGTATCGATTCAAAAATGTATTGATTTCACTCACGTTTACTTTACACATAGGACAATGAGACATTAATAGTAAACTTCAACATGATTTCGTGAAGCAACGAGTGATGCTGATGGTCAGTGATAAAATGATATTTCGAGATGCCTAAAGCATTCTCCAGGCTCCATTGATTGCTCGGCTATTGTGAAACTGGAAGGGGTCGCCGTATTCACATCAAACAAAAGGTCAAACAAAGGTCGTTGAGCTTGCTCTACCTACATACCAGAGTGCCGACTAGGATAATGTTGCATATCAATAAATTCGATGTCGTTCAGGTGTGTGAGAGTCTGAAATAAAAAGAAAATGAGCCACATATGCAGACGCCACGTCACACTGGTTCATAAGCCCCCAAAACGTGCGTTTTTTAGTTTTCGACCAGAAAACTACATTTTAGAGTCATGACGTCTTCAGAAGAGTTGAAGGATATTTCTTGGGCTTTCTTTTGATAAGAAAATATCAATGATCTATCCACCTTGAAGGGCGGTATGGAATAAAAAATTTACGCAGATGTACAAAAGCAGTGGTTGTTCTCTGCAATGTTATAAAGAATGTGAATTGGAACATCTTTTCTGAAGACACAATATTGGACAAACGGTTTTGTAAGGAATTAGAGCACGTTTTGTATGAATGACCCCCAAAAATAATATTTTGAGCATAACTTTTTTGGAAATGATTTTAGCACTATGGTTTATTCTAGAAAGTTGTGCATAATGACAAAAAACATGTTTGTCTAGAAGACTACTTTGATCTATCTTGAAACCTGTCAAAGTTATTAAGGAATCTTTAGAAAAAATAGTCAATTTTCACATCAACACACCATGAAAAGCGGCAAGAGGCGGCAAGCCAAACAGTCACCATCTGAAAGATTCGGTTTTAAGCTACGGAATGCACAATGTTTTGTTTTGTTCCGTCGTGTTCCACTATTGTTTTGAATCAACTTAAAATAGTCCTTAATGTACGTTTTTCAGTACAACTGTTATGTAAACAATTAAAAAGTGGCTAACATGATTGGTTATTTATTGCATAGTAACAATCTCCATCAAGACGAAACAGCCACATTTAAGACGAATGGCTGTCATTTGTCGAAATTGTAACAATGCAATAAATAACTAATCATGTTGCCACTTTTTAATTGTTTACGTAACAGTTGTACTGAAAAACGTTGGGTTATGGTGGGGCAAGATGGGTCGCCTAAGGCGAACCCTGAATATCTCAAAACATAAACATTTTAATTCAACTTTTCAACATGGTACTATAAAAATAGCTTATAATCTGTAAGCCAGGGGTATGAAATAACAAAAACTCCACTTTTTATTCCATTTCGAGTCATTAAAGTAGAGGTCTATTTTTCTGTCAATCAAAAAATGGCGGGATAAGATGGGTCAAAAAGCGGGGCAAGATGGGTCACCTTTAAATACTGCAATTAATATTGTTTTTATTCTCAATATTGAATTACACACAGTTATATAGCTTTATTGCCAATGATTATATTGAATAAAAATTAATTTTTAAGCCTTGGATGAAGAAATGGCTCTACATTTAGAAATGTCTCCAAATTTTTATGAGAACAAGCCGTCCAAGTATAGCTTTCTTAAAAACAAAAAAATAGACATTTTTAATAAACAAATTAACATCATTATGTCAAAAGTAACCTTAAAATGATTAAACCAGCAATGGAAAATATGTTTTGAATACGAACTATGCCCTTCAGTGTGTGCTGACCCATCTTGCCCCATTTGTAAGTTCATGTTAGAATGTCTAATTTTCGATCAAATTTATTTATTTCAACGCAGTTAGGATAACATCACCTACATTACTTATAATACGTTCACTATGTTACTAAAATTGTTTAAATTTTACATTACTCGACGAGATTACACGTTTTATAGAAAGTGTGTTTCGCTTAAGAAACAATGCTGAAAAATATTTTACCTTGCCATACTCTACCAAAATAAAATTTTATCATCAAATCGAGTGATAATAAAGTAGAGCCAAATTATTCCTCCTACAAAGTCATAATCTCCACATTAAAATGTACACGATGCTCAAAAACGGCCCTGACCCATCTTACCCCGTGACCCATCTTGCCCCGCCTAACCCTACATTAAGGTCACTCCTGACAGAATCCAAGTTTCAAAGTGCTCGCGTTTTCGGGGGCACACCACACGATACGGAGGCGGCGGACATCTGTAATTTATGTTGATTCAGCTTTGCTGCGTCGCAGCATGCGTGAAAAAAAAAATGACAGTTGTGCGTTGCCTTAAGGACTATTTTAAGTTGATTCAAAACAATAGTGGAACACGACGGAACAAAACAAAACATTGTGCATTCCGTAGCTTAAAACCGAATCTTTCATATGGTGACTGTTTGGCTTGCCGCCTCTTGCCGCTTTTCATGGTGTGTTGATGTCAAAATTGACTATTTTTTCTAAAGATTCCTTAATAACTTTGACAGGTTTCAAGATAGATCAAAGTAGTCTTCTAGACAAACATGTTTTTTGTCATTACGCACAACTTTCTAGAATAAACCATAGTGCTAAAATCATTTCCAAAAAAGTTATGCTCAAAATATGATTTTTGGGGGTCATTCATACAAAACGTGCTCTAATTCCTTACAAAACCGTTTGTCCAATATTGTGTCTTCAGAAAAGATGTTCCAATTCACATTCTTTATAACATTGCAGAGAACAACCACTGCTTTTGTACATCTGCGTAAATTTTTTATTCCATATCGCCCTTCAAGGTGGATAGATCATTGATATTTTCTTATCAAAAGAAAGCCCAAGAAACATCCTTCAACTCTTCTGAAGACTTCATGGCTATAAAATGTAGTTTTCAGGTCGAAAACTAAAAAACGCACGTTTTGGGGGCTTCTGAACCAGTGTGCGCGTGTCTTGTCCGCTAATTCGAAATCAAAAGTGACAGATGGACTTACCGCCAGGGCAAGCCTACTGCGATGGCACTCAAGCAGAGTGCCGAACACGCAGTAGTGAGTAGTATAGACACTATAGGTTCCATAGACGAGCGCAGGAACGGTTGGGTCATTTCGATTAAGTGTGTTTTTCCACTTTTTCACAGTGTACTACGTGAATATGACGTCACACGCTCCGTTGCTTGGATTGCAATCGTGACGTCATGCTCGTTTGGCTACACTAACTGACAGTTCGTTTGGCTACACTCGCCTTCGCCTCAGCTCGTCTATGGAACCTACACGGAAGAAATAAACTACCCAATAGTGAGTTTAATTCACCCAACCTCGAACATCCGTACGGGAAGCCAAAATTGAGTAAGTAGGGTCGAAGTAGTTTGCCTTTACTCCCATGTTAAAAAGTACCCAACGGAAAATTTATTGACCCAAATTTAAGTTTAATTCACTCAATTTCGACCTCAGGTAATAAAACTCAAAATTGGCTTCCCGTATTGAACTGGCGTCGTTGGATTGTTTGGCTCTTTTGTTTTTGACAACAAAAGAAAGAGTGGATGAAAGCGAAGAGAAAAAATAACTCAAAAGTAAGTTTAAAAGTACTCAATTTTGGGTACTTTTTTTCTTCCGTGTATAGTGTCTATAGTGAGTAGCTAGTATCAAAGTTATATAGGGTAAATGATCCAATAGTGGAGGAACTAAGCACGTTCCAACACTATCCAGTATTTTGCGTTCGGTAATGGCGGCGTGAGTGCCACTCGATTTGACATTAGAGAGGTAGAAAACAATAGAACTCATCTAGTCAGCTTTGACAAAATTAAATGTTAATCGTAAATAAACAGGTGTCAAAAATATTCTCTGCTACATCTAGGCCTGAGACTTCTAGAATAGTTTTTTTTATAACTTCAAGACCTAAATAAATACATTTAACAATATCTAATAGTTCTAGGGATTGTGAAGCAGGGACTTAAATTTATGAGATAACAAGATGATGCATGACGAAAGGTGTTCAACTTTTATCTCTGGAAATGACATGATTTGTAATGCATAACAGAAACAGGTCTTCAAGAGTAAGTTGTGGTTTCCCCACCATTATTGGAAAATGCTTATCGAAACTAATAATTGATAAACCAAGCTTGTAACTACTTAATTAATTATTAAATACTTCAAACAGAATGTGTTTCAATTACATTACCCTGACTTCAAATTAATCATACAGTGGCAGGTAGAGTAGAGGGAATTCTGAACAAATGAGCTTTGCATTTGCATTTTCATTATTCTTGCTTTCATTGGTAAGGTGATTGAAAAGAGAGTCAACATAGAATTCTCGCGCGACAGCACAGCAAAATTCTTCCAAGTAATACAATTATTGAACTACCATGTACACTTCCAGTTCAAATAAGAAGCTGATCTAACAATTTAAAATTAAAGGAAGCAAGTGTGTACTATTTTTTAACGGTGCCATTCCCATTGTGCTGGCGTGGGCACATTTGCTTAAAAAAGCTATTTCTTAACCTTCCGGGACTCGCTTAGTCCTGAATGACTCATGCAGTCTCGCCTCCGTTATGTACGACAAGCGTGCTTTTTTCGCTAGTGTTGTACTTTTTACAACGGTGCGAGTCCTCGAGGGTTAAAAAGACATCATATCTAGACTTGGCAATATTCCATTCTTGCTCTTAAATCCATTGATGGTTACTGCAGGTGACCGTCAGCGTAGTAAAAAAGGCATTCCTTGAAAATGACATGGGACAATTATACTTGGGACGGCAGTGTACCACATAGTACAAATTACAAATGGGAGTAACAAGCCAGAGTCTGAATAGCGAAGTCTTTTCATTGTTTCTGCTGTGAACAGAAATACACATAACTTGGTACGAGGAGACTCATTTATTTGATTTCTTAAAAGCTTCACTGATGTTGCTATTTGCAGCTTCCTAAAAAGTTTACCTTTATAGGACGATTAATGCATTTTACTTTACCGAGGATAAGTATGTTGCATTCTGTAATCGGAGTTTCAAAACCATGACACCAGTGCCAGTGTTGTTTTAAATATATCCGCTGTAGTACAAAATAACAAAATTGATTTGCTGGTCCAGAATTTGAATTTTTGACGTTGTTTTTGTTTGGAGAGTGAGTGCCAATGTTTTTAATATATCAAGGCCTACATTGATTAAAATAGGTAAATATTTTCTACCTCTTGAATGTCAAAAGTACACTCATTGGAACTCACTTGGCCGCCATTATCGAGCGCAAAATACTGGATTCATTTTCCTAGAATTAAACGAAATTTCATTTCGCTTACCTTGGATATATATCCGAAAGCGTTCCCCATCTATTTTATTCGAAAAATGCTTCCGTCACATGTATTCCATGTATTCCGTCCTAAAATACTAACTCCAATTATTGGTACACTGTTCCAATAGTTGCGGTATTTTTTAATTCGTGTTCCTATAGTTGTGAATCCCATTGTTTTGTTACAAGACTCCCAACTATAGGAACATTACCGCAACTATTGGTGCACAGGCGAAAATTTAGTAAGGTATTTTCTAGATATTTACCAGTTTTTGAAGATAATCAATGCTGTTTTCACTTGCTTCGTATATTGACATATTGTTTTATCATTGGACGTAATGGGTTGCTGCGTTTGATTTGTAGATTTAACGCACACTGTACTACCGCAACTATAGGCACACCCACGACTATCGGATCATTTGCCCTAATTATAAATCTATTATAAAGTTGCGCAAAGAGGATCTTCTTGCACTGATTTCGAATTATGCTCTTGTTATTATGTTGGCAACATTCATTTTTGTTCAACCTTTCAAGTGACTTCACGCGAGTGTTCACTTCTGAAGCTTTTTAATTCGATAACCAAGTCACCCACAGAGTGCAAACAGGAGAGTTTCTTGATACTACCTTATTGGAGTGTTTTGAAGCTGTTTCTAGAACGAATCCAATACATTTCAATTCTTGCGTTTTAATTTGCCATAATAATTATTAGGCGATAACAATACTTTTGCCTTATCAACAAGCATTTGTTTACTTTGCTCGATAGGTAGACGGTTTGACAGCTCAATAGGTAGATTTGGCTTTACTCTTTGCGCAACTCTATATATAATAGACTCTGGCTAGTATAAAGCTTGTTGCACACTAGAATGAAGAGCATCTCTCTCTCTCCAAAATAAAGAAGGAGTTGATGGAACCAGAGCGTTAATGAATAAAGCTTTCAATGAATGATTACATTTGTTATGAATAAATCATTCAACTCTATGATTAAAGATTATGATTAATGATTTATTCATTTTTGACAATGATTAATGATTATGATTAACGAATAAATTAATTTTTGAAAATGATTAACGATTATGATTAATGAATAAAACGTTTGGAGTATGATTAACGATTACCGATCGTGATTAAATGTCGACACAATATGTGTATGATTAATGATTAACGATCGATATGATTAATGATTAACGATTATGAATAATCAAATTCAATGATTTGCATAGTGATCAATAATCAAGTAACCTTTCCACCAAATTGTGTTATTAAAAGGTATAAAAATTGTATGATTATGATTAAAGATTGATGAATAAAAGCGATGTATGCAATGATTAAAATTGATGATTAATGAATAAACTCAAAACAATCATGAATATGATTAGTGATTAATAATTAAATGTAAAAATGTATGATTAACGATTGATGATTAATGATTGAATCGTATTATTTGTATGATTATGATTAATGAATAATGATTAAATAACCCATTATTCATTAATCATGATTAATTCTATGATTAATCACTAATGCTCTGGATGGAACATTCTTCACCCAAAGTCGATAAATGTTTCCTAGTGCAAGTTCTTTTGAAATGCTTATTCAGATTGCTATCAGAAATCAAGGTGGGTGTGGTCCTTGATTTCAATCTAGGATAAAAATCACAAAAGCATGAGGATTACTACTCCTGGCCTCGCCCATCTTCACCGTAACTTGGGAGGGGAAGGAAGTGTTGGTGTAGTACTTACTTAACGAGAGGCCCCCGACTCAGCGATACTTTTAAAAGAACCACGGAGTTGAATATTGGGGAAGGTATTCGTTGGGTCAGGATTTGCCTGTAGCTGAAAATGTGACCGTGGTAGATCTTACACCGTAACACACCACGCAAAGGTGTCTACCCAGCGTTAGGGGGGTACATTACGTATGATCTACCTCGCAATTAGGCACTCTAAGTTCATGCTACAAGGACGAAACTGACACATTTGCAACGATCATAAGTCAATAATGCTTGCCTTCCGAAATAAGCTCGACAAAACTTCAAACGGCCGCGCTGGCCAGCTCGACTCTGTTGGGCAAATAAGGACAGACATCCGGCACATTGTTGGCAAGAAACATTGTTGATCGCTTGCTGATGACCACAAAACCGATGACGATCTCCAGAATATTCAGAAACGTCAGGCTCTATACCATTCCAGGCCACATAAAACAACTGCTTCGTGATTGCTCAGATGATCGTATTCGCCCATTTGTTAGTAAGCCGTTTCGTAATATCGTTCTGCAAGAAACGCACCAGTTGTTTCACCTTGGTACACGTGTGACGACCAAATTTATGATCCGCAAAGATGGCATCACTCCTTGGCCAGAGGAATTCCCCGTTTCGAACATGACCACGCCAACGATTGCTCAAATTCTTGTAACCTGATGGATAGCTCGTTCTGGTATTCCAACCTACAATACGACCGATCAGGGCGGCTAATCGAATCGTCGCTTTTTTGTAAGCAAACTCGTCTGGTTGGATCTACACACCTGTGTGGGGCGAGACAGCCCTGTTATATACCGCTCTATATTATATCTAGACCAACATTTGAAAAGGGCGTATCAGCCAAAATTTGTTCCTTCTAATTCTTCGTCTACATATATAGCTGCTACGCCCTTTTCAAATGTTGGTCTAGATATATGGCTTGGTGTTGATGATGAGCAAGCAGCCAAGCATCGTTCTCCCTTAGTGCGAGTCTAACAGTAACCAGAGTAAGGGTAAAATCAGCAGTGATTCAAATTGTTCAGGGCTGTCAGTTTGAATATGAATCTGAAACATTCATTTTCCCAGCAGCTGTTCTAGATTCATTTTTTATACCAGTCAAATGTCAAAACAATAAAACTGGTATAACGCTCCGTTCTATTTTCTGCAGATTTGAACCACGATTGAATCACGAGATTCAAATATTTTCCAATTGTTTTGGTGTATGAATGCGTCATTTTATCTACGGATCAATCCACTTTGCAATTACGGCACCTTTCTTGGCGCCAACATGATGATTTCATTTAATTGAAAATTTGAAAAACATGAATAGAACACTGCTGGGGAAACCAGCGAGTTTGTTCTATTTGGCTCCAGATTCAAACTAGAATAGTGGTCGAAAATTTGGAATCAAATTGAATCACTCCTGATTTCACTCTAAGGCGATCTCTCAGCGCGCCGAGTGCAGTGATGCGCCTTGGGTGATTTCCTGGCGCAGTTGCAGGTTACACATTTGGCGACAGTGGCAGGTTTGGCTGCTCATTTCATTTAATATCAAGTGTAACATTTGTGAAAACTCTTATTTTTTAACAATAATACTGTGTCATGGAAATCACCACTGCGCAATTTCACGAAAAAGTGTATTTTTTTCTAAATAAGAAGATTGTTTCCTTTTTGTTGTGTTTGCGTAGAGAAAGATGCTGCGAGTTGGGAGAATCGGAATGGCGTGTCAGTAGGTGACAGGGAGTAGACTCGAAATTATATGCCGATATGCGTATTTTGAAAACCGCAATGTTGTATTGGAAGGAAAGTGAAGATTAAACGATTTGCGTGTTGGTAAAGTGACAGAAAGTAGATTCAAAATGATTTGCGTGTCATGAGGACCGCAATGGCGTGTTTGGAGGACCGCCAGGTAAAATGATTTGGCGTGTTGGGAGGACCGCCAGGTAAAATGATTTTCGTGTCTTGAGGACCGCAATGTCATATTAAGAGGACCGCAAAGGTAAAATGGACCGCAATGGCGTGTTTAGAGGACCGTCAAATGAAGATAAAATGATTTGCGAATCTTGAGGACCGCAATGGCGTGTTGGGAGGACCGCCAAGTCAAATTAAAATAATTTGCGTGTTTTGAAGATTGCAATGGCGTGTTGGGAGAAACGCCAAGTACAGTTCAAGTACAGTTGAAACGGTTTGCGTGTTTTGAGGACAATGGCGTATTGGAAGGATCGCTTGAGCTTGAGCTTGATTGACTGCTCGTAGTTGCTACTCCATTATGACCAGATCAGCTGTTCTTGCACAGGGAACCAACAGATGTTTGCTTGAGACTAGCACACATCTTCAATGTACAAGTACTGGTGATCTCATTTGTTAGGTCATACTGGCGCCTGCCACGTCAGAATGCAAGTCAATGTAGGGAAGGGGAGGAAATGATGATGCAATCACTCGCCCACTGCAAGCCGAATATACCTCTGCACTTGCCACGAGTTCATGCGGAATTTATTGGAATTTCTGGGTTAGGTTGGAGAGGCAGAGGTCCGTCTTGGTTAACGAGCTGCCAATGTGATAGATAGGAGAAGGTAACTCATGGAATTTCTAATTGAATGTAGGAAACGAGCTCTATAGTTCATTTCCAATTCTAGCAGATTACTGTTAGAATACTCAAGTTGAAGGTATAGGAATAGTAATGGAAACGGTATGGAAGTCCATTTCCAGTTCTAGCGATTGCTAGAACATGAGAAATAAAGAGAAAGATACAAAGTAGGAGAATGGAACGGACCCTGGGATTGAACCCACGACCTCCTGCGTATGAGGCAGAAGCAGTAGCCATATGACTACCAAGTCCGCTTCGAAACAAGAGAGATCACGCACTGAACTGATTAATTTTATTACCGGCCGCGCAATGCAGAACACAATAATTCGTCCTACCACGCGTTCGTTCTGCTGTCCGAAAGAAGAGAGATCATGCACTGAACTCACAATGGCGTATTGGAAGGATCGGCAGATAAAGTCGAAATGATTTGTATGTTTTGAGGACCGCAATGGTGTGTTAGGAGGACCGCCAAGTCAAATTGAAAAAAATGGATGTTTTGAAACCACAATAGGGTGTTGGGATGCCGTTAAGTAAAGTTGAAACGATTTGCGTATTTTGAAGACCGCAATGGCATGTTGGGAGGCGTGTTGAAGTCCAATGCCTTTAAACCATCGTAAAGCCATGTAGAGTCTCGCGCATTTATGCGCCTCCTTGCAGCATGAAAAGAGAAACTCGAAGAGCGGGAAATATTTGACAGCTAAGTAACTGCAAAATAATTTTGCTCTGGGAAGTGATTTCAAAGTAGCCCTCTACTCGCTTGAGAGCACAAAAGCAGCTCTATCCTCAGCACCCAGGTATAAACTAGTATTGTATCGACTACTCTAATTCAATCTCAACTTGAGGTTAAATAAGGGTGGGATTATGAGCATGTTTTTATTTAGTTTTTTAACAAATTGTCACCTATATGGATTTGCTTTATGTGTTATACACATTGTACTCTGTGTTTCGTCTTTGACTTTCTTGATAAGATACCAGTTTGGTTCCATCGTTGCTGTTCATATTAATGCTGAAGTTGTGGAGTGCATTATCTTAATTCACAATGGCTTCAGTTAAGATAGCTCAAATCAATCTTCAGCATAAAAGAACAGCAACGATTAATTTTTGTAGACTTATGCAAAATGGCAAATCTTTTTGGTGCAGGAACCCTATTTTCGCAAGGGTAGCTTCTACCTAGGTAACCTAGTGAACCCGGTTTTTGCTGCTTTCAGTAAAGAAATAGCAAACTCTCGATCAATGCCGCGTGCTTGTGTGCTTGTTAACAATGCTATTGTTCCTACACTTATCTCTGAACTGTCACAATTGATGTAACTGGCGGAACCCCGTCAGAAAATACGTCTATTGTTCGGTTTATTTACCACATGATGAACCATCCATCCACATTGCACTTCAAAAGGCCTTCCGCTAATTGTAGGCAGTGATGCTAATGCTCATCACATCAATGAGAGGCTCCAGCTTAATGGAATACTTAAGTACCGAACTTAGTTTACTTAACATAGGCAATCGCTATATTTCGCCGTCAAGTGTCAAAATTGGAACAGAATCATCTGTCAGTACAAATGCGCGTTCCAAACGAGCAGGAGTCAAACGTGGCACACGGCGATACTCTTCTTATAGGACTCTAAGCAAAACGAACATTTTGGCCAAACTCGTATGTGCGACCTTTAAATTAGCCTCTGTCGCGCATCTTTGCGCTCGCTTTGAAATGCGAGACCGTGATGTCCTCCCTCTTTGCATTATCCATCCCAGATTCCTGTATACAAAATACATGGAATTTAACTTGCATTTTAACTTCCGTTACCGGTTTCGTGATTAGGGTTAGGGTAGGACATCAATCCAGAAAATGAAGTGCAAATCATATCTCAGGGCATAATGAAGCAGCAATTTTCCTATTTAGAACACAGTAGTGCGGGGATGCCTGGATGACAACATCACACAAAAGTCCTAACGGTCCCTCCATATTCAAAGACACTCTTGAGAGATTCGCTTCACTTGACACTTATTTAGGGTATGCACATCAGTGAAGTGTGATATTGGAACATTTCCCTAGGCAGCACGTTGACAGATTCACTCCCCTTTCGATGAAGAAATGTACTATTTAAGAGGTTTGACTACAATACTGGGTTTTGGAAGTTTATGGCAAAATATTGAAATGATTTCTACGTTGCACATAATAAAATTGAAAATACACAAATACTAGTTATGCTTTTAACTTCCATATAGGTAATTTGTAAGAAGTGACATTTTATTGCAAAGCTTTGCAGCTCTCGCCCACTCGAAACTGAATGTTTTTTTGCCAACCATTTGGTTCGTATCCCCTAAATTATGTTCTGCTAGGGGGCTTTCCACATACCACGTTGACACTTTAGGGGGCAAATGTCCATGGTTCAAACATTTTTTTTAAATTTTATATGAGCAGTTGTTCACGCTGGGGGAAGGGGTATCTTTGACTGTCCAAAACCTGTCCACGTGGTATAAGGACAGCCCCTTGTCCTCTAGCAGGGAGTGTGTTTAGGAGGGAGTTAACAAAGTTAGCAAACGTAGTATGTGGTGTATGGCACTTCCTAAGGAGCATCTGAAAGAGACTATTCCGCTATTTTTTAACCCCTACTGATGGAGATAGCGTAGCTTATGGTTTCTTAGTGAGGCATGCCGCCAAGTAATCCTACTGTTACAAATCTCGAAGCAGAGTGCAGCACTTCGGATAGCTTCGTACCCACCGGATAGAGCATGTACCAAATCTAATTTAGTCGTTTATCTCCGCAGGACATATTGGTTTTTTCTTCTTTTTTTCAAAGGGAGTGCGAACTAGATGAATGCGTGACTGGTGCCTAATCCAATAGAAGTCGGTACCATGACATAATTTCAAAATAATTCGAAAGCGCCCCGAGAAGGACATGGGTCTAAGCGTTAGGTGGGGTATTTCATCAACTGTGTTCCCGTCACGTTCAATATTCGATTGCTGATCAGAAAACCTAAAACAAGCTTCCAAATGTAGCGTACATAATTTGTAATAGTCACTACTTGTTACAACAGGAAATTACTCAAACATCTTAACAGGGCTGAATCATGAAAATGACAGACGGGAACACTTTTTTTGTGTTCACACCAAGGGATTACTGTTTTTGTTTCTCGTCGTTTCATCTACAAGTCATTCAATAATCGTTTCCGTCACGCCAAGATAGAGTCGAAATAGAGTGAATCGTCGTATCAATAAAACTCAATTTGTTAGACAATGAAGCAATCTTACGAAAATTAAGAAAAAGCATGTCGGTCACACATAATGCGTTCATTATTATCACCAACAAAGGATTGCCGGGGAACGCCAAAGGAATGATGATGAGACATCAAATCATGTGATTGATGGTTTCTATCTCGTTGATTCGTTATATGATGAACTGTTGCCATTGGGTACAATTCATTTTTTCTTTTATATCGCTTTCCTAAACAGCGAGGCGCCTCTCTTAGCCTAACGTTAGGATGTGCGGCTTTAACACAAACCGATGCTGGAGGTGGCTGGGATGGATTTCTTGACCCATGTATATACGAATATATTATGTATATACTATGTATATACGAAAATGGTACGAATGCGAAAATGGTACCTTGGCCTAGGAACCTTACAGTTTAGTAAAAGTGGAGTTACTTAATAAACACTTAGGAGTAGCCATCGGGAAAGTACAGTCCGTATGTTATTCATCGCGGGCGGGAAAAAATATCTATTTGACATTCGGTGGATCATGCGCTTGTATTGCGTTTTGCTCCGGTCGAGACAAGTGCGATAGTTTACGTTTCCATAGTTTGCAGAAACTATCGGGCAAGTAAGTACAGAATACTGCACGTCGGTTCGGTCGTCCAAAACGCGATCCTTCACAGTTTGTATATATGCCATCGGGCATGCATGGTGAGTATTGTCCATGCTCGGTTCATAGACACGTTGATCGATCTGGTATCGTTGTACTTTGAGCGGTCGAGAAGTAAATCAATTGATATGCGTTTGATCGTGTTCCTGCTGGGTGTGCAGGTAGTTAGTTTGTTTTGCTTTGTGCTGCCGAATCATGGTTAGTTAAAATACAAGAGAATACTTAGAACGAATGGTGATTATTTGAGCATTTGGACTAAATTGTAGAGACCATCTTTTATATGGTGGGGCCCTCCTTAGCCGTGCGGTAAGATGCGCGGCTACAAAGCAAGACCATGCTGAGGGTGGCTGGGTTCGATTCCCGGTGCCGGTCTAGGCAACTTTCGGATTGGAAACTGTCTCTACTTCCCTGGGCATAAAAATATCATCATGCTAGCCTCATGATATACGAATGCAAAAATGGTAACTTGGCTTAGAAACCTCACTATTAGCTCACTATTAACTGTGGAAATGCTGAATGAACACTACCGCGCTTGACGCTACCGACGCCAATCAATGAATGTATTAACGGTTTTGGATTCATTTATAAAAAAGTACCTTTCACTTTTTCTCAGATTTGATGCTAGTGTTTTACGCATGAATGAGTTCATTTCGATAGTTTTCAGTTCACTTCTTTATCGCTTAAAACATCCTTTGTTTTTGTTTCGATTCCGAAGTTGCTTCCGTTCCAAGGTTTCCTGCTGTTTCCACACCAAATACACGGTTCCATCATTCGAAGAAGGGAAAACTGCCAATGTGCCAAATTGCAGCATCATCCGATAGAATAGAGGCACACCACCCAGTCTAGTCGAAGTGTAGCCGCATGGACGTGCCACGCCAAGTTGGAGATGGAGCGTATAGTATTGAGACTGTATAATGTCGCTTTTATGGGTTCTGTCTGGCAGGCAAATGCTCAACGGCGAATGTTGACTCGCTGTATTCCAATTTCTGGTTATGTTCGGTTTAGAATGACAACGACATGAAGGCGAAATCACTAGATGTGAGATAAAATAGGGGAGAACGGTTTTAAACATTTTGGTTTCCGATTTAACGATTTGCTATTCTCACAACTCAACAGTGAGATTTTAAATTTTTCCTGATGAGAAAGTATGTAAATTTCATCTAACTTTTTTGCAATTGATTAATTTTGCAATACGATAGAAAACCACAAAAATCGAGTTGATTTGGGTAGGAAACCAATATGTCTTGTAAATATTCTGCTTTCACATTGAAAAGATTCGTCATTTCAATTTATATTTATTAATACATCAAAAAAGCTTGAGGGATGTACCAATGTACCATCCTCCCCTATATCTTGTCACAGCACTGCTACAGAATGAGTCTATGTTATAAAAATATTGATTGAAAGCAATTTAGACTTTCACGGTCTCATTTGTACTTCCGGATTTGAACTTGATATTTGCAGTTTTTATCTATTCAAAGATTGTTTCACTAACCTTGAAATACAAAAAAACAACTTAGTATCAAACATTTATGCCACCTTATTAATATGTACTTCTATTGATTTTTTTTCTAACGCTTTCATATACGTAGCCAACCTCGCACAAAAGTTATTCAATTCATACTTTCTGTTTAAAATTTACATACTAATTTTGTAGTACGATAAAACTCCAGCCTTCCACAAAAACTCAACCGACTGTGATAAGCCGAATAAAAAATGCTTCTCTAAGGAACAATGGCTCAGTACAACACACCGTCACATCCTCTATCAAGATGCCCCCTTCCTTCAACCTTTGCCCTGATCACGATAACTGGTCGTCAATGCGGAAAATTTGACACGCGTCAAACGGAGTCATGATAAGCGGTGAAATTTGTCGCCGAATTGGTGATGAGGTAATTTGAATACCAAATTCTGTACATAGGCAGAGAAAATTGCAATATTTTCTAAGATTTCTTGCCGCGAGGCGAGGGCAAGGGAATCATGTATTTTTCAAAGGGGGTTGAAGTTTAATGATTTACATAAATAGTCGATCACGAAACTCATTCTGGTTTAATTTATCTTTCCGGGGTTTGGTTGTGTCAAAAGTCATCAGTTACTACGAGAAAACCAACGACGAAAATATATTGCAGCAGCAGATCTTTCATTTTATGTTGAGTAATCTATAAAAAAACGTCACTCCTTCATCGGGGGAAAAATTTTCCAAGAAAATATTACTCATGCTTCATTTAGGGTTTTGTAAATAATTGAAACAAATTGCTGCTAACAGTAATAGGCATTTAAAATGTCATCCATCATAATCCATGTAATGTCATGCCACAGACAGGTTCCGTTGAAGACGTAGGTACATATTATGCAGTAGAATTTAACAAAATTGGCGATGATCTGAATGTTACTTCTTCTTCTTCTTCTTAATGGTATTACATCCCCCACTGGGACATTGCCGCCTCGCAGCTTAGTGTTCATTAACCCTTTATAAGGCAGTGGCAACTATATTGCCACCAACAAATTATATGTTTTTCTATTTATTAACAAGAGCTCTACTTATTATTTCCCATGTAGGGGCTTTATTTGCTTCCTAGTAACACCCCAGATGAATTTGAGCCATAAAAAAATTGAAATGTCAATTTGAGAACAGTTTCTCCTGTGTTAGATTACTACGTGATTAGCGTGAAAAAAGCTTTGCCTTTCTGTATACACTGGATTTTGTTTTTACACGATTTACATTTTCTCAATTTTCCACTCATCCTAAATGTTTAACGTATATTAATTGTCATGTGATTTTTCTTTGATTTATTCTGGATTTTTTGAAACATGTTGCGAAGAGATTGGTGGCAAATTGAAGTCACACGATCAAAAATACGAGCGAAAAAAAATCGTGTAAAAACAAAATCCTGTGTATTTGGTTTTTGGATTTTTGAAGAAATTGTGTTTTTTTCCCAAGGGTCCCCCCTTGGGAGAAAAAACGCGAATTTTTTTTTTTGTACCTTGTAACGTACCTTGATTTGACTGGTTCTACGTAAAACCAAATTTTAAAAAATCTTTTTATATTTTTGTTGTTGCCTGTTTTCCCGCTTGCCGGGCAGTGGCAATTATATTGCCACCAATGTTGTCCCGCTTCGCGGGCAGTGGCAACTATATTACCACCAATTTTTCAATGTTTCTGAACTGTTTAATGTATAACAAACATACATTTGAGTTTAATACCATGTCAACATTGTGTCCTATTGTTGTTTTTGTTAATTTATTGTTTAGATTCGTCTGCCTTATAAAGGGTTAAGCACTTTCACAGTTATTAACTGCAGTTAATTAACTGCAGTCGCATGCGAGGTTTCTAAGCCAAGTGACAATTTCTGCATTCGTATATCATGAGGCTAACACGGTGATACTTTTATGCCCGGGAAAGTCGAGACAATTTCCAATCCGAAAATTGCCTAGACCGGCACCGGGAATCGAACCCAACCACCCTCAGCATGGTCTTGCTTTGTAGCCGCGCGTCTTACCGCACGGTTAAGGAGGGTCCCACCTAAATGTTACGTGGCTACAAATTTCCCAAGACCATCAAAAGTTTTGTTGTTTTTTTAATCACCTGAGTATAAAAAACTCAACTTAATTCACCGAGTGGTGACACTCGGGATTTCGAGAAGGGGGGGCCAACTTTTTTGGTTTTCTAAATCGTAGTTTTATAGTAGTTTTATAAAAACACATGAATATTAACACATGAAACCAAATCGAAACAATAATGGATTTAAAAATGCGTGATTTATAGCTCATCAGATATTTTTAAATAAAGTGAGAACAATATTAACGAACTTAGTATTCAGAAAGACTATAAAATCGGCTATAACAATTATTATAAAAATCCTGCATTCTTCCATAAGTTTAAGAAAACTAGAACCATACATCTGAATTTCTAAACAAATCCTCTCTAAAATAATATTTATTATAAAATAGGCAGAAAAATCAATATGCAAGCTTTTTTCAGGAATTCTTTCGACAATTGCTCCTGGCATTCTATCCGAAATTCTATCAGGGATTCTTTAGGAATGCCTCCAGCAACTTCTTCGGCAGTGTCTTCAGGAATTCCACCATAAATTTTGCCGGGAATTGATCCGAAAATTCCACCATTATTTACTCCAAGAAAATCTTCACGTTCTGCAGAATTCCCTGCAATAATTCAAATAATTTCGTGCTGTTTCCCATAATTTTTAAGAATAAGAATACAGTCCCTTCCCGATTTTGGCAACCGGATTTTAATGTTGCCAAAATGGGGATGTTGCCAAAAACGGGAAAAAAATTTCATACAAAATTACAATTTTTTTTGTTTGTATGATTTAAGCTAAATACTTAGAATATGTACGACAAAGTATGTGGAGTGTGTTTAAGTGATGCACGTGCATCATAATTGACATTTTTGCGATACTATTTATAACTCGGAGATTGTAGTTTACAAAAAATTGAAACAATCTCCAATTTCAATTTCATATTTCTTCAATTTCATAATACAAATTAATCGTGGTGATAAAAAAACGTTTCAATTGTAGGCAAACTTTCTTGTGGTCTGTGTGATTAAGAGTAAAGTTCTGTGCACAATTTTAGCTGACGTTATGGAAAAAATGAACGTAATGCATAACACATTCCATTGTTTGAGGAAATGGTAACAGAAATCTGCATTCTGCACATTGGTCAAGCGTATCCAATGTAGATGGAAGAATCCTACATCAGACTGAAGGGAGAAGCAAAGCAGATCGGACTAACATTAACACGTTGAAGACGAAGTAGGCTTAAGGTGGTTATACAACAAAGCCACAAATCGACCATCTTGGAAACCACGTGTTTTTTCTAGTGATTTTTCAAGAGCACGAATTGAGAAAACCTCAATGCCCATGGGTATGAAACATCCGTAGATCGTTTGCTTACTCATGCTTGACAATCGACTTTAATTTCAGCATTGCACGACAATTATTACGCTAGATTTGAACTTTTGACAATAGGAGTAGAAAATCGTGTGGTGAATTTGAAATTCACCACATGGCTTGATTGTATAATCACCTTAAGAGAAGACAACGACTATTCACCACAAGCTTGTATCAATAGCGACAAAATCAAGGCCGCCGTACCAAACAGACTCCCTCATTAAAGCAGTGGCGGTAGTCCTTCTTGGACACGAGATCTAGACAATGCTTGTGGAGGACCAACGCGCGCTTGGAGTAAAAATGGTTCTCTATAACGATCCGACAGGCACAAGAAGGCGAAGTGTGCAGCGATCAAGGTGGATCGATCAGATTGAAGGCGATTTACGGACCCTCCGTAGACTGCGTGACTGAGGCCACTTGAATAAATAATAATAAAACCACATCTGACGCATCACTCGCCTATCGAAGCAGCTAGAATTACACCAGCGATCTCATGGGAACTTCACAGGAGGTACTCCACTTCTGATACTTCGCCATCACAAACAGAACACTCGAGAGCAGGCATTGGAAGTGTGAGTGAGCATTGTGAACATTGATCTATTGCTTGATCTATTGCAATCGTAGCATCCATAGCCAATGAGTGAACTGCCTCGCTCAGATGGATGCCAAACAACGAGTAGGAGCGATCGTTGCTGTGATAAACAATGAGCAACACCGTCTAACAAGCCAAGCCGTGGTGAGGTATCCATGTAACTTACATGATGTAAGCTACGATTTTTGCCAGCCCCCTGAAACGGCTGTCATCTGCATACAATGCGATTGAAGCCGAAAACTTGGTGCTAAACTTGGTGCTAGCTGTCAAGTTGCGGCTTTAAGCACGGAACACAGTGACGCATGCGGCAATATCGCTCGAGGGCAGATTTAATTCGAATAAAAAAATAAACAGTGTTTTTTTTTATTTTTTAGGCTGTTGTTGAAAATAAAGCGCACACGAGCTCGGTGGTCTAGTGGCTACCGCTTCTGCCTTATAAGCAGGAGGTCGTGGGTTCAATTCCAGGCTCGTTCCTTTCCTACTTTGTATTTCTATCTTAGTTCTTTCTGTGTTTCACGTTATACCAAAACGATTCCTACTGTTATAACCTTCCACACAATCCCCAAACCTCCCGTGGCACCTATGAGAGGTCGTAGAGTTCTCTGCATCTTTCTTAAGTAGGTGTCCAAGAAACCGTCCTTCCCCCTCCTCAGCATTCGCAAGGACGTGGCCAGGACAGATCTCGACTATTGGAGAGTACATTGCTTCTATCTAAGAGTTAGTGATTAGTCCCAAATCAATATCTGTGGTAACGGATGAAAGTGATGCTACTCTCATACAATAGTCTTGGCTTGTACCACCTACGAATTTGTGCGAACTGCTAAATGCTAATGCTAATGCTAATGTTGTTGAAAAAAAGCGCATCATCTAAAATATGTTTTAAAACTTTATTGCCATTATCTCTCAGGGCTGCCGAACCTTTTCATGCCATAAGCATATTGTTTTCGCAATCGGTGACTAAAATTCGCAAACAGAATTCAAATTTTTTTACTGCTTTTTTCTTGAAATGTGCTGAAATGAGAGATGATAATTTAGATTTGAGCCCGTCGTTGTATTGGAGGTCGATAATCTCCATTTGAAACATTTCGGATACATTTAGTAATTCACATAATAAAACGGTGTTGAGAGAATGAATAAATCGTAACTGTGTTCTATAAAATCAACAAGATTAGGGAAATGTAGCAGTTTTCAGCAACAAACTGTGCCAAAATGTTCCGTTTCGTTTCAAAAGCTTTCAAGTTGGATAATAAAAATTCCGATCCGTGCATTACAGCTTTATGTTCCAGCCATTGAGATGTTTGGTAATATCTACCAGAAAAGCTAAGTCACTCCCCCAGAAGTGTCACAATGCCTTTCTGTGTGTTCTTTCCCGTCATTGTCAGTGCCGGCCTCATCAGTTGTGAGGCTACTTAAGTTTTTAGAGGAGCGTCAAGCACCTTTATATAGCTCCTAATTCCTCTGTGATTTAAAGATGATCAGCTACTTGCACCATGTTTTCAATATTAGAATTATCTTGTCATCGATAGCGAGAGATTAGAATTTGAAGTATACGGCTTCTCCACGTAATGTAGTTTTCAAATCTTCTGCAAGAAGTTTTACTCACCGTGTTTCGAGGCAAATTAATGCTATTGAAGGAGACTTTTTTCTTAGGGCACACAATGCCGACAATAGCCGATGTGCATACATATGGCCGCGGGCCATACGTTGGGCAGCCCTGCTATAACTGCCTCGTTCATTACAGATTAAAGATATTTTAGTTACCAGATAAAGATTGTCGCTGTCGTCGCTATCTGGAACATCTTTTGCTGGCGAGGATAGGGGAGCTAAATGTCAAAGAAGGAAAATCCATACGATTTGACAGCTTGGTACCCAACATGTTCCGGACAGCAGAACAAAGGGAACCGAAGCGACAATCTTTATCTAGTAACTAAAATATCTTTTTTACAGATACACCTAGCGCAAAAATTATCGTCTTTGTCACATTAACAAATATTTGTCAAGTCTGCCTGTCTGTTTGATTCGAATTTGAAAATTTGTCATTGTGACAAAGAGTGGGGTACGGGCTTATTAACGTCTGGGTGGTGCGAATAGAATCGATTTGGTTGTCAAACTGAAGCCAAAATTTTCTATAGTGCCGGAGCCAAACACTGAAGATTGTGGTTATGTTCGTTTCAAAATATCCCTCTACTCGCTTGAGCGCAGAAAAGCGGCTTTATCCGCAGCACCCAGATTTACATTAGAAAATCTTTAATTCCTAATGCATCTATCTGTTTAAAAACCAATGTTCGCAAATGGAAACAAATAAAGCTGCAAGCCAATTGACCTTCCTGTCAAATTTTCTAGCAGGCATTTGAAATGAATGGGACGTTAGAGTTTATGAGATGTATTATAAATTCAGTAGAAAATCGAATTATAGCCGCTATCAAAATTGGATTTTTCTCACAATCCATACGTTAAACCTAATTTCGGAAGTGGTGCGCTGTATAGCACATCACAAAATGAAAACAGCGCAGCACTTCCGAAGTTAGGTTTAACGTATGGATTGTGAGAAAAATACAACTTCGTTAGCGGATATAATTCGGGTTTGCACTGAATTGATAATATTAGTATGAAAACTAATAACCTTTCTAAAAATTGCCAAAAATGGCAAAAAAATCTTTGGTAGCGACATGTTTTATTTGAGTGCAAATTAATAACGAAACTTCCTGTTCACGGCATAGCGACGACAGAATTTTCCATTGTTTCTGTTATTCGGCCAATTCACTCAATGCTACAAAACATCTCAGCAGTTTTTCGCTTTTCTAGAACAAACTTTCAGATTTCATTTAGTCTGACAATTTGGAAACGATTCTTAAGATTAACTCATAATCGACAAAAATACAAATGTTATACATTTGCAACACGGGCAATATAGTTAGGTTTCTCTTCTGCTAAAAATAACTTATCTTCGGTGCATGGTAATTGGCAGCTTGAAAGTTAATTAATTTAACCTCCTGATCTTACGCTAAATCCATTATGCTTAAAAAAAACTATTATTCTATTCAACATTCAACAACAGATGGTACAGTTTAAAGCAAAATTTTATCCATAATGCTATATGATATCCACTTCCAGTTGAATCAGATCAAATGAAAAGAAAAAAGATTTTCCTTATGTCGTTTTCGGTTTTAGACCTGGGTCAGGTCCGACCCCGACTCTGAATAACCGAACGAAAAACGAATCGGGATCGAGTCAGTATGATGGTGTTAGTGAGAACGCAAGCCCTATCATCTGTTTTGTTTTAGTTCGCACTTTTATCAGCTGGCAGAAATATAAATATTTTATCAGATTTTATACAGATTTTATCTTTTGAATTTTGTTATTAGTGTTATTTTGTTTCTTATTATATAAATTGAATGGGGAAGTCAGATTTTTCTTCTGTTAATTGTTTATTTTAAAAATGACAGTTAATCCATCAATAAATTTATGTGATTAGAAGCTGTGATGAATGGCGACGGCAATGTGGATTTCCGTGAAGCAATTTTGGCGCTCTGGAACATTTCCGTTAATTATGCCAATCCGTGTTTCCCGATAAACTGTTATACTGGTTCTATGTGGCGTTCTGGATAACAGTGATTCTGTTACATTTGAATTATCAATTATGCCAATCAAATGTAATAGAACAAGAAAATATGGAAACACTTTGTAAAAAATCCAATAGAAAATTTATTGAGATTTGGGGCCTTTTATTTTAAAACAAAGAATCAAATCGCACAAAAGTTGACTAACATTTTGTATTTTCCTCCCAAGAGGGAACCTTTGAGATAAACCGCGATTTCCTTAAAACTGCAAAAACCAAATATACAAGAAAGGCAAATAATTTTCTCTACATAATTTTCCACTAAATAACAGGATATTCAACATAATAAATATCAACGAGGTAAAATATGTCTTTGTCGTTTTTAACGAATTTCAACTAAAATCTTTCTTCCACTCTAAAATTATGCTCAATTCGTATAAAACTGTTTCTAAATTTACATTTGAATTTATTTTTCTGGCCAAGTATCATCTGGAGTGTTACTAAGTAGCAAATATACCCTCTACAAGGTGAATAATTAATAAAACTATTGTAAATAATCAGAAAAACGTATCATTTGTTGATGGCAATATAGTTATCACTGCCTTATAAAGGGTTAATACATTATGTTTATATTCTTTAAATCCGTAACCTTAAACAAATTATTCACAGAGCTGCAATAACGAATAAAATAATAGTATGAACATTTTGGTATAAATAATAATCCGATACTCCGGTACGCTATTTTCCCATTGAGAGAGCAATTATACTTAAAGCATATCATTGAATACACAACGTCATAGTCAATAAATAGCAGCTACAGCTAACTTTTCGTCATTGCATTTATCAATCACATTTTCATCAAAATTTTTAACCATCATTTTGTTTATAACGGAGCTACCGTCTGAAGTAATCAGCAAAAAATATGTCGGTATCTGAATCCATTTCACCATCAGAGAAACTTGAAGACAACACACAATTAAAATAATCCATTTTTACGTGGAAGATAGCAACAAAATTGATAAATTCAACAAATGAAATAAAAACGATTAAAAGTCAAATACCCATCCGCACCCTTCCGTGTCTTTCATGTTTTCATTTTCCTTTAGCGTAAACATAAACACCTGTTTGACAGTTTGTGTTCGAATGTATTGGTGAACCTAGGTTCGATCTCGATAAATCGGCAGAGCGAACCTCATTCGTTTTGGGTCGGATCTGGTGCGGATCGCGATCCAACCTGAACGAATAACCGAACGTTTTGACAGCTGTTAGAGCGGATCCGGGGCAGAACTAGGTTCGACCCAGCAATAACCGAAAACGACATTAGAAATAGACGCGATTCCAACAGTTTTCCAAAAATCAACTGTCGATGACTGGAAGATTATCAAACGGCTCAAGCCAAACCAACATCTTAAAAATACAGCACTTTTTTGATTTTTGTTTTAAATTTTAAAAATACTTAGAGGCGTCAAAAAATATGGGTTCTTTGGGAAAGTTGACCTTAAATAAGCCAAAGAATCGATTGAGCGAATAAAAATGTTTGACGAGAAAAGTCAATTCATGATGATGGTGGTCGCTGCGATCTCAAACGACACAAGCCGTACCTGAACATGAGGTCAATTTTGGCAGCCATTACCGCACGTGAATGCTGAATAAAAGACGAAAACATAACAATAACTTAAGTTATTGAAATTTAAATTTTTACGATCGAAAATCATTTTGCGATAGTTGAATACCCGCGCGAAATGCAATCGGTACAATATGAACGGAGCTTTAAACTTCATAAACAGCACTAGCGCCACGCCAACAAACGGTGGCTTCAAGAACTAGTGCTTGTTTCACGGGGTTGATTTTTGCATGCGTACCCCGCTTGCTCTAGTACAATGAAGCCAGGCAATTAAACCACAGCTCTAGTAAAGTGAAACCAGTCAATTAAACAAGCATCAACGCCTCCCATTCAGTGTGCTAGAGTCCTGCGACTTTTGTGCGTTGCTCCCATATTGAGTGGTGTGCCTTTAAAAACGCGAGTACTTTTAAATTTGGATTCTACGATGATTGTCCTAAAACGGTGAATCATCGAACGTCCAATTTCAAAGATCTTAGGAAGCTCATAACTTGCCCCACGGCAGAGCATAGTTGGCTTAGATTAACCAGATTGTTTCTCATGTTTTTTCAATGGCTGCTTGAGAACCTTATGGTTACATGTTACCAAACTTCTACCATTACTGTTGAACTGGTGTAAACATGCTAGAATCAAAAGGCTCGTTATGCAATTGACACACCAGGAAACTGGAAAAGCCAACAGTGTTCGGATATTAATCGCTAGACAAATTTGCGTCAATTTTAAACAATAAGACTCTTCGAAATAAAATTGTTGCTTATCATCTATACGGGAATGCAGCAGAAATACGAATAAAATGATAAAATGACAGTTTCTCGGCTGATATCGGAAAGAGGCGCATAATGAGCAAAACGACTTGATGGCTATATAGCGTATTTAGAAAATCGAATGTGCTAATCACTAGCAATTAAACCTACTGGGGTATGCTTGCTCCTGGATCACTCATGCAGTATCGGTTGCGTTGTGATGTAAACAACGGGCTTCGCTTAATAGTTGTTGTACTATGTACAACGGTGTGAGTCAGCTTGTCGACGACAAAATCAGTGAGAATGCCAAAAAATACGACATTCTACGGTGGGCTGGTTATATTAGGGTAGTGTGAATAGGTCCGTGGAAAACGTGAATAAAAGAGCAGAAAAGTTTCAATAGAAATTGTTTGCAATGAGCGGTGATACGAGTGGTGGTTCATTTTTTCAGTGAAAGTGCCCATTTGTCATACAGAGCCCATAATACGCATATAAACCTTAATGGCATTCAATTTTGGTTTTGTTTATCCTATTACACATTAATAAAAAGATTTTAGCTCTAAAAAAATAAAAAATATATTTTCGAGGTTGTTGCCAAAATCGGGAAGAAAATGTTGCCAAAAACGGGTGTTGCCAAAATCGGGGGTAGACAAAAACGGGTGTTGCCAAAATCGGAATGGGACTGTATTCCGTGGAAATTCCACAGAATTCCCAGTAAACATTCCTGAGAATTTCACGAAAAAACTTCGAATTTCTTGTGTAAATTCGATAAAATTTACTGTGAATTGTTTCGAATAATTTCTTGTGAAAATTTCAAAGAATTTCTCCAGGAATTCCACCGAAATTTTATACAGAAATTATACCGAAAATTAAATCAACAATGGAATTTTTGGAGGAATTCCTAGATTAATTCGCAATGAAATTCTGAAAGAATTTTGGTAGAAACTTCAAGATTTCCACTGGGAGATCCTCCAGGAGTTTCTCCGGAAATTCCTCCTGGAATTCTTCCAGGAGTTCCACCGGCATTTTCACCAAGAATTTCTCTAGGATTTCCTTCGAGAATTATTCCGGTAGTTCTATCGGCAGTTCCTCTCGAAATTCTTCCGGGAATTTTGGCAGAATTGGAATTTATTTAGACTTCTTCAGGAATTTATATAGATTATCCACCAGAAGCTCCTCCAAGAATTTCTCTGCGAGCTCCTCAGGGAATTCTCCCGGAGGTGCTCTGATGATGATGATGGTCCAGCTACAAACCCCAACAAAGGTTTCAGCTAGACGAGATTTGTCTATAAGATGAATTCTCTTGTTTCCGAGAATGCTTCTGGTAGTTTCCCCGGGGTTCCTTTGAAAATTCTCACGGGAGTTTCTTCAGAAATTCTTCCAGAAAATTCTTTCTAGAGTTCCTCCGGGAATTCCACCAGCAATTCATCCGGGAGTTTCTCCGGAAATTCCTCCGGGAGTTCCACCAGAAGCTTTTTTTTTTTATCTTTCGTTTATTTGGAAGGCTCAGCCGAAATCAAGTTTAACAATACATTTCTTGATTCTTATACATAGTGTTAGTTTTGGGGAACCGAAAGACTCGCGGTTTAGTCGAGGTTAGGGAATACAATAATACAGTAGGAAAGGAAAGGATTTTAGGGTGCTTAAGTAATTACTATGCTGATGTTCACAAAGTTGACATTCCTCGCATTTTTACATCTGTAACGGGACAAACAAACTTTTTTTTGGGAGACAACGACGAGAGGAAGACATACGGAAAGGATTAACGACAGACATGGAAATGTACAACAAGAGGAAGACATTCGATATGGGGTACGACAGACAAGGGAATGGGCAGACAATGATTACAGTTTTACATCAGCAACTTTCAAAAATTGGTGGATCAGGGACATGTACTCGAGATCAAGGCCCGACAACACTTCCCTAATAGGCTTTGGTTGTTTTCCTCGGACCCGGAGATGTTCAGTTAGCGCAGATCTGGGGCCACGATGCTCCTCGCACGCCCACACGACATGATCGATGTCCTGATAATCCTCGCCGCAAACACAGAGATTTCCTTCCGAGAGCCCCACTCTGAAAATATGTGCATTTAGAGTGTAGTGATTGGACATTAGACGACACATGGTTCGAATGATTCGAGTGAAGTCTCGTCCCATATTCAATTTTTTGAACCATGGACGCTTCGACACCTGCGGGCGAATTGAATACAGCCATCTACCCAACTCCCCATTTGTCCATTTATGTTGCCAGCTGTTCAAGGTTTCCTGACGAACTAAAGTGAAAAATTCATCGAAGGTGATTTTCTGATTGTTTCCGATCGATCACCTTCCATAGTGCCCGCCTTAGCCAAAGAGTCCGCTTTCTCATTCCCCGGGATCGAGGAATGAGAAGGGACCCAAGTCATAGTGACTGTGTAAGACCGTTGTTATAAGGCACTAAAAGCTTTCCATATCCATTGACCGAACAGCCTCCAAGGAACTTAGACTGTCGGTGAAGATGAAAAAGTGGTCAGGAGGTAGGGATGCGATTTGCTCGAGTGAATAGTGTATAGCTGCTAGCTCAGCAGTATACACGGAACAAGGCTCTTTGAGCTTAAAGTAGGCGCTATGAAAAACGTTGAAAACACCGAAACCAGTGGAGTCATCAATTTTTGACCCGTCTGTAAAAAGCTTCTCTCCTCACTGGCGTGCCCGTATTTGCTTGCAAATAATGGAGGTATGACCTCCGCACACAGAAAGTCTGGTATTCCATGAACCTCCTGCTTCATGGACAGATCAAAAGTAACAGAGGAACTGTAAGAGTCTAAGAAGTTAGCACGATTGGTATCTACCGAAGAAGGGCTTACCTCCAGCGTTATGTACCAGTGGTAAATACTCATGAATCGAGATTGAGGGTTTTATTCGAGTAGCTTCTCGAAGTTATCAATGACCAATGGATTGAGAACCTCACAGCGGATGAGGAACCGGAGCGATAATTCCGCGAAACGATCTGTTAGTGGCAGTACTCCCGCAAGTACTTCCAAGCTCATTGTATGTGTCGAATTCATACATCCTAACGCGATACGGAGACAGCGGTACTGAATCGCTTTGAAGCTTCAGCATGTGTGTTTTAGCCGCGGACTGGAAGCAGAAACTACCGTATTCGAGGACCGACAAAATGGTTGTTCTATACAACGTCATAAGATCTTCGGGATGCGCTCCCCACCATGTTCCGGTTATTGATCGCATGAAGTTGATCCGTTTCTGGCATTTTTGTGTCAGATACACAATGTGCTTCCCGAAGGTACATTTCGAGTCGAACCAGACCCCGAGGTATTTAGAAGATATGCTATGAGTGATTGTCTTACCCATCAGTTGGAGCGGGAACTTTGCCGGCTTATGTTTTTTTGAAAAGACAACTGTGAGCATGCACCTTCTCGTTGAAGTATCTCAGCAAGACAATAACCGTTACTATTTGAAATGAGTCACTAAGCACATCTGGTAACACGCCATCGCAGCAACCAATGATATTCTGATAAAACGACATCGCAGCAACCAGTCCACGAGCTTTGACAGATCGTCCTCTTTCAACAGCCAACCAACCCCGAGGTAAGACGTGTGTGCTCAAGGACCAGATCCCCACGTGCTGAGTGATTCCTGCTTACAGTTTAGTGCTCACATTTTGGCGATCCTGCCAGAATTTTAATTTTGGATAACAGGATTATAGTAACTTTCCATGAAGCCATAGACCACAAACAGGAATCACTCGGCACAAGTTAAGTGAATAAAAAGTGATTGTGAAACGTCTTTTAAGTGTAAAGATTACTGAAAATATTCCTGGATTAGTTGGGATGACTCCAGAGTAAAGCAGTTGAACGGCTAAGTGGACCGTTTCTACTTGAGCCGATGATCTGCCAAGTTTGCCATTAAATTACTGGATTGGTCGGGATGACTCCAGAGTGAAGCAGTTGAATGGCTAAGTGGACCGTTTCTACTTGAGTCGATAATCTGCCAAGTTTGCCATTAAATTACTGGATTGGTCGGGATGACTCCAGAGTGAAGCAGTTGAATGGCTAAGTGGACCGTTTCTACTTGAGCCGATGATCTGCCAAGTTTGCCATTAAATTACTGGATTGGTCAGGATGACTCCAGAGTGAAGCAGTTGAATGACTAAGTGGACTGCTTCTACTTGAGTCAATGATCTGCAAAAGTTGGCTGTTAAATTACTGGATTGGTCGGGAGGACTCCAGAAAACGGCAATCTGTGGGAAAGAATAAGTGGACCGTTTTCACACTTTAGCATACTGCGGATATAGCTAATAAAATAAATTAGCAAACAAGAGTTGGACTGCTTTTAACTCTTGTCAGTAAACCGCGGAGGTCGCCAGAAAGTTTTTGAAATAGTGTTTTTAACTGCATTCGAAGCAACCTATTCGATTTTGTCAGTATCTGATACTTTTGTTCATGACTTACAGGTTACAGGAAGAAAAAAATCTACAATGGAAGGAAAATACGTGAGAAACGCTGATAGTTCAGATAGCGAACACGAAGAGTCGGAGAGCATCAATAACTCTGTCAGTTCAGATGATCGAAGCCAGGACACGGAAGGAAGTGGACATAGCTGTGGAAGCAAGGAAGAAAGCTCCGATTCGTCCGATTCGGACTCCCTGATTCTCCAATTACACCAAATGAGGACAATATACGCGCAGATCCAAATGCTACCGCCGAGTCATCCTCAGAGAAACCGAAATGGTCGGAATATGAAGCTATGAAGAAGATCGAGAACTTGCAGAAAACTATGGCGGAGCTTACTGAAAGGTTGAGTACATACGAGCGGCCAGGTACCAGCACACTTCCCGATGTCGATAAAAGCTGGGGTATTTCTCAGGATTACGATCGGTCAACCGGCAACACGAACATTGTGAGATGGGATCATATTACACCTTCCCAAGCGGTGTTCCCGCTTGCAAAATGTGGGAAGAATGGAACCGTTTTTACAAAATTTTGAGATCGCGGCATCCTTGGGCAACGCGGTGAATTCTGCTCAACGTTCAAAATTGCTGTTCCTCTGTTTGGGTCAAGAACTTCAGGGCATTGTGCGAGCCGCAAGGCTGCTACCGAATTTAACAGACCCTAACTGCTATTCGGTTTTCGTGAACAACGTCCAAGGTTACTTACAATCGATGACGGACACGGCTGCAGAACACGAAGCGTTCGCAGCGATGAAACAGAACCGAAGGAATCCGCCGTAGCTTTCCACGCTAGATTGCAGGAGAAAGTTCAGTTATGCGGATATAGTATTCCAGATCAAGGACGTTTCGTCAGAGCGCAGCTGTTGAAAGGCCTGCGAAACAGGGACCTCACAAAAACGGCACGGATTTACAACTACGACATCAATTTCATCGTCCAATCCGCGACGAGAGAAGAAGCTTATATGGCTGAAACGACACAGCACGCTGGCTCCGAAATTTCTGCAGTTCATCGAGGAAATTGGAAACAGCCGATGGAGTTGCAACGAAAGCGTAAGAGAAACGACGAACCAGACGATAGACATGAGTCAAAGCGATACCGTGGCCCGGACAAGCGACGCGAAGGACGTAACCAACGTTGCAAACGCTGCAATCGTCCATCGCACAGGAGCAGCGCTAACTGTCCGGCACTAAACAAGAACTGCAATGGGTGCGGCGAGCGTGGACACTTCATCGCGACATGCAGGAAACGGCGCGTGAGCAACGTGCAACGTGAGGCGGACAGAGCCAACCCTCCTGGTTGGACTGATGAAGAGGAAGAAGAAGACAAGAAGGTATTGAATAAGAGAGCTCCTCTTGAATAAACGTTATTTGTTTTAATCAAATATGAATAAATTGTTTTATTCTGCTTCACCTTTTCCAGAAAATAAACGCTCTATCCCTGAATGATGTTTTAGTTGATTGTAGCATAGGCTCATCAAGTCCAATAACGTTCATGATTGACTCTGGAGCAGATGTGAATGTCATTGGCGGGAACGACTGGACGCGACTAAAACGAGAATTTCACGGGGGACATGCCAAACTCCATCCGGTACCGGTGCCTTCAGCAAATGAGCTACACGCATACGGTTCTAGGAAACCAATAACCATCAATGCAGCATTCAAAGCCGAGATTTGTGTTCCCGGAACGAAGAGACCTTCGATTGAAACAACATTTTACGTCGCGAACGAAGGTGGACGTTCGTTACTCGGCAGATCAGCAGCAAGCGACATGAGTTTGCTTCATGTAGGAATCGATATCAACAATTGTGGGGACAAGATGGACAAACAAGAGTTCCCCAAGGTGCCAGGAATCAGGATTAAATTCAGTGTCGACAAGAAGGTTAGTCCAGTCAAGAACGCCTACTATAATGTACCAGCTGCCTTTAGAGATGGCGCAAGAAATCGACTACTGGATATGGAAAACCGTGGTATAATAGAACGAGTTACAAAAGCGCCAAACTGGATTAGCGGCATGTCCGCGGTCGCTAAAACAAAGATGATTTCCGGTTGGTCGTCAATATGAGAGGCCCCAATAAAGCAATCAACCGGGAGTACTATCGTCTGCCGCTACTTGAAGAAATGAAGGTTAAACTTCATGGAGCTCGTTACTTCTCGAAGCTGGACCTAAGTAACGCATATTACCATTTGGAGCTGTGCGAAGAGTCACGTGACCTTACCACATTCCTAACCGAAATGGGAATGTTTCGTTTCACACGGTTAATGTTTGGCGTTAATTGTGCGCCAGAGATATTCCAACGTGAAATGGTCCGTATCTTGGAAGGCGTGGAAAATTTGATCGTATACATTGATGACATCCTGATGTTCGCTGCAACAATAGAGGAGCTTCACACCACAGTAGCGCAAGTTTTACGAATCTTAAGAGCTCACAACCTGACTGTAAACGAGAATAAATGCGAATTTGACCGGACTCGCCTCAAGTTCCCTAGGCCATGAACTTGACAAAGATGGAGTTTCACATCGAAGAAGCTAAAGTGAAGAGCATCCGATGTTTTAGGGAACCGACAACCATCTCGGAATTGAGAAGCTTCTTGGGGCTCGCTTCTTTCGTCAGCCCTCATGTGCAAAATTTTGCTGATATAACAAGCCCATTGTGGTCTGCAACAACCCTGTGGAACTGGGGGCCCCAGCAGAGGAAAGCGTTCAATTTAGTTAAGGAGCGAATCATACAATGCACAATAGCTCAAGGCTTCTTCTCGGAAACTGACAAGACCATGTTGTTCACGGACGCCTCACCTGTTGCTCTAGGTGCTGTTCTTGTACAAGAGAACAACAATAAAAACCGCAGGATAATTTCTTTTGCCTCTAAAGCCCTAACGGTGACAGAGAGAAAATATCCACAGAACCAACGAGAAGCGCTGGCGGCCGTTTGGGGCGTGGAACACTTTTCTTATTTTCTTTTGGGCAGACGATTTACGCTTTGCACGGATGCTCAAGGAGTAGCATTCATCCTGAACCGCACTCGGGAAGAATCGAAAAGAGCTCTCACTCGGGCAGATGGCTGGGCTCTTCGTCTCAGTCCTTATGACTACGACATTGAGTTTGTTCGAGGCAGAGACAACATTGCCGATTCATCGTCAAGATTATACAGCGGCAATGATCAACCATTCGATGAAGATATTAGCCCATGGGAAATAGCCTCACTTGAGGCTAACGCTGTTAGTTTCCTAACGGATGCGGAAATACTGGACGCTACTGGTAGAGACGAGACACTGCAGCTCGTTATAACATCTTTGCATACCGGAGAATGGCCGGGGCAATTACGTAAATTTCAATCAATCGAAAATGATCTGACTACACGGAACGGAGTTGTTGTAAAACCGGCTGCGTGGTAGTTCCCGAACAACTTCTGAAAAAAAGCTTTGGAAGTCGCACACGCAGGACACCCATCAGCCTCGAAGATGAAATCTATCCTGCGTCAACGTGTGTGGTGGCCGGGTATGGCAACTGACACTGAAAAGTGGGTAAATAGTTGTGCCACCTGTGCTGTAAACGGACGACCGGAAAACCACTCCAATGCAGCGTACATTTGCTCCCAAGGCTGTTTGGGAGACAATTGCGTTGGATTTTAATGGTCCATATGTCCAGTTCGGTGGAATATCTATTCTTGCGATTGTGGACTATAGATCACGGTATCTGATAGCTAAGCCAGTGAAGACAACGAGTTTCGATCACACAAAGCCGATATTGGAAATGGTATTTGAAAGAGAAGGTTTTCCAGCGAATATCAAATCCGATAACGGTCCACCCTTTAACGGAAATGAATAAAAGCTATTGCGCTGAGCGAGGAATTAACACTATATACTCCACACCGCTATTTCCTCAGCAGAATGGTCTCGTGGAGGGGTATATGAAGATCATTAATAAGGCCATGTCCACGGCGTCTTCTAACAAGACCAACTTCATCGAAGAGCTTCGGGTAGCAGTAGATGCTCACAATGCTGCCACTCATCGGGTGACACAAATTCCACCTGAAGAAGTCATGTTGGGCCGCAAAATTAAACGTAGACTCCCGCTCCTACGTTACGAAGGCAGCAACATTGATGACGAGCTCTTGGAACAACGCGATCGAACAGCTAAATTACTCTCAAAACAACGTGAAGATGCCAGGCGAGACGCTCGGCCATGTCGGGTCAAGCCCGGTGATGATGTCATCGTAGAACGTACGAGTCGAGCAAAGGAGAAACTAGATTTTGTCCTACGCGTTTCACAGTTGTCGAAGAACGGAACGGTAATCTGACACTCACCAACGATGCAGGCCAAGTTCTTAAGCGCCATGTATCGCAGACCAAAAAGTTCACTCGTGGCGTAATCAAAATGACCGGGAAGCATCAGAAAACCACCGGAAGATGTTCAACCGCGTCCGACTCGCGAGAAGAAAACGCCTACGTATCTCAAGGATTATGTCAAAACTGTAGAAATTAGAGAACGAAAAATGTAAACATTTGAGAATTTGTTGTTTGCAAGAAAAATAAACAAAACTTTAAGGATAACAGCGTGACGTCACCTTTTATTTGATACTGTCCAATGTTTACCCTTTTTTTTATATCGCATGATTGAAGTCTCAAGAGGGTAAAATATACATCGTTCTGTTATCAACAAATGTTTCACACGACTGATGACAGTTCTTTCGGGCTTCACTGCAGAAGGGAGAAGGGAACGGCGGAAAATTTTCACTTAAACTCTGACAGAAGAGCAATGGATTTTTTTTTTCACATCAAAGATTACTCGTACACGGAACCGCGTTAGTGAAAAAAATGGCATATGTTTTTCTCAAAAGGCCTTTTTTTTTGCCTTTCTCGTATACAAAGTATACGTAAAGGCTATATGTTCGCTCCAAAAACAAACTTTTTATAGGAGGCTCGGAGACCCATAGTGTTATATACCGATCGACTCAGCTCGACGAATCGAGGTGATGTCTGTGTGTGTGTATGTGTGTGTGTGTATGTGTGTGTATGTGCGCAAAAGTTCGCAAAAAGTCTAGCCCATTTTTCAGGCACTTACCCTTAACGGATTTGCTTGCAACAAGTTGCATTCGACGCAGAATCCTGTCCCATTGTTTCCTATTGAAAATTGGCCGGATCGGACTATGGGCTCAGAAGTTATGGTCAAAATACTTTTTGTTTAGACAACAACGAGTGGAAAAGTCTAGCCCATTTTTCAAGCACTTACCCTTAACGGATTTGCTTGCAACAAGTTGCATTCGACGCAGAATCCTATCCCATTGTTTCCTATTGAAAATTGCCAAGATCGGACTATGGGCTCAGAGGTTGTGGACAAGATATTTTTTTCATACCAAAAAGCGGGTAGAAATTACTAACTCGAAAAAAAAAACGAGAAAGGCACCATCACCGCTAGGTGGATTAATCTGGGTTTTGTTGTTTTGTTCTACAATTACACGGGTTAATAAATCTATTCAAAAGCAACACTACCAAAAATCCACAAATTTTTATTGGCAAAAATCCATAGATTTAACTTATGATGTATATCAGCGTACATATAACCCTTCTCCACGCAGTTTGCTATTTTTTGCTAATATAAGATATATCGAAATAAACTTTATGTGTGGTCTCGTATAAGCGATAATTTAATTTATGTGTGGATCCATATTGAATATATTAGGATGGTGCTATTGCAAAAATCTATAACGGCGACACATATATCATATATAGATATTTTTAGCAGTGAAGTGGAATAAACTCAGAGCTTAGTTTAACTCGCTATACTACACGTTCAGAAAATTTTGCGCATAAAATATTTTAACAATACACATAAATATTTATTTTCTACTTTTTTTTTTATGGAGAGGAAGGAAGATGTGAGCATGCACCTTCTCGTTGAAGTATCTCAACAAGACAATAACCGTTACTATTTGAAATGAGTCACTAAGCACATCTGGTAACACGCCATCGCAGCAACCAATGATATTCTGATAAAACGACATCGCAGCAACCAGTCCACGAGCTTTGACAGATCGTCCTCTTTCAACAGCCAACCAACCCCGAGGTAAGACGTGTGTGCTCAAGGACCAGATCCCCACGTGCTGAGTGATTCCTGCTTACAGTTTAGTGCTCACAACAACCATCTCAGTTTTCTCTGGAGAGAATTCGATACCCAGCTTCGTAGCCCAAGTAGACAAATTGTCCAAAGTATCTTGCAATGGTCCTTGCAGATCAACCGATGTTGGCCCCGAAACGGATACAACACAATCATCTGCAAGCTGTCTCAACGAGCAATTTGGCATGAGACATTCATCAATGTCTCTGACGTAAAAATTGTAAAGAAGGGGCTCAAACATGAGCCCTGGGGAGACCCATGTAGCTAATTCGTGAAGTTGCCGAGTCACCATGAGAAAAACTCATACGCTTCTCTGACAACAAATTGTACAAATAGTTGTTCAAAATTGGTGAAAGTCCACACTCGTGGAGTTTGTCAGATAAGACATCGACGCAAACTGAATCAAAAGCCCCTTAATGTTCAAAATCACCGAGCCCATTTGCTCTTGTTTAGCGCAATCAAGCTGAATTGCTGAAGAAAGCAACGCAGGACAGGCGTTCGTTCCCTTATGCCTGCGGAAACCAAATTGTGTATCTGACAACAAACTATTCGATTCAACCCATTTGTCTAGCCGGAAGAGAATCATCTTCTCCAACAGCTTCCGAAGACATGACAGCATCGCGATGGGGCGATACGAGTTACAATCCGACGCGGGTTTTCCGGGCTTCTGGATGGCTATCACCCTCACTTCCCTCCAATCATCCGGAACAATGTTGCACTCCAGTAACTGATTGAACAAGTTCAATAAGCGCCTCTTCGCGACGTCTGGGAGGTTTTTGAGCAAATTGAACCTGATTCTATCCATCCCTGGAGCGGAATTGTTACATGAAAGGAGAGCAAGTGAGAATTCAATCATCGAAAAGGGATGATCGATATCATCCCTGTCTGCAAAAGCATCACGTAGCTCTTGCCTCACCGGTACCGAATCCGGACAAACTTTCTTTGCGAAGTCAAGTATCCACCGCGACGAGCTTTCACGATCTTCGTTTACGGACGACGCGTTGCGCATTCTTCTCCCGACGGTCCACAGAGTTTTCATTGAAGTTTCGCGCGATAAACCTTCAACAAAAGTGCGCCAATATCCGCGCTTCTTCACTTTGACCAGTTTCTTGAACTGGATTTCGAGCGCGGTGTATCGTTTGTGAAGAACGATCGCCCCGTGTTTCCGAAATTCTTTGAACGCGGCGGATTTCTCGCGATAAAGTTGCGTACACTCGATGTCCCACCACGGACTGTAGGGTTTCCTACGAACCGAAGCTCCTGGCACCGGCCGACGTTGTGCCTGAAGAGCGCTTTCAAGAATCAACTGCGATAGAAACTTGTGCTCTTCCCGCGGGGGAAGTGCTTCTATCGACTGTATGCCATCGCTGATGGCGTCCGCATATTTGCCCCAATCGATGTGCTTCGTGAGGTCATATGAAAGATCGATGGAAGCAGATTGCTTATGTCCATTGGAAATCGAAACTTCGATCGGCAAATGATCACTATCATGGGGATCTTGGACCACCTTCCAAGTACAGTCCAACGATAATGAGCACGAACAAATGGAAACATCTAGACGGCTATGTCTTGCTGGAGGAGCCACTCGTGCAACTTCTCCTGTACTCAAAATCGACATTAATGTCGTAGCACAGGTCATATATCATTGATGAACGGTTGTCGTCGTACAGTTCCCCCCAGCCTGTTTCGTGGGAGTTAAAATCTCCCAGGAATAATCGAGGCTAGGGCATAACCGAGGAGATGTACGAGAAATCTCTACAAGGTATCACGGTGTTTGGAGGAAGATAGATCGAGGCGATACTGAGGTATTTTCCTCGAATAGTCACCTGACATGCGACAGCTTCGGTACCAGACATCGGCGCAAGATCGATTCTATAGAAGCAGTGCTGTTTTTTGATCCCTTAAAGCACCCCTCCATATCGATTTGCCCGATCGCGGCGGATTATGTTGAAATCAGGAAAATGAAGGTACACATCTAGTGTTAGCCAAGATTCACATAAAGCAAAAGCATCATATTGTAATTTGTTAACTAAAATTTAAAATATCTAATTTTGGAAGAATACTTCGACAGTTCCACTGTAGGATCGAAATCATGTTACCCTTATTGACTAAGTTAGCCATCGAAGGATACAAATGACTCGAGGAGGGCATTTTCGAAGCCAGCTGCTTCAGGAGAGGAGTCAGAATAGGAAGAACAGTTTTGACCATGTTCTTCACGGGGTCGGAAGCATCAAAGAAGTTGAGGATGAGCTCCACGATGCCAGAAAGTGTGAACATTGGAGCGCTCAGGAGTTCTTCTGCTCGCTCTGTATGCTCTCTTTCTGGCTGAGAAATCGCAAAAATGGGGTACCTGGGATTTAAGATGTTCCCGGAAGCGGTGGAAACTCTCGATCATCCTGATGTGAAACCACAAAAGTTGATCGTTTTTGAGTATTTCCTCCCGCTTTGAATTTGACCATGTTGGATTGGGGCTCACTTTGAGGCTGTTTTCTAGGCTTCTTCGAGGGTCGCTGGCTCTGTTTTATTCTCTTCCTCGTTGAGCCATTGAAAACAAAGGGAACCCCATTTCCAACCTCGAGTCAGAGCTACCTTGATCGTCCAAAGGAAGAGACGAGTAGATGGTGTCAGAAACGAGTGGAGGAGCGGCCTTCCTCAACATTTCGGCGTAACTTCGCCGAGAACGTTGCTGAAGAGACCGCTTCTGGTGGATTCGCTGCTGTATGTACGTTGGGCAAGCTTCAAGAGCATGTGGAAGGCTTTCGTTACAATAGACACATTTCGGTGCCGTCTTGCACGCTCCCTCCACATGCTTCTCTCCGCATGATGCACAGCGATGTTTATTGCAACAGTACTGAGCGGTGTGGCCCAGCTGCTTGCAATTAACACAATTCATCACCTTCGGTACATACAGCCGAACAGGTAGACGAAGTTTGCCAATCACTACGTAGTCAGGCAGTGCGGACCCGGAAAAGTGACGCAGAAAGAGTCAGACGGGAATTACTCCGCTTTTCTCCCTCCTGCGACACCGAATACATTTGTTTGCAATCCAGTATCGCAACAGGAGGCAAAGAAACGTTCTTGAAACGACCGAAACCTTGTTTCAAATCGTCGCATGTCATACTTCCCTCTGTCACCATCCCCGCGATCTCACAAACTGCCGACGGTAAATAAACCTTATATTCGAGAGTGAAAAGCTCACAGGTGGCAATCTCGTTGGCCTGTTTGCGATCACTGACCGTGACACGGAGTTTACTGGACCCAACCATGTCAATGGTCGTGACAGACGAAATCGCTTTTCCAGATCTTTGCTAATCTGGCTGATATTCAAACGTTTGCCTTTGGGTCGAAAGAAAACAACATACGGCCCACTAGAGTCGTGAGGGTAGACCTTGGGACGGGGGCTCGTAGAGGAAATTTTAGCGTTGCTGGTGTCCATTTCGTTTTGGTTTGGAACACCCAGATGCAACGAAACATCTGACATGGAATACGAAGTACCCCGCCAACTTCGCCTTCGCGCATTGCGGACACGAAATGCGCCGCTGCAGCGAGGCTCAATCTCTTTTAAAACTAAACAATTATCACAAGGGCAGAAAAAAAGCACACACAAACAAAATAATGATTTGGGACAGAGGGAAGACGAGTAAAAAGAAAGAAAAAACTATTCCAATAAGATGGAGAAGAGAGGGAACAATGAGAGGGAGCTCAATTAAATACTTGCGTTCACACTGCTGTGTTGCCGGCTAACAGTTCTGGCAGCACACACTAGCTCGATGGACACTCGCCGGTGGTGCGGTCGAAGCGAACCACGCTATTGTTGGTGTTCTCGCCGCACCCAACACTGCAACTGGGTGGATGGATGGTGGCAGGACGGCGGCGTCTGTGTTGGTGGAGACGCACGATGGATGATGACTGTCGGCGTGGGACGATGATGCCTGCGCCTGCGATGGACGCCGAATAAACTGCAAAGTTTTGCGTAGTTGCAAAACCAACGAAATGGCTACTTAACTGCTACAGCTAAGCACCACTTCCACTCCAAGCACTATGCTTCAAAACACTTTCGGAAAAAAAACCACTACCTGTACTTCAGGAAAAACCGAATGACAAGCAGACCGTACGCGGACTTTCAACCGTCTCGCACGGATGCTCGACATGGAATGAATCCACCAGAAGCTATTCCAGGAAATTATTCAGGCTCTTTTCAGGACATCATTTAGGCTTTCTTCAGAAATTAAGCCGGAAATTCCTCCCGAAGTTCTTCCGATAGTTTCTCTGGGAGCTCATCCGGGAGGTCCTCTAGGAATTCTTCTAGGAGTTCCTCCTGAAATTCCTCCGGGAGTTCTTACGGGAGATCCTACGGGATCTCCTCCGGCAGTTCCTTCGGGAATACCTCCGGGAGATCCACCAGCAGTTTCTAAGAGAATCCCTCCGGGAGTTTCACCGGCAGTTTCTCCGGGTGTTTCTCTGAAAAGGAACTCCCGGAGGAACTCCCAGAGTAATTTCCGGAGGAACTACTGGGGGATTTTCTATAGGAATTTCCGGAGAATTATCAGAGGAATTCTCGGAGGAACTGCCGGTGGAACTTCTGAAGGAATTTTTTGAAGAACTACAGGGAGAATTTCTGGAGGAAATCCTGGAGGAACTCTGGTAAGAATTCTAGGATGAACTCCCAAAGGAACTTCCGTAAAAATTCCAGGAGGAACTCCTGGAAGAATTCTTAAAAGAACCTCCCGGAGGAATTCCCGTATGAACTCCCAGGGAAATTCTCCGAGGAACCAGAGATGCATCTGAACACAAGAACGCGTGTTCGTGTTCAAAAAGTTCTGAACACTGCACACTGTTCAAGAGCACTGACCTAATTTAGCAACTTGTATCCTAGGAAAACTAACTCAAGCGACGGCATGCTACTCATTTTTCAGCTAGTAATGGAACACGTGAGTATCTAACGGATAGAAATCAAGCATGCTCGTATGTTTTTGCATAGATCCAAATCTAAGGAATCTTAGTTACCATGATCGTTTTGCTTGCGTACCAACCCAGTGCACACTTAACTGTGTTCAGAGTTCTAAATTTAGAACACCAAGGCGCACTCTTGGCTCATGTTCTGTTCCGGATGCATCTCTGCGAGGAACTTCTGGAGGAATTTGTAGATAAATGCTAAATGAATTCCTGAAAAAAAGCCTGATTGAATTCCCTAATGAACTACTGGTGGAGCTTCAGAGGAACATCCGGTGGAATACCCTAGAGGAAGAGAAAAAATATTTCTGAAGGATCTTCCGAAATCCCATTTCCCGTGAAATTCCTGCCAAATATCGTCTAGGAATTCCCTGTGAAGTTCCTGGAGGTATTACCGGAGAATTTCTTGGAAAAACTCCTGGAAGAACTCCCGGAGGAACTCCCACAAGCACTTCCGGAGGAATTCCCACATGGAAGTCCTGAAATAATTCTTAGAGAAGTTTCTAAAGGAATTTCCGAGAAAAATATCTGAAGGAATTCCCAGAAAAATACCAGGAGGAATTAATGCAGAAATTCCCAGATGAAATCCTGAAAGTATTCCCAGATGAATTGCTGAAGAAAATCCCTGCGGATTGTTCCGAAGAAATTTCTGGAAGAACTCTTGGCAGATTTCCGAGTAAATTCCGAGTGAAGTCCGGAAGGAATTCTTGTACACTTCCGCGGAAAATCTCCCGGAGAAATCCCAAAAAAAATACCTGTAAGAATTTCTGGGGAAATACTTGGACGAATTACAGGAGAAATTCATGAAGAAATTTCTAGAGGATTTTTTGAAGAATATTTCCTGGAAGTAATCCCGGAGGAATGAAAAGAAGAGCTCCGAAAGGAATGCCCGGAAAAGTTCCTAGAAGAATTTCCGAAGGAATTTCTTATAGATTTACAAGTGAAATTATGGAGCTAAATCGGAGGATTTCCGTCATAAATTTTTGAAGAAACTTCTGGTAGAATTTTGGGAAGAAATTCCGTATGTATTTTTGACGGAACTCTCGAATGCATTCCTGAAGGAAATGCCGGATTCTTCTTGAAGAGAGAATAGCCGAAGAAATATCTAGAAGTAAATCTTAGAGAAAAAAAGAAATCTTCAAGGAATTTCCTCGTGAATTTCCTAAAAAACGAATTCAGTCGAGGGTTTCTAGATAAGGAGGAATTACAATTACATGAGAAGGATTTTCGAACGAATTCCAGTTGAATTTGTGGATAACTTTCCGGAGGAATTTAAAAGTTCTCAGGGGAGCTTCTTGAAGGATTCCAAGGAGAATTATTGAGCCTGAAATATTTCGAGTTGTTTTGAACTTTCATATATTATGGATCCTGGATGCCCTAATAAGTTTTGGCAATCTTTTGAATTTCAACCACCTATTTCTGTATATGATTGGATCGTAAAGTGCACATGTTTGAGGGAATTCATTTTAGTACTCGTTCAATCTTTCCACAATTTAGGGGGGGCGACACCCCCACCCCATGCCCCCCTCTGCCCTTGCATGAATCTTTTTCATCAATTTCAACCTAAATGTATGCAATTTGTATAGCATTATACCACTTAATCGAATAAATAGTGGCATAATGCAACACAAATTGCATACATCCAAGCAAAAATATCGTTTAAAATTACGCTCTTTTTGGCATTCCCTTTAGGCCGTTACAAATATTTAATTCACTTTTTGTCCTACTGGTCTCCGAAAGGTCAAAGGGGGGGATAATAAAAAAAATATTAAAATAAAAAAAAAAACTCCTCCTTGTTAAAGAATGTTTTGAAAATCCTCAAAATTATCCGAATTTTATTTTGTTGCCCCCTCAAAGTATTATTTTTTGGCAAAATTAATCCAAGGGGGGGGGGAGACAAAATGGATTTTAAATATTTGTATCGGCCTTATGTGCATTACTTTAGTGTAAATTTCAACAACTTTTTCTATCTGTGTAGGCTTTGTGTTCTACTAAGAGTTAGGCTTGATACTTCAAATATGTTAAAAAAAAGCAGTTCTCGGGTGAATATAGCATAAGCTCACCCTACATTTCGCTTTCTTCCTTTTTTATTCTTTTTTACTTCTTTTTTCTTTCTTCCACTTTCCAACTTACTTTGCCATCTACTAACTTTCTGCCTTCTTGTATTTTCCTACTTTCTTTTTCCTTATTTATTTCTTTTTGTATTTCTTCTCCGTCTCCGTTTTCCTTCCTTATTTTTTTATTTCTTCTTCTTCTTTCTTCTCTTCTTCTTTTTTACTTCTTTCTTTCGTCCTAGCTCTTTTCTCTTCCATTCTTCACTGTTTAGTCAGAATCTATGACAAAAGGTCGAAAGACAAAAGGTCGAACGGACAAAAGGTCGAAAGACAAAAGGTCGAAAAGACAGAATGTCGAAAGGACAAAACGTCGAAAGGGACAGAAGGTCGAAAGGGACAAAAGGTCGAAAAGGACAAAAGGTCGAAAGGGACAATAGGTCGAAAAAGACAAAAAGGTCGAAAGGAACAAAAGGTCGATCATGAACAAGTTGAAATTTTGTGTATTCCAAAGGAATTTTTGAAATGCATTTAACTTCAAGCAGAAATAACACTCATCTCATTAATCAAAGTTGAAGAATGAGCAATTTTCAAAGAAGGAGTAATGACTATGAAACAATATAATGAATATCCAGATAGTTCTGTTAGAGATAAAAAAAGACGCCTGCATTAAAAATTCACCTGCGTGTTATACACATCAGAATGTGCGGCGTGCACCATTTTGACAAATCCAAGAGACATTTAGAAAACTCAAACATCCATCTATTAGTTGTACGCACTGAATGAATTTTATTCAATTGTTAAAATTGTGAAAAATAAAAGGGCAGATTTTTTGACAACTTTGTAACTCTGGTGTGAGATTGATTCTCTCCGTTTCAGTTTCTTGTCTATTTCGCCTTTTTGATCTTATTTATATTTTTTTTCGTTCGACCTTTTGTCCCGTTCGACGTTTTGTCCTTTCGACCTTTTGTCTCTTTCGACCTTTTGTCTTTTTCGACTTTTTGTCCCTTCGACCTTTTGTCTTTCGACGTTTTGTCTTTCGACCTTTTGTCCTTTCGACCTTTTGTCTTTCGACCTTTTGTCCCTAACCCGTTTAGTCAACTTTGCCAAAAGACTCATATTTTGTTACACCTTCTACAAAAAACTATTACAAAAACCTAACTTAATTCACCGAGTAGTGATATTGCCTTTCTCGTAATTAGTCAACTAAGACACCAACCTTATATTGCGCATATATGGCTCGGTTAGATGTACCATTATCTTTACAACTTTTAAACGCAACGGTCAATTGGTATTAAACTCAATAGTGATCAACTAGGCTTTGCCCGATGTCGAATAAAAATTGTTGCCAAAAAACCGGTTAAGGATTACTAGGGAAAGTTTGGAACGTTCTACTCTGCTCTTCAAGTAACGGCTTAAGCGCCACCTTCTTATCAGAAGGACCGTTCCTCTGTCTAAGCCCGGTATGAGACCTTCCCTATCAGGGCGGGTCGCAAAGTTCTCGACAGGATTCAAACTGAACAAGTTGGCACACGCAATTAGGACAAACTAAGTGGAAACTAAAGCAAATGTAATGATTAAACCAAAGAAACTAATTTATAAAAGTCAACCAGAACTGAGCGGCAGAAAACGTTTAAGCTAAAAACTCATCAAATTTAAATTAACTTAAGATTCAAACTAAATTTAGGTGAATTTCTATCTAAATTCGAAATAAATATTTAATACTCCAATGGAATTCAACGAACTCTAAATAAAAACAAAATTTAGAAAATTCTTTGCATAGGACCTTTTTTCCAAAATTAGCAATTAACCCATTTATTGTGAAAATTCAGTTGCCCTAAACCTCATCTGGTGACGTCACGCATTTAACTGGCTCATTCATATGGTTTACAATTTTCGGATTTCTTACAGAGATTTTCATACACTTTGTCGATCTGACCTTAACTCAGCGTCGGCGAGGTGCTCCAACGACGACGTTGCATTTGACTCGAGGCCAGATGATCTGGATTCCTATTGGAATTCGGTGCTTCTTGTCGTAGGCTCGCACGTAGGCTGATGCAGGGTAGAGGCGTCCCTGATGTTGGTGGAGAGAGCGAATTGGTGTTGCTCTTACGCCTCACGCTTTGACGGGACGAGCCTTTCGTTCGTCGATCACCAAAAGTGGATCACGGATCGACGAATCACGGACGCACACCTTGTAAACGATTGCTGATCTTGGGTTCCCAATTTTCCACCGCAGGCTTTCCTAGCCTGAACAACCTTCGTCTAGCCGTAGTGAGCGTGCCTGGAACAACCTTCGACTACCGTGCGCGTGGAAACCACGTGTCCCAATCCAAAACAGGCCGCCCACGTTGGATGGGATTGACGACGCCTATTCAACGTGATAATATTTCACTTAAGAACATATTGCATGTTTTCCACTAAGAAGGCTTACCTGAATAGTCACAATTATTTAACTAAGATTTCAGCAATTGGTCAAACTATCCGAACTCTCCAAATTAAGAAATTCGAATTGAGATAAAAACTAGAAATAATAAGTTGGCGTCACTTTTAAGAAAATTTCGAAAAACGATCCGATCGATTTAACTATCTCCACCAGAATAAATGGAGAGCGCGAAAAAAAATGTATATAGCGATTAGCTACGACGCAATTTCCACCTCGGGCTTTACTCGGTAGTTTAAAGCAGTTTTTTTTTTATTGGTCAGCTCTGGCGAACTCAAAAAGATCTAAAAACTTTCCACTCGTTTTGACGAATTAAAAACCAAAGGAAAATAATATCAGTAACTTTTCGTAACTTACCGAGGGATAACTGTTCGAATTAACTAATTTCGCCATAAGGTAGATGACGTGCCGGACTTGGACTCTACTGAAGCTTTCTTTTGGGCACAAAAGCTTTGTGATGAATTTGAATATTTGGTCAATGAGTTTTGCAAAGAGAAATTCAATTAGGCTAGGAAAATTTAGTTTGTTACAAGTTGTCAAAGGTTTTTCTTAGTTTTTGTGCGCACGCATACACACATACATACACACGGACAGACGGACATGTGTGGAATCACTTTTTGGTTCGTTATTATGTTTCTTTCTCTGGGTGTGATAACGATTATAAAAGGACTATTCCACTCGGGAGTTAAAACATCAAGGGTTGTTTATTCAATTTCTTAGTTTAACCTAGCTCTTATTTATTGGAGGTATCCAAAAGCCTATGTATTGTGTAACCAATCAGTGATCGATGCACTGATCTCTGATGAAAATGTTTAAGTCAATTGTTAGACATTTGGATATCTGTAAACATAAGTTGTGCAAAGTATCTGTGCTCTGTGGCTACCGCTTTCAATCAACTATTTTTGGATGAGATATAATAAAAATTAGGAAAAGAAGATCAAATCTGCTGCTATTCGCCAACATAATATAGCAATCACCTGCGAAGAACACTTATAAGGCAACCATTAAGTAGTAATGATGAACTAGAATAATAATTGCAGATACAAGAGATTACCTGGGTTTCCAAGAGAAAATTACAGGAAAGCAATTTTGTTTGTAAAAGTTCTAATTTGACTCAATAAAAACCAAAATTCACAATTCACTCAATAAACACCAAAAATAAATATTGGTTAGATATGAAATATCATCAAGAATGTGAACTAGGTGAACATCAGCATTGCAATAACTTAAGCACCCTAGATTCTCTTTCTTTTCTACTATATTATTTATCTACTTTCCAAATAAACGAAATGCTAAAAAATAGTCTGAATAGAATCAGATCTTTAAATTAAGAAATACATAGGTTTGAACAACATTAAATATGTAACTTCCGATAAATTAGTTGAAGCACATCAGTTCTTGTTATACTCGTACTGTTTAGATCATAAAACTGTTGTTCACATCCATGTTCCACTTTAATTCGTTAATTTCCCAAAAACCTCTAACTATACGCCTATCTTTTCCAGAATGAGTCGTGTTGCATTCGTCCTAGGTATATGCTGCAATCCTAAAGATTGTCTGCAGTCTTTTAGGATTGTATAGGAGGAGGCTGCCTCAAGAGGCTGCTTCTTGCATGCCTTCTGCTCGTTTGGAGCACGCATTTGTTTGCAGCTGTCAGATGATGCCCGGTCTAATTTTGGCACTGTACTGTTTCTTCAAGCACTGGTATGCTGTCTGCCTTTATCGCGAAGTTTGACATGGCAAAGGAACGTTTCAAGATTCAAGGAAAAAGGTCATCTTCATTCCCACCTACCGTCTGGTGGATCATCTTTCTCCTCCATTCAGTTCATTGCATCCCGGCGACAGCACGATGGATGCGAAACAAAAACAAACTATGCCACCGACAAAGTAGTGGAAGAAGCTCATGAAGAACCAACCCCAAACAGAGCGATGAAGATAATTTATGGTCTTCCGCAAAACGAGCTTGCTGAAGCATTTGGCGCCCATCGTCATCGTCCCAGCCGCCGCGCCAGATCAAATGCGGAACTGAAAGTTGATGTGGTGTGCATCAGGAAAATTGATGGTTGCTCCTTGGGGGTTAGATATCTGGAAAGGGTCGCAACGCTATGCAACTGTATGCAGTGTAGGATATGCGCTGTGCCAACTGATTGCATATTCAATGAACTGTGACAGATTTCTTTGGAGATATGCATGCGAAACCCTCTAGCTAGCGTCTTGGAAACTAAGAAAATAGTTCCAAAATTAGACCAACGGAACAGTTGTTTTCCACACGTCGTCTCCATGTGGCATGCACAGTAAAAAATAAAAAGTAATATCACATCAGATTTGATGCACATCATCGCCGTCGTAAATATTATGTATTATTACATCTGAATGACGTTACCAAAAGTTGACGTACTTGATATTTTGTCTTCAAATTATTATTTTTTCGACGTAATATTTTCGATGTAAATGAAAAAATGACGTAAAAACCGGTCAGGATGAATCCCGCTTTCGGCAGCGGGATTGGGGGTATTCGGATTTTTTTCTTTCATGCTTGAAAATACATTTTCAAATGCAACAATACAAATTTTATTCATTCAAGAAGCATTTATTGTATGTATCCACAAATACTTATACATATACAGTATTGACCCGATTTTTTCACACCCCGATTTTCTCGCGTTGTAGACCCAATTTTGTCACACCATTTTTTGAAAATTTTAGTCGTTCTTTTTATTTTTGTAAATAATACCACAAGTAACAATAATTTCTTTGGTTTATTTTAAATCGTTTCTGAGAACCTGTCAAGAATTTTGAAAGCCTTTTCGGCAAGAAATTTTGAGTTCAAGTATTTTGCCTTCTCAAGGCATAATTTGATTCATATTGGTGAAACAAATTATTAGGAAAGTTCCTCCGAAAGATCTTCCTGGAATTCCTTTAGAAGTTCATTCAGGAATTCATCCAGAAGTTTCTTTAGAAAGCCTTTCGGAAGTTCATTTAGGAATTCCTCCGGAAGTCCATCCACGAATTCCTCCGGAAGTACCTGCACGAATCCCTCTAAATTTTTTTCCATGAATTCCTCCGGAAGTTCTTCTTGAAATTCTTCGGGAAGTTCCTTCAGGAATTCCTCCGGAAGTTTCTTCAGGAATTCCTCCGGAAGTTTCTTCAGGAATTCCTCCGGAAGTACCTGCACGAATTCCTCCGGAAGTACCAGCACGAATTTCTTCAAAAGTTCCTCCAAGAATTCCTCTGGAAGAAATATCTGGAATTCTCCCAGAAGTTCCTCCAGAAAGTTCTCTGACAGTTCCTCCAGAAAAAAATTATGGAAGTTCTTCCAGAATTTCTGTCGAAGGTTCCAGAAATTACTAGGAAAAATCCTCCGAAAATTCTTCCTGGAATTGATCTGAAAGTTCCTCCAGGAATTCTTAGAGAAGTTCCTTTAGAAATTCTTCCGGAAGTACCTGGACGAATACCTCTAAAAGTTCTTCCACGAATTCCTCCTGAAATTCTTCCACGAATTCCTCCTGAAATTCCTCCGGAAATTCCTCCAGGAATTCCTCCGGAAATTCCTCCAAGAATTCCTCCGAAAATTCCTCCAGAAATTCCTACGGAAATTCCTCTAGGAATTCCTCCGGAAATTCCTCCAGGAATTCCTCCGGAAATTCCTCCAAGAATTCCTCCGAAAATTCCTCCGGAAATTCCTCCAGGAATTCCTCCGGAAATTCCTCCAGGAATTCCTCCGGAAGTTCCTCCAGGAATTCCTCCGGAAGTTCCTCCAGGAATTCCTCCGGAAGTTCCTCCAGGAATTCCTCCGGAAGATCCTCCAGGAATTCCTCCTGAAGTTCCTCCAGGAATTCCTCCGGAAGTTCCTCCAGGAATTCCTCCGGAAGTTCCTCTAGGAATTCCTCCGGAAGTTCCTCTAGGAATTCCTCCGGAAGTTCCTCCAGGAATTCCTCCGGAAGTTCCTCCAGGAATTCCTCCGGAAGTTCCTCCAGGAATTCCTCCGGAAGTTCCTCCAGGAATTCCTCCGGAAGTTCCTCCAGGAATTCCTCCGGAAGTTCCTCCAGGAATGCCTCCGGAAGTTCCTCCAGGAATTCCTCCTGAAGTTCCTCCAGGAATTCCTCCTGAAGTTCCTCCAGGAATTCCTCCGGAAGTTCCTCCAGGAATTCCTCCGGAAGATCCTCCAGGAATTCCTCCGGAAGTTCCTCCAGGAATTCCTCCGGAAGTTCCTCCAGGAATTCCTCCGGAAGTTCCTCCAGGAATTCCTCCGGAAGTTCCTCCAGGAATTCCTCCGGAAGTTCCTCCAGGAATTCCTCGGAAGTTCCTCCAGGAATTCCTCCGGAAGTTCCTCCAGGACTTCCTCCGGAAGTTCCTCCAGGAATTCCTCCGGAAGTTCCTCCAGGAATTCCTCCGGAAGTTCCTCCAGGAATGCATCCCGAAGATCCTCCAGGAATTCCTCCTGAAGTTCTTCCAGGAATTCCTCCGGAAGTTCCTCCAGGAATTCCTCCGGAAGTTCCTCTAGGAATTCCTCCGGAAGTTCCTCCAGGAATTCCTCCTCCTCCAGAATGAGTCGTGTTGCATTCGTCCTAGGTATATGCCTAGGTATAATTCCTCCGGAAGTTCCTCCAGGAATTCCTCCGGAAGTTCCTCCAGGAATTCCTCCGGAAGTTCCTCCAGGAATTCCTCCGGAAGTTCCTCCAGGAATTCCTCCGGAAGTTCCTCCAGGAATTCCTCCGGAAGTTCCTCCAGGAATTCCTCCGGAAGTTCCTCCAGGAATTCCTCCGGAAGTTCCTCCAGGAATTCCTCCGGAAGTTCCTCCAGGAATTCCTCCGGAAGTTCCTCCAGGAATGCCTCCGGAAGTTCCTCCAGGAATGCCTCCGGAAGTTCCTCCAGGAATGCCTCCGGAAGTTCCTCCAGGAATGCCTCCGGAAGTTCCTCCAGGAATGCCCCCGGAAGTTTCTCCGGGAATTCCTCCGGAAGTTCCTCCGGGAATTCCTCCGGAAGTTCCTCCGGGAATTCCTCCGGAAGTTCCTCCGGGAATTCCTCCGGAAGTTCCTCCGGGAATTCCTCCGGAAGTTCCTCCAGGAATTCCTCCGGAAGTTCCTCCGGGAATTCCTCCGGAAGTTCCTCCGGGAATTCCTCCGGAAGTTCCTCCGGGAATTCCTCCGGAAGTTCCTCCGGGAATTCCTCCGGAAGTTCCTCCGGGAATTCCTCCGGAAGTTCCTTCAGGAATTCCTCCGGAAGTTCCTTCAGGAATTCCTCCGGAAGTTCCTTCGGGAATTCCTCCGGAAGTTCTTCCGAATTCCTCCGGAAGTTCTTCCGGAATTCCTCGGAAGTTCCTCCGGGAATTCCTCCGGAAGTTCCTCCAGGAATTCCTCCGGAAGTTCCTCAAGGAATTCCTCCGGAAGTTCCTCCGGGAATTCCTCCGGAAGTTCCTCCGGGAATTCCTCCGGAAGTTCGTCCGGGAATTCCTCCGGAAGTTCCTCCGGGAATTCCTCCGGAAGTTCCTCCGGGAATTCCTCCGGAAGTTCCCCCGGGAATTCCTCCGGAAGTTCCCCCGGGAATTCCTCCGGAAGTTCCCCCCGGGAATTCCTCCGGAAGTTCCCCCCGGGAATTCCTCCGGAAGTTCCCCCGGGAATTCCTCCGGAAGTTCCCCCGGGAATTCCTCCGGAAGTTCCCCCGGGAATTCCTCCGGAAGTTCCCCCGGGAATTCCTCCGGAAGTTCCCCCGGGAATTCCTCTGGAAGTTCCCCCAGAAGTTCCTCCGGAAGTTCCTCCAGGAATTCCTCCGGAAGTTCCTCCGGGAATTCCTCCGGAAGTTCCTCCAGAAATTCCTCCGGAAGTTCCTTCAGAAATTCCTCCGGAAGTTCCTCCAGGAATTCCTCCGGAAGTTCCTCCAGGAATTCCTCCGGAAGTTCCTCCAGGAATTCCTCCGGAAGTTCCTCCAGGAATTCCTCCGGAAGTTCCTCCAGGAATTCCTCCGGAAGTTCCTCCAGGAATTCCTCCGGAAGTTCCTCCAGGAATTCCTCCGGAAGTTCCTCCAGGAATTCCTCCGGAAGTTCCTCCAGGAATTCCTCCGGAAGTTCCTCCAGGAATTCCTCCGGAAGTTTCTCCAGGAATGCCTCCGGAAGTTCCTCCGGGAATTCCTCCGGAAGTTCTTCCAGGAATTCCTCCGGAAGATCCTCAAGGAATTCCTCCAGGAAGTTCCTCCGGAAGTTCCTCCAGGAATGCCTCCGGAAGTTCCACCAGGAATTCCTCCGGAAGTTCCTCCAGGAATGCCTCCGGAAGTTCCTCCGGGAATTCCTCCGGAAGTTCCTCCAGGAATTCCTCCGGAAGTTCCTCCAGGAATTCCTCCGGAAGTTCCTCCAGGAATTCCTCCGGAAGTTCCTCCAGGAATTCCTCCGGAAGTTCCTCCAGGAATTCCTCCGGAAGTTCCTCCAGGAATTCCTCCGGAAGTTCCTCCAGGAATTCCTCCGGAAGTTCCTCCAGGAATTCCTCCGGAAGTTCCTCCAGGAATTCCTCCGGAAGTTCCTCCAGGAATTCCTCCGGAAGTTCCTCCAGGAATTCCTCCGGAAGTTCCTCCAGGAATTCCTCCGGAAGTTCCTCAATGAATTCCTCCGGAAGTTCCTCCAGCAATGTCTCCGGAAGTTCCTCCAGGAATACCTCCGGAAGTTCCTTCAGGAATTCCTTCCCAAATTACTCCGGAAGTTTGTTCAGGAATTTTTCCGGTAGTTCGTCCAGAAATTCCTCCGGAAGTTCTTCCAGCAATTTCTCCGGAAGTTCCTCAAGGAACTCCTCCGGAAGATTCTCCTGGAATTCCTTCAGAAGTTTTTCCACGAATTCCTCCGGAAGTCCTTCCAGGAGTTCCTCCGGTAGTTCCACCAGGAATTCCTCCGGAAGTTCCTCCAGAAATTCCTCCGGAAGTTCCTCCAGAAATTCCTCCGGAAGCTCCTCCAGGAATTCCTCCGGAAGTTTCTCCAGGAATTCCTCCGGAAGTTCCTCCGAAAGTTCCTCCAGGAATTCTTTCAGAAGAACCTGCACGAATTCCTTCCAAAGTTGCTCCGTAAGTTCTTCCTGGAATTCTCCGGAAAATTCTCTCGAAATTACTAGGAAATCTTCTTAGAAAGTTCTTAGGAAGTTTCTCCAGGAATTCTTCGCCAAACTTCTCCGTGAATTTCTTGGAAAGTGCCTTCAAAAAACCTTTCCAGAACTCCTACAAAAGTTCCATAAAAATTCCTCCAGGAAATCCTAAGGAAGTTTCTTCAAGAATTACTTTGAAGTTCCCCCAGGAATTCCTCCGGAAGTTCTTCATGATTTCCTTTGGAAAATCCCATCTAAGTTTCTTGGGAAGTTCTTCCAGAAATTAGATGGGATGTTTCTTAAGAGTTTCTTGGGAAGTTTCTGGAGTTCAGAACTTCCGTAGAAGTTGTTGCTAAATTTCCCCGTGTATTACTCTAGAAACTTTGCTGGCGATCGCCTAGAATGTCCACCAGTTTTTCCCCATAGAATTTCTGCTGAAATTATCCCTGGAGTTTCTTCAGAAATCCCTCGAAGAACTCTTCATATATTACTGCCAGAGCTCTGCAGAAATTTAGACTAAACTTCTTTTGAATCTCAAATAGAATTTTTAACCAAACTACTACCCACCACCAGGAATTCCTCCAGAAATTTCTCTTGGAGTTCTTCAAGGAATTATAAAAGAAAATATAAAAATATAGAAATAAGAAAATATGAGAATATAAAAATATAAAAATATAAAAATATAAAAATATAAAAATATAAACATATTTTAAAATACAATAATATAACAATATACAAATATAAAAAAATAAAAATATAAAAATATAAAAATATATATAAATATTAAAATATCAAATTTTCAAAATATTAAAAAAAAATTTTAGGATATAAAATTTTTCAAAATTTAAAATATTGAAAAAATATAAAAATAAAAAATATAAAATATAAAAATATAAAAAAATATAAAAATATAAAAATATAAAAATATAAAAATATAAAATATAAAATATAAAAATATAAAAATATAAAATATAAAAATATAAAAATATAAAATATAAAAGGAATATAAAATATAAAATAAAATATAAAAATATAAAATATAAAAAAATAAAATATAAAAATATAAAATATAAAATATAAAATATATATATATAAAAATATAAAGATATAAAATAAAATAAAAATAAAAATATAAAATATAAAAATATAAAAATATAAAAATATAAAAATATAAAAATATAAAAATATAAAAATTTAAAAATATAAAAATATAAAATATAAAAAAAATATAAAAATATAAAAATATAAAAATATAAAAATATAAAAATTAAAAAATTTAAAAAAATAAAAAAATATAAAAATATAAAAATATAAAAATATGAAAATATAAATATATAAATATATAAAAATATAAATATATAAAAATATATAAATATAAAAAAATAAAAATATAAAAATATAAAAATAAAAAAATAAAAAAATAAAAAAAATAAAAATATAAAAATATAAAAATATAAAAATATGAAAATATAAATATATAAATATATAAAAATATAAATATATAAATATATAAAAATATAAATATATAAAAATATATAAATATAAAAAAATAAAAATATAAAAATATAAAAATATACATCAAATTAAAAAATATAAATATATAATATAGAAATATAAAATATAGAAATATATATAAAAGTATAAAAATATAAAACTATGAAAATATAAAAATATCAAAATAATAAAATAAAAAAATATAAGAATATAAAAATATAAAAATATTAAAATATAAAAATTTAAAAATATAAAATCATAAAATACAATAAGGCCGTTACAAATATCTAATTAACTTTTTGTCCTACTGATCTCCAGAAGGTCAAGGGGGGGGATAATAAAAAATAAATATTAAAATGAAAAAATTCAAAAAACTCCTCGGATTTGTTAAAGAATGTTTTGAAAATCCTCAAAATTATTCGAATTTTATTTTGTTGCCCCCTCAAAATATTATATTTGGCAAAAAAAATCCGAGGGGGGGAGACAAAATAGATTTTAAATATTTGTATCGGCCTAATATAACAATATACAAATATAAAAAAAATAAAAATGTATATAAATATTAAAATATCAAATTTTCAAAATAAAAAAAAATAAAATTTTAGGATATAATTTTTTTCAAATATTAAAATGTTGAAAAAAATATATAAATATAAAAATATAAAAATATAAAAATATAAAAATATAAAAATATAAAAATATAAAAATATAAAATATAAAAATATAAAAATATAAAAATATAAAAATATTAAAATATAAAAATATTAAAATATTAAAATATTAAAATATAAAGTATAAAAATATAAAAATATAAAAAATATAAAAACAAAAAAATATTAAAATATAAAAATATAAAAATATAAAGCTATAAAAATATAAAAATATAAAAACATAAAAATATCAAAGTATCAAAATCGAACACCTAAATAAAGAATAAAAAAAAGTATCAAAATTTAAGAATATAAATATGCAAATATAAAAAATAAAAATATTACAATATAAAAAATAAAAATATTACAATATAAAAAATTTTAAACGATTTTTAATGTTTGTTTCAAATTTTGTAATTTCTATTTTTAGTATTTGTTGTTTATTTTTCAAATTGTCTTTTGTTGATTTTTAATAATATTTTTTCTTGCTTGATATCACCTTACAATTAAACTATTGTTTCATTAAGAAAATTATTTTGAGCTGTTTCCGATGTTGTTTTATTTCCAATGTTTCTCCCGCCCTCACTCTCAGACAGGAAAAAACATAGGATCATTTGGGTAGCACTCCTACTCCCTTCCTGAGCGTTCATTACACAGGCGCATCCTAAGCAAATGGCCTAATTATTTACAAATTATCACTGAACACCTATAGAAAATAGGCAATTCGTAACTTGTAACTAATAATTCGGGACGGGAGTAAAGATGCTGCTCAAATGGTTGCTCTTCTTACCGCTTTTTGTGATCTTTAATTAGCCTTTGACATGTCGACAGCTCCGTACAACTCATGTTTTGCTGTTTAATAATTATCCAATCGCTTGCTTCCTTTGTTGTGTGTGCTTCCGATTCCGGAAGAGTACCTGTAACAGATTTTCACCGTTCACATAGCATTGGTTGGGGCAGAGCACTAAATGAATGAAAAACATACCTGCGGAACCATATTTTTTCTTATCGACGAACGGGTACCTTCGCAGGAAAGCAACGAACTCACAAACTCCATTATTTTACCTGCGGAATGAATGTAACTTGTGAATCAAGCATCTAAACAGAGTTTCTGGAACACGTCAAATTTTGCACTTCCACGGCTGATAATAAAATGGATGCTTACCTGCGGAATTGTTTTCCTCGCCCTCATGATGAGTATTCGATGGGCACGATGAGCAAGAGCTTTATTTGTCAGCAAGAGCTATGGACACAGCACTAATTTAACTTCACATTTTAATAAATACAGTTTTGGAAGTAAATTGATGATTGCCGATCATCGTCGTTCAGCGCAAACGAAAAAGTGAAAATGGCTGTCAGTTGGCTCCTGTGTTGTTGACGTATAGTTACAGTTTTTTTGAAGCGATATTACGTTGATTTCTGTAATATTATATATTATTGTGAACCAGCATGATGTGCAGCATTTTGAATGTAGTAAATTGTTGAAAAATATGGTAAATTTTATGCTTTAATGACGTAATTGAGAGGTGATTATTCTCAATCAAATCTTACGGGTAGAGATGTAATAAAGCGTTGAAGTGACGTGATAGTACGTGAAATCACCAGTTACATCAATTTATTGAGTGCGTTTCGTAAAGTTGCGTCGCTGCATTTTAATATTTTTTTTGCTGTGTGGAAACATGAGATGTGGTTTATAATTTAAAATGCTCCTAAAAGCGAGAAAACAAACGCGATCCATCATAGTTTGAGGAACAATTTCTATTAATATATATTGATACCAGTCTAATGTTGTATATTTTCATAAAAAATGCGTTTATAGATACTTGACCTATATAATTTTAAATATTTTGTGATTTCAAAACCTGACATTTACATTCCCGATCATTTGGCGCAAACATGATGATGGATTGATATGAAAATACGATGATTGTGATATGTAAAATATTTTATATTTTCTTTCTAAAAAACTGTGATATAATCACAGTAAATTTTCATATAAATTCCGGAAATATTTATTTCAATTCTTTGTTCAATAGGTCAGCGTCCTCACCAACAGTCTCTTATAATTTCTATTCAACAATCATTCTACGTAGTTGAAGCAGTAACCGATTCTCACCCCCGTTTGACCCATTCTCATCACCGACGACGGACATTATATCCAAAGCGTGTATATTAGGGTGGTTCAAAAAATCGATTTTGCTCCACAGTGCTCATCTGATTCTTTACTATGTTCTGAGTGTCCTCTGAAAATTTGAGCTCATTTGGATTAAAACTGATTTAGCACAAGCCGTTTCAAGTTTGCATGCAAATTAGTATGGGGAAATTTATTTTTTCATTATGCTGTTAATGACGCTTCCCCATCAAGCGCATGTTGAAAGAAAACCTATATAGCTAAAAAGAATACTCAACAGCTTTCACTCAGTGAAAACCGCATCTTAATTAATCGTTCCAATAATTAGTAATCGAATTTTATCTATTACCGTGGTTTTCTGGAGCTAATTGCATAACTCATCAACAGGCAACATTGCTGCTCGTGGCGCGAAAGATAGTACACACAAATTCAGCCTACTAAGTTGCCCTGCTCATTTCAGTGATGGCCTCAAAGAAGTTTAACGATCATGACTAAAAATTCGCAACCTGTCTTAAAATCGATTACCGTGGGGCATCGAAATCCGTACACTTAAGCACCTTGGTATATGAAAAAGTCATTAGAAAATAGGAATCGAATGTAAATAAAACGTTTGTCATCGACACAGGAGCATGAAGGCCTCTGCTTTTGAAGTGTTTCACATTTACTCATTAAAAACTACGAAAAACATGATAAAATAATGAATTAAATCAACTACTCCTGACTCGAAATCCGTTCACCGTGGACGGGTTTCGAATCAAAGGATCAAAATCCGTACAGCTATTTTTCAACTATATATTTGAATTGAAACAGTCTGGATGACTATCACTGTAAATAGTTCGATACGCACCTTGAGAAGCGATCCCTTCGAGTTGAATTCCGCTTATCTTATATAATGATTCGCAATTAGCAATTAAAACACAGTTACTTTTGGTGCAATTATGCTCTACCCGAAAACAAAATGGCGGCACAAACTCCGCGTTTGGTGGGTGCAGATTTGTTTTTGATTTTTGTTGTTTTAATTTCAAAGCCTTTTTTCCAATTCTATGCCCTAAAAGCTTACAGCCAAGAATCTGAACAGGATAAGATTAATTCTTTCTACATTAATTACCATTAACCCCCTTTAATTTATTGATATCTTATGAGGTGGACGGATTTCGGTGCTGTACGGATTTCGGTCCAGCACGGTACTAATTATTGGGGCGGTTAATCAATATGCGGTTTTCGTTGGGTGAAAGCTTTTGAGTATTCCTTTAAACTACAGGGGTTAGACAAAAAGGTTGAGATAGGTAAAATTATGTCGAAATTCAAATCATCATAACTTTGCGTACAATAATCCGATTTTGATAAAATCAGGACCATCAGAACCGGACGCTTTTCTAGTATACTGCCCCCTGCAAAACCTAAGATTGGTCCTTGGCCACCGTAGATGTTCCGGGGTTTCCGAAGGTATGTTCAAAATGCATTTTTTCCACTGCTTGTCATTTTATGTGACGTTTACTTTCATCATGTAATATCCTTTCTCCAAAAACTAGAACTAGAACTCCGTAAAAACGGTTCCGGGAACATGATGAAATGATAATATATCGGAATAATGCAAATATGGGTATCTATGTTCATGGCTTTGCGAGACGATGATTACAGAAACATTTCCAGAGTGATAGTGTCCACTGCCACCCTTATAGCAGGTTCCAAAAGGCCTTCCAGGAGGGGCCGGTTTTGGCACCGTCTGGAACTATGCATATATGAGTGTCAAAATTCATGTTTTCCCAAGACGATGAATATAGGATCTTTATTAAAGATACATTATGGTGACTGTGAGACTCTCTGGCCAATTTGTAACAGGTTCCGGGTGTTCTGCGAAAGTGACATTTGTGCCAGGTGTATGGCCAATCCCGTACCGATTTTACGAAAATAGCCATATCTTTGCGTATACCAAACGAATTTTCAATCTGCAGCCAGCATTGGTCAGCTTATTAGTTCTAGTTTCCAGGGAGAGTATAAAACATGATGGCAGTAAACGTCAGATAAAGCGACAAACTGAAGAAAAAATGCACTTTTAACATATCCTTGGAAAACCCGGAACATCTCCGGTGGTCAAGGGCCAATCCGAGGTTTTGCATGAGGACAGTATACTAGAAGCGTTTCCGCGTCCGAAGGTCCCAGTTTCATCGAAATCGGATCATTCTACGCAAAGTTATGCTGATTTGAACTTCGATAAAATTTTGCCTATCTTAACCTTTTTGTCTAACCCCTGTAGGTTTTCTTTTAACCTGCGCTTAATGGGGAAACGTCATAAACAGCATAATGAAAAAATAAATTTCCCCATACTAATTTGCATGTAAACTTGAAACGGCTTGGGCTAAATCAGTTTTAATCCAAATGAGCTCAAATTTTCAGAGGACACTCAGAACATGGTAATGAATCAGATGAGCACTGTGGAGCAAAATCGATTTTTTGAACCACCCTAGTGTATATCATACAAAGTCGTGAAACTGCGATACAGTTCATCTTATTCCTGAGCGTTCAACGTTTTTTTTTTGCTGACGGGTTTGGATGATCGGATAGGAGTGCACGATGTAAGACTCAAGGTCATAGTACACTCCAATCGATGCCCACATTTTTGGCTCCATATAATGTTATGGACTATGTGAAACGCTTATCTACCTTCGGGAATTTTCACGAACTCTTTGTGATCGCTATACTAATCCGGGATAACTGACGAACTTCTACAAATGATTGGAAACCATTCGGAAGTGTCCATGATATTTCTGGAAATCGCTTTTTAGATTATTTTTAAAATTGAATTGACATGTAGGCATCGTTAAAAACGGAAGTCTCGCGTGTGACATTTTGTCTTGTTCAAATTTTGAAAATTAACTTCCGCGGGTAAGAATGGACGAACTCCAACTTTACCTACATCCCCGAGGGAGACCATGACGTATACATCGTAATCGCTGACAATGGCCGACGGTTGGAAACTGGTAACCAGTGTTGTAGGTATCGCTAGAGATCATTCAGCAGACCGCATCGTGCTGTGCGGTTCTATTTTCTCTCTTTTTGCGAAAGGAAGTTTTTAATACTACCCGAAGCTATTTTAATTTCAACAGTGCTTCTCAGCGCTATTTGTACCCACTGATCCCGTTACGATTTTTGCAAGGACCCGTGCCTTCGTTTTACGTTGGACCCGTTTGCGGAAGTAAAATTCCGACAAGCGGTGGTAATCCTGCAGGGACACCGTTCTGGGAAAAAACCTCTTAGAAGGTCACGTCTCCACGCTCAGCAATGAGTATTAATAAAAACAAGAGGAAGGGGAGTCTCTGAATTCTCCACTTCCTTCTAAGAAACAAGGTTTCATGACCATCCTGCCAACGCGCGGAAAAATAGAAGGAAGCTGGAGACTTTAGATATTCCTTCTAACTCTAATATCGGAAATAATTCTTCTCCTATCGAACTGAGCAATCAGTTCGATTTGATTAATGATGAAATTGAGCAAATCGAATCTACCTCTAGCCCAGGTGATTCGATTCATGCGAAAAAGCAAAGGATTCCGCCAATTGTGGTATCTGTTGCCGAGTTTTCTGGCTTTAGGAATGAGATTTTGAGTAACCTTCAGGGGATCAAGGTTTCATTTCAGATTGCTAGGAAGGGTGACTGCCGCGTTTTGCCGGGATCCTTTGACGATCGCAAACGTCTTCTCCAGTATTTAACTGAGAAGCGCTATAAATTCTTCAAATACGACGACAAAACTGTCGTTTTGAAAGATCTTCCCAGTGACGACAAAGCACTCGATGAGATTAAAATTGAAATTTTTGAATTACTTGGATTTTCACCAGTCCAAGTAATTAAGATAAAAAAAAAATCTCGCTCTGGTACTTCCCAGAAGGGTATTTCTCAAGAATTTTATTTAGAACAGTTGAAAAGTTTGGAAAAGGCCTGTATTATGTCCCATGTCCGTGTTACATGGGAACATTTCCGCAGGCCTGGGGGGAATTTTCAAAACCCCACTAAGTACCGAAAGTGCCAAAATTGGGGTCACGGAAAAAACATTGCTACAAGGATGCTAAATGCATGATTTGTGATGGAACCTCTCACGCCAAGTAAGCCTGTCCTGTGAGAGAAGATTCTAATAAATTAAAATGTGCCAATTGTGGGGGCAATCATAAATCCAATTTCTGGGAATTTTGGAAAGTTTTGACTTCCCGTGCAAAATTGATGACGGGAAATTCCAATAGGATACCAGATTCGCCAGGTAAACATATTTCTAACGCTCAAAATCCGCAATCATTTACCGGTCGAGTAATTCATACCCAACACAATCAACGAACAAATTTTGCTCCTACCTCTCAACGGGTTACGAGCAGTTCGTTGAATTCTAATTCTACAAACACGCCCTCCTATGCCAGCATCGCTGCAGGCAGGCAAAATTTTATTTCCGAAAATTTACCGACGATGAATGACTTTCATACCCATACTTCAACGGGAAATAAAGTTCGTTCTGACGACTCAGGTAGCATGTCTGTTTCCGACTTTGATTTTCTTAATGAACAATTGCATCACATGATTGATGCAATGTTCAAAGCAAATACCAAAACTGAAGCAGTTCAGGTTGGTATCAAATTTACTCAAAGAATTGTTATTGGACTTCGTTTTAATGGATCCAAATAATTAAGGTACACTGGGGGAAGTGGAAAAAGGGGGTAAGTGTAAAAAGCGACTCGAAAAATTGTAATTGTACATACTTTACAGTTTTTTCCACATCATAACATTATGCAAGAATATACTTTGATGCTCACACTAATACTATGTTGAAATTTGTATAATACATACAGTAACATGGTTAACGCTTGAACTGTAATTTTAGGTTTCGCGAAAAGTTGATTTTTGCATTCATAAAATCAATTCTTATTTGCACCAATTGTCCTTTTTTCAAGTGAATTTATATCACAGGTGACCGTTACAATACAATTAAACTAATCCCATTCAATTGGTAGTGGTTTGTACCAAGAAAGCAAATAATTCAAAGATTTTACACTTACCCCAGGTATCAAACACTGCGGGGGAAGTGGATAATGTTCTATCTACGCAATTTTTTCTTCCCTCCAGGGCTTATTTCGATAGCTGTGAATCTTAATATGTTCCTTCTTTGTTATCATTGTGATTCCAGTGGTGATTGTACTAATATAAATGAGAAAATGGCTGATTAATCCACCTATCGGTATTGGTGCCTTTCACATGTTTTACATATAAAAAAAATGTATAAGAAAGTTAAAAATAGCACTGATAGGTAAATATATTGTATAGTTCACATTAATTTTTATTCATAACAAGTTTCGCCGTTAAATGCAATTTTTTGCGAACAAATTGGTTAAGGACAAGAACTTAAGAATAGCTGATAATTTTGTACGTGCTTTGCGCACACACATACATACAAATACGCACATACAGACATCATCTCAATTCGTTAAAATTAGTTGATTAGTTTATAACCCTGTAAGTCCTATTTTTCCTTTAAAAAGTTCATCTTTAGGGCAAACATATAGATTTTACCTACACTTAGTGTTCGAGAAGGCAAAACTAGCTCTCCCCTAGCTATTACGAGAATTCCTTGAGGATCTATTCCGTTAAAATGATGATATTATTCCACAAAAGATACTCAGAGCAATTATCGTATTGATTTTAGTAATATGTAACTACTCATCACTATGGAAGGTCAAGGTAACATGGGTTTTCCACTTACCCCATCTCACTAGGGTAAGTGGAAAAACAACTCCTAATTTTAAAATCTATTTCTATAAATTTCAAGCGACCAAAATGGTATGAATTACCACACAGTTGGTGCAAAATTGATTGTTTTAGATAGCCCATTTTGATTGAACGCATTTAGATCATTTAAACTGGTTTTACACTAATTCAAACATGCACTATCGATTTTTCCTTTTCCACTTCCCCCAGTGTACCTTATTTGAAAATTTTAAATTGGAATGCCCGCTCTTTAAAGGGTAAGGAAGATGAATTATTCAACTTCCTATCAGTTCATAATGTGCACATTGTCATTTTAACTGAAACATATTTAAAACCTGGTCTTTTCATCAAAAGAGATCCAAATTATTTTATTTACCGGAATGATCGTCTTGACAGCGCCTGTGGTGGAGTCGCCATTGTCATTAATAGACGTATCAAACATAAATTATATTCTTCGTTTGAAACCAAAGTTTTCGAAACCTTGGGAGTTTCTGTTGAAACAAATTTTGGACAATTCTTTTTTATTACAGCCTACTTGCCTTTTCAATGCAATGGGCAGCAAAAGAATTTGTTGAAAGCTGATCTTCAAATACTATCTCGCAACAAATCAAAATTCTTCGTAATTGGTGACTTCAATGCCAAACACCGTTCATGGAATAATGCTCAAAGCAATTCCAACGGAAAAATTTTATTTGAAGATTGTTCTGCGGGATATTATACTATTCAATATCCCAATGGACCCACTTATTTTTCATCCACTCGAAATCCTTCGACAATTGATTTGGTTTTAACGGATTCAAGTCAACTGTGTGGCCAATTGGTAACTCATGCTGACTTTGACTCTGATCACCTTCCTGTGACATTTGAAATCTCACAAGAAGCCATTTATAATCCAATCAGCTCTACTTTTAATTATCATAGAGCTGATTGGGATTTATATAAAACGTATATCGATAGGAATTTTGATGTTGATATTCCTCTCGATACCAAAAGTGATATTGATAATGCTCTCGTATATTTGACAAATTTAATTGTCGAAGCCAGAGGCATTGCAATTCCTAAATGTGAAATTAAATTCAACTCCATTATTATTGACGACGATCTTCAGCTACTGATCCGTCTTAAAAATGTGAGGCGAAGGCAATACCAAAGAACTCGCGATCCCGCGTTGAAAGTTATTTGGCGAGATTTGCAAAATGACATTAAAAAACGTTTCGCTATTCTGAGAAATACCAACTTTGAGAATAATGTCTCGAAGTTGGATCCCAGTTCGAAACCCTTTTGGAAATTAACGAAAATTCTCAAAAAACCTCGAAAGTCAATTCCAGCCCTTAAAGAGGGAAATAAAATTTTATTAACAAATGGCGAAAAGGCTCAAAAACTTGCACAGCAGTTCGAGAGTGCCCATAATTTAAGTGGGGGCCCTCCTTAGCCGTGCGGTAAGATGCGTGGCTACAAAGCAAGACCATGCTGAGGGTGGCTGGGTTCGATTCCCGGTGCCGGTCTAGGCAATTTTCGGATTGGAAATTGTCTCGACTACCCTGGGCATAAAAGTATCATCGAGTTAGCCTCATGATATACGAATGCAGAAATGGTATCCTGGCTTAGAAACCTCGCAGTTAATAACTGTGGAAGTGCTTAATGAACACTAAGCTGCGAGGCGGCAATGTTCCAGTGTGGGGATGTAATGCCAATGAAGAATAATTTTAGTTTAGGTCTCACTAGTCCAATTGAGGATCAGGTTACACGGAGCTTCGAAGACATTCTCAATCAAGAGAATGTTTTTGACTCTTCGTTGGGAACTAATTTGGATGAAGCGAGATCTATTACTAGAAAATTTAAAAATATGAAAGCCCCGGGTGATGATGGTATTTTCTACATACTTATCAAAAAACTTCCGGAGAGCTCTTTATTCTTTCTGGTTAATTTATTTAACAAATGTTTCCAATTGGCATACTTTCCAGATAAATGGAAAAACGCCAAAGTTGTTCCAATTTTGAAGCCGGACAAAAATCCAGCTGAGGCTTCTAGTTATCGTCCAATCTTCAATAAGCAAACTGTTTGAAAAGATTATTTCAAATAGAATGGTGGTTCATATTAATGACAATTCTATATTTGCTGATGAGCAATTTGATTTTCGCCATGGGCATTCAACCACTCATCAGTTATTAAGAGTTACGGACTTAATTCGGCTCAACAAATCTGAAGGATATTCGACTGGAGTTGCTCTTCTTGATATAGAGAAAGCATTTGACAGTGTTTGGCATGAAGGTTTGATTGTAAAATTGATGAATTTTAATTTTCCTCTGTACATCATTAAACTGATCCAAAATTATTTATCAGATCGCTCACTGCAGGTAAACTATCAGAATTCTAAATCTGATAGATTACCTGTACGGGCTGGTGTCCCCCAAGGCAGCATACCGGGGCCCATATTGTATAACATTTTTACTTCTGACTTACCTGATTTACCACCAGGGTGTCAAAAATCTTTGTTTGCAGATGACACAGGTCTCTCAGCCAAAGGGCGAAGCCTTCGTGTCGTTTGTAGTAGATTGCAAAAAAGTTTGGATATTTTCTCCACTTACTTGCAAAAATGGAAAATTTCCCCGAATGCTTCCAAAACTTGGCTTATAATTTTCCCACATAAGCCGAGAGCTTCTTATTTGAAACCTTCTAGCAGACATATTGTCACTATGAATGGGGTTCCAATTAATTGGTCTAGTGAAGCCAAATATTTAGGACTTCTACTGGACCAAAAATTAACTTTTAAAAATCACATTGAAGGCCTTCAAGCCAAATGTAACAAATATATTAAGTGTCTATATCCACTTATAAACAGAAAATCAAAACTTTGTCTAATGAACAAAGTTTTGATTTACAAACAAATTTTTAGACCAGCCATGTTGTATGCTGTGCCTATATGGACTAGTTGCTGCAATATCAGAAAGAAGGCACTTCAGAGGATTCAAAATAAAATTTTAAAAATGATTCTCCGTGGTATAATGCCAATGAACTTCATAGAATTTCTAATATTGAGACATTGCAACAAATGTCCAACAAAAAAAAATTCCAATTTTAGACAAAAATCGTTGCAATCTTCTATTGCAACGATTAACTCCTTGTACCCTTAGTATAAAATAGGTTAAGTTTAGTTCATTGTAATTCCTACATGGTTCAATTAAACCAGAGGAAAAATCCTAACTGCCAGAGGCAATTGAAATGTATTAATAATAACTATAAAGTTACATAGCAAATAAGGATGATAGTGTTAAGAAAACACGGAACACCTAGTCTGCATGTATTAGATAATTAGCAAATAAAATTAGTTAAAAAAATAATAATAATAATACGAGCTTCTCAAGTGCCAGTACATACTTGGAAAAGAAGCCGGTACATTTCGAGTCTTTCGGATCTGGTCAGCCAAATATTTGACGGTGTTGATCAAGCGAATCTCGCTTACGGGAAATGCTGCCTTAGCCATGTAAATTATCCATTTCACTAAGCGAGCTTCTTCATTTGTTCGTAAGAGTGTTGATGGCCCAGGTTTGATATTTTTAGGGGGTGACTTAGGATGACGTTGCAGCGTTGTGAAAGGAACCTGGTGAAGCTTTGTCGCCTTACGGATTTTTCCGGTTTTTCGAGCATCGAGTACTTTATTTTCTAAAGCTTAGGAATTGTATTGCATCCGTTTTTGATGTTTCCTGCAAGTTAAAGAAGATAGGCTATGATGAGAGGCTAAAGCCAGAGAAACAGTGATACCTGGTTTTAACTGAATCTTATTGAAATTCAATTTCGCCGGATTTCCACAGATTCGTCTATATTAAATCTCGGTGGTTTTAGCGGACCTGTGAATTCCCAAGAACGACACGGCAGTGTGGGAGAATCACTAGATTCAGGAAAATACTTCGATTGAAAGTGATCCATAATTGTGGGAATCTAATTGTTTCCGGTCACAATTATGGATTCATTTAATATCCTTCAATTTCAATTTTCAACAGAATAAAGCGAAAATGCAGAAAACTCCGTATGATTTGTGAAAAACATAGCTTAACTTTGGTGTACGGGCCTGTAGGGTTCTATGATTGTGCTATGACGTCATAGTGCATGACGGGCACTAAGACAAGGGAACGGGGAGAAAAAGGGAGTCCTGTGAGGAGGAGCTTTAGGAGACAGACGTTCGGACAGGAGGAGTAAGGATGTAGAGAAGAATCCGGATTCATGGCGGTTGCCAAGTTGCGGGCCGGCAGGATTACGATCAGGGCCTAGGGCCATTTTTTCGCTTTGATGCAGAAAATTTAACGGTTTCAAAGCTTATGAATGAAGGAATCACTTCTTGTGAATCCACCAAAAAATGTTGATATTTTGACAGATGCTCAACAGTTTGCTCTTGCGCAAAACTACCACTGTTTTTGGGTTGAAAAGCACGATAAACGTAATAAATATTAGAAAATAAGTGTTTTAATGTAACAATAATATGTCCGGTGTTATATTATTGATATCAAGCTAGAAATTCAATATCAAACACAAAAGTGATCCATAATTATGGGTGATCCATAATTGTGGGAGGAGTGTACGATGTGTACAGTTAATCAAGCAAAGCTAAACTAGGCTATTTGCACAATATGTAAGAAACATTACAGAGTCGCCGGCATTTCTAGATCTTCGCATGAAAATTCTTTATTTATGATTGCTTTCAGCTCATACTCAGCTCAAAATCATTCTGGCAACTCTGCTATGTGTAAGGTTCTACAGTTTCTCGTTAATGATATTACGTTTTTACGCATTGTTATTGTTTTTAAAAAATCGTGTTTGTATGTTCATGTGATGTTTAGCAGCACCGTTTAACTACTGCTACTTTTTAATTTGAACCAATCGCTGTTTTAATACGGTTTTTTACTAATTAATTACGCGAAGTGATCAGTCAGTGTTATTGCCATATCCGATAGTTCTGTGCTTCATACTCGCATACTCGCATACTGTTGTGCATAGAAACGTCTCCTGCCGGTGAATAGCGCAACATCGCAGCACATTTTATCATTCATCGCTACTTGTTGTCTACCTATCAGGCGAACACGCAATGGCAAAATTTTGCGCCGAATGCAGCGATGCTATCACAGGCATTGATTTTGTTGTTTGTCGTGGTTACTGTGGGGCTACATTCCACATGAATGCTTGTTCTGGTGGTGTTACTCGTGCGATGCTAAATTATTTTACTACGCATAAAAAGAACTTGTACTGGATGTGCAACAATTGCGCCGATCTTTTTGAGAATGCTCATTTTAGGGCAATTTCGTCCCGATCTGACGATCAATCACCGCTAGCTACGCTAACCACTGCTATCACAGAGCTACGCACCGAAATAAAGCAGTTAAATTCAAAGCCACCGGTTCAAACGTCGACACCAGCTAGCACCCGTTGGCCTCTCATCGAATCACGCAGACCAAGCAAACGACCACGCGATATTGATGTTGTAGCTATCTCTGAGAAAAACCGTATGGGATGCAAGCAACCACTGGACGATGTTGTTTCGGTTCCAATTTTCAACGATACCAAAGATAGCAAATTTTGGCTTTATCTGTCGAGAATAAGACCTGATGTCTCTAATGACGCAGTGTGCGCCATGGTTAAAGCTAATTTAGCTTTGGACGCTGATCCAGACGTAATCAAGCTTGTTGCTAAAGATAAGGACATAAGTACGCTGAATTTCGTTTCCTTTAAAATTGGATTGGATCCGTCACAAAAAGCAATGCTTTGAACCCAAGCACCTGGCCTGAAGGACTACTGTTTCGTGAGTTTGAGGATTACGCTTCTCAAAAATTTCAGGTGCCGATGAAAACGAGGAAACCAATGACGCCGCTGCTTATTCAAGATACCTCTCCTGCTATTACTCCTGTCATGGATCTCAGCTAAACCAGGACGCACCAATATTAGCATTTTGGAAGACCCATATCCCCCCATCACAGTCGAGCCGTTGCCGCCAGCGTTCAACAGTCGTCCTGGTCCTGTGTATGGGTCCGGAGACGGGGTCTTCCAGCCTGCATACCAAGGCAAGTATATATTAATCTGCGATCGTTCACTACCTGAAGAAGTCAACATTTCCAGCCACTTTGCATCGTCTCAATTACTCAACATTCGACTACCACCGGGATGCAAGCCTGCCAGCCGTAAGGAAGCCCCAAAGCCCCCCATCGCAGTCGTGCACTCCCAGCCAGCGATCGACAGTCATCCCGGTCCTGTGTATGGGTGTGGTGAAGGGGTCTTCCAAAATCTGAATGCAGGCAAGTACTTATACGATTTTAATTGCAACCATTCACTGCCTGATGAGAACATCATTTCCAGTCAATTAGCATCGATGCAATCTTTCGACAACAGACCGCCACCGGGATGCAAGCCTGCTAGCCAGAAGGAAGCCCCAATACCCCCCATCACAGTCGTGCACTCCCAGCCAGCGATCGACAGTCATCCCGGCCCTGTGTATGGGTGTGGTGGAGGGGACTTCCAAAATCTGAATGCAGGCAAGTACATATCCGCATCGAGCAATTCAACCCCTCACTCCTCCTCCGTTCACAGACCGACTCGTGACTTGCGAGTTTATTATCAAAACACAAGAGGACTGCTAACCAAATTGGACGACGTTTATCTCGCTGCACTCGATGGCGAATACGATGTGTATGTGTTCACTGAGACCTGGCTGGACGAGAGGATTAATTCCGTTCAAATGTTTGGTACCTCCTTCAGTGTGTACCGAGTCGATCGAAACAGTTCTAACAGTAATCGCTCACGCGGCGGTGGTGTCTTGATAGCTGTTTCCAACGCGCTTGCTTCATGTCAAATCGCCGTTGGCCGATTTACTTCAATTGAAGCGGTCTGGGTACAAGTGAGTCTCTCAACAAGGATTGCTTTCATTGGAGCATTATATATTCCACCGGACGGAAGGAATGATAGCGGTATAATTCATCAATGTCTTGATGCCATTGAATATGCTTCTTCTTTGACTAACCTGGTGGATGTACTTCTCTTGCTTGGTGACTTCAATCAACCTGGGCTTATTTGGCTGCAATCTGGGCATAGGTATGCATTTCCTGATCCGGACAATTCGACAACTACTCCTGCCAGCCGTCTACTCATCGATGGAACTGCTTTCCTTGGACTAAGCCAGATTAGTTTGATATCAAATTTCCAAAATCACTTCCTCGATTTGGTGTTTGTTAGCGAAAATTTACTACCTGACTGTGCGGTCGACGAGGCACCGGATGCCATAGTTCCGCTCGATAATTATCATCCTGCTCTGGTGATATCTATCGCGAACAGTGATCTTGTCAGATTCGATGATAGCTCGAATGCTGACTGTTTGAATTTTCGCAAGACAGATTTCGAACTACTCCGGCGCAAATTATCCCTATTTGACTGGAATGCTTTGCATGACTTGGATATTGACACAGCGGTTGGCCGTTTTAACTGTTTCCTCAGTGACTGTGTATTTGCCTCCGTACCGAAGCGCCAACCTCAAAGAAAACCACCATGGACTAATGCTACGCTACGCAACCTCAAACGGGAACGTGCTAGGACTCTTCGTGCCCTGACTAACCGACGTTGTGCTGTCACTAAACGAAATTTCTCAATCGCTAGTAATTGTTATCGCCGCTATAACAAGCGTCTTTACAAGCAGTATGTGTGTCGCATGCAGCATAATCTTCGCCGTCATCCCAAGGGATTCTGGTCGTTCGTCAATACAAAGAGGAAAGAAAACGGACTACCGTCAAGAGTGTTTCTTGACAATGATGTTGCCTTGAATGTCGAGAACAAATGTAATCTCTTCGCCAAACACTTTTCGACCGTCTTTTCTAATGCTTTGCCATCTCAAGCTGACATCGCAAGAGCAGCGAGAGATGTACCTAACAATGTCATCAGCATGGATGTTTTTACCGTTGAAACTGATATGGTTGTCTCGGCGATAAATAGGATAAAATCGTCCTTTTCAGCAGGCCCTAGTGTTATACCATCAGCGGTTCTGAAAAAGTGTTCCGATATCTTGGCTATCCCTCTGTGCATGCTTTTCAACTTATCACTCCGTCAGCAAAAGTTTCCTACTCAATGGAAGTGCTCTACCATGTTTCCGGTGTACAAGAAAGGAGACAAATGCGACGTGAGAAACTACCGAGGCATTACTTCTCTTGGCGTGGAATCAAAAGTGTTCGAGTCACTGATCTACGAAAACTGTTTGTCTCATGCAAAAACTACATCAGTTCGTATCAACATGGCTTCTTTCCGGGTCGATCCGTAGAAACGAATCTTGTCAGTTTTACATCATATTGTATGGATAATATGCGCAAAAAGCTCCAAGTCGATGCCGTGTATACTGATCTACAAGCAGCATTTGATAAAGTGAATCACGACATACTGCTTGCAAAACTTGAAAAAATGGGATGCTCTACAACATTCTGCAACTGGCTTCGATCATATCTAGTGCAACGTCAAGTGACCGTCATCATTGGAGATCACTCATCCCATTGTTTTTCGAACGGCTCCGGAGTCCCCCAAGGAAGCACGCTGGGTCCATTGCTGTTTTCGCTCTTCGTGAATGACGTTACTTTTATCCTGCAGCGTGGAGGCCTGCTGTTGATGTTTGCAGACGATCTCAAATTATACATCGTTATTCGAAATCTGGCGGACTGCCAAGAATTGCAGAAGCTCCTGGATTTATTCAAATGTTGGTGTGAGCGTAATATGATGGTCCTGGCTGTTTCAAAATGTTACGTAATAAGCTTTCATCGCACTGCCGAAACCGTGGTTTTCGATTATAGTATCGCAGGAACAACTTTACAACGTGTGGATCATGTTAAAGATCTAGGCGTCGTGTTGGATGACAGGCTAACTTTCAGACGCCATTTTTCAACTACGATCGACAAAGCGAATCGCCAGCTTGGTTTTATTTTTAAAATCTCAAATGAATTCCGCGATCCTTTATGCTACAAAGCCTTGTACTGCTCATTGGTACGCTCTCAACTCGAATTTGCTTCTGCTGTCTGGAATCCATATCAAGCTGTTTGGACTGCTCGGTTTGAAGCTGTGCAACGCAAGTTCGTACGATATGCCCTGCGCCATCTCCCATGGACGGACCCGCTGAATTTACCACCGTATGCTGATCGCTGTAGTCTGCTGGGGCTAGATGCTCTTGATAAGCGGAGAAACGTGGCGCAAGCCGTTTTCATCGCCAAACTTCTGTCATCCGAGTACGACGTGCCAGATTTGTTGGAAAAATTCCATTGTATGCACCCTCACGATCCCTTCGACCTCGAGATTTGCTCTTTGAAGAAAGGCATAACACTAATTATGCTGCCAATAGCTGCTTTGTCGCTATGATCCGCCATTTCAACGAGGTGTCGGACCAATTCGACTTCAACATCAGTTCATCCGCGTTTCGTCAACGGCTAAACAGATTTTTTATCAACTGACCTTTAGTTTTAAGTTTTCATGTAGACGACACAGTCAGATGAAATAAGCAAAATAAATAAAATAAAAAAAAAAAAAATACTGGCCATAAAGCTGTTTCTTGCACTTAATTGAAGTGGATGATGATGAAATTTTGCATGCCTTATATGCACAAACACATATACAAGGACAAACAGACAATAGCTCAGTAATTCGAGCAGATAATGGTCCCCGAACCCCTATAAAAAGTTTGATTTTGGAAGGAAATGATAGCCCTTTGGTACAACTTTTTGTATGACAAAGGAGAAATTACTTGTCATAAGACGAGTTTGTACTATTTCATTTAATTCCTCTACTTTATTGTACCTTTTGACAGATAGGGGAGATGTGGTCAATATGCGCCCCCTAAGCTAATCACTTAATTTAATGATGATTTCCTTCGAAAACATATATTTTCGAAGTGTTCGTCAATAATCTATGTAAAAAATTTAACTATAACTATGGCCAAAAATTTCCATGTAAAGCCAGAAATATTGCAACAAAACGATTTTATTCCAAAATTGAGAATTTCAATCCAAAATGAACGATGCTGGGCAATATGCGCCACCCAAAAATGATAATCAAAATATTCCAATATTTTTCACCAAAATTTTCAAACTCTTCTGTACAAGATTAGTGTCAACTCTATTCTTTCAGTTAGTCAATGTCTCAGACTGATGGTAATAAGGAGAAAATATTTTTTGTATCTAAAGAAAAAGCATTGAGGACAGAAACGCCGAAATTGCGTTGGAATGAGCCAAAATAATATTTTATTTTTAAAATTTTTAAAACAGAGTTTTTGACTGAGTTTTTTTTCAAAAATGTTTTTTGGCTTCAGCTGCTTACGATTTTGAGACAAAATTTGGGATATAAACCAAAAAAAAGTGGTGGCGCGTTTTACCCAACCGACGCATTTTATACATATCTCCCCTACGTATTTCGACATTAAGGCCGTCTTCAGTGTCTCGTAGTTGACTCGACTTGTGTTTTAACGAAATTTGAACCCGTATACGAAAAATCCCTCAATTTCTATAAGTATTTTCATATACTTACTGAAATAAAAATGAACGGGAACCCTATTATTATAAATTCATTGGTCGTAAAACAGTTATTTCACTTTGAAAAAATGAAATCAGAATTTCGTACCTACATAATGTACCAATTCAATAAAAATTTCTCAGAAAAAGAAATTTATATTTCGTTTCGTTTCGTAAAATTTCGAATTGAATGAACCTTGATTTCGTATCGTTTCGAAGTCTCGAAAGTAAATTTATATTTCGTTTTGTTTCGAATCAACATAGACATTTTAAATTTCGTTTCGTTTCGTTTTGTCAGAAAAAGTGTGTTATCGCATACCCTTAGCAATAACTATGATAACTTTTTATTTTATACGTAATTTTGCAAGCTTTTTGTTATTTGGAAGTTCAAAAAGTCGCAAAAGCATTGCTTATAAGTAGCCATATATAAAAATATTACAGAGAACACGTAATAAAGCTTTTTTGAAAAGTCGTGAAAAAAGAGATTTCAACAAGTGTCTGGACAAAACGCCCCACCTTATCCAAAGACGTTTCATAGTCCTTCATTAGTATTCTATCTATCCCATAATAAGAAGTTACAAATCCCTATGTGCTCGTCATTTAAAAAGCAACATAAATCTATTTAAGCAGGTTTGAATTACATTTCAATAGCTTCCATATCAATTGGAAGCAGCTGCTACAGGCTTGCGTCGCTTGTGCCCAGTTGGTAAGGGCTTATCGTCCTGCCTACACTGGGGCGCTTTGACCAGTGAAACATGTTTTCGAAAAACGTTACATTTTTGAAGATGGAAGCAATTTTATATTATATGTATTAACCACTGAGAAAAGTTGTTTTGTTGCCTAACTGAGAGTTCTAGTGCAAGTTTTGCGGACAGTGTGCTAGTGTAACTGTAACTTTTTTGTATTTTGCAATTATTTTAATTATGTAATACTGAAATACTGCCACATTTACATGGTTTTACAAATATTTAAAGGTTCCAATTGATTCTTACCCTCAGCTAGTTATAGTTTTCTAGTAATCAAAGGGGGTGCTTTATACCGTCATACTTTACCCTGTTTGGATCAGTTGTTGCTCTCTCAATCGATTTTACAGAATTCGCTACATCACGCTCTAATGCATTTCTAGATTTCATCTCGGTGCCGTGGTTTTCTGCAGAATCGCTTAAGGCAAAGAAAATGGTTTTGATCTGCTTAGAAGAAGCGATGATTGTGCAATAAAAATGATATCCATTCCGATGGTACTCCGAACTCTGTAAGCTTCGCAGTAAGGAGGGAATAATGTTTCCACGGTACAAAAGTGCTGATTTGTGTTGTACAATGAAAGCATTTCTTCCGGTAATAGCGGTTCAATGTTCGAAGCAAGAATAATTCCGGTAAATGATGAAAAGACTCTAATCGAACACCAATGTTTCGATTGCATTGCATTTTTTCGCTGTTATTGAAACCCTTGGTCTGTCTCTGCTATGTGGTCGTCTACGATATGATGTCGCCGTATTATAATTGCAGGCTAGCTTTCAACGAGGGCTACATTATTTTTTTCAACTTGGCGTTCATATAATGTCTCAATCAAATGAATGAAAGGAAACACCGCTTGGCACAAATGGGCATTGATCACGAAAGCGTGAACATGTTATGCAAATAGTTATTAAGTCGTTCATTTGAAAACAAGTCTGTCACCTTATCGTCGGTGGCCACCACCGTTATTCTTGTGTTTCGTTGCACTTCAAGTCTAACAATATCAGTTTAAACTTAAACGCGTAGTATTAGATTGAAAGTCAGTTTTCGACATGAATTTATGTAATTTATGTAGCATAGTCCATTTTTTCGCATGTTTGTTCGTCGTAAATCCATACAGCTTGATGTTAGAAAAGCCAGATCCAAGACTAAAATTAACGTCTTTTGGTAAAAGGGAAGTGCAGCAGAAAAAGTCTCCATTGTGTATTAATGTGTTGCACGACCGCTCACGTGTTAATTATTATTATGTTCTGAAGATATCAATCACGCTCTAACAAGGTCTGCTTATACATGCACGAATAACCAGTCTTGTTTGAGAATGTACGTTCAAATGCTGTGACTGGTTTGGCAATCAACAATTTATATCAAAATTGAAAAGCAGCACGGGCGTTGTAGTGAAATAATTGTGGTTGCAAATCAGCGATTATGTTTGATCAGGCTTGATACGATTTTGCGGGTCAGTACACACAATCTATAATGGCACGTGAGAGAGGTTGATATAGCACATAACTCATGACGGTTCTATGAACGATTAAGTTTTACTTATGTTTCCCCGTAGGAATAAACACGAGCAGAAGCAAACAATAACGCGAAACTCAAGGCAATAATTTTCAATTAGTGCCGCAGAGAAGCAAAACCACAACACACGGACGAGATTTATTTGACAGAGAATACGTATACAAGTGAATGTCATAGAAAACTCAATATTAGGATATCAGGACAAATAAATCTATGAAAATATTCCTAATTTCCGGTAGGAATCGATTCATACCTGACTCGTATAAGTTAAGTACAAGACATCGATGTCTATCTGATTAAATCGTTCACGTTGAGTCTCTAAAAAAACATTGATATTTATATTTATTCAACAATTTGAAACAATACCCACACGTTCGTTTGTTGAAAATACTAAATATTTTTGAGCAACAAAGAGCATTTAACCCAGGGCTGCCCAATATACGGCCCGCGGTTTGCGCGCCGTTGCAGAAAAATACTTTATAACTGGCCCACAAGCTGCTCGATGTGGCTTGAGTAGTTTCTATTTCATAATTTAATATTAAATTGTTAAAATTTAAAAAAAAAATGGGAATGGCAACAAAATAAAGTTTGGATAATTTTGAGGATTTTCAAAACATGTTTTAACAAATCCGAGGAGTTTTTTGCATTTTAATATTTATTTTTTATTTCTCCCCTCTTGGCATAATAATTAATTAAATATTTGTAACGGCCTTAGGGTAAAAGACCCAATAATACAGGAACTAAGCAAGTTCAACCATTATTTGTTCAGTCACGACCCTAAAAACTAACGGGATTTATTGCGCTCCATGAAGTTGGCTGAAGTTTGCGATATTCTGTGAAAAATTCCAATTCAAAGAAAATTTAAACATCAAGCTTCCTATATGACTTTTTTGTCTGTTGGAGGCTTCCGAACCTTGGCTTCAGAGCCTCTTGAAAGGCGGGGTTCGGGCCACTTGAAAGGAGACTTTTTAAAAAGAACTCCGAGCCTCTCCAAGGTAAACTTTCGAAGGGGGGCTTTTGGGCCTCTTAAAAGGTGGCTTTCGAGCCCTTGAACGGGGGTTTCAGAGCCTTTTGATAGGAGGCTTCCTATCCTCTTGAAGGAAGCATTCACAGACAGGCTTCACAGCCTTTTGAAAGCGGCTTTCGAGCCGATTCTAATGTTCTTGAAAGATTAGTTTCGCACCTCTTGAAGGGAAGGGAAGGCTTCAGAGCTTCTTGAAAGGCGATTTTCGAGCAACTTAGAAGGAAGCTTTTGAGTTTTTTGAAAGTATGCTTCCAAGCCTCTTGAAAGAAAAATTTCGAGCCTCTTTAAGGGAGGCTTCCAAGCATCTTGAAGAGAGGCTTCTGGCCCTTTTGAACCGCGGCTTTCTAGCCCTTGAAATGGGGCTTCAGAGCCTCGTGATATGAGACTTCTGATCCTCTTGAAGAAAGGCTTCCAAGCATCTTAAAGGGAGGCCTTCAGACCCCTTTTGAAATGAGGCTTCTGAGCGTCTTGAAAGTACGCTTCCAAGCCTCTTGGAAGAAGAATTTCTCTTCCTCTCTTGAAATGAGGCTTCCGTGCCTCTTGAATGTCGTTTTTAAAAAAAAAGGCTTCCAAGTCTCTTGAAACGAGGCTACCGAGTCTCTTGAAGAAAGGCTTCCGAGCCTCTTGAAGGGAGGCTCAAGAGCATTTTGTAGGAAGGCTTCAGACCCTTTTGAAAGGTAGCTTTCGAGCCACTTGAAAAGCGGCTTTTCAGCCACTTAAAAGGAGGCTTCTAAGCTTTTTAAGGAAGGCTTTATTTAATATTTTGTATCGAGTAGGTAGATTGCATTAATGATTTTTTTAAATTTGTTCTCTCAACGTTTTGTCCTTTTGATCTTTTGTCGCACAGCCCTTTATACACTGTGCTTGTCTGGGAGGGCAGGATTCAATAAGCTTTGATTTAGTAATCGCCATGCATATTATGTTCAAGACAAAGTTTTGAAATAAAAAAAATACACAATTATAAAAACATTATTAATAAGTTTTCATTGGAATTGTAATACATCCGCCAGTACGCATTCTTTCCCGAAGTACCCCTTGGGGCCAGCGAAGGTACCCCCAGGGGTACATGTACCCCAGGTTGAGAGCCGCTGCGTTAAATGATACCTCCAATTATTGGTGCAGTGTTCCAATAGCCGCGGTATTTTTTAATTCGTATAATAATCAATAAGGGCTGCAAAATGGTGGGTTGACATCAAGGAAGGAGCGCCCAACAGAGCTCTGGTCCCCACAAGTCCCTATCTCACGCTTCCACGGGTCGTCCGATGTCAAAAGACCGCCAGCTAAGGGTTGTGTACTTGTGCAGCCTGGGCACTGTTGTCCTTCTGACATCAGCTAGAGTGAGAAGGTACGCCTCGAGCGTCTGTTCACCAGGAGGTGCGGCTCAAACAGCGTCTGCCTGGTACCCAGCGGCTGATTAACGAAATGCTGTATCGCGTCAGCTATACCTAAGGTGGCAGCCCCATCATCGCGATGTAGGTAACGCGACCCCGGTAAGCTAGCTTACTGAAGCCTCTCAAATACCACGAAAAATGGAGATAGAAGAAAACTTTTTCCGTCCCATAATCGGTAGGGAGAGCCTTCACTTCGCTACCAATGACAACGGCCTACGGCTAGTAAATTTTACTGCTGCCAGAGGGATGGCCATCAGTAGCACCTACTTTGCACGAAAGAACATCCGAAAGCACACCTGGAGACACCCAAATGGTGAAACTTGCAACCAGATAGACCATGTTCTGGTGGATGGGCACCATTTCTCGGATGTTATCGATGTGCGGACATTCAGAGGTCCGAACATTGACTCTGATCACTACCTCGTTGTCAGTAAAATTCGATCACGGTTGTCAACTGTATCGAACGAAAGATCACAGCGAACGATGCGTTACAATATCCAGCGATTGTCGGCGGAAGGAGTATCGGCTGAGTACCGCCAGAAGCTCGACGAACGGATAAGTGCAATCAACGTTAGCGACAACATCAACGATCTATGGGAGTCGATCCATGGAGCGGTGAGCACAAAAGCACGAGAAGTGGTAGGCACTGCACAGAGGCGACCCAGGACGGGTTGGTTCGATGTGGAGTGTCAGAGAGTGACAGACGAGAAGAACGTTGCCAGAAGCCGGATGTTGGTGTCAGGTACCCGATCGAATAGAGATCGGTACAAGGAAGCAAGAGCAGCCGAAAAACGAACCCACCGCAGGAAGAAAAACCCAGATTAATCCACCTAGCGGTGATGATGCCTTTCTCGTGCGGTAAAAAATAGTATTTTGGCCATAACTACCAAGCCTATTGTCCGATCCGTCCAATTTCCAATAGGAAACAATGGGGCAGTATACTGCGTCGAATGCAGCCTGTTGTGAGGGAATCCGTTCAGGGTAAGTGCATTAAAAATGAGCTAGACTTTTTTACGTGCTTTTTTATGAGAAAAAGTATTTTGGCCATAACTACCAAACCCATTGTCCGATCCGTCCAATTTTCAATAGGAAACAATGGAGTAAGATACTGCGTCGAATGCAGCCTGTTGTGAGGGAAACCGTTTAGGGTAAGTGCATTAAAAGTGAGCTAGACTTTTTTACGCGCTTTTTTATAAGGAAAAGTATTTTGGCCATAACTTCCAAGCCCATAGTCCGATCCGGCCAATTTTCAATAGGAATCAATGGGGCAGTATACTGCGTCGAATGCAATCTGTTGCGAGTAAATTGGTTGAGGGTAAGTGCAAAAAAAGTGAGCTAAACTTTTTGCTCTTTTGGTGCGCACACACACACACACACACACACACACACACGCACACACACACAGACATCACCTCAATTCGTCGAGCTGAGTTGATTGGTATATAACACTATGGGTCTCCGGGCCTCCTATAAAAAGTTCATTTTTGGAGCGAACATATAGCCTTTACGTATACTTAGTATACGAGAAAGGCAAAAAGTACGAAGAACAAGTTATTAGTGAGGCGCAGGAAAAAATGGAGCAGAACGATATGCGGAGGTTTTATGAGTCTGTCAATGGCGTGCGGAGAAAGACAGCGCCATCTCCCGTCATGTGCAACAACCAACAAGGGAATTTGCTGACAGATAAAACTGAAGTGGCTGCCAGGTGGAAGCAACACTTCGAGACTTTGTTCTACACTCATTGCTACAAGAGACCGAGGAATATATTGGAAATCGCCTTGGTAAGCGACTAATTATTTCATTTGACGACGTCATATTCATGATGATACAAAAACGGAAAACAATGCGTGTTTTACGTATTTTTCGAAGACTGATGATTCGATATCTTAACTACTGCACAACGCTTGCTCGATAGCTACACAGCAAATAATTTTGAAAATTCAACGACGTATAAAATTGCAGCTAGTCCCAACAAACGAATAAACACTCGATATACAATTAAATTCGATTGATTTTTACAAGCAAGCACGGTTTAAATTTAAATTTAAATTTAAATTTAAAGATCGATTGAATGTTACGTTTATTTGCATGTTCCAAATATGTGCATGAAAATACATTTAAAATCACAACATATTTTTATCTGTGTACTCCGAAAAAACACGCACCGAACTGATTAACTTTATTACCGGCCGCGCAATGCAGAACACAATATTTCGGCAGATCGCGCGATCGTTCTGCTGTCCGAAACAAGAGAAAACACGCACTCTGAAAGATTTAGTGCCAATTTGTTCAAAAACAGTTTATTTGTTGTTTTCTCGTGTAAAATAAATATATGCAACTAGTTGACCCGGCAGACGTTGTCCTGCATAGTAGGTAAAAATGCGCATTGTGAACAGCCCTTGCAAGATTCTCATACAAATCTTAATTTTAGTTTTTCACTATTTACTCGACTTTAGTAATGATTTCGCATGATAAAATATCATAAACCCGTCGGAAACTATAATGAACATGGCTGCTGAAGGAATGAAGAAAATCCATTCAGCCGTTTTTGTGTTATGCAAATACGAACACAGAACGTTTCATTTTTAGATTTCTCAAACAAATGATTTAAATATTGTATGATACATTTACCCTTTTTCCATTTCATACTGTGTTAACATTACCTCCTGTCGCCCTATCACTCCTCTATTTCTTAAAAAAAAAGAAAAGTATTCATTATCACCTTAGATGCAATATCAAATAAAAAAGCCAAATAAAATACAAACATGCGCCATTTGTGGTTGAGATTGCGAAAAATGTAGTACAAACTAACCAATTTGAACTCAATAAAACTTTCTGCTACTTGTTTGTTTTCCCTATACTTCTGCCCCTCAACTGATTCGATCAACCGCACATTTCAGATGTTCTTTTTCTTCCTTGTATCGTTAAATAAAAATCTCGTTCGCTCAATCGCTTGGCGCAACATTTCAACTCCCCCGTGTAGAAATCACTTCATGCAAGAAGCTAGAAAGTTTCTGATATAAAATTGATAGATTCGACTTTATAACTCATCTAGCTGCCGCATTGCACATACAGGCCAAAGCCACTGTTATCCATATCATAGATTGCACACTCGCAGCTCAACAAAAACGTACAACTTGTTCAACTTTGTAGACGTGGAAATCGGAGGGGTTGGCTGTAGGTTTGTGTTTGTGGCGAGCCGGGAATGTACACCGAAAGTTTTCAATTGATCCTTATAGCGAAAAAGTTATATTATTTTAGAATTGAACACTCCAGTCAAACGATTACGGTGCGGACTCAGCTCTAACATAAAATGAAGGGGACCGACAAGTAGGGTTTTTGCAAACAGATAAAAAAATACATGTTATTTAAAATTTTATCATTTGATTGGTTAGCCTTGGGAGGAAAGGCGCAGAATTTCCAATCCGGAGATGGTGAGTTCGATTCTCGGTCCAGTCCAGGGTGTTTTCAAGTGGGCAACATTTTCGATTCCCTGTGCATAGTATAACCATTGTACTTACCACACAAGATACTTCTTCTTCTTCTTATTGGCATTACATCCCCACACTGGGACAGAGCCGCCTCACAGCTTAGTGTTCATTAAGCACTTCCACAGTTATTAATTGCGAGGTTTCTAAGCCAGGCTACCATTTTTGCATTCGTATATCATGAGGCTAACACAATGATACTATTATGCCCAGGGAAGTCGAGACAATTTCCAATCCGAAAATCACTGGCACCGGGAATCGAACCCAGCCACCCTCAGCATGGTCTTGGTTTGTAGCCGCGCGTCTTACCGCACGACTAAGGAGGGCCCTGCCACACAAGATACATACATTTCATTTCATCATACATTCACAGTGTCTCTTTGGAGAAGTTTTATTTTTAAAATTTAGTATCTCTGAAACACTCACCACGCAAGAGTACATGAGCTCCCCTTTCATGTCGTGGGTAAACTAAAATGTTCTATACGGGGATCTAGAATAGTTTTTATTTTTACGGTATATGTATGGAAAAATGACCTCCAATAGAACATTTTATAATTCCACTTACGTTAAAGAGCAATGCAATGCTGAGATATAAAAAAAAGTAGACCTTTTTATCACTTAAACACGATCTGTCAAACCAGGTATAGGACACTGCACTGAAATTAGAAAACAACAAGGCAACGAACTGTCAAAATTGACAATAATTGGTCTTGTTGTTTTCTAATTTTCATAAAGAACGAAAGTGAAAGATATTCGTTCGTGCAGTGTCCTATTATGATCCAGAATTGCAAATAAGTTATTTGAATTATCATTTTGTTACAGTGAGCGGAATAATCATGATGTTTGTACAAAATAGATGCAACCTCTCGCTTTTATTACCTCAACCGAGTCATATCCGATGTCTGTATTCCAAACCAGCCCCTATTCAGAGAAGGCTATAAAAATCCACAAATCGAATGTTCAATAATAAAATTGCAATAATTCACCCGATAGTTCCAGATAAGAAAATTGCCCCCCTTTTATGTTTCTAGTCGGCTTGGAGCCTGTGCAATGTAATATCAGATTCAATTTCTGGAGAAAAACATAACGTCTGGATTAGTTTACGAACAAAGGAAAAAATTGATAGCAAGCAAATATGCCATTAACAGAATGGCGCCTTTCATTCGTTGCGCTAATTTGAATAGAAACTTTCAACTTATAATTTTGTCATTAGACACGCTCTGTTAATAATAATTGCCCATGCCGGGTAAAGGCTTCCAGCATCGAATTTCCCACAACACAAAAATGGGGCTCTGAATGTGCACCCACAGTTTTCAGCATTGTGTAAGCTTCTGAATTGTTCATCTTCTTCTTCTTCCACAGTTACTTCCACCCTCTATCTTACCGCACGACTAAGGAGGGCCCCCTTTGGTTTGGATCATACTTTCCTTAGAATCCCAGAGTAATCCACCTAGCGGTGACGATGCCTTTCTCGATTCAATCGTTTTGTTTCGCCTTAGTGTGATACACATCATAAACAATTGTTTACATTACGGCTCTTGCAAACGCTGTATAGCGAATCAACCAACCAAGCTTATATGGTTCAACACACCTTTTTCTTATATAACTTTTAAATGCATCGACCAATAGCGATCAACTAGGGTTTGTCCTAAGTCGAATGCAACTTGTTGCGAGAAAATCGGTTAAGAATTACTATTTGAAAAAGTGGTTAATGTTTTTCGGTTTTCGTGTGCACATGTTTACACACTCATACACACGGACTGACAGACATTTGTTCAGTTCGACGAGCTGAGTCGATATAACATCATGGGTCTCCGAGACTTTTATAAAAAGTTTGATTTTGGAGTGAAATGATATCCTTTCGGCACAACTTTGTTGTACGAGAAAGGCAAAAAGCTGGATATCTGCATCCAAAATAAAAATAAATTTGACTATTCTGTATAAAATCAAGTAATACACAAATCCAGCAAGGTTCTAATACAAAAATCATAAGGGTTGTGTACAAGACACGACCGCCCGACGTAAACTACGTAAAATCGTTTGGTGAAATGAAGAACCTAGCAAGTCCCGTCATTCATGAATATTACAAAATTGTTCTTTTGATTACTTTTGAGACAACACTGGTTTCGAGCAATATTCAAAACATAAAATTTGTTGGATACGACAATTAAAAATTTACATTTTGAAAGTAACTGATATATTTATGTAATTAAGTCAAAATTGTTAAATTCTCGAGTTTTATATAATATGAGAAGTTTAGTTTTGTTTGTTTAATTTGTTAGGGTTTTCACTTGGAAAAAATCCATTTCATTGTTGTTTTTTCTTATTTTTCGAAAAATCTTCTAAATGAGCCTAACTAAATTTGGGTATTTCTTTTGCAAATAATAATTTGTCAGGTTAAATTGCAATCTTTACTGTATTTAACCATTAAAATGTCAGTAATCAAGGATAATTACCGTCAAATCGCTGAAGGCGCACTTCGGTGAACAAAGCGCACTCGCGATTTCGCTACTGACGGCATTGTTTTGATTGAACTGTTGCCATCGCCATTTGCACTTTGAATAAAATTAGTTTCGTATAAATATTTTCTTGTATAAAATTTTGGTTCTAAAAAGAACCGATTAACCTTTGATAATGTGTAATTCCAATCCCCAACAGCAAAAATGAAAATTTTAGTTGACTGCTACTGATATCATCCATGCATTTAAATTTTCTATCTAACCGAACTTCTGCGTAATTTATCGAAGTTTGTCTCCAATTGACCAATTTTATATTGTTATTTTTCTCAATGGTACGCATTGGAAATCACTAACAGAACATAACCAAATTTATAATCTTGCTAGAAGATTTTATTGAACGCCAAGAGTGTGCTGGTCACTAGTGGTTTCACTTTGGAAAATCCTCTCAGCTTAACACCATTTTTCCAAGGTAATGATGGTAGTCAAAAGAATTTGATTTACTTTTAATGATTCAATTCACTATCCGCAATTACCGCAGCTCCACCATTGACGACGCGACCAACATCAACGCGGCAGCCGTTGTCGCTTGGACTGCAACCGGGCAAAATTTTCACTCCAGTGAGGCTGCCGTCCTGACCGTCGCTCCACCATCGTTGACTGCCGCCTATCACTTTGTCTCCGCCCGACAATCGCCTCCAATGCTGACTCAAGGCTACAAATGAAGCATCGTGTCCGCTCTCTCAGAATGCTCGAGCGAAAACGACGCGCGCGTATGAGACACCCCGGGTAGAATCCATGAACAGAATAACAAAACATGATATGGACTTGATTGATATAAGAGATAAAAGAACAGGCAGCAATATTAAAAAATTGCACCGAAATATCATTTAAATATCAAGATATGATATGGATAAGAACAAACTAATGGCATATGATATTGATCACTTATTACAAATAGCATAATTTGATCTCCTCATGATATTTTAGTGCAAAATATTGATATTGTCGTCTGATCTTTTATCTCTTATATCAATCATGTCCATATCTAATTTTGTTATCTTATCAACATTTGATATTATTGAGCTATTTTCTTCTACTCGGGACGAGTCTTTTATGCATAGAGAAATGGAGCGCTGGGCGAAATGGACCGTAACTTATAACAACCTGATGTCCGTGTTGGGGATGCAGGATTATTGATTGGGTCTGAATTTTTTACTGGCTTTGGAAAGAATTGAAATTTCCAACGTTGATAATCAAAAGTTTCAATAACATTTGCAAATTGGTGGAGAGTTTCCGATTCGTTTGATATATAAATCTCACAAATCCATCAAAAGATAAAGATTATCGTTTAAAATCTTACATGATCACGTGACGGTCCCCAATTTTGAAATATTCATCTTACACCCTGTATCAGAGTATCCCCCTTAGACGTAGTTCACGTCAAAATGCGATCACATTACCAATTTACCATTCATATGAATATATTTACTCCAGTTACTCCCTCAGACGCACGCTTGTGATTGCACTTCCGACATCAAACTTCTGCATCGCCATGCGATTATATTTTGGAATCTATGACAAAAGGTCGAAAGACAAAAGGTCGAAAGACAAAAGGTCTAAATGACAAAAGGTCGGAAGGATAAAAGGTCGAAAAGACAAAACGTCGAAAGGGACAGAAGGTCAAAAGGACAAAAGGTCGAAAAGGACAAAAAGTCGAAAGAGACAAAAGGTAGAAAAGGACAAAAAGTCGAAAAGAACAGAAGGTCGAAAAGGACAAAAGGTCGAAAAGTACAAAAGATCGATCAAGAACAAGTTGATAACAAGTTGAGTGTATTCCAAAGAAATTTGTGATGCATTTCAGCTTCAAGCGGAAGTAATACGCTCATCTCATCAATCAAAGTTGAAGAATGAGCAATTTTCAAAGAAGGAATAATTACTATGAATATGAAACAATATTAAGAGATGAAAATATTATTGATTTAAGAAATAAATTAAACTTGTATTGTGCGAGATTGATTCTCTCTGTCTCAGTTTCTTGTCTATTTCGATCTTTTGTCCCTTTCGACATTTTGTTCTTTTCGACCTTTTGTCTCTTTCTGCTATGTGACGTTTTGTTCTTTCGACCTTTTGACCCTTTCGACCTTTTATTCTTTTCGACCTTTTGACTCTTTCGACCTTTTGTCCCATTTGACATTTTGTCCTTTCGACCTTTTGTCTTTCGAGAATGTTAGAATTTTTCCTCTGGTTGAATTGAACCATGAAGGAATTACAGTGTTTTCAACTAAACGTAACCTATTTTATACTAAGGGTACAAAGAGTTAATCGTTGCAATAGAAGATTGCAACGATTTTTGTCTAAAATTGGAAATTATTTTGTTGGACCTTTGTTGCAATGTCTCAATATTAGAAATTCTATGAAGTTCATGGGTACTATACCACGGAGGCAACTTCAGAATCATTTTCAGAATTTTATTTTGAATACTCTGAAGTGCCTTCTTTCTGGTATTGCAGCAACTAGTCCATATTGGCACAGCATACAACATGGCAGGTCTAAAAATTTGTTTGTAAATCAAAAGTTCGTTCTTAAGACAAAGTTTTGATTTTCTGTTTATAAGTGGATATAGACACTTAATATATTTGTTACATTTGGCTTGAAGGCCTACAATGTGATTTTTAAAAGTTAATTTTTGATCTAGCAGAAGTCCTAAATATTTAGCTTCGCTAGACCAATTAATTGGAACCCCATTCATAGTGGCAATTAATTGCTAGAAGGTTTCAAATAAGAAGCTCTCGGCTTATGTGGGAAAATTATAAGCTGAGTTTTGGAAGCATTCGGGGAAATTTTCCATTTTTGCAAGTAATTGGAGAAAATATCCAAACTTTTTTGCAATCTACTACAAATGACACGAAGGCTTCGCCCTTTGGCTGAGAGACCTGTGTCCAGTGTTGTAAAATGTCATTTGCACTCGTTTGTATAATTTTTCCAGAACTTTTTCCAGAAGGAAGCTTTCAATTCATGATGTATGACGAACTCATAGTGCTTAAGTGTGCCTACAACTTTGTCTAACAAGACATTGCTGTAAATATGTAATCTGGGGCGTGGGAGGCAAAATGTCATTCAAATGACATTATGTCAAATGACACGTGACATTTTGGATAGTTTTCACTCTCCAGCCTAAGATGTTATTTTTAGAGCAATGTACCCTTGGACAAAAATATATCCCTACTCAAGCGTTATGAGTACATCGAAAATTATGCAATAAATTCGGCTTCTAAAGAAAGTTATGGACAAATTAGTCAAATGACATGCAGATGACATTTTACAAGCCTGCCTGTGTCATCTGCAAACAAAGGTTGTTGACACCCTGGTGATACATCAGGTAAGTCAGAAGTCAAAATGTTATACAAAATGGGTCCCAGTATGCTGCCTTGGGGAACACCAGCTCTTACAGGTAATCTATCAGATTTAGAATTCTGATAGTTTACCTGCAGTGAGCGATCTGATAAATAATTTTGGATCAGTTTTATAATGTACAGAAGAAAATTAAAATTCATCAATTTTACAATCAAACCTTCATGCCAAACACTGTCAAATGCTTTCTCTATATCAAGAAGAGCAACTCCAGTCGAATATCCTTCAGATTTGCTGAGCCGAATTAAGTTCGTAGCTCTTAATAACTGATGAGTGGTTGAATGCCCATGGCGAAAACCAAATTGCTCATCAGCAAAAATAGAATTGTCATTAATATGAACTGTTCGAGCGATGACGAAGTGCCGGGGTATAATTTTAAGGCGAGAGAGATACTTTCCAATTCACGTTTTATTCAAGACTAAAACTATGCACATCAGCGTGTCCTATTTATATTCCACTCTTCCCTATTCTACTTCTAAGAACTTTCTAGAATTGTATTCAATCGTTCTTTGCTAAATCTATTGTGTGCAAGCTCTATTGTATACAAGCTGCTCTCCTATACATAAAGTGTAACCTTGCTTGAATGTTCTAGAAACGTCAAGAACTATTATGCAATGTTTATAAACAATTTCATTATCTCGAATGTACGATGGTAAGTAGTATAGAGTAATTTCTGTAATAATTCATTAGTAAACAGTATGTTTTCTTCTTTCTAGATACATTTTATGATGCTCCAGATGCGGAGTAAGGTATGAATGGAAAGGGTAAGTATTTCATGCAATTTTGGTGATGAACTGATGACTTGTTGGGGCCTCGGCATGAGAATGGCATCCACCGGGTCGATGCGAATAAATCACCCCGGTGGATTGCTTATGGCCGCAACATGAACCATCATTCTAATTAAAATAATCTTTTCAAACAGTTTGCTTATTGAAGAAAGCAAACTGATTGGGCGATAACTAGAAGCCTCAGCTGGATTTTTGTCCGGCTTCAAAATAGGAACAACTTTGGCGTTTTTCCATTTATCTGGGAAGTATGCCAATTGAAAACATTTGTTAAATAAATTAACCAAAAAGGATAAAGAGCTCTCAGGAAGTTTTTTGATAAGTATGAAGAAAATACCATCATCACCCGGGGCTTTTATATTTTCAAATTTTCTAGTAATAGATCTCACTTCATCCAAATAAGTTTTTAACGAAGGGTCAAAAACATTTTCTTGATTGAGAATGTCTTCGAAGCTCCGTGTAACCTGATTCTCAATTGGACTAGTGAGACCTAGACTAAAATTATGGGCACTCTCGAACTGCTGAGCAAGTTTTCGAGCATTTTCGCCATTTGTTAATAAAATTTTATTTTTTTCTTTAGGCGCTGGAATTGGCTTTGAGGTTTTTTAAGAATTTTCGTTAATTTCCAAAAGGGTTTCGAACTGGGATCCATCTTCGAGACATTATTCTCAAAGTTGGTATTTCTCAGAATAACGAAACGTTTTTTAAATTCATTTTGCAAATCTCGCCAAATGACTTTCAACGCGGGATCGCGAATTCTTTGGAAATCTATCCTAATTTCGTGACGGTCTCGAATTTGGAAATTTTGGTTTTACACCCTGTATCTGTGTCTTCCCCTTATACGTCTTCTTCTTCTTGTTGGTATTACATCCCCACACTGGGACAGAGCCGCCTCGCAGCTTAGTGTTCATTAAGCACTTCCACAGTTATTAACTGCGAGGTTTCTAAGCCAGGTTACCATTTTTGCATTCGTATACCATGAGGCTAGCACGATGATACTTTTATGCCCAGGGAAGTCGAGACAATTTCCAATCCGAAAATTGCCTAGACCTGCACTGGGAATCGAACCCAGCCACCCTCAGCATGGTCTTGCTTTGTAACCGCGCGTCTTACCGCACGGCTAAGGCCTTATACGTAGTTTACGTCAAAATCAGAAGAGTTGTGTACAAGACACGACCGCAATGTAGACGTTGGACAACGTAAGGATATTATTGTAAAACAATACGCATTGTAGTTTATTATGGTTATGATTTTAGTATTAACTAACGTATTTTTGTTTTGTTGATTAAAATATGAGTATGGTTAAAGTATGAGCATCTGAGATACATTTTCAAGCATCAAGCAAGTTGCGGATTGTGGAATGTTCACGTCACAATTAGGTTGATCTTTATCTTCCTTCAGAAATTCCCTATAATATAGATCGATTTCCTCACATGCCAACAGCATCTGAGTTACATTTAGCTTGGTGTCGCTGTTTTCCACGCGAAAATCGGTCGGACCAAGAATCGAACTCTCCATCTCCGGATTGGCAATCCTACGCCTTTGATTTGACGCCTATTGGAGACAAACAGTAACAAAACCAAATCAGAATCTTGAGAAAATTTCACTGATGCCATCCATGCGAATAAATATTTGTAGCATCTCCCTCCGACGCGCGTTCGTGATTCTGCTACGGACGGCAATTTTCTGGCGTCGCAAAGCGATTAATTTGCACTTTGAACAAAATTCTTCACACAACAACCTTCCCTTGTATACTGGAGTGCCGCTGACGCCGACGATAGCCGCTCGAAGGTTTGTCGCTAAACCGTTACAGATGAGCGATTCCAAGCAACAGCATCAAAATTTAAGAAAATTTTTAATTCATGATTTTCTATTGAGTTGAAACTTTGCACAGTTTTTAAATTTCATCTAAATCGTCATTTTTCGATATCAAATCTTCATATTGAGTCACGACTAACTTTTCAAAAGGGTGTATGTGAAAATGGTTCAATAATATTTAAAAAGCTGCACAGCAAAAGCGGAATGTTCGATTGTTATGATTTTTTCAGCAAAGTTAGACAACCATTTAGGTGATTCTTAAGAAAATATACACCGTAAAAAAAAATGTTATGCCTTAAAAAATATCATTTTTGTCACAAAACCTCAAATATTTCAAAACCCTATCTTTTTACGAACGTATTTTTTTTAGGGAAAACGGCCCATTATATTAGCTATCTACCATAAAAATTTGGTGATGGTAAACTAATAAACAAAAAAGTTATGACATTTCAAACATTTCACAGCCAGTAAAAAAAAAGTTACCATGTGATTTTTTTCGAGAATCGCAGTTTGATGCTGATTTTATTGTTAAGGGCCTTGCGTGAGTTAAACAAGTTGTTTGTATGATATTCCATATTTATGTATTCATCGATATTATGTATATTATATGTATAAATATTATATGTATAAATAAATAAAAATGAATTAATATTATCCTAAGTATTAAATTAAATGTGGCAGTTACACAATGTTGTTATAGAAACTCTAAGAGTTTTGGGTTTGAATTTTGGTATGGGTTATGATATCATGAAAACAGTTTATTAATACTTATTTTTTATTTATTTTTATTCAAATTTTTGAATTATTATCAGCACAGTTTGAGTATAGTTTTGCTTTAATTTTATTTTCCGACAATGGAATGAAACAGTGAAATTTTTGGGTTCCTTGGATCGTTTTCGCGTTATTAAATTGCTCGCTGAGCTCTGAAGCCTTTATTTCGTACTCTTCAGTAGTAGTAAAACAAAATGATAATTTGGTTAAATCTTTTTCTTTTCTACGATTTGCCCAATCAAAAAGTTCTTTCGCAGTTTTAATTGGATGCTCACGTTCTTTGGCTAAACTTGCTCTTGTGGCCATGCGCTTTATTGTTCCTCCAATAGCATCACAAGGACCTTTGCCATGTGATGTAGCAAAAAATGCCATTCTGCATCAATTCCGTAAATTGATTTAAATTGACATAGGCTCGAAAAATTCTTACGATTTTTGTACTGCGACGCTGCTCCATCAGACATGAAATATATCTTTTGACTTCTTTATGCTTATCAACGCGTAAAAGTTAATCATTTTCAATGAACAAGTTTACGGATACTGAATCGTGTCTTAAATCTTCGGAAATTATAATAAAACTTAAGTGTTCAATTTGCGTACTTCCATTAAAATAAATAACGAATGGATGAATTGTAGCTTGTTGTACGTTCCAGTGATGGGACTGCACTTCATCTTGCAATACAAAGCTGTAATTTTCAGAAAAATCACAAATGACTAAAATTCACCATTTTGTAATGTATTTTTCGTATTTTTTAAAAACTGGATTGTTCTGTTTTAATGAAATCGTGAGGATTAAACTTTCTAATTTCAAGCAAAAATATGACACAAACTCATCTACAGGTTTTACAATAGTTTCTATGTCACACCTATCCGTGGTCACCCATTGCTCAAATGATAACTGATCAATATATTTTCTTCAAACTCAGCGAATAAAGTATTTTCCAATGATGAAGAATCTGGACAATCCGAACAAGATCGTAGATAGCAATTTGATGTTGTATTTTCACACAAAAGACTACCAGTTAACATTTTAATATCCTTTGTTAAATTGATTCTTTTCAAACTATGTAAAATAAGATTAATATTCTCATGGGTTGTGCACACACACATTATGTGTTCCTGAATTGGAAAGAAGCTTACATTGCCTTGGCCGAAGGCTTGCAAATGAGGAAAAACCTATTTTAATATTATCGTGAATTTCCTTGAAGCGTGTGTACGCTTCTTTCAAAGTCGTCATCATTAATCGTTTTTGGATTGCTTGACGCTTTCCATCTTTTTTTACTGATACATAATCTTTTTGACCAGGCATAGCTCGACTTACTTCATCATCTTCAAAATATTGAACTACTATTTCTTTTGTCTCATCTGTTAATGCAGTACTAGACCTAGTATTTTTGGTTGAAAGACAGTTATTCTTCAATTGTTTTGCCTCTTTTACTGTATTTCTATTGGTTTTGAACTCATCAATGGCATCCTGAATAGACCACGAACTTGGCAGCATCGACAAAATCAATAATTTTTCTTTCCTTGTCGTGGCTGCATTCGAGAACCTTTCCTTCATATTTATAATTACCTCATCGTAGTCTGTATTTTCCACATCATCAGGTCCTAATTTGAAGAGGTTTCTTCGTACAGCTTCGTTTATTTCACGGTATTTTTTCTCCGGGTAATAAACGTAGTCCATCTTACTCCATTTAATCAGGTCACTTTTATCCCAGCTATGCCCTCGTTAAAGCGTTCGATGTTGACCTTTTGGATACACTCATCTTCCGATTGATTTGTTGAAACAGATTTCGCTGATGGTACGGTGGCAAGGCTCTCAGCACTTAATACTTCTGGTAATTCCTCAGTTGTTGTCGATACATCTGGCAATTCCTCAGTTGCTGTCGTTTTCGAACTTCCTGCGCTCTGCTCAACCGATGATATACAGATTGCTCTTTTGTCAACGTTTAGACGGCAGGACGTGCAAATGCGTAAATTTGTATTCAATGTGGACATTGGAGCATAACCAGTCGCTTTCAGTTTATCTATGGTGCTTTCGGTGAGATTTCGTAACTCTTTTGAACACTTTTTCCATCAAACGGCCTACAACAGTTGAGAAAGCGGCTACTCATGTTGTTCGTAATATTTCAATAAACAAAATCACTTTTAAGTTTTTACTGACTAGTTTGGTGTCATTTGCTTGACTGAAGAAAAAATTACTATAAGATCTTTAACAACCTTAGTAGTAGTAATTTTTTGCTTTTTCGTGAGCATTGTCATGGTATGTACCTATCATGCATTTGTTGTTGTTGAAGATACCCGTTTCCTCCCGATCATAAAGTCTATTCTCTAAGAGGTATATTTTTTGCAGGTAAACTATAGACGTACACGTGTATATAAATCTTTGATTTTGCAGCTTTTGTCTTAAAAATAACATTTCTGATATGTTTCTATCAGGTTTCAACAGGTTTCAACACTATTAAAAGAATTTTTCGCCAGTCACGTGCAATGAAAATTATGACACTATCAATACTTTTGATCACAACACTGGATCGTGTCTAAGTTTCTTATAGATGCTATGAATAATTAAATCAAAATATCATGAAAACAACTTGTTTAAATCACGTCCCTTAACAATAAAATCTGCATCAAACTGCAATTCTCGAAATAACTTACACAGAAAAAAATGTTTTTTTACTAAATGTGAAAATTGTGAAATGTTTGAAATGTCATAACTTTTTTGTTTATTAGTTTACCATCACCAAATTTTTATGGTAGATAGCTAATATAATGGACCGTTTAAAAATACGTTCGAAAAAAGATAGGGTTTTGAGATATTTGAGTTTTTGTGACAAAAATGATATTTTTAAAGGCAAAAAAAATTTTTTTACTGTGCACATTTTCTTAAGAATCACCATTTAGTTGTCTAACTTTGCTGAAAAAATCATAACAATCGAACATTCCGTTTTTGCTGTGCAGCTTTTAAATATTTTTGAACCATTTTCACATACACCCTTTTGAAAAGTTAGTCGTGACTCAATATGAAGATTTGATATCGAAAAATGACGATTTAGATGAAATTGAAAAACTGTGCAGAGTTTCAAATATTTTCGAAATGGTCGCTCAGGATCGACTGACATGCCCCCGTGGAATGCCTCAGATGCAGAAACCATCGTCATCCATGCTAGGACCGCTACCAACGCCATCGCGCTCTCGGTAATCACTCACCGTTGATCATCGTACAGAAATGACGCGCGAGCGCGAATCATGGGCCTTTTAATACACGGAGAAAATGAAACGGTGAGTCACAAAGCCCGTAACTTAAATACATCATTCTGATGTCCGTGTTGGGAATGCATGAATGGGTTTGGTTGGTTCTGATGTTTTTACTGGGTAGAACAAGAATTGAAATTTTCAATAGTTTATCGTAAATAATCAAAAGTTTCAATGAAATTGACAAATTGCTGGATAGTTGCGGAGTCGATTGATATATAACATGATTCCGTGACGGTCCCCAATTTTAGATACTGATTTGACACCCTGTACCTTCGGGTAAGACGTCAAAAGGTATTTAGGTATTTATTTATTTATTTGTTTGGAGCAGACCTCATAACTGAGGGTATCTTACAACACAAGTACGTATGAATTGAAATGAAATAGTTTTCGTCTTCCTTTAATGAACAAAATATCACAATGTTGTCAAAAAGCCGTTTGGTGCGGTTTGGCAGAACTACGACCATATATTGCTCCTGTGGTGCTTATGTCGAAATGAACTTCAACGCACGGGGAAAATAAATGCACAGAAGGTCACTACCGCTGACAACTTTTTTTTCGACAAGTCCAAGCCCTAAAGTCAGTCAAAACCTAAAATTATTTAAAATTTGGTTTGCCTTTCTTTTTGTTAGTACCTACATTAGGTCCACCTAGACACTCGTTCAATAGGAATTAAGAGTTAAGGTTCTTTATTCTGTTTATAGGACCTATGTTTACAATACGTTCCGTCGAGATGAATTTGTTACCGTGGGATGAAGAATGAAACAGTTTCTCTATTGGAATCATATACATTATTGTGGCTTAGAGCAAAAAGAAAGCAATAAATGATTGAATCTCAGATTCCAGTTACCGTTACCGTCAATTAGGTATTATATGCTTTTCGAAGCAATGCCATTTTTTACAACTGTAGCTCATGACTTGAAAATTACCCTACAGATAATAACTGTCAATTTCAAATAATACACTCTACTGACTACCGTACCGATAAACATCCTTCGTAAATAAGAGCTTATCAGCTTTATAGGCAATAACAATTAATCGAGTGGAAATGATGGTAATGGCATTTTCCTTCGATCGTTCTGGAAAGCACACATGCCCACTATACGGAAGAGATAAACATAACGGTCACGCATTTCATTGAGTGTCAGCTAAATCTCTTGAGTAACTTTATTTTTTCAGCAAGTTTCGATTCTGGTTGTAAAATTTTAGTTAATTTGTTGGCAGATTTGGATGGATTTTACTCAGATAAGTAGTCGTGTTAGTTTTTATTTTTGGCAACATTTTCATAAGCCTACTAATCGAAGTTAGTTGTCAGGCTTCCAAAATTGCTATAGGGAAAGGGGGTCCAGAAGCTCGATGACCCATGCAAGAATTTTGAAAAATATACATTGGGGTCGGTTTTTACGCGGTTTATTTCTTTTTGCCTTTCTCATACAACAAAGTTGTACCTATAGGCTCACAAACTAACTTTTTATAGAAGGTTCGTAAACGTATAGTGTTATAAAAATCGACTCAGTTCGACGAACTGAGCAAATGTCTGTCCGTCCGTGCGTCCGTGTGTATATGTGTGCGTGTGTGCACAAAAGATGAAGAAATTGTCACCAACTTTTCGTATAGTAATCCTTAACCGATTTTCTCGCAACAAGTAGCATTCCATCGGTGGTAAAGTCTTGTTGTTCATTTTTGAATTTGATAACGATTCTTTTTGACGTAGGACTAAGTCTGTGTTTTCTATATTGGGGTACACATTATGATTGCGAAAATCGGGGACCGTCACGAAAATATGATAGACTTTAAACTTCAATATCTGAGCCGTTTCTCGATGGATTTTCAATTTTTTTGGACCATTCGATCAAGGATGAGTCAACGCTTCTTATTGATTTTTAACTATTTATTATCGATAATTGATGAAAAGTTTGAAAATAGGTAAACTATCCAATCACTTACATGCATCACTAGCACGGACATCAAAAATCAATCGCTTGCGGGTTTGGATCTAATCCTCAGTTTGAACAAGATTTTTCGCATAGCAGACGCATCAAAGCGATCGTAGCGGAGCGGACACAGCATCACGGAGGCGCTAATAACATTTTCAAATAAAATCCATCGCATTGGTGGTGATGCTCGATGTGTTGCTGCAGATTATTCAACCTCATTGAACCAGAATTTCATATGAAGAAAAGGTTGACCATAAAAATAGCACTGTGGCGATCACGCACCGCCAGTGCCGATGCTGAAAATTTATTACAAATTGTGGTGTCAGTTAGTTGGAAAGGAACATTGGGAAAAGGAAATTGGTTCTTCTCAGGACCAACATTTTATGAAAAGAAAGAGTTAATTGCGAAAATGGACTGTTTCGGTGGCATCGGGTTTGGCTTGGTAGCTTGGTTGCTGTTAGTGATTCCATCCATTAAAATTTACTGCATCATCTCCCTCCGATGCGCTATCAAATTCGCTATTTACGATTGAGTTTTGCACTTTGAAAAAAGTTAATTTCAGATAGTCGGATCAACCTTCTTTTGTATAAAATGGTGGCTTTCGTATAAAATCAATGAAGACGCCACCTCAGCGGAAACATTCTACAGCAACCACCCATCGGTGAACGTCGCTCGGACAGACAGATGCCAAGAGATAATGTTTTGTAATATGAAGAATCTTCGTCTTGAGTCAAATTTCTGTTGTCATTCCTCGCAACAATACGCATCTTAGATAAACAACATCTCATAACCAAATTCAGAATCTTGCGAGAAAGTTTCATTGGATTCTTAGAATTTATCATTCTCCGAAATGGCTCGCGCGCGCCGAAAAGCAGCTTTCTTATATCTAATGAAGTAATTCCATGAGCCCCGCCCCTTCATTAATATTTCCACCATTATATTTCCACCCATATCAGATCACAAAGGGGTGGGGCTAACGGACTTAATTTATTAAACACAAGAAAGCTGCTGTTCGGCGCGCGCGAGCCATTTCGATCGGGATTCCACAGAGAGCGGTTCGACACGACATTCGATGCAGCGGAGCGGACACAGCAGCACGAAGTGGGTGGCAGTGTGGCAATGCTGCAAACTTATTTCAACCTTTGGAGGCTTAGCGAAAAATAATCAAGTGGCGGTCGGACAGTTGCAACGCAAGGTGTCGACAAGCGATTGGATGCAGTTAGTTATTGGAATGGGAATTGGGAAAAGAAAATTGGTTCTTCTCAGGACCAGCATTTTATGAAAAGAAAGAGTTAATTGCGAAAATGGACTGTTTCGGTGGCTAGTTTGGTGTGGTAGCGTGGTTGCCATTCAAATTTACTGCATCATCTCCCTCCGACGCGCTATCAAATTCGCTATTTACGATTGAGCTTTTCAGTTTGAAGAAAGTTTATGTCGGATAGTCGGATCAACCTTCTTTTGTATAAAATGGTGGCTTTTGTATAAAATCAATGAAGACGCCACCTCAGTGGAAACTTTCTACAGCAACCACCCATCGGTGAACGTCGCTCGGACAGACAGATGCCGAAAGATAATGTTTTGTAGTATGGAGAAACTTCGTCTTGAGTCAAATTTCTGTTGTCATTCCTCGCAACAATACGCATCTTAGATAAACAACATCTCATAACAAAATTCAGAATCTTGCGAGAAAATTTCATAGGATTCTTAGAATTTGTCATCCTCCGAACGGTCCGTTGTCTGCGGAATCCCGATCAAAATGGCTCGCGCGCGTAGTAGTAGTAAAATTCTTCTTTATGCAATCATTTTTTGTTCTACAATCATTTTGTTTATACATATACATATACAGTGATCGGCCGGTTTGGCCCTTCAACTTCGATTTGATTTTTTTTTTATATTGTTATCTGAGTTTTAAAATATAATATATCATGACGGCCTTTAGGAGGCGCTAGTGTGTGTTTTTTTAAATTTGATAACCTAACTACTATGTACACTAATATTTACAATAAAAATTCGGCAACCTAGATTGGAACTAGCGCCCTAAGTGCTTCTTGGTCCAAGTGCAAGCAACGAACCCTAAACTTTTCTTTACACTCACCAAAGCGTTCATGTATTGTCTTTATCCCGGCCAGACGGTGGACCTCGGATGTTCTTGTCCTGGGAGGGGTGTTGAGGACCCGTTGAAGTTTGAGGTGGTGGGTTTTAGCGCAGCTCTCCCAGACCGGCATGCCGTATTCCGTCACAGGGAAGATGATTTGCTTGTAGACAGCAAGCTTATTTTTCAGGGACAACGACGACCGGCGGTTGATCAAAGGGTACAGTAGTTTCAACAAAACGTTACGCTTTGTCACAATTTTTTCAACCTGTTGCCTGAAAATAAGCTTGCTGTCTAGGGTCAAGCCAAAGTAGTCGGCCTCATTGGCCCATTCCACAGTCGTGCCATTGAGGATGATTTTACAGTCCCCAGGCGGAACATGTTTAGGGGATTTGGAGTGGAAGAAAATGATGACCTGGGTCTTCGCCGCGTTGAAACAGATCTTCCAGCTGATGAGGTACTCTGTCAGGGCATCCAGGCTCGGCAGACTCAAGTAACCGGTGATGAATAGCTTGGATAACCCTGAGAGAAGGCTGATCCGACGATAACTTCTGGGGGAGGAAGGATCCTTCCCAGGCTTCCGGATGGGGATGACTTTCGCTGACTTCCAGGACGATGGGAAGTAGCTGAGCCGGAGACACTGATTAAAGATCAGCGAGAGGTGCTCAAGGAACGGAGCACTCATGTGTTTGAGTTCGAGATTCAGGATGCTCGTGTCGATAACCAGCTTTCTTATACCTAATGAAGTAATTCCATTAGCCCCGCCCCTTAATTAATCGTTATGAGTGCACATTATATTTACACCTATATCAGACCACAAAGGGGCGGAGCTAACGGGCTTAATTTATTGAATACAAGAAAATTGCTTTCCAGCGCGCGCGAGCCATTTTGATCGGGATTTTTTTTAATTCTTTATTATTCTTTTTATCGATTGTTTTCTTATAAACTAATGGACGGCATTAAGGATGGTGATCGCTCGAAAGTTCTCACACTTCAGTTTGTCGCCTTTCTTGTAGATGGGGCATATAACCCCTTCCTTCCACTCCTCCGGTAGCTGTTCGGTTTCCCAGATTCTGACTATCAGTTTGTGCAGGCAAGTGGCCAGCTTTTCCGGGCCCATCTTGATGAGCTCAGCTCCGATACCATCCTTACCAGCTGCTTTATTGGTCTTTAGCTGTTGAATGGCATCCTTAACTTCCCTCAAGGTGGGGGCTGGTTGGCTTCCATCGTCCGCTGAACTGACGTAGTCATCTCCTCCGCTGCCTTGACTTTCACTGCCTGTACTCTCAGCGCCATTCAGATGTTCCTCGTAGTGCTGCTTCCACATTTCGATCACCACACGTTCGTCCGTCAAGATGCTCCCATCCTTATCCCGGCACATTTCGGCTCGCGGCACGAAGCCTTTGCGGGATGCGTTGAGCTTCTGATAGAACTTGCGTGTATCTTGAGAACGGCACAGCTGTTCCATCTCCTCGCACTCCGCTTCTTTCAGGCGGCGTTTCTTCTTCTGAAAAAGGCGGGTCTGCTGTCTCCGCTTCCGTCTATAACGTTCCACGTTCTGTGGGTACCTTGCTGCAGCGCGGCCGCCCGCGCTGCGTCCTTCTCCTCCAGAATCTGTCTGCACTCTTCGTCGAACCAATCGTTCCGTCGACTTCGACCCATATACCCGACGTTGTTCTCCGCTGCGTCGTTAATGGCTGCTGACTGTATTCCAGCAGTCCTCAAGAGGGCCCCATCGAGCTCACCCTCTTCCGGCAACGCTGCCTCGAGATGCTGCGCGTATGCAGTGGCGACATCAGGTTGCTTCAGTCGCTCTAGGTCGTACCGCGGCGGTCGTCGGTACCGAACATTGTTGATGACGGGTAGTTTTGGGCGCAGTTTAACCATCACCAGATAGTGGTCAGAGTCGATGTTAGCGCCACGATATGTCCTGACGTCGATAATGTCGGAGAAGTGCCGTTCATCAATCAGAACGTGGTCGATTTGTGATTCTGTCTGCAGTGGTGATCTCCAGGTGTACCGATACGGGAGGCTGTGTTGGAAGTAGGTGCTGCGAATGGCCTTATTCTTGGAGGCGGCGAAATCAATTAGTCGTAGGCCGTTTTCGTTCGTCAGCCGGTGAGTGCTGAACTTTCCAATAGTCGGTCTAAACTCCTCCTCTTGGCCAACCTGAGCGTTCAAATCTCCTATGATGATTTTGACGTCGTGGCTTGGGCAGCTGTCGTACTCACGTTCCAGCTGCGCGTAGAATGCGTCCTTATCATCATCAGTGCTTCCGGAGTGTGGGCTTTGGACGTTGATTATGCTGAAGTTGAAGAACCGGCCTTTGATCCTCAACTTGCACATTCTTTCATTGATCGGCCACCACCTGATAACGCGCCTTTGCATATCGCCCATCACTATGAAAGCTGTTCCCAGCTCGTGTGTGTTGCCGCAGCTCTGGTAGATGGTATGATTACCTCTAAACGTTCACACCATTGATCCCTTCCAACAAACCTCCTGCAGCGCTACGATGCCGAATCCACAGTCCTTGAGCACATCGGCGAGTATGCGTGTGCTCCCGATGAAGTTGAGAGATTTGCAGTTCCACGAACCGAGTTTCCAATCGTTAGTCCCTTTTCGTCGCAGTGGTCTTCGCCGATGGTTCCGGTCCGTACTCTCTTATTGATTGTTCGTTGCTTAAGATTTTTTAAAGGCTGGCTTGCAGGGCCTGACACCAAACCCCCTAAATTTCCGGAGGACCATTCCTCCTTATTTCCGGTGGACCATGGTGCACAGTTTCACTTAGAGTCCCTCGCTGGCACTCGGACGATGATCGGCCGCCCCTAACATGGAGAACAGACGCTGTTGTGAGCTGATCCTGACATGGAGAACAGACGCTCAATAAGATTTGCACCTCCGGAGAGAAGCAAACCCCCCCTTCCCTGTCAGCATACGACCATAGTTCCCACCGGGGTTGATTACCCGATCTTCCCTAAGGTTGCTCGTATCCTGGCCAGCACCGCTGGGAGGTAGGGATAGGAGTTGCTGGGTAAGAGGCTAAGGACCGCGAGATGGGGTCTATTTTATTCCTTCAGGTACGCGAAGTACCAATGGTACGCTTTACCCAGCATTTGCCGTGCCGTCAATCTGGTTTATTATTGGTATTATTGATTTACAAACCAATATACCTTCTAAGCAGATGAACAGATTTAGGCTTACTAAAATGAGAACAATTGAATAACAAAGTTGACGAGAAGTGAATTTCATAATAATTATAATCCCCTTTTTTTTTATTTGTTATGATCATGGCATTTACATTTATTTTAATCTATGTATTCAATATATGTGGACATTCGTTGAGAGTTGCCGGCTGCATCCCTTAGTTGTAGATTACAATATCAAGCTGATTTACACGAATAATGACATACGTTATAAATGCGCACTCCCGGCATAGATTAAAAATATTATTTTCTAGAATCATGTTAAGTAAATATTTGTTGTAGGGTTCAAACGGTTGCACTGCAAATCAATTAAGCTATTGGCACAACACCCAAACAATGATGTTAACATTAAGACTTGATATTCTGAATCGGCTCCTTGATTGAATTGTATATTCAACAACAATCCTCCAACATCAGGTTCATTTAACATTTCATAAAAAATGAAATAAATTAATAACTTTCGAGTCTAATAAACTAATGAAAAATAAGATTTGAAATACATATGCATTTGGTTCCTTTGTTTTACCAAAAGCATATATCAATATAACTTAATAATTCCAATTTGAAATAAATAGGGGGAAGGGGCATTTAATATATTTTTCTTTCTCGTTTCAGAGAGCGAACAGGTCCGGAACTGAAGGTCTTCGGCGCTTATGTACAGAGAATCAGGCGTACACGGGCGGGCGACCTGATCTCTAACCTGAGGAAAGATTCCAAGAACAAGAGCTCATCATACAAGGAGCTAACGGAAAATGTTGTAGGCGGTAGGGCACAGATAAGAGCTGTGACGCCTGAATCCAATGCGTGGACCTGGACGAGATTACTACCGCAGACGAGATAAATACCACAATGATGGAGAAACTCGAGTTGGGCGGCTTCAACGCAACAATCCGATGAAGAAGGGGGGCATCTGGCATACAGATCGCTGCTCTAAAGCTTCTGGCAGATGGTGCCGACAAAGTCCTGCGAATCGCCAAAGTAAAAGTCGGATTATCGGTTCCCTTAACCTCTCTCCCACCAGATCCCACAAGAAAACGATAATTTGATAACGTATGAAGCTGTATGTACGATAGGAAGATACCCCTGTTGTTCGTCATTTTTGCAACATGCCCTGCCCATGAGGATGCGCTTTCGTATTTCACGACTGTAGCGAGCAGAAGTAATACACGTCTTATTTGTTTGACGGTTTATTCAGAATGATCTTACATATTGTCTGTCATGTCACAACTATAAATGTCTAATGTCAATGACTACTGTGATTTATGTATAAGTGTAATATTATAAGTAGTTTAGTAGTTTATATCACCTATCGATTACTACATCTCGGTCATCCTGAATTAGAGATGTCCTCATCGACATCATCATCAGAGAATGGGCTAGTAGAAGAAAACCATTTTCGAAAATTATTAGGTGAACATATTGAACTATATGGAAGAGAAGAAACTTGAAATCCATCTATATCTGTGATTAAATAGCGATCATTAGGTAATATTTTTTTAATTCTATAAGGACCTTTGTATTTTTGAGACAACTTATGACCATCAAATGATTTAACAACAACAAAATCGCCCTCTTTATATTCTTGTACATTTTTTCGTTTTTTATCCACACTATGTTTATTATACGCTTGGAGCTTTTGAATATTATGTTTCGCTTCATTTCTGATGTCAGTAATGTTCTTACTCTGAATACATGATTGATTATTTTGAACAAAACTTTCTAAATTATGTTCAACTATATTAGAATGCTTCTGCTGTTTTCCAAATAATAGAACACTTGGATAATTTTTAATTGATCTATTAAAGGTGTTATTATATATAAATTCTACACTAGGTAACAATAAATCCCATTTTTTGTCAGTATCATTCAATAACTTGGCAAGCATTGGCGTTAGCGTCCTATTAATTCTTTCAGCTTGTCCATTGGCTTCCGGAGTATACGCAGCAGTTTTTACATGTTCAATCAAATTAATTCTACAAAAATTTCTAAATTTCTCAGAGGTAAAACAGCTTCCTCTATCTGAAATTATTCTTGCTGGTCTACTGTAATGATTTATGTACAATGATAAACTTTTCAAAACTTCTTCTGTATTTGTAGTTTTAGTTGGGTAAAATTTAACAAACTTTGTAAAGGCGTCAATTACTACTAAAATATATTTAAATCCTTTAGATGATCTCAACTGTATCGGACCGTAATGATCAATATGTATAGTATCGAAAGGCGTATCACCTTTATCGATGATTTTCAAAAATCCTTCTTTCTTTGTATTAGACGGACTGTAAAAAATGCAGCTTAGGCAGTTGTTTATATACTTTTTAACGAATTTCTTCATATTAGAAAACCAATAAAAGTTTTTGATTTGTATCATCGTTTTCTCAATTCCAATATGTCCCATATCATCATGACACATTTTAATAATATTGTCAATCATTGCTTTCGGAATAACTAATAGAAGCGTATTATTTTCCTTTCTAAATAAAATTCCATTTTTCATCTCTATAAAGCACCGGAGGCAACCCTTGCATGGAACTGGCTGTTCACGAAGGAATCCATGGGATCACAAAAGGCGACTGTCTACAACAGGTATAGATAACGCCCCGTAGGGGGGGGGGGGGCTGTTATCATAAATAAATTTCCATAAAGCAACAGAGAAGCAAGTGGGGCGAAGCAAGGCGATCTGACGAGGTCTCCGCCTCAGCAAACCCGAGAAGTAGAATAACAGGACCGGAAGGTACTACGGCGAAAGGCAACGCAAGTGAGCAGCCAAGACGATGAAGACGACTAACCGTAACAGCAGTTGTCAACGAGTCGCGGTTGGAACAATTCTAATCGCAGAAGATCTCCACGAGTTCGTCGACAAGAAACACAACGTGCACAAGGACATCAAGAAGCTGGTGTTAAAGGTACGGAAAGCTCTCGGGTCATCAATGACGGATTGAAACAATCTGACGCAGAGAGCAGGAATAGCCGAGAGGGAGTTGACTACAGCCGAAAATGTCCTTTTTTCAGCGGTGACGTTACAGCAAACACCTGGATTGGTTCTCGGGCGACTTATCAATAACGGAAAAGAAAAGCTAGGAACACACCAGTCTCTGTGCCTAAAAGGCAAAGATCCTCGTAATAAGACGAGCGACCAGGAGGCTATAATTTTCTAGAAACAAAGCCCAACGACTGATTTTTGGATTGATTTCTTTTTTCGCCAAAGTTTGAGCTAATGCGCTGCAATCGGTATACACTTTGAATTTTATTCCTGATAAATATACATGAAATCGTTTTATTGCATGTATAACTGCAAGTGTTTCCAATTCGAAGCTATGTAATTTTGACTCAAAATCATCCGTTTTCTTACTGAAAAAGCTAATAGGGTGAAAATTTCCATTTGTTTGTTTTTGCATTAAAACTCCACCAAATCCGAAAGAACTGGCATCACAATGTAATTGTGTTTCTGCCTTTACATCATATAAGCGCCTATATAGGAGCAGATGCAAGTTTATCTCTTAGTTGCAAAATGAATTCTTCTCAGAATCACCAAATACAAATTTCGAATCTTTTTCAGCAAATTATAAAGCGGTCTTGCTATCACAGCAAAATTTTGAATAAATTTTCGAAAATAACTTGTAAGACCTAAAACCTTTGTACATCTTTAGCATTTTTAGGAGTAGGACATTGCAATACAGATTCAACATGAGATTTGCTAGGTTGGCGTCCAAATTGATTTATAATGTACCCTAAATATTCAATTTCATCCAAACAAAACTTGCATTTGTCAAAATTAAGCTCCAATAAATTATTACTTAATATTTTAAGAACTTGTTGTAATGTTTCCAAATGTTCTTCAATACTTTGAGAAGCAATTAAAACATCGTCAATATAAACACAAATCTTTCCCTCATCTATTAACGGTTTGAAAATTCTATTTATGAAGCGTTGAAAAACAGCAGGTGCATTGCAAAGCCCGAATGGAACGCGAGTGTATTCATATTGGCCATTAGGAGTTACAAATGATGTGAATTTAGTACATTCTGCAGAAATTTTGATCTGATGGAAACCAGATTTTAAATCCAAAATTGAAAATAAATTTCTTTCCTTTTAATTTATCAAAAATATCTTCTATTAAGGGAAGTGGATAATTATCACGAAAAGTATCTTTGTTAAGCTTTCTATAATCTACACATAGCCTGATGTCTACATCTTTCTTCGGAATGATAACTATTGGACTTGCAAAAGGAGAATCGCTTTCCCGTATTATTCCAGACTTTAACAGTTCATTTATTTTAATATCAACTTTTTCTTTATCATTTTGTGAAAGTCTTCTGGGCTTGAAATGAAAGGGTGCTCCAGATTTTAAAATTATTTTCGATTCATAATCAATTTGTGGTCTCACAGGTCGTACATATTCAAAATAAAATTTCTTGATAATAAACTGTAAATTTTCCAAATGATCGTTACCAATATCACCTGTATTTTCCAGATTTTTTTGAAAATCGATGGAACTCACAGTCTTAATTACTTCGTTCTTTTGTACAATATGTGCGCTTTCAAAACCGGTGCTTTAAAAATTTTAATCCAACCATTTTCTATGATTGTGCGCATTCCGGGCTGCATAATAACATTTCTACCAATAATAACGTCATACGAGGACATTACTGAATCGGGGATGATTAAAAATTCAATTTTCATTGAGATACCTTGAATTAATACATCATCTACTAAACAACCCACAATATTTAGCCTGGTTCCTCCGATACCCTTGTATGAGATGCTACTTTTATATTCATATATCTTGCTTTTCTTTGTTAAACCAAGACGTATCAGACAAACCGGGCTTCCTGTGTCGAACAATGCTCTAAATGTAACGTTTAAATTTGAAAAGTGTATATCTACCAGTCCGTTGTCTACTAAGTCTTTAGTTTTGTCATCTTGGTGATTTTTTTACGATTCCAATCTTGCAGTGCCGCTCCATATGTCCATGCCTAGGGTAGACCAAACGATTGCCATCCTCATAGATACGTGCATTCTTTTTGCGACAGTTGGCTGCAATATGACCCGGAGATTTACAGTTGAAGCACGTTAGGTTCTTGAAATCCGATGAAAGCCTTATTGATGAAAATGCTTGAAGAAGTGTAGTGGCTGACGAAAATCCTGACATCTTAGCGAAATTTTTCAACTGTATGTTTGGAATTCCTTCAATAATGTATTAACTCCACTTCGCCAAGGTTCAATGGTGAAGCGAGAATTCGTTTAGCAATGTAGTAGTCTTGAAATGTTTCGTAACTTTTCCATCTTCGAAGCTCCAGTTTTCCCGCAATGTATACATTATAATTGTACTCTTAGTTACAGAAAAAGTTACTTACAGAAGGTTGAGAAACTCAGATAGATTCATAGCGAAGCGATTTGGATACGACACCATCCATCTCTGGGCATTCCCTCGTAAATGATTAAAAACGAACAACTTCAGTACTTCAGTTTCAATGTGAAATTGATTTTTCATGTATTCTACAGAGTTGATAAAGTGCTCCACATTTTCATCTCCATTTCCAGAAAAATATGGAAGAAATTCGCAAATTTCACTCAGTTTCAAGCCAATACTTGATGTTCTGGTTTTATCTAATACATCTGGACATACAAATCTTGATGCTTGCTCTCCAGTCATGTTTTCAAAACGAACGCTAGACCTTGAACTCCGCAAATCGGATTGGTTTTCTACTACCGGAAGAGGAAAAATATTTCCGAAATCCTCCGACATTGAAATATTCGACAGCTGTTCAGGGACGTTCGAGTTGATTATCCCACTTCTGATATGTAGCGAGCAGAAGTAATACACGTCTTATTTGTTTGACGGTTTATTCAGAATGATCTTACATATTGTCTGTCATGTCACAACTATAAATGTCTAATGTCAATGACTACTGTGATTTATGTATAAGTGTAATATTATAAGTAGTTTAGTAGTTTATATCACCTATCGATTACTACAGCGACTAACATTATTATCAGCCGTTAGTAAGGATCCAAGTTAGACGAATTCATCGACCACCTCAAAGGTATCCCCGTCTATCGTAACACTGCTTTCCAGGCGGGCTATGTCGCGCTCGGTTCCGCCCACAAGCATGTACTTTGTCTTCGACGCATTCACCACCAGTATGTACTCTCAGCGCCATTCAAATGTTCCTAGTAGTGCTGCTTCCACCTTTCGATCACCACACGTTCGTCCGTCAAGATGCTACCATCCTTATCCCTGCATATTTTGGCTCGCGGCACGAAGCCTTTGCGGGATGCGTTGAGCTTCTGATAGAACTTGTTTCTTGAGAACGACACAGCTGTTCCATCTCCTCGCACCCCGCTTCTTCCAGGCGGCGTTTCTTTTCCTGAAAAAGGCGGGTCTGCTGTCTCCGCTTCAGTCTATAACGTTCCACGATCTGCCGAGTACCGTCAACTTCGTCCCACATTCCCGATGTTGTTCTCCGCTGCGTCGTTAATGGCTGCTTGGACTGTATTCCAGCAGTTCTCAAAAGGGGCCCCACCGAGCTCACCTTCTTCCAGCAACGCTGCCCCGAGATGCTGCGCGAATGCAGTGGCGACATCAGGTTGCTTCAGTCGCTCTAGGTCGTACCGCGACGTTCGTCGGTACCGAACATTGTTGATGATGGATAGTTTTGGACACAGTTTAACCATCACCAAATAGTGGTCAGAGACGATGTTAGCGCCACGATATGTCCTGACGTCGATAATGTCGGATGAGTGCCGTCCATCAATCAGAACGTCGTGATTCGATTTGTGATTCTGTCTGCAGTGGTGATCTCCAGGTGTACCGATACGGAATGCTGTGTTGGAAGTAGGTGCTGCGAATGGCCATATTCTTGAATGCAGCGAAATCAATAATTCGTAGGCCGTTTTCGTTTGTCAGCCGGTGAGCGCTGAACCTTCCAATAGTCGGTCTAAACTCCTCCTCTTGGCCAACCTGAGCGTTCAAATCTCCTATGATGATTTTGACGTCGTGGCTTGGGCAGCTCCCTCGCTGGCATACGGACGATGATCAGCCGCCCCTAACATAGAGAACATACGCTGTTGTGAGCCGATCCTGACGTGGAGAACAGACGCTCAGTAAGATTTGCACCTCCGGAGAAGAGCAAACCCCCCTTCCCTGTCAGCATACGACCATAGTTCCCACCGAAGTTAGTTACCCGATCTTCCCGAAGGTTGCCCGTATCCCGGCCAGCACCAAGAGGAGGTAGGGATAGGAGTTGCTGGGTAAGAGGCTAAGGACCGCCATATGGTGTCTATTTTATTCCTTCAGGTACGCGAAGTACCAATGGTACGCTTTACCCATCATTTGCCGTGCCGTGCATTTCTCTATCATTAGCAAACGATTATAAGTTGGGTGGGACGGTCATTGGGAAAAAGAAGAGATGTGTGAGTGGTGTAGAGTGTCAGTTTATACATGAGTATGTGAGGCATTAGGCATTAGTATGTGAGGCTGGATGGACGTTAGGCATAATTTAAATTCTCCATCCTTTAGTTCATCCGAGGTTCTTTGAGATTCTATAATTCCCTGAAAACCATTTTCCTGAATTCCTAAAACAAGAGCAAATCCTCGCCAATAACATTTTCCCGGAAACAACATTTCCCCGAAAATGGCATCTGTAATCCCATCTTAAGAGGTAGATATTTGCTCGGAATGAAGCAACGATGGATGTGATCCTTTCTTTAGAAATAGGCGTTTGCCCGGAATAAGACAATGATGGATGTGATTCTTTCTTTATAAAACGGGCGTTTGTACGGAATAAGGCAATTGTGTGTTTGATCCATTCTTAAAAAATAGATATTTTCCCGGAAGAAGGTATCATTGGATAGTATTCCTTCTTTAGAATTAGGCGTTTTCCCGGAATAAGATGATGGTGGGTTTGATCCCTTTTTAACAACCAGTCAACGTTATAAAAAATTAAGTCTGTTTTTTTTTATCAAGATGATGAAGTATCAATAACAGAACAAAATTACCTTGTTGACTAATTGATTTTATCATTTTCCTATTGTGGAAAAATTCAAATCAAACTGGCAATTCCGAGAAAGGCCGGGTACGCACTTCTAGTAGTGGCAGTACGAGATGCATACAGGGTAGCTCTGGCTAAGATTTAAGGGCCAACGATACCGTTGGAGAGGTGTCCAGAAAAACTTAAAACAATTTTCGAAGTACGGATGGGACTAGATGGTATCGCCAATCTGGTCTCGAAAACGCCGAAGATTCCGGATATATTTCGCACCATGATGCAGAAGTGCCTAGCCCTAATAACATTTTTAGTTTTATTACGATCATGAAAACCATTATTTGCTCTTCATGGCTTCTATAAAACCAGCATAAAACTAAAATGTTGCTGGGAGACGAAGGAAACTTTATTTTCACACAGTAGGTGAAAAAGGATTATCAAGCATGCAGTTCTGGTTTTGGAAGAGCAGGTCCACAGTTGACCCCATACGGATTGTCACCGAAGCAGCTGGAGTAGCCTAGAAGTAAAAAAGAAGAGGAAACCACTACTGCGCTGTGGTTATCTTAGACGTGAAAAATGCGTTCAACAGTGCTATCTGGGAAGCAATAGCCACTTTCATACACAGCATGTATGTTCCAGAGTATCTTTACCAATCCTGAATTTCGAGAATCAGACGCTAGGAGACACATGAATTGCTGAACAGAAAAGCCATAATAGCAGGTGTTCATCAAGGATCCATCTTGGGACTGACATTGTGCAATGCGACGTACAATGGGCTATTGCAGCTTAGACTACCAAGAGGTAAGAAGGTGGTAATTGAAGAAACACTAGAAGAGGTGGAAGCATGTGCAACGCAGGCGATAGAAATAATTGAAAACTGGATGTGCCTAAAATGGCTGCCATTGGTTCATTATAAAACTGAAGTCATGATGATGAACAGCCGGAAGGAAATACAGCAGACTACGATTACGGTCAGAGAAGTCACTATCGACTCGGATCGAGAGATAAAGCATCTGGGGGTAATGATCGACGACCGGTACAATATCAATAGCCACGTAGATTATGCTTGTGAGAAGGCAACTAAATCGATCACAGCACTGACCAGAATCATGTCAAACAGTTTACGAGACGAGCCAGACTCGGGCTGAAAGTCTCGATAATAAAGACAAAACAAAAAGTCAAACAGTTCTGCGATTAGTAGCATTAAAAGCGTATCTACGTAAACACTTGTTACCGTCGTAATCCGGAACAACGTATAGCTATTGTATAATTGAAAAAAAAGTTTGTTTTTCTTTTCAGTTTATAAAATTGATGTATTGTACTTATCTTTAAAATTCGAACTTAAAAATTTATCCTGGAAGAATTTGTTAGATCCCGCACTAAAAAAGGGGAGCAAACTAGGGATACTGCAACACCAGATCCGGGAGAATAATGGAATGAAGGACTCAGGGAGAGGGGGGTTGGTTGGCAACGTGGAGAATGCAGAGAAGGAAGCTTTCTGGAAAAGAGGGAATTCATTTTCTAAGTGGTGCTTAATTTTTGACAGAAGTTCAGCAAGTAGATTTTGAGGAGAATTACTCCAAAAGTGCCGAGTGGTAACATTTAGTCTTCCGTCATTTGGGCGTAGTAAATATCGTCATATCTTCCGTTAATCTAAACGGGGACGCTCCGGTACACGCCCCGCGCTTCCTAGCGTGCTTCCGATTTTTGATTTCCCGACACTACCGATTCCGGAACCTACCGCCAACGGCTACTTGGCATTCTCTTCCAAACCTTCTGGCGGTACACATCTCTTTGGAGCCGACATGCCCAGGAACGGTCACAGTTCCCGCCCTTAGCAAGGAGGCCCTCACTGGCGAGATTTAAGATTTGAGAAGAAACTCATCATAGTACCGTCGGCCTTCAAGACGAACAGCGAAGTGGCGTCGATTCCCGAGTGACGCGACACTCATATCACTCCAACGCACTAACACGTGCTCCAGGCATGATCAAGGTATGCTATTGGCCCAACGGTCATTGTTAGCATTTCGTTATTTCCCCAGATCTAGCAAAAAGTTTAATAAGTAAAACCCATACATAGAAATCTGTTAATCTTGGCTTGATCAAATAACCTAGGTAGATGTCTATCCCTCGTTCACACGATCGGTTGGCAGGTGAGTATAGGGTTGTCCAGTCCTCCGTGGTCGAAAGCCGACCCTGAGATAACACCAAGGTGAGCTGACCTGGGCGTCTGGGCGTCAACCAACACCCCAGAACGTGTGGACGTTCACGGTGATTTCACACTCAGATACGGAGCTCCTGTCTGGGCGGCTGGAGTAATCACGAGGAGAAATCTGACATGGCTCAATTCACGGCTCACAACGATTAATCGATTAATCGAAATAATCTATTGACTACGAGGAACGATTGGTGCTCGCATGATTGCGAAAACCGATTCGATGAGGATGTGGCAGCAGGCTTGGGGCAGTAGTTTAAAGGGTAGGTGGACCTATCGGCTCATTCCGAACCTGTCAGACAGTGGACAGTGGGTGGATAGAATGCATGGGGAAGTCAACTTCTTATTGACACAATAATTATAGGGCCATGAATGTTCTAGAAAGTATCTGCACAGATTCGGACACGCAGAGTCCGTCCTTTAGCCGACCTGTCCGAACTGCGTGGAGACACCGGAACACGTGATTTTCGACTGTTCACTATTCAGGGCAGAACGAAGTGGGCGCTCGTAATGTAAGCCCCGACAACTTCGTACAATAAATGTGCAACAACGAGAATATGTGGAACGATGTAGGCAGATCGGTAATGCAGATCATGTTGTCGCTGCAACAAAAATGGCGTAAACACCAGAGTAGACCGCGATCCAGCTGGGAGATTATTGGCTCAAGGTTATACACATTTGGTTTCGGAGGAGTTTCTGCCACCAGGGAGTTTGTAGTCTGGGGACTAAGCCGAGTAGATCGTGACATGTAATAGTAGCAGTTTCGGGTCGCCGGAACACCATTGACCCGGACGCTATGCTCCTCCCGGAAACCATGTACCGACTTCAGCAGTCAGCACTCGACCGGTGAAGGTTATTCAACAAGCCTGACACAGAAGTGGGTCGTCGATTCCGAGGGACATTTCATCGCTGGGAACTACTTGTCGGAGTAGGATAGATCTGCTGCCAGGGATCATCTGAGTAGTCCGCGATTAAGCTGGCTAAATGATAAAATGTTTAAGAATGACAAGAAATTAAACTCAATGGTTAGAAAACTTCAGTTTCGGGAGAGAAAAGTTCAGTTTCAGGGCATTAGAAGAAACGGTAACTCAAGTAACCTCCTGTAACAAGGGTAGGTTTAGTGATCCGACAACCCCACTCCCTGAGTGATAATTTCAGGTGTCCGTTTGCAGATTTGCCTTCACCTCTCAATGAAAAAAAATACACACAGAAGATCTCATAGATCAATTTTGGGAACAATATAGGCAGAGTGGCTTTTTGTGACAAATTCTACATGTCTAGAAAATTTCATTGATATCAGAAAGTGTGCCAACATTTGTTCGAGTTCGCGCAAAATGCATCAATTAAAATAACTGAAAATTAATGTTTAACTGCAAAGGCTATCCGATTCGATGAATGCAATGGTGGTAATCAGTTCAACGTAGGTTATTTATTTAAGGTTCATATGAAATTATGTTAATAAAATTTCTGTTTGTGCTTTGCTGAAAACCAATCGACCAAGAACGGGAAAAAACGTGTTGTCCGGAATATTCATCTTTATGTAACATAATAATTGCAGTGGTCTGGTGATGAAAGAAATGCTGTTTAACTGTTACGGTTCTGCACCAATACTTCACTCCTTCCTCACAAGACGCTCCCTAAGGAAGTGCTGAAAACATAAAGGAAATCGGCCCGTGATAATACAAACTCATATCATTATTGTGTTTACCCACTGAGCTGGCAGAGAATACAAGAAAGTGAAAGGTGACCTAAGTCGTTCTAAAATACATGATGAACGATTACGATAACACTATCCCCCGTTTCCTTCGCCATTGAACGGCATTTCCGGGGTAACGAGCACATCCCAAAGCGTATTTCAACAAATTTTACTTTCTTCCCGTTCCTGCTACGACACCATACACCGCTTACTTTCATCGAGATGGAGGGTGAGAGCTTCCAAAAAGTGACAGGCAGGTTCCATCATCACCGAAGAAACTCAATGCGGATAAACGTTGGGAGGATCAAAACAACCGCTTCCTCTGCTTATCACTGTGTAATATGTGGTTCGTGCATAGGAAAATCCCCAACGTGTGCGGCAACACTACATGAGAGTCTTTCATTTTAAAAGTGTTGTACGATTGTAATACGTATTAGGGATGGCAACTTGCTACCATCATCAGCTACCGCACATTGTTTGAGATACAGGCAAACAGCTCTATCGTAAGATGTGACCATTTCGTTTCATAACATGCTTCATCTCAACATCCGAATGAGATAATGCCAGTTCCGGGAGCACCAGGGAAAATAGAAGTCCATGTCCTATAAAAGAAAAGGATGTGCTTATTTTGTTCATCCTGTAGTCTCGTCCTCCTCGCTTTGGAGTTTGCATGAACTATGCGGTTCGGAAACTTTGGGGAATATTTGCTAACACGATTGGATGACTGGGTAGTCGAGTGAATAATTTCAATATATCTGTTTGCACTTGTTTCAATTCTCGAATTAGTTTGTGTAAAGATATTTGAGAAACTGACGATTACTTTATGCACTTAAAAAACGAATGATTTTATTAATAGGTATGTTTGTGAAATTCAAATGACTTCATTTTTAAACAATTCTTTAATCACATTTCCAGTATCTTTGTTCAATATGAATACATAATTTACAACAATTATAAGTGTTCAAATGAATACTTAAAATGGCTTATATTGAAGAGGATCATCCTAAATGCGTTGATGCGACGCAAGTCTCAAAAAGGAAGTTTGAAAAATAAAATAAAATCAACCTATCAACCCATAGGTCAAAAAGGTTGATATGGGACATTTGATACGCTGTTGAATTATGGAATTATGAAATCAGTATCAGGATCCGGTTAGGACAAGGACTTGTTCGAAACATTCCCTGCAGCGCTTGGGCGTAAAGTTACCTGGGAGCCACCATTGAGTCCTTCGTCATGGGAATGAAAATCCAGAGCGTGGATTGGCAAATGTCAGCCATCGCTTTTCCGTGACAAGGGTATTTAAGGTGGTTATACAACAAAGCCACAAATCAGCCATCTTGGAAACCACGTGCTTTTTCTAGTGATTTTCCAAGAGCACGAATTGAGAGAACCTCAACGCCCATGGAGATGACACATCCCTAGATCGTTTGCGTACTCATGCTAAACAATCGACTTTAATTTCAGCATTGTAAGAAAAATATTACGCTAGATTCGAACTTTTCATAACAGGAGTAGAAACCGAGTGGTGAATTTGAAATTCACCACTTGGCTTGATTGTATAATCACCTTAATTTTGCCGCTTGTGTTTCACATTATGCGAGGGAGTTGTGTCTACTACCCTCATGAGCGACAAATCCCCGTTGAGTCGCAACGGGTACGGAAAAGGTAGACGGAGAATATTTTCTGCCCAATTGGTTTTTTGTTGCAATCTACTCGGGTTAGTCAAAAGGTAGCAGGATCAGGATATTGGAGTGAAAAATTTGTATTTCATGAAGAACCATTGACTGTGATTGGCATTTGATTGGAAGTTTTCGAGATTAAATTTGTTTTCATGGGAGCAGCAGCCAACCTTATACGTCTTTCTTAGAAGTTGGTGTTTTAGTTTCAAATTTATCGACTTCGATTATGTACAACGTTTATTGGCATAGCTGAAACGCTTATTGAAATTAAGAATCGTTCATACCATACACTTATTAAGTTAATCCAAAAAATGCTTTTTATAACTAATCATATTATGTAAGGATAAGCCATTTTATTAGCCAATACAATTTGACTGAAAGAGTCAAATTGCGTTCTGATAAAATCAGTAGGGTAAGACGGTATAATGCCTGGCCAAAACGCCCCACTTTGATTTCTAGAAAACTATAACTAAGGATCAAAATCAGTTGGTACCTATAAATATTTGTAAAATCGTCATTCTATGTAAATATGGGAGCATTTTTGTATTACGTAATAAAAATAATAGAAAAATACAAAAAGTTACAGTTTTGATGTAACTTTCAATGTTTGTTTGCTCAACATTCTGGAGCGACGATAGCATACTGTCCGCAGAACTTGCACTGGAACACTCAGTTGGGCAATCAAATAACTTTTCTCAGTGGTTAATATGATATAAAATTGCTTCCATCTTCAAAGATGTAACGTTTTTCAAAAATATGTTTCACTGGTCAAAACGCCCCAGTGTAGGCAGGACGATATGCCCTTACCGACTGGACACAAGCGCGGCGAGCTTGCAGCAGTTGCTACCAAATTATATGGAAACTAATGAAATGTAATTCCAACCTGCTTAAATGGACCATTGTTGGTTTTTTAATGACAAGCACATAAGGATTTGTAACCTTTTTATTATGGGATTGATAAAATACTAATGAAGGGCTATGAAACGTCTTTGGTTAAGGTGGGGCGTATTGCCCAGGCACTTCTAGAAATCCATTTTTCACGACTTTTCAAAAAAGCTTTATTACGTGTTATTTGTAATATTTTTAAATGACTACTCACGGGCAATACATTTGCGACTTCCTGGACTACCAAATAACACAAAGTTTGCATAAATTGCGTTCAAAAGTAAAAAGTTATCAAGGAGTTGCCTTAGGGGGGGGCATATTATACCGTCTTACCCTACACGTTTGTTGATTCCATATACTCATCTCCCACTTCAAAAACCATATTCAGCAATCCTAAAAAAATCCATTTTCCACTTTTTTGCCTATTCATCCTCTACCACGCAACGCCGTAACAAGCAAACAAGTCTTTGTCAACTCCATAAATTAGCTGCAATTTATTGTTTTTGGATGTTTCTGCATATATTTTTGCATATAAACTTCCAACAAGTTTAGCACTGCCCAAACATTGACCGATTTGGCTGAAATTTTGTCCAGAGCATCAGGGCATCAAATAGAACCAAATAAGAGGGCGGCCCATCAAAAAAATTGAAAAAAGTTTTTCCCATACTAATTTGAGCCACCCTACTCTACAATCTGTTCTAGAGTTTGGATTATTTTGTCTACCAGGTCAACAGCGTTCAATAACTATCCGAAATCGACCAGTCATATCCATAAAAGTTCGTAGAGCCTACTACCAAATGATATCCATAAAAGTCCGTAGAGCCTACGCGTATGATGTGCGACTCAGTTATATCTTAATCTGATCTAATCTAATCTATGATTTCTTAACTGTTCTGGAGTTTGGTTAAATTGGTCTACCAAGTCAACTACGCTCGATAGCTATCCAAAATCGACCAGTCATGTCCATACAAGTCCGTAGAGCCCACGCGTAAGATTTTCAGCTCAAATATACCCAAACCAGATGTTCTAGGCTTTACAATCTGTTCTGGAGTTTAAATTATTTGTTCTACCAGGTCAACTACGCTCGATAACTATACGAAATCGACCAGTCATGTCCATTCAAGTCAGTAGAGCTTACTCGTATGTTATGCGATTCAGTTATATCCTAACCAGATGTTCTATGTTTTCCAAACTGTTCTGGAGTTTGGATCAATTGGTCTACAAGGTCCGTAGAGTCCATGCGTTTGATATTTCACTCAGTTTTTCTCAAACCAGATATTCTAGGTTCTCAAAATAATTGTGGATTTTGAATCAATTGGTCTAGCAGGTCAACTGCACAACCAATCCTATTCATACAAATCCTGGAAGCACACGTGTATGATTTAAAACTCAGTAATTACCGAACCAAATGTTCTAGGTTTTTCAACTGTTCTGAAGTTTGGATCATTTGGTAGCAAGTTCCTCCAGGAATTCCTCCGGAAGTTTTTCCGAGAACTTTTCTCGAAGTTCCTGCGGAAGATCCTCCTGGAATTCCTTTGGAAATTCCTCCGGAAGTTCCTCTATGAGTTCATCCGAAAGTTCCTCCAGGAATACCTCCGGAAAGTGCTCCAGGAGTTCCTCCGGAAGTTCTTCCAAGAATTCCTCCGGAAGTTCTTCCAAGAATTCCTCCGGAAGTTCTTTCAAGAATTCCTCCGGAAGTTCTTTCAAGAATTCCTCCGGAAGTTCTTCCAAGAATTCCTCCGGAAGTTCATCCAGGAATTCTTCCGGAAGTTACTCCAGGAGGTGGATGAATTTCAACTGTAAATTTTGTAGTTCAATTTTCGGAGTGGCTTTCAGTCGTGAATAATGGCATTGACAATTTTATTTCATCACCGACGTTTCGATCCGGGGATGGGATCTTCTTCACGGCTCGATGGCAGTCAATTTGTTAATTACCGCTATATTCGTACGGAGTTTTGTCACTTGATGTTTCTGGTCTCATTGAGCAAAATATAGCTCACTTCGAACACTTTTCGGCACTAATTTTGTCACACACTATAGAGGGTCTTTTGCAGCCAGAGGATGGGTGATTACATCCCATCATCGGATCGGAAAGTCGGTGATGAAATAAAATTGTCAACGCTATTATTTACGGCTGAAAGCCACTCCGAAAACTGAGTTACTCTAGTCGTCCAGGAGTTCCTTCGGAACTTCCTCCAGAAATTCCTCCGAAAATTCCTCAAGGAAGTCTTCTGGAAGATTCTTCTGGAATTCCTCCGGAAGTTCCTCCAAGAAGTCGTCCGGGAATTCCTGCAGGAGTTCCTCCGGAAGTTCCTCCAGGAATTCCTCCGGAAGTTCCACCAGGAATTCCTCCGGAAGTTCCTCCAGGAATTCCTCCGGAAGTTCCTCCAGGAATTCTTCCGGAAGTTCCTCTAGGAATTCCTCCGGAAGTTCCTCCAGGAATTCCACCGGAAGTTCCTCCAGGAATTACTCCGTAAGTTCCTAAAGGAATTCCCCCGGAAGTTCCTCCAGGAATTCCTCCGGAAGTTCCTCCAGGGAATCTACAATTCTGAAACAGTTTGGAGAGCCTAGAACATCTGGTTTGGGTATATCTGAGCTACGGACTTGTATCGACCAATTGATCCAAGCTCCAGAACAGTTTGGAGAGCCTAGAACATCTGGTTTGGGCATATCTGAGCTGCAAATCATACGCGTGGACTCTACGTACTAGACCCTAGAACATCTGGTCACTACATCATCCGCAAAGTCTTCTATTTTCACACCGGCCGGGAGAGTTAAGCGTAATACTCCGTCATACATGATATTCCACTGAACCGGTCCGAGGATCGAACCCTGTGGAACACCTGCTGACACTTCAATCGACTGCTGACTAGCGTCGGAGTCGACTAACAATATCGTGTTCTGAGCGCTTTTCAGAATCCGGCACAGATAATCCGGGACTCTCGAGCGATGCAGGGATGCTATAGCTGCCCAGCTACCCAAACAGCACAATCGAAGCGAGTTTGCTCGCTGAGACTTCATTGTGACTGAATCTGGTCATATATAAGTTCCATCTATTTTAAACATGCGTGCTGCTCGGGTAACGTTATAAAATGCATTCTTCACATCTAGTGTAACCACTGCACAGTATCTAATACCTCTCCTATTGAAACCACGCGCTATCTTAGCCGCTTCCGTTACCGACCGAATTGCTTCGATGGTAGAACTGCCTTTGCGGAACCCATACTGGTTGCTTGATAAGCCACCAGCACACTCCGTATAGTCCGTCAATCTATTCAGGATCACCCTCTCTAACAACTTACCAGTTGTGTCGAGTAGACAAATTGGTCTGTATGCCGAAGGCCTTCCCGGAGATTTCCCAGACTTAGGCAATGGCACCAACTTCTGCCGTTTTCAACGATCTGGGAAGTTTCCTTCGTCCAGACAACGTTGGAGGCAGCTCCTGAACATATCTGGAGCGGCAAGAATTGCGTGCTTGAGGACCAGGTTAGGAATACAATCCGGACCAGGTGTCTTATTAAGCTTAAGTTTTCTTGTAACGGCGATAGGCTCATCGTTAGTCACTAGCGGTACCACGTTCACTAACGCGTGCGGTGTGGCGGGCCAGTCCGATGAGTCATGCTTTGGGAACAAACCTTCAACGATCCTGGATAATATCTCCGGAGATTTCTAAGGAGGTGTGCTGTTGATGCTACACACTCAGATTTTATTTCGTCGTTCGGTAATATTTTTACCGAATACAATCGGTAACCACATATTTTTTACAACATTTCGGTAAAAGTTATAATTTTACAGTTTTTCCGTAAATCTTTTACCGAACGTACAGTATTTTGTGAAATTTCTTGACGGGAGCTGTCAAAAAATTACCGAGCATACGGTAAATTAATCCTCGTACCGAAGTCGGTAATCGAATGCCGAAGAAAACTGTAATCGGCTAATTAAATTACTGAAATACTGTAAAATAAATTTGACAGTCATGACATTGGGCAAACATTCCGTTCGAAACAGAACGAAAAAATCGGTTCAAAGGTAAGCCATATTATTTTACAAAAAACATCAATAGTCATTTGTTGTTCTTATTTTACTTTTTCAGGAAAGCAATTTTTCAGAAGAGATTTATTTGTAACTCTAAGGTAATGTGTAATGTTTATTGTTATTCGCATTGAAAAGTGTTTATGCAAGTTGTAGTTCATACATTCTAATTCTTTCAGCTACTGGAGTCCGTTCACAATCCAGATTGATTGAAACTGGAAAGCCGGTATCAGAGCAGCACTATATCGTCTGCTCGTTCATTACGCTGTCTTGTATAACAACCGCAGCTTCAGGACTTATTGACATCATAATATAATGTTTATGCTAATTTTCAAATAAATGAGCATATCTTACGCATTTTTGGCAATACAATTATTTTATTTCAATGGTTAAAATGAATATTGATATTATGCCATTTACAAATCCTACGGTAAATTTTCTGGTGAAATTACCGTACAGTTCGGTAATTTTTGACAGTTCAGCAATCCTCAACGATTACCGTACGTTCGGTACTAAATTCGTTTACCGAACTGATTACCGTACGTTCAGCTGTTGAGAATTCGGTAAAAAATTACCGTATACTGTGAAATAATCTAAGTGTGTAGCCATCACTATCCTGTATGCATCCCCTCATGTAGTATTATCGGCCATCCTACACAGCTCTTCAAAGCTGGCTCTTTTACTACATTTGATTTCGTAGTTGAGGGCTCTGCTCGCTGTTCGGAACACCAAGCGTCTTTCTACCTGACCGCTTCGGTTCTAGCCCGTCGCAACCTTCTTTTAGCTTTAAGACAGATTCTGCGAAGATCAGCTATCGCGCTCGTCCACCAGTAAACGATTTGCGGTTGCCGGTTGACATAGTCCTCCTGAGCATTGTTACGTCACATGCTCGTGTTAGGACATCGGATAACTCATCACTACTAAGGCCTAGAGTCCGATTTTTCCAGCGTAGTGATTCTTCCAGCAGTTTTGGATCGAACTGCGAGGTACGCCATCTTAGAACAGCTCTACTGACACCTTGTGGTTCTGTTGGGGCTGTAGCTGACCATAAAACTACAGATAACAGATATTTAGGCTAGAACAAATTTTGTTGAAAATCCTGTGTAAACTTATGAATTGATATACGTTGGCCCACTACTGCCATCTACTCAACTGATTGCGGCAGTACACACGGACGCAGCTGATTAACAACCGTCGAACGCAGCCAATGCATTTAACAGCCGCATTCGAGCTGTGTTTTCAATAACAATGATCCTTGCGCCATCTCTAATCGATTGCCAAACGCGGTCCCAATTTAAAATACATTTGAATTAACGGTTGCGGATGTTTACACACGTATCGGATGCCAGCCTCAATATCTGTTGTCTGTGATAAAACGTATTTCCTGATGGTCACTAGCAGTATACCCTTCGTGAACCCTCCATTCAGACTCCACCGTCCATCCCGCGCTGCAAAGGGCCACATCGATGCATGACTCGCCATTCGGTCCTCAGAACGTTGAAGCTTGGCCCTCGTTCAGCAGAACTACGTTCAGTATCGCTAGAGACTCTAGCAGAATATGATCTCTAGCGTTAGTGAACCGAGAGGCCCAGTTCACTGCCCACGCGTTAAATCACCTGCTACAACTAATAGTTTAAGACCAGTTAGTCTCGTTATAAGATTATCTAACACCCTAGTATATTGCTCTATGCTCCATCTATGAGGACAGTAGCAGCTACAAAAGTAAACTACGTTTACCTTTGCTATAACAAAACCCTCATCATCAGGAGATGACACTATCTCCTGGATGGGATACCTCCCGCAAGTCCAGATTGTCACTGTTCCGGACTTATCCTCAACCCAATTGCTATGTTTAGCAGGGATGTAGTACGGATTGGACAGCAAGGCAACATCAGTCTTATTCTAGTGCACCGAATGTTGTAGCAGCGCTTGCGCTACCTCGCAGTGCTTAATATTTAACTGAGCTACTTGTATGACCGAGCCCATCTAGAGGCTGTATATGATGGGTGTTTGTTGTCTATACCAGGACCAGGACCTTTGCAGTCGTATGACTTATGTCCGTAATCGCAGCACTTGAAGCAGGCCTGAGGTTGTTCGTTTGCGCTCACCGAGCATACCAAACTACCTTCAGCTTGGCCTTATCCAGTACCTTCTTGACGTCAGCCAGAAGTACCTGGAATGAGGCAATCTGCATTCCAGCATAACCTTTCCGCAACCGAATTGCGGTATCCTGGATTTCATCGCCACACTGATCTCTCAGTGCAGTTACCAGTTCACCGGCTTCGGTAATTTCGTCCAGGCCTCGACATTGGATTACCTCCACTGGACATAGGGCTCTCACCTGAACCGCATCACCCAGTGCATCTTCTGCCAATTTGTTTATATGCGGAATCCTTCCGCGTAGCATCCCGCTTCAAAACGAGGATCATCTCGCTCTTTTGCGTTCTACGGATGCAGTTGACATCATCTCCTAGGCCTGTGAGCTTTTTGCCGCCCCGCAAAGCCTTCAGAACGTCAGCATAGCTCGTATCATCAGCCTTGACGATAATTGCTTCGCCTGTATCGCCTGCCCCTGGCAATCGGTGGGGCAACCTATTAGCCTCAGGATATACGAATGTGGAAATGATACCTTGGAAGTGCTGCATGAACACTCAGATGCGAGGCGGAAATGTGTCAGTGGGTGATGTATGGCTCCAAACATAACAGACATATGGCTCCAAAGATAAAACTATGAAGTACTTATCAGTTGATACTTAAAATGGCATGATTGAAGAAAATAAGAATTGTAGATTCTATAATTTCGAATTTTTCATTAACGGTTTTTAGAAGACTAGAGGTTAATCGTGGAATGAAAGGATCTGTCTTGAACCACATTTTCCGGCTCAACCAACAACGTAACCCAACTACCAATGCTATTTTAATTTATGTGCATAATTAAGCTTGTTGCTTTCAATTAGAAATTAATGAAACTTTCTCCGCTTTCCGCTTTATGCTATACGCTCAATAAATTTCAATTATTGTTTCCGTACCTTTTCCGGTACTTGACTGGTATGTGGGGTAGACAGGCCGACTCGATATCATGATTGGTGTGCAATTTGACCTAAGAGCATTTCGATTCATTTGTTCTCCTCCTGATAGCATGCTTGAAATGTGATTTAATAAATCGGATGTAATTCAGTATGATGAACCTGTATTTAAGAAGGTAAATCGAATGAAACATATCAAATGATAAATGCTAGCAGATAGGAATAGGAAATTTAAGTTGTTGAATGAAATTTTAACAAGTAATACTAAAGCAAAATGGATTCCATTACACATATGTGTAATAATTATTATTGTCTTTATTAAAGAGGCTTCCAGCCCTAGCACTTTGTGTAATAAGTAGGTACTGACGTAAAATAAATCCAATAACTTTTACGTTTTCCACATTTTTCCTCTACATTTACGTGCTCTACGACTTGATATTCGATAAATGGCAATTTACAACTTGAGAGGGAATCAGACAAGGGCTGACAAAACACTTGAAGTTTTCAGTAAAGGGGAGGAAAATGAGAGTTTCGGCCCAGCTTGTCAATAAACGCAATGCAATAATCCACCCTTATTTTGAAGGGTTAGTTAAACGAAAACGAAAGGAACGTACAGCCTTTTTTAACCTGGAATGGCAATACATACATCGCCCAACACCCCTTACTTATGGATAGCTACTGTAGTACCATTAAGTATGGAAACGGAGATTTACTGGAACCTTCAGTCAGCACCAATCCTCGTTTTGTACAACGGCATTACTGCCGTCACACGCATAATTGTCCCATGTTTGCTGGGATTTCCTAATTACATGGGACAATTATGCGTAAAACGGCAGATTAGTCCACGATAATCGGTATCATCTTGTATGGCAAAATGCATGGACGCCAGGAGCGAAACGTGTTTCAAATACAGGAGAGAAGGCGTTAAAAATGAGGCGCCGAAAAACGAATCTGAAAATTTTGGAATGTTATTATAATACGGAGATGCTAGACAAACACAAATTACCCATAAGCGCTAAAATTATTGCTTTGATCATGTTGTGTCCGCCAAAGCCATTGCAGCCAACTTAGTTTGTATTTAAGGGCAGTTTACGTTACCAGCGCCGAGTCACTATGGTTGAGCCACAATTTAAAAGCCGAGAAGGGATAACCTCCCTTGTCATTGAAGTCTATTGGCCAAGATATTCATCAGCACAGAAAGAATGCGGTTTTTGACGATTAGGCATAATCCTTTGTTTTTGCGGGACAAACCGATTTCTTTTATGAGCTTTTTTCCACAAGAATCACTTCAGCTTATTTTTTTTTCGCGGAATTTTATTAAATAGTTTTTTTGCATTGTATACATAATGCAAAAAAAAAACGAATAAAAAAATCCGTGGAGAAAATTAATTTTGTTTAATAGGGTAAAGTGCCCAATAGTGGACCCCAAACCAATAGTGGACCCTCCAGCTATTTTTGCATTATTACAGCACAATGTAAATATTTTGCTATGAAATTCCATCGGGAGAACCTACTTTACAGTCCTATGATTTGATTGCATGCATTGGAAATGCTATGGAAAGCAAAATTGGATGATTTTTTACAATTCTTTTGAAAATAAACACGAAAGTGTCCATTATAGGAATTATTTGGGGGGTCCATAATAGGGAAGAAGAACATCCCGAAACGAAACATGAAAATCAAATGAAGTGTCGACTATAGGGAAGCAATTTCCTATTATGGACCCCCAGGGGGTCTACTATAAGGCGAATTCAGTCAGACTTTAAAATGTTAATTTCAACTAATAACGTCGTGTATTTGAGTGTTTTATGTACGTATCGTGAAGAGGAGATGCAGAACTTGTTATTAGATATCAAGCAGAATTGATATGTTGGAAATTTCTACTCCGTATGACAGGAAGAGCTAAATTCCGCTACTAGGGGGTCCACTATTGGGCATTTTACCCTATTTTGAGAGTCAAATAAGGTCGATACAAATATATAAAAAGAATTTTGTCCAACCCCCTCGATTTTTTTTGCCCTAAAATAAAATTTTGAGGCGACAACAAAAAAATCGGGAAATTATTAGGATTTTCAAAACATTCTCTAACAAATACGAGGAGTTTTTTTTTATTTTATTTTTTTTTATTGGATATTTTAAATGAAACTGAATCACTACTGATTTCATTCTACATAATTGATACCCAAATGCCATAGGGAGAATCTAGCTTAATTTTACAAAACGACATGGGTAAGTAACAGATAAGTTTTGGATCTGTTCACCATTTTCAAAAGTATGCCCCTCACCATAAACAACGTTAAAATATTCATCGCTTAATATTTCCAACAGACCTCAGTAAAAATTGAAAAAGCCGATTTTTAAACTGCAATCAACAGATTTCATATTGATTGGATCTGTTTACCATTTTGAAAAGTTTTACAGATTCAAAGTGCCACCCCATCCATTTCAATTAACATCTTGAATAAAGTCTCCAGGCAAATTTTCGACCAAATTCATGAAGATTTATTGAATCTGTAAAAAAATCCAAAAAGGTCTTTTCAACAGATCTAAGCAGTATGAAAGCTGTTGATTGCAATACAAAACTCGACTTTTTCTAAATTTTTACTAAGGTCTGTTGGAAATATTAGACGTTGTTTATGGTGAGGGGCATTTTTCATCCATCACTTTTTTCTATGAAGTTAGCCTTGAAAAATAAACGAAAATCGTGACTGCTAGATGAAAACCTTTTTTCGTTTCATCACTTCACCTCTCACTCACTTTCTGCGAGAACGGTGCCTCGTACATTCCTCCCGACCGACGACATGATTACAGTGTAATACAACTTCACCTTGGTGCTAAAGAATTTGCCTTCGCTTTGGCCTTATCATCGGATGTGGTTCTTTTGCTTAGAAACTTCAATCGACCAGGACTTGTCTGGTATGTATCTCTCCCACCATGGATATACGTTTCTTGATCCGCTTTTGTCTGCAACTACACCTACTAGTCACCAACTAGTCGATGGAATTGCTTTTCTTGGACTCGCCAAATCAACAGGATTTCCAACTTTCAATTAAACATGCTGACTTGGTGTTTATCAATGATTATTCACTGCATGAATGCACTGTCATTGAGGCTCCGGACGCCGTTGTGCCACTTGCCAACTATCGTCCTGCGTTGGATTTATTAATTGACAACGGATTTAATTTACGATTCGATGGACCTATGAGTGACGACCGACTCAATTTTCGCAAAACCGATTTCCAACAATGCTTGTCCCGTATTGACTGGAATGTTTTAGACCGCCTGGACATCGAATCAGCTGTAGACCGCTTCAACTGTCTGCTACGTGACTGCGTTTCGGCCGCTGTACCGAAGCGAAAACCTCCGAGGAAACCACCGTGTACTAATGCTCTATTACGCAACCTATCGACGGTGTGCCTTCACCAAACGAAACTTCAACATTGCCAGCAATGATTAGCGGCGGTATAATAAACTTCGTTACAAACATTATGTTCATCTCACGCAACAAAATTCTCGACGACACCCCAAGAAGTTTTGGTCTTTCGTGAATTCTAAAAGGAAGGAAACTGGACTGCCATCAAGTGTTTTTCTCGATAACGACATTGCGCTGGATACTGAGGACAAAGGCAGCCTTTTCGCTAAACACTTCTCAAGTGTATTCTCGAGCTATTCGCCTTCTTAGGATGACACTGATAGAGCTGTGAGTGGAGTACCAAACAATGTAGTAGATGTGAGTCTCTTTGATATAGACGTTTAAATGGTTCGGTCAGCGATACGTCAGACCAAATCATCCTTTTCTCCTGGACCTAGCGTTCTTCCATCGGCCGTGCTGAAGAAATGCTCTGATATTCTAGCTGTTCCACTTTGTCTACTATTCAACCTATCACTCCAGCAGATTAAATTTCCTGTGCAGTGGAAATGCTCTACTATGTACCCAGTTTTCAAGAAAGGCGACAAACGTGATGTGAGAAACTATCGTGGCATTACATCACTCGGAGTGGAGTTGAAAGTGCTCGAGTCGCTGATGAACGATAGAATGTTCGCTTCCTGCAAGAATTACATCAACCCCTATTAGCATGATTTCTTTCCCGGTCGCTCTGTGGAAACGAATCTCACCAGTTTTTTTTCAGACCGCATTGGGCTTTCGTGCTATGCGGTACTATTTTCTCTCTTTGCTAAAGGAAGTTTTTAATACTACCCGAAGCTATTTTAATTTCAACAGTGCTTCTCAGCGCTATTTGTACCCACTGATCCCGTTACGATCTTTGCAAGGACCCGTACCTTCGTTTCACGTTGGACCCGTTTGCGGAAGTAAAATTCCGACAAGCGGTGGTAATCCTGCAGGGCCACCGTTCGCGTGCCGAGGGGATGCATGGCCAGGGGGGTGAAATAATAAGCTAGGCCTTTAACGGAGCCTGTGGGGTACCTGGGCACCCCCCACAGTAATTGTCCCTTACCGCGTCATGCTGGGCTCTGGCGTGGTGGACCTCTTTTCCCGAGCAACTCGTGGGATCAAAATGGAAAACCAAGACAATTCTTCAACTAGTGGTAGTAGTATAGGCGACAACCCCTTCGCAAGAGGTGGGTTGTTCAGGTCTCCGCCTAGGAGGCCAGAGGCAATAGTCGGCAGCTCAGTGCGCAGCGCCAGCGTGGGTCACTTAACCTTCCTCTCGGCTAAAAAAACGCCGGTAGAGGTTATTGACGGCCCATGGCTTGTGGAGGCGATGAACCGTAAACGCGATGGGCTTTCGGCCTTCGAGGTGGCGACGGAACAGCTGGACGCCATCATCGACTTTGCGTCATCGAAGCATAATATCAGTAAGGACCTCAAGAGGAGCTTGCTGAAACTTCGAAAGTCGATGTTGGACGCCAAGCTGGAAACGGCGGTCGAGACGGCCAAGTGCGAACCCGTGAAATCCATGGAGTCGAGGTCTACCCAGACTGAGGCCCAAGAATTCGCGGATTTGGGCAAGGTCGAATCGACCGAGGGCGTGCCAGCGAAGACGGTGGTGCCAAAGTCTACCCAGACTGAGGCTCAAGTATTCGCAGGGCACTCACGACGGAGGTGAATCTAAGGGTTAAAGACCTGGACGAGATCACCGAAGTCGAAGAGCTCGTCACGGCACTGCGGCGACAGTGCGAAGTGGAGGTGTCCACCGCAGCCGTTCGGCTACGGAAAGGTCCGGCAGGGACACAGGTAGCATTGGTTCGGCTACCTGCAGCGGACGCCTCCAAGGTAGTCAAGCTAGGGAGCGTCAAGGTGGGGTGGTCGGTATGCCCTGTGGGCATATACGAGCAACCCGAAGTTTGCTTCAAGTGCCTGGAACCGGGGCACAAGCAATGGGACTGCAAACCCGATCAAGAATGCATAACAAAATTATAACAAGGGGAGTTATTTATTTCAGAAAAATAATGTAACAAAATGTGTTATAAAATTGGCTGGTTAGTTGTTAAAATAACAAAAATTATATCAAAATTACCTCTAGCCGTAACATAATTATATCAGAGGTTGTTACCTTCATTTCAACATTATAACAACCGTTGATATGATTATGAGGTACAAAAATCTACTTTCATGGTAATTGCCTACATTACGTATAAAAATGTGGTACGCTAAAACGCCGGATTTCCATCCATAATGTAGGCAATTAACTTTGTACTAGCTATTAACATCGATTATACTGGAGGTGATTACCTCCGCTTTTTTCCAATATAAAAAATGTAGGCAATTATTTTGTGTAAATATACATAACTAATGTTGTTATAATTTTGATATAAAATAAAACTGGCCGAAGACACATTTTTATCGAATTATCTAATTATAACACACGTTGTTTTAAATAACAACCATTGATAGAATTGAGTTATAATTTTGTTATGTATTCCTGATCGGGAAGGCCCTGACAGAAGCAATCTCTGCCGACGCTGCGGATTGGAGGGACATAAGGCACAATACTGCACGAACCCTCCCAATTGTTTGATTTGTTCCAGCAAAGCTGTGAACAGCAAGCATCCCATGGGGGGTTCGATGTGCCCGGCGTTTAAGCGTGCTGCAAAATCACAGTGCAGGTAACGCAGCTGGCTTGCTCGGCCTCGCCCGAGTGTTTGGTGTGCGCAGGTTTAGAGGAAACGGCGGAACACGTGTTGTTCGTGTGCTCACGTTTTCGCGCAATGCGTGACCACATGCTTGCCACATGTGGTCTGAACACTACCCCGGACAACCTAGTTCGGAGGATGTGTAAAGATGAAGTTGGCTGAAACGCCGTTTTATCGGCTATCGCCCAAATCGTCTCGGAGCTGCACAGAAGGTGGCGCGTGGACTCAAGGATGGCTAGTTCAGGCGCAAATAAGAGGTGGTCCAAGGGATCGGAGTCGGCTTCATGGGTCATACCGGTGGTCATGCTCTGTGGTCGAACTCGATCCTTTTATCGAACAAGTGGCCGCGCGAAGAACAACATGGTATCGTCGCTTTCGTGGCGTCGGTCAACCGGGCGGGTTCCGAGTCCGAGGACGGAAAGGGGTCCTCGTCAAGGCTGGGGCAGGCGTAGGCACCGCACCGGCAAGTCCCTCTGTGTGCTGGCGAATAGACCCTATCGCAGAAAGGTCAATTTGGGGTGCACGCGGCATCATCATTCTTGATACCAGTCATGCAGAGGGAAGCAGGCGCAAAGTCGACCCTTCCCACCTTCCGAGGACATAGGGCGTGGTAGAGCCACCTGGAAAGCCGGCAACGTGCTGGCACGATACCTTGGTGTTCTTCTAAAAAAGCGAGTTACGATGTTCGGTGCTGCAAGGACACGCAGCTAACCTCGAGGGTGCGTTGTGCACTGGCCCCCCTTAGAAGCATTACTTTCTGGTTGTACCGAAGGGACTATGGGCTTGGCGGCAATGGAAACGGTTTAGCGGGTCGGGGATGTAGTCCTGCCTCCCTCGGTGATCCCTAACCCCGCACTTCCTAGTCAACCCAGGATGTCTGTTGAGCAGAATCCCCCTTCATTGCTTAGGAAGAAAAAAAACACACACGCACACACAGACATCACCTCAATTCGTCGAACTGAGTCGATTGGGTCTATGGGTCTCCGGGCCTTCTATAAAAAGTTTGTTTTTGGAGCGATCATATAGCCTTTACTGTATACTTAGTATACGAGAAAGGCAAAAATGACAATCTTCATATCGTTTATTTAGACGATTTTAACACGTTTCGAGCTACTAATCTAATGCAGAGAGAAGAAGATGCATGGAATGTAATTGGTACTATATGTAGGAGCTACTGACTGTATGTTCAAAGCATGGTACGAATTTAGTTCCAACCATGAAAAGCGTAGTTGCACAAAAGACATTTATTCCATTTTCCAAAAATGACATTTTCCATTGAAAAATGGCCATAATTTTTGGAATAAATTTAATGAGACCATGGTCTATGACTGTCTATAACTTTGCGGTAGAAACTATAGTCCTGACTTGCCACAATATAATCTGAATGTAATTTCTTTGTTTGGTCAGCAGTGAAGACAAAGTTATCATTAGTTTTAAAGTTTGCAGTTAGAAACTTTCATAACCACAAACATTACCAAAATAAACAGACATCACGAAGACAAAATCTTGATTTACAAACAGATTCATTTTTATCTTACCGTTATAATCCCATTGATTTTTAGCTAATATTTTCCTATACTCAAATGCCCATCTGGAAAGGCCCCTCTATATATGGTAGAAGGGATTGGAGCATAGGATGATGCCATCCAAAGACAACAAACAATATGCGCCTGTTTTGAAAAGGGATTGAAATTTTCCCGCATCCTAAAGAAAGCTTATGGTGTCATGCTTCCCTGCCAATAATTACCTTCATAATACGCGTAGAGAATCCTTGTTTGCCGTACCCTGGGTTTTCCGATCGATGGAAAGGAGATGAGAAGGATGTGATGAATTTTCTATTACCCTTAATTTTCTTCAAGTGATTTCCCGCTTGAGTCGAATATCAAACAGGGAAACATAGAGATCGATTATTAATGCTTGTCTGGATATATAATAAGAATGCACATCAAAATACTTGAAGTAAAATAAAGAGAATTTTGAAAGATTTCAAGCGCAAAGAGGTGGGATGGCTTTTTTAGTGAGGGCACGGTATTATTCATTCGGAAGTGTGAAGCATTCTGTGCTCGAAATATTCATGCTTCGATATATTTCAACTATATTGGGCATATGATCAATTGATCAATCTACCATTTACTGAATTTTGACGTGGCAGAAACCAGTTTTAAAGAAAGTACTCTTCTGGAAGTACATGCAAACGTATTGTATGAGTCGATTTATATAGGCTAACGTGATTAGAAGGAAAATTATTTGTACAAAAATGTTTCGTATTTGGAGTTTTTTTAAATAAAAGATTGTAAATGTTTATAGTATAAAATAATTTCGATGTGAAGTTTTCTCGGCATGTTAGGAAAGTTAGGGTAGACGACGTAGACAATCCTTGACAAGTAACGCTGGAAAAATAAGTCTTAACGAATGCGGAAGAATTTAATGAAATGCAGAAACATAAATCCGTGCTCGAATGGCTCTACAAGTTCACAAAACATAAATATTCAGGCGCCCAATAAAATCCACAACGGACAGAAACATATCTGGAAACTTTTATCACTCGGAAAATTCAAGGAAGCAAATAAAGACAACAGTAGAAACAAGGAAAGCATGGAATTCCGTTATCACTCGAGACAACAACATTTCTTCCAATTCCACCCATTAATAGACTGACTTTCCAACATTAAACTGAGCCTTGTGTTGTGTTACCCGCTTCCTACTGCGATGACAGTAATTTGGTAGGATGTACGTATTTAAAAGCGTAGTGTACACTCAACCTCTAAACTTAAGCTATGAATATTCTCGTGTACGTGTCGTCTTTGTTGTTTATGGGTTTTATGTAAAACGATGCGACCGGTCCATTTGCCCCCACAGAATTAATGTGCCGTGATGGCGCTATAGAGCTTCTAAAGCGCTGGTCCTGAAGCAGGGATCGAAAACATGTTCGCAGGGTAATGAATGTATAAAAAGAAACATAATATTTTTTCCTTCTTGGTAGGCTGGCCTTTTAGAGTCAGTTGAGATCAGACGCCGGCGCAAGCATGGTAATAGATGAAAATGGAAAATAACCGGGGGAAATTTTCAAAGTGACAAATGAGCAATGTACCGAACAATGCTTCAGTGCCTAATGTTGCAGTGTAGGGGCCTAATGTTGCTATTTGTGATATCGTTTTCTAGGTGGCCATCAGACATCTTTGGTATTTAATCGTTCGACCAGTATTTACCACCTTACAATAGGACAGCCCCATATAAAGGAGTGGAGTAGCCAAAACAATCAAAATTCCAATTTTCGATTTGGTACACAAATGTGATTTCAACTAGGTTCCAGGTTCCAACCAGTATTTTAATAATCAGAGAATTTATTTTTATTTTTTAGGGAGGGGCAGGGGCTTTAAACGGGGGCAGCAGGGGGCAGCAGGGGGCAGCAGGGACTATGACCAAGGGCTTGACGATCCCTCCCCAGGCCATCTGCGAGTTGTGGCGCCTGCCTAGGATGTGGTGGGGTTTGACAGTGGGCCCTGTTAAACCTCTATAAAAAGCTGCAAGTATCCGCAAGTAGGCTCCGCCAAAGCGACCGTGTGCCGCTCAAAGCGCACAAGCCCAAGTCCTGGTGTTAGGTGGGACGCTAAACAGCCCTGACACGACGGCCCTCCGACGAGACAGGAGGTTTGCGCAGGCCCAATAAGCCGCCTTTAAAAACAACTATTACGAACGACATAGAAGATAATACGACTCGATACAATCGGCAACGACCTAGGCGACGAATAAAGGATCACGATTGGAAGCTTAGAACATGGAACTGCAAGTCGCTAGGCTTCGCAGGTTGCGACAGGATAATCTACGATGAATTACATCCCCGCAACTTCGATGTCGTAGCGCTGCAGGAAATCTGCTGGACAGGACAGAAAGTGTGGAAAAGCGGGCATCGAGCGGCTACCTTCTACCAAAGCTGTGGCACTACCAACGAGCTGGGAACCGGCTTCATAGTGCTGGGAAAGATGCGCCAACGCGTGATTGGGTGGCAGCCAATCAACGCAAGGATGTGCAAGCTGAGGATAAAAGGCCGTTTCTTCAACTATAGCATCATCAACGTGCACTGCCCACACGAAGGGAGATCCGACGACGAGAAAGAAGCGTTCTATGCGCAGCTGGAGCAGACATACGATGGGTGCCCACTGCGGGACGTCAAAATCGTCATCGGTGACATGAACGCTCAGGTAGGAAGGGAGGAAATGTATAGACCGGTCATCGGACCGGATAGTCTGCATACCGTATCGAACGACAACGGCCAACGATGCATAAACTTTGCAGCCTCCCGCGGAAAGGTAGTCCGAAGCACTTTCTTCCCCCGCAAGAATATCCACAAGGCCACATGGAAATCACCTAATCAAGTAACGGAAAACCAAATCGACCACGTTCTAATCGACGGTAAATTCTTCTCCGACATCACGAACGTTCGCACTTACCGCAGTGCGAATATTGAATCCGACCACTACCTCGTCGCAGTATGTCTGCGCTCAAAACTCTCGACGGTGATCAACACGCGTCGGAGTCGTCCGCCGCGGCTTAACATTGGGCGGCTACAAGACGGTAGACTAGCCCAAGACTACGCGCAGCAGCTGGAAGTGGCACTCCCAACGGAAGAGCAGCTAGGCGCAGCATCTCTTGAAGATGGCTGGAGAGATATTCGATCCGCCATTGGAAGCACCGCAACCGCTGCACTAGGCACGGTGGCTCCGGATCAGAGAAACGACTGGTATGACGGCGAATGTGAGCAGTTAGTTGAGGAGAAGAATGCAGCATGGGCGAGATTGCTGCAACACCGCACGAGGGCGAACGAGGCACGATACAAACGGGCGCGGAACAGACAAAACTCGATTTTTCGGAGGAAAAAGCGCCAGCAGGAAGATCGAGACCGTGAAGAGACGGAGGAACTGTACCGCGCTAATAACGCACGAAAGTTCTATGAGAAGTTGAACCGTTCACGTAAGGGCCACGTGCCACAGCCCGATATGTGTAAGGACATAAACGGGAACCTTCTTACGAACGAGCGTGAGGTGATCCAAAGGTGGCGGCAGCACTACGAAGAGCACCTGAATGGCGATATGGCAGACGACGGTGGCGGTATGGTAATGAACCTAGGAGCACGCGCGCAGGACATGCGACTTCCGGCTCCGAATCTCCAGGAAATCCAGGAGGAGATCGGCCGGCTGAAAACAACAAAGCCCCTGGAGTTGACCAACTACCAGGAGAGCTGTTTAAACACGGTGGTGAAGAACTGGCTAGAGCGCTGCACTGGGTGATTACCAAGGTTTGGGAGGATGAGGTTCTGCCGCAGGAGTGGATGGAAGGTGTCGTGTGTCCCATCTACAAAAGGGCGATAAGCTGGATTGTAGCAACTACCGCGCAATCACATTGCTGAACGCCGCCTACAAGGTACTCTCCCAAATTTTATGCCGTCGACTAACACCAATTGCAAGAGAGTTCGTGGGGCAGTACCAGGCGGGATTTATGGGTGAACGCTCTACCACAGACCAGGTGTTCGCCATACGTCAGGTACTGCAGAAATGCCGCGAATACAACGTGCCCACACATCATCTATTTATCGACTTCAAAGCCGCATATGATACAATCGATCGGGACCAGCTATGGCAGCTAATGCACGAAAACGGATTTCCGGATAAACTGATACGGTTGATCAAGGCGACGATGGATCGGGTGATGTGCGTAGTTCGAGTTTCAGGGCATTCTCGAGTCCCTTCGAAACCCGTAGAGGGTTACGGCAAGGTGATGGTCTTTCGTGTCTGCTATTCAACATCGCTTTGGAGGGAGTAATACGAAGGGCAGGGATTGACACGAGTGGTACGATTTTCACGAAGTCCGTCCAGTTATTTGGTTTCGCCGACGACATTGATATCATGGCACGTAACTTTGAGAGGATGGAGGAAGCCTACATCAGACTGAAAAGCGAAGCTAAACGGATTGGACTAGTCATCAACACGTCGAAGACGAAGTACATGATAGGAAGAGGCTCAAGAGAGGTCAATGTAAGCCACCCACCACGAGTTTCTATCGGTGGTGACGAAATCGAGGTGGTTGAAGAATTCGTGTACTTGGGCTCACTGGTGACCGCCGATAACGATACCAGCAGAGAAATTCGGAGACGCATAGTGGCTGGAAACCGTACGTACTTTGGACTCCGCAAGACGCTACGATCGAATAGAGTTCGCCGCCGTACCAAACTGACTATCTACAAAACGCTTATAAGACCGGTAGTTCTCTACGGACACGAGACCTGGACGATGCTCGTGGAGGACCAACGCGCACTGGGAGTTTTCGAAAGGAAAGTGTTGCGTACCATCTATGGTGGAGTGCAGATGGCGGACGGTACGTGGAGGAGGCGAATGAACCACGAGTTGCACCAGCTGTTGGGAGAACCATCCATCGTTCACACCGCGAAAATCGGAAGACTGCGGTGGGCCGGGCACGTAGCCAGAATGTCGGACAGTAATCCGGTGAAAATGGTTCTCGACAACGATCCGACGGGAACAAGAAGGCGAGGTGCACAGCGGGCAAGGTGGATCGATCAGGTGGAGGACGACTTGCGGACCCTCCGCAGACTGCGTGGTTGGCGAAGTGCAGCCATGGACCGAGCTGAATGGAGAAGTCTTTTATGTGCAGCACAGGCCACTCCGGCCTTAGTCTGATGATAAATAAATAGGGGCTTTAAAACTGGCCCCTCCCAGAAATGACATTTTTGCGTATTTTGATAAAATATGTAGGTAGCTTTTCCATATTTTTGACTCAGCATTTCCTCAGTTATTGATTGATTTTTTTTTCACTTGTATTTTTGATCGTGAAACTTCAATGCACCACCAAAATCTTCGCAATATGTTTGAAAAAATCACTGAATAAATCAAAGAAAAATCACATGATAATTAATATGCGTTAAACATTTAGGATGAGTGGAAAATTGAGAAAATGTAAATCTTGTAAAAACAGAATCCAGCACTGGAGTACATTCTGGCGGTTTTCGATCGAATTGACCACCCTCCGGGTACTTCCAGGGCCTGGCTCCCTTGGAGAAGGGGTCAATATTCGTTCAATCTTGAAACCCATCTTGCGACAAGTCAAACTTCATGATTTTGCAAAATAAATACACTGGAATACATTTCATCGATTTTCGATCCAATTGGCCACCTTTTGGGTACTTCTAGGGTCTGGTTCCCTTGAGTCGGGAAAATTGTCTTATGTCAAAAAGAGATGAATTCAAATACAGCAACCAATCGTCGGATAATTGCGCTACATTCTGGCTAAATGCCCGGCCCTCCGCAGTCGTTCGTTTTTCGTGGTGTGATCGATAAATGGTTCTCAGGTGATAAATTTCGTGGTTTATTCACTTCCTCCGCGTACCCGTCTTTTGCTCCCCGCCGTATATGACAGTTTATTGCTCAATTAATATTTCTTCAGATTTTATCTGCGTAGATTCTTAGCCTAGTTACAAATTACACATTCGTTTGACATGTTAATTACAAGACATATTCAGTGCTTTAGAAAATCGAGAATTTGTATCTTATATTGAAAAGCACGATTGTAACAAAATTATGAATAGTAAGAAGTGCACCAGATCTCGTATCATCATTTCTCGGGTACTTATTCAAAAGGACGTATGTGATTTTGTAAACAAAGATACAAACGTCGATTCGTCCAATCTGATAGCACTCCCACGCAAACCATCACCACAGACAGGTAGGGGAAGCCTTCGGCTAGCTGTTGGTGGTGTTGGTTTGCGTGGGAGTGCTATCAGATTGGACGAATCGACGTTTGAATCTTTGTTTACAAAATCACATACGTCCTTTTGAATAAGTACCCGAGATTTGTTTAAATTCTATCTTCTGACTGGGGCAGTTGTCGAGGAACCATGTCCAAGCAGTATCCATAAACTATTTCAGAATATTGTTTTTAAAGCAACAATTAAAACACATAGTGTGCATCGAATAAGATACGCCAATAGTCTGGACTATTTGTTGAATTTAAATGTGGTGCAATTTTTATTGCAGGTAATGAACTGATTATATTGAAAAACCAATTGGCATATTAGACTTCTTCTGCATAAGCATTACAACATTCTTCTGCATTACGACATTGTCACCTCACAGCTCAGTGTTCATTAGGCACTTTCACAGTTATTAACTAAGTAATTAACTAAGGTTTCTAAGCCAAGTTACTATTTTCGCATTCGTATATCAAAAGGCAAACACGATGACACTTTTATGCCCAGCGAAGTTAAGAAAATTTCCTAGATCAGACTGAGAATCGATCCCTTCAACATGGTCTTGCTTTGTAGCAGCGCATCTTACCACACGGCTAAAAAAGGCCCCTAGCATATGTGACACGATTTGAAAAAATGCAGCGAACAAAAAGTACTTTAACGCAGGTCATGTTTTATACAGCATCAAATTATTGTCGCCAAATTTATGTAAGCGTGTGTTCACAATGTTATGGTGTTGTCACCCACACAAACATTTTTAGTTACATTTATAATCTTGAATAACTACTCGTTTAAAGTATGGCACGATACAGCGATTACATTTGAAATTTGTATATTAACCACAGCAAGTAAGACCTCCCTTCTCACCCCTTATGTGCGCATTTTGGAGCTAGTGAATAGCAAATGTGAACATAGATTTCTTGTTCATTCCGTCCTCAGTAGAAACAAATTCGCTTAAGCAGATGGGGTTCGGGTTTTCGCTTCCAGTATTAATGCCTTTCCTATTCACCATTTACCGGCGTTGACTTTTCCCAATGAATTGCTGTTGCCTTATCTAGACGGAATGTTTTCTCTATAGGTGTTATAAAACTCTGTCGAGAGTGAACAACGGATGGGGAACTTCGTATCCTGTTGCAGAGCTCCACAGAAGAGCCGCCTTTCGTTGTGTGCTCTGCTAATGACATCGTAAAATGAAAAGGCTTTAATTTGATACAGGACCAAAACGTTTCCTCAATGCACTGCTCTACATCACGAGTTCCCATTCACTATGACGATGTCTGCTCCGGCAGAGGTGAAGGACTTTATAGAGATGCTGTCGTAAAGGTGATATGAAGAACAATGTATGCTACGTGGGGGGAGTGGGACTCTTTATGTTTGGGTGTGATATTGTATCCTCTTCAGAGATGACTGATGGAAGTGATGGTGGTAAAAACAATGACACGTGTATGTGGGTTGCCGGTTTTTACTGCTACCGACACCGGGTAAATAAAGGTTGATGAAAATAATTTTAATTATTATTTGTGAAAGGGTAAGCTTTTAACGAAGTTACTTCGAAATCAAATGTGGTTTGATGAGCATTGGATCAATTTGGTAAGCTTTGCAATGTCATACATTCGGGCTAATTGAAAAATATTTCTCTGGAATAAACGATCTATGAAGCACATTGTCGTCAATAGGGTGCGCTCTCCCCAGACCCATATTTTGCAAGAATAGCTATATTTTGAGCATAGGTGAACCTCATTGCAGTATAACACGGTCCACAAAATTCAAGAAAAGTTGCTTCCTGTCATAAATATCAATTAAATAATGCAGTCTTACGCTTGTTAAGGACTTTGCTGAAGGACGTTAAGGACTTGCGTTGAATTCAATCATAAAACGAAGATAATTTGCTAGATTCACCACTTAGTCCAATAATTTAACTCATATTCTTATTGCACTGCACTTTTTTTTCGCTGATAAACATTGTTTTAGTTCTTTATGGTGCATAACGGTTGGATTTCCAAGAAGTCAAAACCATTTCTTGAATAAATTTTGGGACTGTGGGGTAAAAGTACGCAGGAACGGGTGGGACATGTGGCGCATGTGAATCTTCAAGTTCTGATGTAAAACCCGTATCTCCAGCCGAAATAAGACTACTTCCAAAGCGTAAAGATCCACAACTAAGAGCACCTCCACGGGAGTCCCCATCTGGGTCCCTATCGCTATTCCCGAGCCCCTGTTAGGGACCCACTTTTACACCAGGGTACAGGGTTGCTATTTTGTGAAACGTCAATTTGGTATTGATGAAAAATTGCAGAAAATCTGTTTTTTTTTTCAGAACAGTTTCGACGTAAATTAAAAAACAAGGAGAATATTCATTTTTTTTAACTAGAGCCCCAGTTCAACTCCGCGAAGAAATGATTACAGTAATGGATCAGCTATAATGAGGAGCGATGCGCACCGGCGCCCGCTAGAGCCCGAAATATTCATGGATTTCTCGCGAAAGAAAATTCCACTGTTTTTATTTTGTTATTATAGTTATTCCAAGGGAAGGTCTTCCAGGAATGCCTCAGAAGGTTCCTTTAGTAATTGTTCAGTATGTTCTTTAAGTAGTTCCTCCAGAAAAGCTCCCGCAAGTTTATCTTTTTTGTCGTTCATTTAAAAATGATTTGTTTTGGAAAATCATCTTGGATCCCTCCGGGAGTTCCCCAGCAATCTTTGTGTTCTTTTAAGAATCTTCCCAGAATAGTTTTAGGATTTCTTCCAAATTCTCTTGGGATTTTATTTATTGGAAAAGCCCTATATATTTTGTGTGGTTTCATTTGAAAATTCTCCGGATTCTTTCGGATGTTGTTACAATTTTTTTTCTCCGCGACATCCTTCAGAGAAAAAAAAAACTGTGGAAGCATTCCTGCTGGAATTTGTCAAGAGATTCTTGTGGGAAAACTGGTGTCAATTTCGTGAGGAATTTCTTCGACTGCAAGTATAAATCCCGGAAATTCCAGAAGGAATAACGGTGAAAAAAATTACTACGACGGGTCTTCAGCTAGCCTTGGGATCAAAAGCGTAGAATTGCCCTCCGGAGATGGCGAGCTCTATTCCCGATTCGGTCAAGGATGCTTTCGAGGATACCTATGGACTCAATGGGCATAGTTGTCAGTTGTCACACAAAATACATACGCATGCAATGGGGGGCACAGAAAAGCTTTAAATTAATAACTGATAAAATGCAAATAGAATACTAATTTCAGCAGCTAGCCAAGTTCCAGTTGAAATGTAGAGCCATTGAAGAAGATGTTGACTACTTTTAGCAACGCCCGGTGAGAACTCAATATGTTTACGAAGTCGCTATACCTAAAACAAAAACCACCGGTGGGAAGATGGGGCGCTATCCTAAAATAGCACTCGGGAGGGAGCGCTATAATGAGGATAGCGATGAGGACTCCCGTGGAGGTGCTCTAAGAAAAAGGGACAGAAATCGAAAATTATCACAAGTTTTAAGGATAAGTTGAAGTAATTTGGTGTTAGAAAGGACTTAGCGAACAAAGCACTAAAGCAAAATAATGAAATTGTATTGATGATGATGATGATGATGATGATGATGGTCCCGCCACATACCCCTACAAAGGTTTGAGCTGGACGAGTTATCTTTAAGATACTTAAATAAGATCAATGTAATCGGTTTTGCAAACAAACGATCCGATTGTATATACAGATATAAAATCCAAAATAAAATTCCATACTGTACAGCAAAAATAAATTGGTAAAATGAACTAAAGAACTGCACCTAGATTTTTTTTAATCAACAGTAGTGATACATGGAGCTCATCAAAAGCTAAACTTGTGAAACCTCTCGCACAGATTTCAAAAGCTCCGCCAAACATCGCCTTCTTTTCACAAACCAATATCGCAATCTAAAACTCACATGTATCTGAACATGGATCATTAGGTTCGACAACCAAACATCAAAACTTGTGTAACCGCTCCGTCGATAACAAAAGTTTCGGAACAACCGCGAGTACAAAATAATCTACCAGAAGGCTTACTACTAATTCAAGAGCATGATTCAACAGTTCGAAATATGCAAGTTTTTAAATAAATTCAAAATCATTCATATCTGTAATCCGCGCGCGATGCTCAAACTTTTGTAGACTACACAAAGAAAGGTTCAAAATAAACTAGTCAATAAATTAAAATCCAGCATCATCATCGAGGCGAACGTTATAGGTTATTAATGCCTGAAGATATAATAAAATCAAAAAATGGTCCATAAAAATCATCCGTTGTTAAAAACTTCGTCAAGATACATGTGTTAACGGGTAAAAAATTGCCGGGTAGCTGTTCAAAAGGCAGCTTTGACGTGTGAAATACATTGTCTCTTAAACTGTGTTAGCGTGACTGCACGTTTGATGTGTGAAGGCATCGAATTGAAAACATTTATACCTTTAAAAAACAAAGAGTTTTGTGAAGCGCCATACAGAAAATAGGGTGTTCTCACATTATCCGCGTGTCTAGTATTAAAATTATGAATATCACTTCCTCTTTCAATTCGATCACACAAATATCGAGGCAGTAAACCATTTATTACTTTAAAAATGAACACCACAGTCAAGTACACTATTCTTTGCTTCACTGACAGCCATTGTAAGGCGTCCAACAGGAAAGTTGAGGAAGTGAATCTATCACATTTTAAAATCAAACGCATTATTTTATTTTGTAAGCGCTGCAATCTCGATATTTGTGATTCGTTAGCCAAGAAAAGGATGGAAGGGCAAAAATCCAGATGAGGAGAGATGATTGATTTATACAAGAGTATTTTGCTACCAATAGTCAAATCGTGTTTTAATCGACAGAGCATTCCATACTTCTTGGCTATTTTCTTGATAACATTGTCAATATGTATGTCAAATTTTAGCTTGTCATCAATAATCACGCCAAGATATTTAATATCGCAGACGCGATCAATTGTCTCATCATCAATTTTAACAGAGACATCCTCATTTACTCGGGTTCGCGAAATTACCATGTATTTTGTTTTATTAATATTCAAATTCAAATGCTTGTATTTCAACCATCTACTTAGAGAGTGTAAATCGTCGTTCAAGCGTGAAACGGCATCTGCTAAATTTTTAGCTGCAATGAATATCACGGTGTCATCAGCAAAAAGATTTATATCACAAAATCGTAAGACTCGTCGCATGTCATTTATATACATAATGAATAAAATATGCCCTAATACACTTCCCTGTGGCACTCCTAGCGTGTTCTCCACGGGACTAGAAACAGAATCATTAAAAGCAGTCCTTTGAGATCTGTCAGACAAATAGCTTTCAAACCAATTGTATGCAGATCCCGAAATTCCAAAGCGCTTGATTGTGCTCAACAATAAGGGCCGAGAAATTGTCTCAAAAGCGCGTTTTAGATCCAAGAACACAGCAACAATCGTATCTTTACGCTCTACATTTTCCTTCCATTTAGCTAATACCAAGTTCAATGCGGTTTCACAAGAATGACCTTCTCGATATCCCGATTGTTCCGGTATCAGCAAGTTATTTCTATTCAAATACTCAAGCAGCTGGCCTTTACTACAAGTTCCAAAATTTCTCTAATGTGTGCAACATATTGATAGGACGAAACTCTTCGGCTTTAATCGTCCCAGCAACTTTTGAATCGGAATCACTAGAGATTCATTCCAAACTTGTGGCACGTGCCCAGTTCGTAAAGATTCATTTATAAGGTCCAGCAAGTTGTGTCCGATGACATCAAAGCAGTCTTGTATTACCTTGGCATTAACATTATCGACTCCAGCCGTTTTCCAATTGAAAAGCAAATATTTTCAAGTTCTTCTAATGTTATTGGGTGAAATCCATCAAATCTACAATTAAAATTAATCGGCTGTTTTATTTCGTCAGGCTCATCAACTAACTCAATTGACTGGTTAATCAGTGAGACACTGTTGACGAAATATTGATTGAATTTATCTGCAATAACTTGTTCTGACTGTTCTAATGTGCCATCGAAGGTTATGGATCGCGGTTTGCTACTATTAGGTTTTAACAAGGATTTCAAAATTTTCCATAACTCTTTGCTGTTGTTTTGATGCTGATCAATTTTCCTCTGAATATATTCGCATCTCGTTTTTTTCAACATATGCGAATATTTATTACGCGCGACCTGATACCTTTTCCAATGAATAGCATTATTACTTCTACAAAATTTTTATGTACAATTTGTCCCTTTTACGTTTGAATCGTAAAAGATCCAGATTGTACCAGCTGTTCGAGTTTTTCAGAGATACATATTTATGTTCTATTAGATTATTGGTACAGGTTTTCAAAACGTCAGTAAGAACAGCTGATTTTTGATCTAACGAACCGACGTTTGATTGAAAATCCACGTTTCTTGCGACAAGACCCGAGATAGCTTGTTTTGAATATTTTCTCCAGCACTTTAATTTGATAAGATCACTATTATTATCACTATTATCATCTACGTTAATTACTAGAGTTTCATGATCGTTTATTTTCAAATCAAAAATCGTTACCGTACTAACGGAATCGAAATTAGAATATACATGATCAATTAAAGTTCTACTGTGCTGAGAAATACGTGTGTAATCGAAGACCTTTTGTTTCAAATCAAAAAAGTCTGCTAACCGTTTTAAATGATTCGAATTATGGATGTCACACCAATTGATATTAAAATCGCCAGCGAGTATATTTAATTTACTAGGATCTATGAATATCTCCAACCAGTTCTCCAAAATTTCAACAAATCGCTGGTCATTTGAACTGGGAGAGTGATATAAAACTCCATAGTTACCCATCTTCATGCCACGTTCAACTGCAATGCCTAAGAACCAGTTACCATCACAAACTTCGTTCAATTGAAGCTTGAATTGAACCGATTCTTTGACATAAATAGCAACACCGCCAGTGTGTCTTGAATGTGATAAACAAGCACCTACACTGTAACCCGGGATACTGTACTGTACGAAAGAATCACTGTCAACGACATGCGTTTCAGATAAAAAGACTAAAAATGGACGTTTATCTTCTACAAGCTGACGTAATGCAACGTAGTTTGTAGAGAGACCTGCAATGTTCAAATACAAAATATCGAATTTATTTACATTCATACTAGAACTTGGTTGCTATTCATTGAAATGCAAGCTGCTCTTTTTGCGATCAACTAATCTTTTATACACTTTGCATTCTGTACTGAATTCTCCGTGTTTAACGTCCAAATTCGTTTTACGTTCTTGATTCATTTTATTACAATTAACACATTTCAATACAGATGACGTGCATTCAGATGTCTTGTGAGGTCCACTGCACTTAGAGCACGCGATAGCGTTTTTGCAATCTGTGCTCATGTGCCCAAATTCTCCACATTGGAAACACCTAAGAATACTAATCTCAGGAACAACAAGGCACCGATCAAACCTTATATTTACTTTCTTCGCGGTCAACAAACAGCTATGACTGTCTTTATCGACTTCAATCACAACGTTGTACTTGTTGTATTTGAAACGAGGATTTTCAAACACCCGTATTACTTTTACATCATTGATAGCGATGTCTCCATTCTGATCTTTTAAAATCTGAATGAAGTCATCGGAGGAAAGTTTCTCGCTCATGCCCATCACTTTTAACCTTGGCACCGATGAGGGAACAACAGCATTGTAATTTTCACCCAACTCGCTTTGAATGCCTTCTTTCACAACATTAATACTATATCCTGTTGCACACTCAGCAATAATAGAGCCGTTTTTCCCGTTTCTAAAGTTACTGATTTTGTGTGTTTTTGGATCTAATTTGGTGGTCAAAAATTTCCGAGTATCATCGCTACTCTGGTTGGACTCTTTCGGTTTTATCACTATAACCGGACGAGCCTTACGAACAACCTTCACATCATTAGCGGTCGTACTTTTGTCTTAGCTTTATTACTACTATTACTTTTCATCCCAGTGCACTTCTTCTTAACAATATCCGCGAAACTAACCTTTTCATTAAAAACATCATCAGACGCGTCGTCTGCTTCCTGAACCTTTCGCTTTTTACCTCTGGGATTAAGTGCCGACTCCGAAGTCGAACGAGATGAACCTTGCATTACATTCATTGCATCTACTTTACTGCGCGCATCAAACTGTAAAATGAACCTTTCATATTTTCCAACTCATTTCCAATTAAATCCTGAAAACCAGAGACTGCATTGTCTAAGGCATTTTGTACCTTTTCCCCAATTGCTCCATCCCGTCTTTCAACGCGATGTTTATCTGAGCAGCAATATTGTCTCGAATACCACCGATCGAATCAGAGAGTGAAGAAATCTTCTTCATCTCTTCTTCCAACTTTTGTGTGTTCGAGAACAGAATATTCTGCTCGCCACAACACTGGCTTGATAAACATTGATCACACTTGAACACAACATTTACATTCTCCGTGACCAGCTTTGCCAATGGTTTGGTCATGGAAGTGCACTTGTAGTGGTACACTTTAGCGCAACCACAACCCGAACAACTCATAGGCAAATCGCTGGGCAGGACCCCATACCGCACTCACTGCACTCAACCATCTCGCTACTACCTTCACACAGCTCAAACGGTACCAATGCAGACGACACAAAACACAAAGAAACAATAAAGGCGCAAAAATGTTACCGGCCGCCAGCTGCTGCTGGGGCAGAAAATCCACAATTAAACGAAAATAACCAGCAGCGACAACCTGTCGGCTAGTTATTTCGATGCAGAAAACACTTGGGCACGCAAAGGAAATGTATTTCCCGCGGCACTTGATCAATTTCACACGTTAATTGATTTTTATTTATCACTGCACTGCAGAAACAAACTACACCGTTCACCGTTTCACCAAATAATTAGGACTTGTACACATAAATATAGTACGAAAACATAATTTCATTCAAGAAACATCCATAAATTACGCAACGCTTAACTGGGAGGGGTTGCGAGATGTATAACGATCCAAATAATTTTTAGAGGATTCATACAAAAAGTGTAAGATAGGGGGGAGGGGTGATGAAAGAGCCAAATTTTACGTTACGTGATTGGTGGATTTTCTTTAAGGAAAATTCCTTTGTTTACGCCACGCGAAACCTGATATATTTTTACCTCTGTAGTTTTTTGTACATAAAAAAATGGTTTTTCGTATGAAAGTGCTAATTAAATAAATATTTTTGGGAAAAACTGATACCGTCATATGGGGGGAAAATGATCATTTGATGTGTCAGTCAAAAGCGCCTAATTTTTTTCATGAAACGGTAGTCAAGAATATTATCCGTTCAAGTAATGTTACCGCTAGGTAGAAAATCGTAGTTTTTCGATTATAATCATGAAAATGTATTTCGTAGAAGAAAGAGAGAGGTAGTCATAAATGACGCTATTTTCGTTTCAAATATTGGCTTCGTAGACTTCTTTACTTAGTAAATTCAACATTCATACAAATAACCTAGTGTATTTTGACGGCTCGGTCATAATTATTATAGTAGAGCTGTCTTGATCAACTTCACCCCAAACCAGATCACTCAAAAAATGTGTGATAATTTAATTTATTTTAATAAATGCAAACGCATTTCAGAAAACTAAAGTTGTTGATTATTGCAACGTATAGCAGTTATTTATTTATTTATTATCAGACTAAGGCCGGAGTGGCCTGTGCTGCACATAAAAGACTTCTCCATTCAGCTCGGTCCATGGCTGCACTTCGCCAACCACGCAGTCTGCGGAGGGTCTGCAAATCGTCCTCCACCTGATCGATCCACTTTGCCCGCTGTGCACCTCGCCTTCTTGTTTCCGTCGGATCGTTGTCGAGAACCATTTTCACCGGGTTACTATCCGACATTCTGACTACGTGCCCGACCCACCACTCGTGGTTCATTCGCCTCCTCCACGTAACGTCCGCCATCTGCACCCCACCATAGATGGTACGCAGCACTTTCCTTTCGAAAACTCCAAGTGCGCGTTGGTCCTCCACGAGCATCGTCCAGGTCTCGTGTCCGTAGAGAACTACCGGTCTTATAAGCGTTTTGTAGATAGTCAGTTTGGTACGGCGGCGAACTCTATTCGATCTATACGATTTCCAGCCACTATGCGCCTCCGAATTTCTCTGCTGGTATCGTTATCGGCGGTCACCAGTGAGCCCAAGTACACGAATTCTTCAACCACCTCGATTTCGTCACCACCGATAGAAACTCGTGGTGGGTGGCTTACATTGACCTCTCTTGAGCCTCTTCCTATCATATACTTCGTCCTCGACGTGTTGATGACTAGTCCAATCCGTTTAGCTTCGCTTTTCAGTCTGATGTAGGCTTCCTCCATCCTCTCAAAGTTACGTGCCATGATATCAATGTCGTCGGCGAAACCAAATAACTGGACGGACTTCGTGAAAATCGTACCACTCGTGTCAATCCCTGCCCTTCGTATTACTCCCTCCAAAGCTATGTTGAATAGCAGACACGAAAGACCATCACCTTGCCGTAACCCTCTACGCGTTTCGAAGGGACTCGAGAATGCCCCTGAAACCCGAACTACGCACATCACCCGATCCATCGTCGCCTTGATCAACCGTGTCAGTTTATCCGGAAATCCGTTTTCGTGCATTAGCTGCCATAGCTGCCATATGCGGCTTTGAAGTCGATAAATAGATGATGTGTGGGCACGTTGTATTCGCGGCATTTCTGCAATACCTGACGTATGGCGAACACCTGGTCTGTGGTAGAGCGTTCACCCATAAATCCCGCCTGGTACTGCCCCACGAACTCTCTTGCAATTGGTGTTAGTCGGCGGCATAAAATTTGGGAGAGTGTGTTCAGCAATGTGATTGCGCGGTAGTTGCTACAATCCAGTTTATCGCCCTTTTTGTAGATGGGACACACGACACCTTCCATCCACTCCTGCGGCAGAACCTCATCCTCCCAAATCTTGGTAATGACCCAGTGCAGCGCTCTAGTCAGTGCTTCACCACCGTGTTTAAACAGCTCTCCTGGTAGTTGGTCAACTCCAGGGGCTTTGTTGTTTTTCAGCCGGCCGATCTCCTCCGGGATTTCCTGGAGATTCGGAGCCGGAAGTCGCATGTCCTGCGCGCGTGCTCCTAGGTTCATTACCATACCGCCACCGTTGTCTGCCATATCGCCATTCAGGTGCTCCTCGTAGTGCTGCCGCCACCTTTGGATCACCCCGCCGCACAGTGGGATGGTTTTGAAAAAAGTGGGACGTTGGTATTATCGGCGAAACTATTGATTGGAGACTTTTGACGTGTTCTGAAGGGTGTCTTTATTTTTAGAGCATTTTATTTTAAGAGTAAGAGAAATTGACTTAAAAGGGTGCACCCCGAGAAATTTTTTTTTTTTTTTTTTGATAAAATTGTTCATATTGTATGGAGACATTGTAGAAATGACAATTTCAAGACACTTTGTCGAAGACACCAACTTTTTATCTCTGAAGTGGAAAAAGTTATAGGGGTGCAAAGTTAGTAACTACTTAAAATTATTTTTTTAGCTCTAACTTTTTTATTTAAATTTTTACATTTTTACAATGTTCTACAAAGTTTTAGGTGTTTCAAAAAAACATTTTGTCATAGAAGAGTGCAAATCGCTATCTCTTCATTTTAAGGAGCTATATCAGATTTTATAGTTTTTTAACACTATTTTTAATCGGGTATACCTTTCAGGGTAGCAGGTTGTAGCAGCTGTTATTTATGTCATCAGCTTCAGTAGCTCTTACTCTTTTGTTAGATATATAAATCATAGGTGGATTCATAAAAATATTCCGCAAAATGCACATCAACTTTTTGATTCTTATTTTGTTTCTCCGTGCATAATTTAGTTATCATTATTTTTTCCACCTTTGGATCACCCCACGCTCGTTTATAAGAAGGTTCACGTTTATGTCCTTACACATATCGGGCTGTGGCACGTGGCCCTTACGTGAACGGTTCAACTTCTCATAGAACTTTCGTGCGTTATTAGCAGTACGTATAGCAGTATAGCAGTATAGCAGTACATGTTTTGAAAATATTTGCTTCGATTTAAAATGTAAACACTTATTGTTATTGCATGTTTTGTCTTAAAAATGATCATCTTCCCCCCAGATGACGGTATGTATAATGTTTAATAGAAATTGTTAGAGGATTTCGAGTACATATTTGAGGAATTTGTGGAGGATTTCGTTAAAAGGAATTTCAAAAAAGTGATGTAATCGCCAGACAAATATAAATGAATGGCAGCGGCAGTAGTGCCGCTTGCTCTTAGGATCAATCAGGTGGGCCCCGACTAAACACAATATAGTTTAACCTATACTAATTTTTTATTATTTTTTCAATTCGAATTAACTTTAACCAAAATTAAACTAATAAGCATTGCGCACCCGAAGAAAAGCGGGAAAACTATTCCCAAGCTAGAAAAAAAAATTAAAAAATATTTTCAATGGTGAAGTTATCTTACAATTATTTATTGAAACTAGCTTTATGTACCCGGCCTTGCTCGGAATTGCCAGTTTGGTTTGCAGTTTTCTTTTACAATCGGAAAATGATAATACCAATAGATCAACAGGGTAATTGTGTTTACTTATTCATACTTTATCATTTGATTAAAAGAAGGCTTTTGGAAACATTGACTGATTTTGAAGAAGGGATCTTGGGTTTGAAAGGTCTTATTCCGGGAAAACGTCTATTTCTAAAGGAAAAACATTCATCGATGCCATATTCGGGCAACGCATATTTTTAAAGAAGGGATCACACCCACCATTGCCTTATTCCGGGCAAATGCCTACTTTTGAAGAAGCAATCACATCCACCATTCAGAAGGAAACACATTAATCATTGCTTTTCACTGGGCATACAATTATTCCGATGAACAACAATACCCAATCCCAATACCCCCCCCACATCCCATTCCAAAAGTCCCTTCCAGCCTCTCTATAATAGTTTCCTTTGGGTAGGGATTACGTGCTTACGCGTTTGGTTTGAATTGACCTATGCGATAAAAAGGTATACTAAACTGTTCGTTTAATGAATATACCCTCTCTCTCATTCAGCTATGGCACTTATACCCAGTCTGATATAGTCTTCCTTAGACAGAAAATATGGGTTCCAAATTCGATCGATAAATGGGTACAGAAGTCATGCTGAATTGATCGATAACTAAACAATACCCCCTGTCCCACACCCTCCCCTTTTTTTAAAATTACTTAACCACATCCACTAAACTCGCTTCCTTAGGACAGACAATATTTGATACAAATTTGGTTCAAATCGGTCATGAGGCTCAGGATTTACATTGGATTGATTGATTGCTAAACAATACCCTCCCCCCATACCCTCCCTCTTTTGTAAAGAACACCTCTCCTTCTACACCCTCCCTCTTTTCCAAAGAGCATGCCTAACCCCCTATCGTTCCCTTCTTAAGATAAAGAATTTGTGTTCCAAATTTGGTCGAAATCGGCCAGGGGTTCAGAGTTTACACTGCGTTGATCGATAATTAAGCAATACCCCTCCCCCCATACCCTCCCCTTTTTCAAAGAGCATACTTAACCTCCCTATCGTTCCCTCTGTAAGATAAAGGATTTGTGTTTCAAATTCGGTTGAAATCGGCCAAGGGGTTCAGAATTTAAACTGAGCTGACCGATAACTACCCACAACCTCCTCCTTTTCCAAAGAGCATGCTTAGCCCCCTATCGTCTCCTTCTTAAGATAAGGTAATTGTGTTCCGAATTTGGTCGAAATCGGCCAAGGGGTTCAGAATTTAAACTGCGTTGATCGATAACTAAGCAATACCCCTCTGCCCCATACCCTCCCCCTTTTCCAAAGAGCATGCTCAACCCCCCTATCGTCCCATCCTTAAGATAAAGAATTTGTGTTCAAAATTTGGAACATACATACAAACATTGAGTTTTATATATATATAGATTAGTGATAAAGTTCACTTTAATTTCTGAGGTTTAATTTTTGTTCCTGAGTTACAGCCAAATTTGTGAAAAATATTCATGAACACCACATGCATGCGGAAAATTATCACATGTTCACATTTTTTTCTCATTGTGGTATTATGCGGCTCTGAAAATTAATTAGCCTTTTGCTCAAGCTGTTGCCCTTAGACTCTTTCCAACAATTTTCTCCCACAGTTTTTCTCATTGTCCAGCTGAAATGAGAATTAAGTATTTAAAAGCAAGTAATTATACAGAATACAACGACGGATAAAACTTTTCCTCCAAAGTCAGCGTCCTCCATCAACGAAACCGGCACACATTTTCGTAGTTTGGTGAAAAACTAATATTACCATGACGGCAGTACTAAAAAAATTCCAAAAGGGTCGTTAATAGATTACGTACTGACTAGTGATGATATTTCTGGGTACCGAAGATCATTCATAGTCTATGCAACTGGAACCACAAAAAATCGCCAATTTCATATTGATTGTTGGTAATAGCTATTCGTTCGGTCTCAAAACCAAAATATTAGCTCTGGTACCTTATTTTATTTCGAGGAAAACTTGTGCAGGGTTAACACACGCCTAAATAGTATTTGAATCTAAGTATAGCCAACTGTTCATTTTTCCATTTCTTCCCCTTAATAAACATTCTGTGTCTGTGACAGTAAAGTTAAAAATCGATTTTAAAAAGGCAAACAAATTTCGATTAACATAAAATCATTCGTTTTCGAAATTTATGTTAACCGGTAAAATGATGAAACCCATCCACGTAAATAAAAACCCCAGAGTATAAAAGGTTTTTTTATAAACAAAGTACAAATAATTTACACTCGATCTTCATCGTCATTAGCTTGCACTTCATTTGCTTCCATTCGAGTTCAAAACATCAACAATTCAAGCCCCAAATCGAGTTCCCCATCTACCGTTCCCAAATACCATCCCAGGGAAATGACAACAATTTGCTTTCATCGGAAAGGGCAAACATACAGACCACATTTAATCAGTACCATGAATGCTCCCAGGTGGAAAACCTATCAACTGGCTTGAGAACGTGCAGAAAAGGGCTTTACTCGCTCAACTTTCATGCAAATTTTATACCGTTTGAAATCAATTTAGAATAGTTTTGCTTCGGTAGTCGCTTGTCATGCAGATGGATTCCGGAGGGATCTACGACACAACTGAGAATGTTAAGCTCCGGATGCTGCAGGGCACCTTTGTGTTCGACCAAATGAACCAATATTGGAAAGGTCTTCCATGAAATGAGGTGGAAACGAAACAACAGTACCAAAATGTTGTTGGGCATGTTTTAACAATTCAAGCTCTACAAGCAGTGAAACCGAACATGGAATCATCAGAGTTTCAACCTACTGAATGTTTTTGTTCATGATATTAGTTTTCCATAGAATTGTCAAATACAAACTGAAAGACAGCAAGGAAAATCAGTGTTTTTGACTCAGCTAACCATGTTTTGCTTCCATTTTTTTTATTTAATTATTTTCGCCGTATCAATTAACCACTTTCTAATATTCAAAACCATTATACAACATTAGAACTCAATTCAAACACAATTCCATAACAATCCCTTCACTATAGGCTTCTTGCCACAATTTTCGATCTTGCACTAAAAGGAAACCCAGAATGGAACAACTATTAAATTAAATCAGGCGGCCAACTTATGTTTGTAATTCTCATGTTTGCCTTTTCCAACGATTTAATTCGATTAGTCAGGAATTTCTCCCAGAGGCTAATCTCGCAATCAAACAACACCCTTTCGGTGGAAAAGGTTAGGCTCGCAAAAATGGTTTAATGGAGCGTTTCAATGTTAATGAGATTCGACAAAAGGGTTACAGTCACCCTCAAAATTGAGCGTACAGTATGGATTGGTTGACTACATTCGAAAATTTCAAAGGAAATTAAATTATTAGCTCGGTTGTTTTTAATGCATTTCAATATTCATCCCTTCCTTTAATGTATGTGTACATAAAATTGTTTAATTTTTTTCTCTAAAGTTCATTTATTTGAAAATAATCTCAAAATACGCCTATTAGATGTGACAAAATTGAGCGTACAGCTAATGTTTTTCTATAAAATTTCTTATTATAAACACGATTAATGTTTAATATACCCGTAACGCTGGGTAGACACCTTTACGTGGTGTGTTACGGGGTAAGATCTACCACGGTCACATTGCCAGCTACAGGCAAATCCTGACCCAACGAATACCTTCCCAATATCCAACTCCGTGGTACTTGGTTGTCGCTGATGGAAGAGCCTCTCTTTAAGTATCACATCAACATTTCCTTTCCCTCCCCTAGTTGCGGTACAGATGGGCGTAGTACGGAATAGTAATCCTCACGCTTTTGTAATTTTTGTCTTAGATTGAAATCAAGGACTACACCTACCTTGATTTCTGATAGCAATCTGGACAGTAATTTCAAAAGAAACATGAGTTTTACTCAAGGTTTTACTCCACTTTTATTTTTTCATTAATTTGGAATTCGAATAATTTCTTATTTTCGTATAATTATTTCCTCACTTTTCCATATTTATATGTTCTATATTTAATTAATTTCATAATGTCATATTTTTATACACCCATATTTTCAAATTTTGCTATTTTTTTATCTCCATATATTTTTTTATGTTTATGCTTTCATAATTTCATTATGTTGTATTTTTATGCTGCCATACACTGCTGACTTATACTGACTGCCATACACTATTTTTGACTTATATATTTTCATATTTGTATTTATATATTTTTCAAATATGTATTCATACTATCACGTTCTCATTTTATCATTTATTCATATTTTCCTATGTTCAAATTTTTATATTTCCATTTTATCTTGTTTTCATATTTTTGTTTCTTCGTGCGTTCATATTTTTATATGTTTATGTTTTCATTTAGTTATATTTTCATAATCTTTATATTCATATATTTTTATTTTCATATATTAATTTTTTCATATACATTTATATTTTCATACTTTCGTTTTCTCATATTTTCATTTTTATAGTATGTGAATATAATAGTGTGAAAGAGTGAAGTTATTTTCATATTTCACACTTTTTTATTCTTATGCTTTCATGTGTTATATTCTCATAATTTTGCTTGTTTCAATGTTTACTTCTTATATTCCATATTTCAGTTATATAACATATTTCCATATATTCATGATTTATATTTTCATATATCCATATTGTCATATTTTGATATTTTTATTTACTATCATATTCATTATTATTTATATTATCAAATGTTCATATTATTTTTTTAAATATTTTCATATTCTCATATTTTCATATATACATATTTTGATCCCTTCATATTGTCACATTTTCTAATATCTATTTTTCCACATTTTCATTAAAATATTTATTAAAAATTTACTAAAATACGGAAAGATCGAGAGGGCATCATTTGCCTAAGACGTTATTACCTGACAAAATTTTAATACGTTCGATGATCAAACTTTAAAAAAACGGGAGGAACTGACAAGATACAAAGGAAAAGTAACATTTCCAATACAATAGAAGAAACATATTTATTTTAATAATTTTTACCATTTGTATTTTTATAATTTTTGACACACGGTGATCTAGTGACGCTGATTTCTTGAAGCTGAGGTCCTTCGGTCAGGGACACTGTGAACTATTTTTCAAATATTGTAATCCCAATCTAAATATTTATATTTTCTTTTCAGCTGAAACAAGTGTTGCTGGTGAAGTTTGTTTCACACCAAGGATCAATTTGCTCTCCTTTGATTTTCATTAATTTCTACGTTTTTATATACACTGATTCTTAATATTCCCATACATTTTCTCAAATTAACATTTATAAACAATCTTCTTGTCATAAACGATTTACCTAACCAAATGACAATTATCTTCACTTTCAGAAACATTGGGTGCTGACGTAGATGCTGAAGACGCATCACATTACATCACACTCTAATATTACTGCAATTTATTATTTCAGTTATATGCTGCAGAATGCAAAATCAATGGAATTGTTTTGCCAAAATCTATTCATTCATATTACATTAAAGAACAAAACATCACCTTTTACAATATCAATACTAATAAAAATATAATCACGCTTTTTCGCCAAGAAAAGCACCCCTCAATAACCCATCCAAATTCCAACTCCAGATACCTATGAAGGTCGCGCGAGTTCTCCGCATCTTCTTAAGTAGGTATCTAATCAACACTTCCCACCCAAATCCCCACTGATCGTAAGGACCTGGCCAGGTGTTGAACAAAGGGATCGTTGAATGAAAAACATGCCAAGCCCCAGGCTGTTTTTCTGGCGCATCTAACGTCCCTATCGACAGCCAACCCAGGATAGTGTGCGGTCAGATATGCTATGCTATGCTATGCTATGCTATAAACACGATTAATGTTTAATAAACAATTTTAATATTGTTTTTTCATGATTATATTTATAATAATAAACATCCGCTACTTAAACATTCAATGTTTTGAAATTAAACCATGTTTTGGTCAAAATGGCGAACAAGTGAGAGGTAAGAACATTGCTCTTTAACAATTCAATGCCTGTGGGCAAAATAAATGCTTAAATTTGTATGTTTAACCGGCATCGCATCTTATATGTGATAAATAATCGAAATCGAGCGAGACATACGATTAATTTGTCAAAATTCAGTCGGTAAATGATGAAAACAGATGTAAACATACAGAGAAAACGACAAATGTTAGGAATGACATAATTCAAATTTAGTATGTCTTTAACTTAAATTTGTTTTAAAGCTCGATTTTTGTCTCAGGTCTATCATTAAGAGTAATATTATTGAATCCAATCATTCACAGTCAAATTCTAAAAGTACAAGGTGCATGTTAAGGTACCGAACATAAAAACAGCTTTTCAATCCCGTAGAGCATTTCTGATTGAATATTGAAAAGATAGCTTGAAATCGTAATTTCATAATTAAATTTGGATTGAACTCCACGGTCTGTTACCATAAGGGATACAATTGGATGATTTCCATGTGGCGAGTAAAAATAAACTTATTTAATGATAGCAGCAGCAGATAGGCAGCTTATTTAATGATATCTTGGTGAATTTAAATGATTCAACCAAATTTGTTCCTACGGTGACTGAGCCTTCAAATATAAAATGACATCTTATAATGTATCCGTGGGCTGCTCTTTTATTAATATTATTATTAATGAGTGTCCTGAGCTTATAAGCTACCTAATCATCGACTTTTAAATAAAGTTATACTTAATTTTAAATATGCCGTTCCCAACATTTGTCGTTTTCTCTGCATGTTTACATCTGTTTTCATCATTTACCGACTAAATTTTCCCAAATTTATCGTATGTCTCGCTCGATTTCGATTATCTATCATATATAAGACACGATGACGGTGAAATCCATATCTTAAAGCATCTATTTTGCCCAGCAGCATTGAATTGTTAAATAGCATTGTTTATACATCTTACTTGTTCGTCATTTTGATTAAAATATGGTTTAATTTCAAAACATTGAATGTTTAAGTAGCGGATGTTTATTATTATAAATATAATCATGAAAAAACAATATTAAAATACATTAATCGTGTTTATAATAAGAAATTTTATAGAAAAACATTAGCTGTACGCTCAATTTTGTCACATCTAATAGGCGTATTTTGAGATTATTTTCAAATAAATGAACTTTAGAGAAAAAAATTCAACCATTTTATGTACGCATACATTGAAGGAAGGAATAAATATTGAAATGCATTAAAAACAACGGAGCCAACAATTAAATTTCCTTCGGAATTTTCGAATGTTACATCTAATTCATGCTGTACGCTCAATTTTGAGAGTTACTGTAAGTTTGCCATTCAAGAATGGGCTATATAGTGCATAAAATATATTCAGTGATTCGGAAACCAGGAGGGCTTAATTGCAGCATTTCACTACTCATTAGGCACACCATATATTTAGGAAATGGAGGAAAAATATTGCATATTAACAATATGTTCAAATCACACAATGATCTGTCCTTCTTTAGGTTTTACAATTCGTGTTTAAGTGGTAAAACGGCTTTTTTTTTCATACCAAGGAATGAGTGCTTTAATGATCATTACAGCACTCAAATATTTTTTATATAGGGGAACGGTTCGGCACTATATCCCATAGCTCCTATTTCCATCCCATCAAAAACAAAGCAATGAAAAGGAATTTGGTTTGTTTCTTATTTTTGTGATTTTTTTCACCAGTGAGCACGCATTTTAGCAAAAAGAAGCGACGAGATTGTGCAAAAAAGAAGATGATATTTACAGCAAAAAAAGAGTACGGTTATTCACAAAAATGAATTAGTTTACGCCTTGAAAGGCAAAATGCGTGAAAGGTACCAGTTATTTCTTATCGAAAAGGCTTAGAAAATCCTTGACAGATACTCCAAAACAATTCATAATGAACCACAGGCGAAGAAAGTTACAGGCTTACAATTTTATTTTAATTTTATTTTTGTGGCAAAAGTGGGTCAATAACGTAATAAAATCGGGGGTAGACAAAATCGGTAATATACAAAATCGGAGAGTGACAAAATTGGGTCAACACTGTACCCCGTTAGTAAACTTGTGTGTAAGCTCTCATGATTGCCTTCCTGTGATATAATTCGATTAGTCAAGAATTTCCCCTGCAGGCTAATTTTAAATCCACACGGCACTCTTCCTTTGGAAAAGGTTCCGCTCGCAAATATGATTCCAAGAATCATTTTAATTTTAATAAGATTAGTCCAGGGGGTTCAGCTTTCCATTTAAACGAATCAATGACAAAAGGTAGAAAGACAAAAGGTCGAAAGGACAAAAGGCCGACTGGCAAAACGTCGAATTGACAAAGACAAAAGGTCGAAAAGACAAAACGTCGAAAGGGACACAAGGTTGAAAGAAACAATAGATCGAAAGGAACCAAAGGTCGAAAAGGAAAAAAGGTTGAAATAAACAAAAAGTCGATCAAGAACAAGTTGATGAGAAATTTGTAAAATTCGTCTCATCAATTAATATTGAAGAAAGAGCAATTTTTTAAAAATGAATAATTACACACTGTTGTTTATCTATATGTATATCTAAAGAGATTAAAGAGATTGTTTATTTTAAAAAATAAATAAAACCTGTACTGTCCAAGATTGATTCTCTTCGTTTCAGTTTCTTATCTATTTCGACCTTTTGTTCATTTCCCCTTTCTGTCCCTTTCGACATTTTGTCTCTTTCGACCTTTTGTTCCGTTCTACGTTTTGTCCTTTTCGACTTTTTATCCAGTGAATAGCTATAATAAAAAAATAGTCCTATGATTTACAAAGCATTGAATTCGATAGCAAAGTAAATGTTGGAATAATGTACAGCAGAAATTGTTCACTAGCTGGTAAGGGTATGCGATAACACATATTTTCCTGGCGAAACGAAACGTAATTCAGAATTACTTTCGAGACTTCGAAACGAAATGAAATCGAGGGTTCCGGGTCCCGGGTTCGGCCTTTTTGCCTCACATTGCCTGGCACCCCGGAAAACGTTCTGCATTCCATGATAAATCTGTAAAGCCTGGAGATTCAAAGAAATCTGTAACAGATCTGAATAATTTAGGGAGTATAGGGAACTTGAGCCTACTGAAGTTGAGGATCTTGAGGGTCTACTGAAGCTACAAAATGAAGGTAAATTTGAGTATCTAAACAATTTTCGCTATATTAAAGAATACACAGTCAGTTTTTATTTATACAGCTCAGCAAAATAAAGAACATGCTTCCGTAGAAAAAGTAAACTATTTGCTATGTTTCAGAAATAAAACGTCACAATTCTCGGCAAAATATCGTTTTGACTCAAATCCCGAACATGACTCATATTCCGAATACTGGCGTTTAAGCGCCTCAAAACTAAAGTTTTTATCGATGAGGATCAAGATTACAAAAAAAATGCAAGCTTCTATGAATAAAATTACATAAATAAGGCCAAAATGGTCATTTCAAAGCGAATATTTGAAATATGAGTCATGTTCGGAATTTTAGTCAAAACGGTACGTGTTAGCTGAAAGCCAGGAGATGATTTGACAACTCAATCGAGACTGCCTGTTACTATTTTGTCGGTAGCTCTGACGAGGTGGTCGCCAGTGTAACCAAATTAATTTGGTACAGAATCTTCCTAACAGTTTGTTTCAAAACTCAGGTTATCTTCATTTCCATTCATTATTTATGTAAGAGAACCAAAAGATTCAAACACAAAATATTTCACTTCAAAGTATATGACTGTTAGAACAAACAATGAATATAATGCTTAAAACCAACAATTATAAATCTTTGCAGACCTTAATGCATAAGCCTTGAGCTATTAAATATAAAATAATTTTATGCCAACAACAGGGCTGGGAAAAATAAAATTTTCGAAAAATCGAGAATGATCAAACTCACCGGTGATTTTACTTTTAAATTATCAAGTGATTAAAACTCGCCAGCGATTAAGAATCGTTTGAAAATCGGATCTTGATTTGAAGCTTTTACCGTTACATTTTGAACTCTTTTTCCTTACTAGCATGAAGCTATGACGCCAAATAGAAGATAAAACGGGACTGTTGACAATTAGCTATTATTAGTGAAGATTAATGATTGAATGAAAATTCTGTGTTTATTATCGTTTGAATACAAAATTTGAGAAGTTGTCGCCGGCGACAACTCGCCTACTGTTTTCACGTGAGAAGTTTTCACATGAAAATTGCAATCATGATCGTCTGATAATGATTAAGCACAACACTGGCCAACAAACTCGAACGCAGACATTTACGTTTATTGCTAAATATTAACTTTTAAATCTAGCAGCACATCCAAAGTAATAACAAACTGCCCTACGGAAAACGCGCCGCACCGGTACGTTTGTGACAGAAAATCGATACAATTTTGAAGCATTTGAATAATCTGGATTCGAACGATCTAGAAAATGTGAGAAAATTCTAGATTTCCATGATGGAATTAAAAATAACTGAAGGTAAAAGTTTAGGTCATGACAATCATCTCAATCGGAATGATCTGAATCAGTTCCAGAATCTGAAATAAATGAGATTTCAGAGAATGGCATTCGAATGCCTCAAATCTGAAGCTACTAATTCAGGAAAATTTCCGAAACATCACTATCTTCATTTCACTGTTTTGAAACAATGGTTGTTCAAACTGAATACACCCGACCCGATTCTTTTTTACACGGATTATTTTCAAACGATTTTTTTACACGGCTTTGTTACCACGGATTCTCGAAATAAAACGGATTTTTTGCATGTTTTTTTGAAATAGTACGGATTTTTTTTTACACGAATTCTCGAAATAGCACGGATTATTTTTACACGGATTTATTTTACACGGAACGCATCCACCATATTAACAAAGACCCGGTTACTTTTTTACACGGATATTTTTTGCACAGCTTTTTTTTACACGATTTCTCGAAATAACATGGATTTTTTTGCACGGATTTTTTTCACACGGCACGCATCCCCCGTGTAAAAAAATAATCGGGTAGATTAGAGTAGTGAGGAATATTTCGCTTATCGAAAAGTTTCCTCAACTTGAGCACAGATCGAATAGTCGCCTAGTAATACATTGCATATTATAGGGTAAAACGACCTATTATGGATGGGTTGTTATCAAAAAATCTTTAAAAATGAACTGTTTGTCTTTTTTCACATTGCAGCAGTCAAATAGGATGTTCATTAACTCTAGTTTCGTAAATATTACGTCAATTGTGCTAAACGTATGTTGTTCTGATTTTATCACAATAAAAACCAACTACCGCAATAATAGGACGCAGTTTCCTATCGTTGCGATATTTTTTAAAGGTCAGCCCTATTGTTGCGGTATTGCCTGTATTTCTTATGGAGAGCGATACCACAACAATAGGACCTTAGCACTACCGCAATAATAGGCTCAAAGGACACAATTTTTTAATCAAAAACGTTGATTTTTCATCATTTCGAATGAAATTTTGTCAAACAAAAGGTGTTCTAGTGTTTAATTCGAAGAGTTTTAGCGGATTCACAACCATTATTTATGCTAGTATATCCAGGATGGACTATTTTAACACTACCGCAATGTTAGGACATACCACAACGATAGGACGTTTTACCCTACTTACACAACTCATTCAACTTGAATAAAAAACAGAGCATACCAAAACGACGAGATGTACAAATGATGTTTACGTCACTTAACAATATTATTTAAATCAACATATATGCATTACGTTTTATACTTGAACACTATCAACATAACATCGGATAAATTTTCAAGTGAAAAGTTAAAAGCGTTTCTGTTGAAGAAAGTGAAGGAATTTTTATATAAGCACCAGTTGTGGTACTATTCTTAATTTTGGTTCCTTATTTGGCAAATCCCATTGTTTTCCTATGGGACTGGCCAAATTGGGACCACTAGTCGACAACTGGTGCAAAGGACGTCAACAATTAAGCAAAATCAATTTTTACAATTATGCTTTGCTTGTTTTGGTGGAAATCAAAGGTGTATCGTATCATATGATTATGCTTTATCGATATGAACTTGGTTTGCGGTGATTTGATTGGCCATTTGGCATATAAAGCACTAGTGCGACAACTGGTACATCTAGCCTATAATAAGAATATAAACATCTATAAAAGCTGAATCTTTACACTCTCGAATAGATTCTATCTATCTACTGATATGTACCAATTTATGTACAGTGATTGTTGTTCCAATCGTCGACAAGTTAAATTTCACCACAGCACTCAATCTGCATTTCAACAATTCTTCATCAGACCGTGACCTAGCATGGCATTGAACTCATGGATGCTGCCTGTGCTAGATGCTGGGGTAGTCATATAGTCCCCAAGCATATTGCAAAAAAAAGAACGTGCCCAGAAATAACAGGAAAAAGGGAAACAAGAAAAAATAAAACAGTCGCTTGGGTAAATATTTGCATGAAAAATAGCCGAACGGGATCCGGTGGGAAGCAGAAAGCAACAGAATCCAAGTCAAATCTGGAAGCTTCCAAACCATACATGAAGATGACTTTGTTGGCTAGCAAATCGCATGACAGTATTCACATATACTGGAAAATTCCTGATTTGTTCTTTTCGTCATATTGACATACAGGTTTTGTCTTTCTCGTAATTTCTTGGCTAAGACAAAGTACAGCGGTTCCATAATTGAAAATTACCAACAGCACATGGAAATATAAAATACTGATTTTGGATAATTCGACAATTAAACCCAAATTAATCCACCTCGCGGTGAAGATGCCTCTCTCGACTCAATCGTTTGGTTTCACCTTAGTATGATACACATCATAAATAATTGCCTGCATTACGGCTGTTGCAAATGCTGTATAGCGAATCAACCAACCATTTTCTTAATAACTTTAGAACGCAATGACCGATCGGGATATTCAATATTGATCAACTAGGGTTTATCCTTCGTCGAATGCAACTTGTCGGTTAAGAATTACTATACGAAAAAGTGGCTGTTTTTCGGCTTTCGTTTGCACACACACACATACATACGGACTGACAGACATTTGTTTAGTTCGACGAGCTAATTCGATTGGTATATTACATCACCTCCGTGACTTCTATGAAAAGTTCGATTTTGGAGTAGCCTTTCGGCACAACTTTGTTGTAGGTAAGAGAAAGGCAATACTAATATGTTAAAAAACCAAACCAAACAAATCAATCTACGAGTTGTTTTTCCCAGAATTCAGAAAATCTCCATCTAAAGCTGGCATTTGGGACTTTCAGCTATGATTCTAACACTGCATGATGGACTACGCCGGTCACTATTAAATCACAAAAGATGAAATAATAGAAATACATTAGAATGTATTGTTATAAACCATTCATTGAATAGTAAATCAAGTTAAAGTCCACCCACATGCCTTTTACTTATTTTTTTTTTAAATAGTTGTTCTTATGTATGGCGACATTTGGTACACCCACCCTATGTACAGAACAGCTGGATTTTGGTTGGTACATCATGGACAATGTGGTCGATATGCAGACTATCTATAGTTTTCTTCAAAATCTTCAATTTTCATCAAATTCTAATTCTTTTGTTTTTTTTCTTGTTGTCTCTGTCTCTCAGTTCCATAGAGCTTGGTAACTCTGGCCATCCGGACGATGCTCTCAGTCAAACCACACCTTGAGCGGGACGACACACCACACCGTACCTGACGCCAAACGCACGGATGAACTTATGTTATTCCCTAATCCCGAATCCTAAGCTCCTCCCATCCTTAAAAATGTAAATATAACCTCGAGTAACCATGAGTACGTTGGCTTTTATACCTCCATTACTATATTAATAATAAGATGATATTGATTGTACATATCACAATGAATCGTGGCTTCGTTAAGTGTTATACATGCCTGAACCTATAAAATAAACGATTCTGGGGAAAATAAATGCAAAAATGATAAGTTGTCTGGCAAACCTCACAGTTAATAACTGTAAAAGTGCCTAAGAAACACTAAGTTGTAAAGTTGTACAGTAAAGATTTTGTGAGAAGAATGTAATGCCTACACAAGAGAAGAAGAAGCCGTACATATGTACAATCTCCTTCATATGCGACGTTAGTTTTTATTTTACACAAGAATGCCAGACTCTCCGAAACAACCGATACCAATTAGTAGTAAGCAAACACCACAGTTTGACCAATTCACAGGAACGGCATCGTTCGTTCATCAATTCATTCGCTTTTACACACACACCACATGGATCATTGATTGCGGTACCAACTCTGTGAATCCACGTACACAAACTGGATAACCATCACCATTCACACCCCCTTGATCCTTTACAGCTGAACACGGATGTAATGATTGTTAAATTATTATTTCTATGCACCAACCAAGCTGTTGTGCAGTAAATAGTCTCTGCTCACATCATTCCTGCAACTTCGCCTGCATTAAGTAGCATTTATCTGAAAAAAATCTTCTTAAATTGTATAACTTTGGACGTTTACGGCTTGCTCCAACAATCACAGACTGTTGTCGTTTAAAGTTTTATTTCTACTCTGAAAACCATCAAAAACTACCGTCAACAAGTGTTTTTCAATTTGTTCTCTCAGTCGCTCACATCGCCATTCATACCTTTTCCTTGCATCAAACGCAGCGACACATCATATCAAATAGAACCCCGAACTGAGACTGAATCGGCACGGCATTCGATTCAGGATGTTTCGAACCGGTTCCATCTCGCATAAATGAACCTTTTGGGTCGGTTTGAAGAGCGCCTGCGCTTTTATAAAGTAACTTCGGTAGGGTTCAAAATTGTATTCATTTTGCGATTTCCGGCATACCGACCTATTTCCTAGTCGCAACTTGTTGATTTTGCATACCTATGCCGACCGGCTCTTGACAATGCTAATAGTGGAGATGTAGAATGATTCTCACTGCAAAAAATGTTAAACCTCAAGCAGAACACAAATGCTGAAGTCTGGCACTGCAGTCCTTCCAGTGAACAGAACTACATTTATGATATTTCACGGTTGTGGTCGTTTTTTCCACTTTCAGTTTCGAGGAGTTGAATTTTTAATATTAGTGATCATAGTTTTACAATGCATTTCAATAAATGATTTATACAAAAGCCATTGATGTTGTGAGGAGGGTTGTTGGCGACTGCACAATTTCCCAAGGGATGATTCATTCTTATTCCACGCTCGATGTCTTCTACACGCAAGAAAATTGACTCCTTAAATGTATGTGTAATTTCTCATACTTTTCTAAAAGACGCCTTCCCATTAAATTTATTTGATTCTAATGATCACCATACGTTCGGCACATACCTTGTATTTGAAAAACTACTGAATTAAATGACTAATTGAAAGTCCCCCAAGCATTCACCGACCAACTCGACAACCATCAGAAACGATCATCAAGTTGATGACAAGATGGTGAAAAATGGCGTCCCGGGAAAATTTTCACTTGAGTGCGTTAAATCTACGGTTTCGTATCGTTTGCGATTCATTTTTGTTTGATTTGGTAAGTTGCTTAATCTGATCATAACAAAGGACGGTTCGAGTTTTATTTGTATAATTTGTAATTATAGGTGCCGCTATTTGGATACGTCGAAGCAAGTCAATCGGAGTCATCGTTTGAATCTTCTGTACCACCATGCACTCCTGCTCTGGCAAACAGTTTTCCATCCGGAACAAGAAAACTGATGCCAATGTCGAAGCACACAACCGTACGTCCCATCGTCAAATTCAGCAGCGTCTAGAAGCTGGGCTAAAAGCCAAACACAACCGGAACTCGCAGAGGACGTTTGGGAATTGATCGGCTCATTTGATCACCACAGGCATTGTTAAATTTACTCACACTTAAAATAGATCGCCGAATTCGGTAAAATTTTACCGAAATCTCAACAGCAGAACTGTTCGGCAAATAATTTAACTGATTTTCAGTGATTTTGACAGTTGAACAATGGAAAAAATCACAAAAAATCTGTAAAATAATTACCGAACAGATCTGCTGTTGAGATTTCGGTAAAATTTACCGAATACTGTGAAATGAGATAAGTGTGTTCCGTGACACGGAAGCACCATTTGCCCACCAGTTTTCTTTTCGCAAAAATATGTTGCTTCACCCGTTGGATGTCTCGCTGCTATTGTCTATATGCAATCAAGTACAGGATCGGCAAAGGTCACTAATGATGTAAACAAACATTAAATAAATAAATTATATGTCGTCTATTATATTTGTAGTTTCGTTTGAAAAAAAAAATCAAATTTTCCAATAATAAACCAGAATAAACACAAAAATCCAGCGATTAGAATCATTTTCCTTACGCATATACTCCATAAACTGAATTTTTTAAAAGTATGTGTTAACTTTATAGATTATATTTTGTTAACCCATGTATTTAATAGAAATGCATACTGGCGATAGTTCATTAATATCACACATACTTATCATGAGTACAACCCCATTGCAAAAATCCATGTGGGTTGGCACATGAATTGAATGACCTTTTTTGCTTGAGTGTATATTACCGACAAAACAAATCCATTATTCAACGGGTAGACACTATAAATTAACTTGACTTTTATGTTATATAATTAAGACACGACAAACAATAACTTGTATCAGTGAGGAGAATGGACCGAAACTTCATCTCTGTGTAAACAGTTGGAAAAAACTTAATTTTTTTTTCTTCTTTTAAATCATTTTCAGTTTTTGCTCAGGTATAAAGATGATCAAGTAACTGTTCCGATTCTTTAACTCACAGCTCTCATGTTCTTCCCATCAAATGGGAAGATTTGATTCTTATTCCTGTGATTTTTCTACGGCTTTTTTTAACTTTATTTATGTCCCTTTCCTTGTCATAAGACTTGATTGTACAATCTTACGGATGTGGTGAAAGAATAGCAAATCGTTAAATTTGAGTGAATATGAAGGGTTTTTGCTAAATTTTTCCAATGGAGCTCAATGATGGATAATTATGAATTGTAATGTTAATATGCGTTCATAAACGTACTACAACAGATTATATGAGTGAGGCCATTTTGCCCCAGGGGTGCATTTTGGACCGTTCTCCCCTATCTGTCAAGGTATAACCAAGTGGTGGAATTAAATGGGATACACGGTGAAACTCGAAAACTCTCTCGAAATGTTCTTATAAAAATGTGTGTGCTGTTAAATTCACTGTATTAGTAGAAAGACATTAACATAAATGTACGTTTATATTTGAGTTATTTGATTGGAATTAATTCATGATTGCAATAGGAAAGAATATTGCAAGCTCCACGAAATTTTATTCTCAAAAATGGGGGTTTTTTACCCATTTTTGTACTTTATTTCATTCTCAAAAACGGGTAAATATTCCACATTTTTTTACGTATATGGTGTTTACTCATTAATGAGTAAAATGAAGTTTACTCATTAAATGAGTAGATCCACTTATTCCTTGAAATGAGTGAAATTTTACCCATTAATGAGTTTCTGAGGTTCTCCGTGTAGTATAAACTCGTCTTATGACAATACTGACAACTGAGATGACAATAGAAGACATTCCACTTCTTCTTCTTATTGCCATTACATTCCCACGCTGGGACAGAGCCGCATAGCAACTTTTGGTGTTCATTAGCACTTCCACAGTTATTAATTACGAGATTTCTAAGCCAAGTAGCCATTTTTGCATTCGTATATCATGAGGCTATCACGATGATACTTTTAGCCCAGGGAAGTCGAGACAAATTCCAAACCGAAAATTGCCTAGAACGGCACCGGGAATCTTTTTTTGTTTTCAGTAGAATGCACGCATATTTCGAAAAGAACCGATGAATTTGATGTGAAGACGCATTGTTGCTTCCTAAATGTTTTGGAAATGAAATATAAAACTTTAATCTGTCCGATTGATAATTTCAATATGTAGGTATTTAACTTTCTTACTGCAAATACTTTACATTTTATAACTTTATTTCAATGCAAATCTTGATACGTATCAAATAGGACAGGGCCAAACCTGGTTGAACGAGATGGCGCCACAGCATTTGTTTAAATTATTTTTCTTGTATGGACAAATCAGCCGTTCTCTCTAACTACGCATCACAGCGATATGTGGCCTAGGTAGAAAAGCTACAAATCTTTTTTAGATTTTTTTATACCTTTGTTGTATTTTGCAGCTTCAAACAATAAATGAGATCTGATAACATCTCCATACTAAACTTGAGCGGTTTACTACAAATTTCTTTATGACTGCTCTCCACCTAGAGAGTACAAGAGCAACATTCATAGCTAACGCTATTCAACAACAGTTGTCACTGCTGTTTATGCAAAATCACATGGATAAAAATACGCAGCATCACCACCTCTCGTTTGATAGTGTAAACATCGCAATTATACCAGCAGTTTCAGCACAGAGAACAGACGTTGAAGCTGCACTCGCTATGTTGTGATAACTTTTTACTGTTCATTTCGAAATAACTTTGAAATGTCGCCGTTATCCTGTGCAGAATCAGCGTGAGCGTCATCAAAAAATGCCACTGAGCGCTAGTGTCGTTATGCATGCAAGAGCCTACCAGCGCCATCGTGTTGTCAAAATGAGATTGCGAGTTGTTATGTCGACGTCGAGAGCGTTGAGGTTCGGTTTGTTAGTTTACACATGTTTTGCAAGAAATTTTGTTCAAGCCTCCATGTCTGTTCTCTGTGGTTTCAGTAGTGTTGTTGAAATGATTTGAAAGGGCCTCAAGCGGAAAGGTAATACATAAATGTAGCCTTTACGCTAACACTTTGGCACCATAACACTCGTCAAATTCCCATCGTTTACTGATTTACTGGTCAATTCAAATAATATTAGTTGGCCAATCGATCACTAGGGGCGCGTGCATCGGATTTGCTAGAGTTTGACGTTTGCTCACTACCGCCATCTGGGCCTAAGCCTAATAGTTAATACACCCATCTGGAATAGATTATCGCCCAGAACCCTATGTTGATCATCTTGTAAAATATTAAGGCTCAAGAAAAATTGGGCGAAGAAAAGAGCTTTCTGAATGATTTACCACCGACGGTGTGTCGTCTGTCTCTTTCCGTCCCTCGAAAAATTGTGATTGGAAAAAAGATATTTTAGTTACTTGATAAAGATTGTCGCTGTCGTCGCTGTCCGGAACATCTTTTGCTGGCGAGGATAGGGGAGCTAAATGCCAAAGAAGGAAAATCCATACGATTTGACAGCTTGGTACCCAACATGTTCCGGACAGCAGAACAAAGGGAACCGAAGCGACAATCTTTATCTATAGTAACTAAAATATCTTTTTATTGGGATAGTGCAAAACCGGGCTTTCCTCTTTGAAATCATTAACAGTGGTTCCATTCCCCTAAGAGGGCGGTCATGAATATAAATTACGGAAGTTATACGGTAAAATGGTGTACTTTTAGTATTTTTCAGGTTAAACAGCCTATTTTTTAATTATTTGGTAGGCTCAGTCATTATCATACTTTACGGAGCCGATTTCAGTCTTTTATGCAAAAATCCAACAAACACCGTTCAATTTACATTCTTGAGGAAGATGCGTGGGTGGGAAGATGTTATTGTGAAAGTAGTAAACGAAAATAAACCTGATTAATCTACCTAGCGGTATTAATGCCTTTCTAGTGCATATGAAAAAATAGTATTTTTGCCATAACTTTTAGACCTATTGTGCGATCTGGCCAATTCTTATTAGAAAACAAAAGGATATGATTCCACGTCGAACGCAATTTGCTCCAAACAAATCGGTTAAGTTTAGATCAACATTTCTAGGGTGTAACAGTTAAAATGTATTCTTTTTGATTCTTCGTCTACATATATAGCTATATATGTGGACGAAGAACCAGAAGGAATAAATTTTGGCTGTTACGCCCTTTTCAAATGTTGGTCTAGATATGAAAAGGGCGTAAAAGCCAAAATTTATTCCTTCTGATTCTTCGTCCACATATATAGCTAAATATGCAGACAAAGAATCAGAAGGAATAAATATTAGCTGTTACGCCCTTTCCAAATGTTGGTCTAGAAGTATAAGTGCCTAAAAAATAAGAAAGTTTTTTTTGCGTACATACATACGCACACACACACACGCACAGACATATATCATTTGGTATCTAATACTATGGGTCTCCGAGCATCCTATAACAGTTCGTTTTAGGAACAAACGTATAGCCTTTACGTATACGTAATATATGAGAAAGGCAAAAAGGTTTAATATATCAATTCAAGTATTATATTCAACTTTGAATTGATATCTTCTTCTTCTTCTAATTGGCATGACATCCCCACACTGGGACAGAGCCGCCTCGCAGCTTAGTGTTTATTAAGCACTTCCACCGTTATTAACCGCGAGGTTTCTAATCCAAGTTACCATTTTTGCATTCGTATATCATGAGGCTAACACGATGATACTTTTATGCCCAGGGAAGTGGAGACAATTTCCAATCCGAAAATTGCCTAGACCGGCACCGGGAATCGAACCCAGCCACCCTCAGCATGGTCTTGCTTTAAATACAGATCATATTAGCTTAAATTTTACAAAAATGACGATTGCATCTCAAATAGTATACCATAAAGTAGCAGTTTAGGGATAATTCGTTGAATTTCGATAACGTCATGTTTTTGTATTTATGACCACTGTGGCATTGGTTTTATCAAGGGATTTATGTATGCTTGACATAAAACTGATATACCTTACTCCATCCTATGTTACTCATACACTATAATATACCGACAATCAACGTGTGTTCATCGATTTTACTATCAGTGCATGGTTCGGTTGGTCAGGATGTTGTGCTTCATCGGTATCCCGATGTATGCTACAAAGAGGAAGGTTTCCCACACCGACCAACCGCGGTTTCTATCAATGGGAGTTCTGCTGTCTGCAATGTTCATCTGCTTTTCCAGTTATATCATTTTGTATCGCAATGTGACGATTGTATCCGTCATGGCGGAAAATTGTTTTGTGTCTGGAATTGAAATTTAATTGAATTCTAAAACAATTGAACCTGAAATGAATTGTACTTTGGCGGTAATCATTTCGCTTCGGTTGCTCTTTTGTAGTCGTTGCATTGCTTTTCGCTACTGTTAGCATTTCCTGTCTGTAGAACACCCAGAAGTTGCTTGGCGATACAGCTCGTAGATCTGCAGCTTTGGCAACAATCCTAAAGAAATGTGTTTGTCCCAGAATTGGCATTGATAGAGGGAACTAAACAAACTCAACTCCGTTTGTTAGAAGTTTTTCAAAATTATTTTAAATTTATACTTTGTTGGCACTTTTTTATACCAGCATCGATGCAATTCAATAACTATTAGCAATGAATGCTTTATATAATTATGCTCGATCACAAATGATGCTGAACACGACCTGTAATCAAAATACTTGACGAATCAACCAAAGACGAAGATAGGAAAGCAACCAGTAAGCGGAATTCGAAGCAAACACATTGATACTATCTTCATGGTGCACTTCATCACCAGAAGGAATGCGGCTTGTTCGAGTTACATGGCTCATAGCTACAGCATCATTCGTGCCAATATAAATATCTCCGATAATAAATTGATTTAAAGTGACATTTATGGCGATTTATTGCTGGTGGTCAGTTTGCTCGTTTGTAACCCAAGACCAAGTGTCCGATCCGGGGCAACCATTTCTGAAGAAAACACATCTCCCACTACCTTATGTGCGAAAGTTTCCATTGCCCATATGTGAGCTACGTCCGAACCGGAAACGATATCGTCAATGCATCCTCACTTGGACACGTAGTGGCATATGTACGTACGGTATGTATGTTCGCTGGGAGCGTTTTGGGAAAACGAACAAAATATGGTCATGAGGCATATTGCTTTCATATTCAGCTTCACTAGGGTCAGATTCCAGAAACGTGAAACAAGCCGAGAGTACACGAACAAGATATTGAAAATTCTCAATTCACAAAATCAAACATGTTTCCCCAAGCAAGCCACTATTGGGTTGAATCGTGACTTTTACAAATAAACACAATAGAACGGTTTAGATGTGATCCAGAAAGGAAACGAAAAGAAAATCACGCACGTGATGAAGACGTTTCCACGTTCTCCGATAGAAGACAACGAAAATAATTGTGGCTGCGGAAAAGTTTATGAGCTGTGAAATTGACAAATCGTTACATGATCCAGATAATTGCGGTTATTGGTTTTTCTTCCGATGGCAAACTTTGCGGATAGAAGTTGTCAACACTTTAATGAAGTACTCTCAAACAAACTTGAAGGACGTATGGTAGCCGTCGGGTTGTTTGTGTGTTTCTGGTCTCAATAAAAAATAGAACTGTTATGTAATTTGAAAACCTTTTTTCCAATGTTTATGTACTCTTGCAATGACAAATATTTTATATTCAGAGCGATTTTCTACTATAGGACAGTACAGACATTACAAGTTTATCAAAAATCACGAATTCATGTGTTCTGAAAAATAAGTTTTGCAAATTATCGATCTCCGAACCCTGAAGATGAAAGATTTAATCGGATGTTAAGTCTCTTAAATAAAATGATGTCATGTACATCATTGTAACATGAAATTGACCATTATCGAAACCGATGAAATTATTCTGCATGCTTTTCCATATAAGAAACTTGGATTTTATGTATTTTTGTATTATAATCGAACAGTTTTGTAGACTTTCTACAAAATTGGAAGAATTGTTGGTTGAACGAGCTTAATTTACAGGATGAAAGTAATTGTACGCAATCAACCACCCAAGTGAAATCAAATTGACTTCGGTACCCACATAAATAGAACTTTATATGAAAACAATTCATTGATCAGAAAAGTCTAGGCTACATTGGCGTCGAAATTCGACGCTGCCAAAACAGTCAGAGTAGCATCCCCTTCTGTTTAAATTGAAGCAAATAAAAATGAAAATGAAAACGACTTTGCGTATAATCGTTGCGCGTTTTGCCCTGAGGAGACAATTCCGTTCAAGGGTAGTACCCATAATCGTCCGTTGGTGGATACACACAAGCAGCATCATGCCATGTTGCGTCGTTTCCATTCAATAGGCTGTTCTCCATATTCCACCAGAAGGCTAAGGGAGCTATCAGTTCAGTATTTTATAGCTGAAAATTTTGTGTTTGTTTTTGTTTCGATCCAGCAGTTGCTTCCGTTCAGAAGTTTCCCCCAGTCTTACCCCCCCTTCCACGATCAACGTATTTGGTTAGTTTGAAAAAGGGAAAATTGCCAACGAAAGCATCATCATCGAACAGCATAGCAACACTCCACCCCGTCTGGTCAGAGTATAGACACATGAATGTCCCAGTCCGGGTTAAAGTTGAAGCATCTCAATTACACTGCATAGCGTTGCTTTTATGGATTCTGTCTGGCAGGGAAACGGAGTCCCCGTTAGCATTGCCGACGACGATAACTACAACAAGAAATAACTATATATGATGAAATAGTTTTTTTTTAAGGAATTGAATGCATGTCAGGAAGTAATTCCGATCAGCTATTCTACCAATACTTCGCTTTCCATTTTATGCTTTTTTGAACGATTTAAATAATGCTCATCTATATTTTTTATGGATTTACTTTCAAATATCTCTGTAAGTTTATTCATTATTTAAATAAAAATAAAAAAAGCATACCTTTACAGTTTCTTGGGTGGCACATATCACTTGAGCTTGAGCTTGAGCTTGATTGCTCGTAGTTGCTACTCCATTATGACCAGATCAGCTGTTCTTGCCCAGGGAACAACAGATGGTTGCTTGGGACTAGCTCACATCTTCAATGTACAAGTACTGATGATCTCATTTGTTAGGTCATACTGGCGCCTGCCACGTCATAATGCAAGTCAATGTAGGGAAGAGGGAGGAAATGATGATGCAATCACTCGCCCACTGCAAGCCGAATATACCTCTGCACTTGCCACGAGTTCATGCGGAATTTGTTGGAATTTTTGGGTTAGGTTCGACAGGCAGAGGTCCGTCTTGGTTACCCAATCAGAAGAGAATAGCAAATTTATATCATATTGTGTTACAGAGTTCAACAGCTTTTCTAACATAGGCTGTTACAAACTTGTTGTTAAAAAAACTAAATTTTCTCAAAACAGTTAAACATAACTAATTCTGTTATAATTTTGTTAAGAAAAAATGTGATAATAATTTATCATAACTCATTTATATCAACGGTTGTTATAAATAACTGATGTTGTTACAATTACGTTATAATCTTGTTTTGCCTTCCTAGTCGGGTAACGAGCTGCCAATGTGATAGATAGGAGAAAACAACTGATGAAATTTCTAATTGGATGTTTGGAAACGCGCTTTTTAGTTCATTTCCAATTCTAGCAGATTACTGTTAGAATATTCAAGTTGAAGGTAGAGGAATTGAGATGGAAACGGTATGGAAGTCCATTTCCAGTTCTAGCGATTGCTAGAACATGACAAATATAGAGAAAGATAGGGGAAACTGGACACACATGATCCCCACTTTTTGTTTAGCATATTTCTCGATGTAAGATGCACAGATTTGCACGCTTCTTGATGGACTTGATAAAGAATTTAATAAGCTATTCAAAAACGTCATTGAAAGCAATTATTTGTTTATGAAAGTAACTAAAAAATCGATTTTGCCGAAAGATAGAAAATTTGGCATTTTCAAAACTTGCGGGAGACTTGATCCCCATATAGGGGGAAATTGATCTCTTTATGAGCTGAACATGTTTAGGTTCTTCCAAGTCTAATGAAAGGTTGAATTGGTCTAGCCTCAAATCCTAACAATCCTACATAGTCTGCCGTAATATCAGTCGTGCGAAAATTAAATATTGTTAGTATTAAGCAAGGCAAGTATTTTAGTTCTCGAATAGAGTAAGTGACAGATAGAATATCTGCTATAGCAACAAAGTTTGCATGGTGATGATGATTTATCTGCAAACCATTCACTTCACTAAAGGACAGTAAGACTATAGTCATATCACGTCAACCATGATGTTCCCAAGAGGACCTCTCTTTACGATTGATATAGTTATGATACCAAAATGGTTGATTGATACATTTTAGAATCTTACTATTATATTAAATCTCTGAAAATTGACCACACTGCAAAGGCCATGGCCAATGGTAAATATCCCTGAGTACCTGTTTTGGGACCAATAAAAAGAGTGTGATACCGCCATCAGGGGTGACAATGGGTCTGTGGGTGAGAATGGGTCATCGTTCTCACCGGCAGTCTAGAGGTAGTAGAGCAAAATTGTTCAAAAGGGTCTCTTATATTTTGGTCTTCTTGTCCTCAGATGCATTCAATCTATTCTACAAGCATTCTAAGTAGCTAAAACAGTGACCCATTCTAACCCCTACTTGATCCATTGCCTCTCCCGACGACGGTACATCGAGATCGTCAGACTACTATCAATAGCACAACCGTGATCATACCAGGATGATGACTTCATACATCAATATGCTACTGTCATGCATCATCATTTTTGTAGTGCGTGTTATTATTACACAAATGCGATTTCTCTTAAACGACTGACCAAAAGATGTTGAATGAGCCTATTATTAAATTCTTTAAGAAGATTTACAAATAAATGGTGATTGTAAGCAAACTTCTTTTAGTTCAAACGGAAAAAAATTAATACCAGATCGAACAATACTGATTTTAAGCCCTGTGATTTGTTGAGTTTTTTCAAAGCTTAATTTACACTCTTTTTCATTGAAAATAATGTTAAAATGCATTTAATAAAACTAATCAAAACTAAGTGTGTTCATGTTCAACTACACTTTTTTCTGGTTAATGAAATAAGCCTATCGAGAAATTCAAATTGCACGTGTATTGTCTGATCGTAATCACACGTGTATTGTCTGACAAAATTAAAGATAAATTAAAATTATTTATACTTTTTAACTAGAAAAGAATTTTAACAGATTAATTAGTTATATACAATGCAATAATATGCGACGGTATACAACAAACGCCTTAATATATGCAATATCGGGATCAAGTGTGTCCAAACTGTAGGGGATCAAGTGTGTCCATGTTGAGTATTTATCTTGTTTTGTTTTGTATTCAATGGAAAATAAGCAATAGTTAATTGAGTGAATTTATTCAATTCTACAATAATAAAACTTTGTCCAGTAAAAATTTGGTACGTTTTGGATGGACATATTCAAAGTTATTAAACTTTTTCCTTTGAAGAAAAAAAGGATTGAGAATGCTTAAATAATAAAACCTCTCTAAAACTCATATACATAAAGTAACTAATATCAAATGTTACTCAGATTCAATATTCTATCTAACGGATTCGTTTGAACATATCACTGGTATAAAAATATGATTAGTTTTCGAGAAAACAGGGGGGGATCATGTGTCCCCGGGGATCATGTGTGTCCAGTTTCCCCTACTAAGTAGGAGAATGGAACGGACCTGGGATTGAACCCACGACCTCCTGCGTATGAGGCAGAAGCAGTAGCCATATGACTACCAAGCCTAGCCTAGCCAAGCTTAGTTTCTTGGGTGGCACATATCACTCCTGCTAAACATTCTTTGAACCCAGTGTTAATATTCTGAACCCCTCGAACGATTTCTACCAAATAAGCACATAGGGATCGGGAGTGGCATGGCAAATGCTATGTAATATAACTAAATAAAAACTCCCTCTAAGAAATTATAGATTTTCTATAAAAAAAATTGGAAATTGCCAAAAAACAGAAATCAGGGTATGAGCAATAAATAAACATAATATTTCCACAAATAATGCAAAATTTTCATAAACAAATAAGAATTTTCCACAAAACATAAATAAATTAGCATTTCTAAAAGCTCAAAGAGCAAATTTTAAAGAAGAATTTTCCACCATGAAATCAAAATGTTCCATGAAAAACATACAAAATTTCCATAAATAAATCAATAGCAACAACAAAATTTTCCACAAGAAATTAAAAATTTTCCACGAAAAAATCAATAAAGAGAAAACCCATTCGGCCGAAAGCCATTTGGCCGAATGCCACTAGGCCGAAAGTTGTTTGGCCGAATATAGCATTTGGCCGAGGCCCTCCTTAGCCGTGCGGTAAGAAGCGCGGCTACAAAGCAAGACCATGCTGATGGTGGCTGGGTGCGATTCCCGGTGCCGGTCTAGGCAATTTTCGGATTGGAAATTGTCTCGACTTCCCTGGACATAAAAGTATCATCGTGTTAGCCTCATGATATACGAATGCAAAAATGGTAACCCGTCTTAGAAACCTCGCAGTTAATAACTATGGAAGTGCTTAATGAACACTAAGCTGCGAGGCGGAAATGCCCCAGTGCACAGTGGTCCAGGTAGCATTCAAAGCGGTAATGAGTTGTTCAAGCCGAAAATAGTAGAGATAGAAAAAAACTTTGTTCTACAAAGTTGCTCCTAACGGTAAGGGGCTTATTGAGATTTTCATAAAAATTAGGGTGGGCCACATTTGAAAAAAATTAAAAATAAAACTTTTTCATTTGCAGAGATACGGGTATATAATGTTCCGCGAAGTTGTAGTTCAGCCAGATTCCAAGAATTTTGCCCAGAAAATTATTTCTGTAGCACTTAAATTGACTGATTTAGAGCTATTTTCCCAAGTTGACTTAGGGTGACCCTTAAAAAAACAGTTTTTTTGCTCTAACTTTTTTGTTTCAAATTTCTCAGCAATGTGATGTTCAGACCACTTTTTGTGCTTTGCAGGGCGCAACTTTTCATGGGTTTAACGTTGCCATATCTTAAGCGGATCAAAAGTTATTGAGGTTTTTCTTCGAAAAAAACGTTTTCTTCTAACGGCTGAATCTATGAATGGCGCAAACATTTTTTCAATCTGTTTTCTCGACCTTATTCTACTACTTTCAGGCTTCATTTCAGGGTATTTAAATCGAGGGGGCAATTGAAAATAACCCCATATTATTACAATGAAAAATTACCGTTTTTTCCATTTTCAAGCACTAATTTGCTATTTTTATGTGTTTTGCTTCCATGGTTTACTTCGTGATATGGCAAACGCCACACCATTTTATTATAGAGCCTGAGTAGAAGCTAATATCTTGAAAACAGCAGTTCTTATGAACTTGATATGAATAAGAGGTAACATGACAAAAATAATAACAAAAATCAATATCCAAAATAAATACTTCAGGCATAACATTATCAGATATTTTAATACAAAACGAAAAATAATTCTCTTTTGCCTATGATATTGTAATAACAACATATGATGCCTTGAATATTTTGTATATTATTTTTTGTTATTTCATATCTTATACATGTGAGTAATTCTCGCTGAGACCGAGCCACTATTTGCACGAGGTCTTTGAAAATGCCCAAATTTATGTTAATTTGAATGCTTTCGGCGAGTTTATTAGGGATCCGAGTTAAATTTTTCAGAAAGATGGACCCCTCGTTAGTTATAGACGAAATCACTTTTATGGACCCCTCGATTTTTGTCAATTCTCGACTCACCAAAACTGTCATAACTCCAACATTTCTCAACCAATCTTAGAGATCAGCATATCGTTGGAAAGAGGAAGTGAGTGTCCTCAATTTTCAATAATAACAATGGAGCAGCCATGTTTGATTTGGCTGCCATATTGGATTTATTTTTAAAAACTATTTTTTTGCTAGGTTTGCAACCACCGATTTTGAATATCATTGCATCGATGGAAAGCTTAGCTTATATTGAGCTTTGCGTTCAAAAATCTCAGGTGTCTGTTTTTTCTATCAAAAGTTATGTACGATTCACCAAATTTTTTTTAAAGGCCCATCTGAGGCAAGAAAATTATTTTTATGGTTAATATGAGACTACGCCATCAGTTCATTGATTTCATACACTATTCTACGCCAAATATATTTTGAAAATGAAGAGCATATCTACAACAGTAATTTATTTGGAAGGCTCAAAACTTTAATCCAATACCAAATCCAATATGGCTGCCTCATTTTTATTATTGCAAATTTAGGATACACTCTTTCTCTTTCCAACGATATACTGATCCCTAAGATCGGTTGAGAAATGTTGGAGTTATGACAATTTTGGTGAATCCAGAATTGACAATAATCGAGGGGTCCACAAAAGTGATTTCGTCTGTAACTAACAAGGGGTCCATCTTTCTGAAAAAATAAACTCGGATCCCTAATAAACTCGCCGAAAGCATTCGAATTAACATAAATTTGGGCATTTTCAAAGACCTCGTGCAAATAGTGGCCCGGTCTCTGCGAGAATTACTCACATGTATAAGATATGAAATAACAAAAAATAATATACAAAATATTCAAGGCATCATATGTTGTTATTACAATATCATAGGCAAAAGAGAATTATTTTTCGTTTTGTATTAAAATATCTGATAATGTTATGCCTGAAGTATTTATTTTGGATATTAATTTTTGTTATTATTTTTGTCATGTTACCTCTTATTCTTATCAAGTTCATAAGAACTGCTGTTTTCAAGATATTAGCTTCTGCTCAGGCTCTATAACAAAATGGTGTGGCGTTTGCCACATCACGAAGTAAGGCATGGAAGAAAAACACATAAAAATAGCAAATCAGTGCTTGTAAATGAAAAAAAAAACGGTAATTTTTATTACCCCCTCGATTCGAATACCCTGAAATGAAGCTTGGAGTTAGTAGAATAAGGTCGAGAAAACAGATTGAAAAAATGTTTGCGCCATTCATAGATACAGCCGTTAGAAGAAAACGTTTTTTTCGAAGAAACACCTCAATAACTTTTGATCCGCATAAGATATGGCAACGTTAACCCCATGAAAAGTTGCGCCCTGCAAAGCACAAAAAGTGGTCTGAACATCACATTGCTGAGAAATTTGAAACAAAAAAGTTAGAGCAAAAAAACTGTTTTTTTAAGGGTCACCCTAAGTCAACTTGGGAAAATAGCTCTAAATCAGTCAATTTAAGAGCTACAGAAATAATTTTTTGAGCAAAATTCTTGGAATCTGGCTGAACTACAACTTCGCGGAACATTGTATACCCGTATCTCTGCAAATGAAAAAGTTTTATTTTTATTTTTTTTCAAATGTGGCCCACCCTAATTTTTATGAAAATCTCAATAAGCCCCTTACCGTTAGGAGCAACTTTGTAGAACAAAGTTTTTTTCTATCTCTGCTATTTTTGGCTTGAAAAACTTATTACCACTTTGTCTCCTCCTTGGACCAATGTGCAGTGGGGGATGTAATGCCAATGAAGAAGAAGAAGAACCATTTGGCCGAACAGACCATTAGGCCGAAAGTCATTTGGCCGAAAGGGTCATATGGCCGAAAAGGTCGTTTGGCCACTTCTCACTCTGAAAAGTGAGTAGTGCGAAGAAGGTAGTGAGACGTCTCACTACTTATTTCGCGCTTGTCACTTTTTACAGTGAGAAGAAAAAATGAAGAGTGAGAAGTGAGACGTTTCTCTTCTCATTCCTTATTTCTCACTTTTCAAATGACCATTTCGACCAAATGACCCTTTGGGCCAAATAACCCTTTCGGACAAATGGCTTTCGGCCGAATGGGTTTCTGCCAAACGACCCTTACAGCTTTCCCAGTAAGTTTACGAGACTGAGAAAAGCAACGTAGAATGGTGTGCAAAATTGTGGGAAGATTTCGGGCGAATATTCCAGTTCATTCGAATGCCGTTATGGCGAACCAAGTACGTTGAATTGTTTATTCAATGTTATCTGTTGAGATGCTAGCTAAATAAACGAAATGAAAAAGGGTTGAGAGGGTTATTGAGCAAAAATGGGAAAGATGTCGAAAGAGAGGTTTGCAACAGAGTAGTTACGCTTATGTCTGGCGTACTGTAGAGGTCTATAATTGTCATTCTTGGGCAATACTCCTTCGGTTTCCCCGAACGGAATCGCTCGCAGGCCTGACTTCATCCCGTACAGCCAAAGTATTCAAGATCTTCCTCGAATCAGAGAAGCATTCTGAACACGAGAACGCGTGCTCTTATTCCAAACGTTCTGCACACAACACACTGTTCAAGAGCACTGATCTAACATAGCAACTAGGAAAAGAAAATCAAGCGACGGCATACTACCCATTTTTCGTCTAGTAATGGAAGATGCCCACGTGATCTAATAGATAGAAATCAAGCATGCCCGTGTGTTTCCAGATAGTTTAAAAATCTACGGAACCTTCGTTACCATGATCGTTTTTGCTTGCGTATCAACCCAGTGCATCACACTTAAAATAAATCGCCGAATTCGGTAAAATTTAACCGAAATCTCAACAGCAGAACTGTTCGGTAAATTATTTTACTGATTTTCGGTGATTTTGACAGTTGGACAATGGAAAAAAAATACAAAAAACCTGTAAAATAATTACCGAAAAGTTCTGCTATTCAGATTTCGGTAAAATTTACCGAAATGAAATGAGTTAAGTGTACACTAACCTGAGTTCAGAGGGCAAGGAGTTCGTAGGTGAGAGCGTCAAAATGAGGAAAATAATTGGACAAAACAACGGAGACAGAGGATGTTATTCCCGCAATACGGTGCAGAATGCGAGCTTCTGTACCGCACCTCTATGCCATTCGGCACGCAGGTACATCGAACTCATTCACAAATCATGGAAGTCTAATGGACCGGATGGTAGCAACGGGTCCGCGACGTTAGGCATAATGGACGTTTGGCATATCGGACGTTAAGCATAATAGACGTTCGGCATAATTCAGCCTTCTTTATATCATAGGCTGTTGTTTTGGTCATTTTATGCATACCCAAGTAACCAATAAGCACTATATTCCGCCAAATCGGCCATATAGTGCTACTTTATAAGTTTTTAAATAGCCGTATAGTGGCCTTATATGGCGTTTTGGCGTAATATAGTGCTAATGGTTACTTGGGTAACCTCCATTATGCCTAACGTACATTACGCCTAACGTCCGTTATGCCTAACGTCCATTATGCCTAACAGCGTATACCCGGTAGCAACCCTTGTAGGAGTTGCAAAAACCTTGCAGAGCTGCATATGCCAAGGTTTTATACAAAAACTGTAATATTTGTTTTTCGGGGGAAAACTTGTTCTTCCGATGGTGACAATAAGAAGATGCAGTGCGGGTAGCACAGCTAAATTTCAACTATACCTCCGGAATAAGTATAAAGACAAGCACGATTTTCATACATTTTTTTCTTGTTTGAGAATCGAAATCTCAATTTGACAATTCGATTTGGTTAAAATTTTGCTAGGCACTTGGAACTTTTGATCTTTGAGTGAATTGTGTAAATCTCTCTTTATTTTGACCTCTGAATCTGCAAAAAAAATATTGACACCACTTTTGAATATATGGGGCTCTATACAACAGATCTGTCTTTATAATTATTTTTAACAGAAACTCGTGTAAGCAGACTATATGGGAGACAATACTTAAGCTCTTTTGGTGGAATATCTTCAACTGCCATTAGACGAGCTTAGTACTTTCCATTTAATACCACCATAACATGGTGGAATTAAGTGGAAAGTACTAAACTCGTTATGGTGGAATTAAATGGAAAGTACTAAGCACGTCTTATGACAGTCAGAATATATACTAAAATGTAACTCATATTGAATAAAAAATCAAGTTATTTTAAACCTGCTGGAAAAAAATCAGGCCAATCGAATCGCTAAAAGTATCGAGATTTTTTCGTCCAAACATGTTCATTTTATATGGGAATCGAGCTTGTCTTTATACTTATTTCCACCAGTGTATTGTGCTACCGTCCAGCAGCTGTGGCAATAGGTCTCTGAGTTAGAGACCGACGTAGCTATACATGCACACCTGTGCCGTGTTCCTGCCAATAACTGCGACTGGGTCACAGACTGGTCCAAAACAACGACGATTTGCAAAACTGCGGAGGTAGCGATCCAACGCAAGCGGAGAGGATAGGTCAGGCATATGAGGCCATCCAACCAGCCGGTAGGTATTTCTTCATCCTCTCATCATTTTACTTGGCTGTCATTAGCTGGCACTCTTCATTAAACCAACCAGTCTTTAACACTCCTTGTTATAGTCACAGTTTTACGTATATTCAATCTGTTGACGTTCGTTATTTCGTAACGCTGGATAGTCCGGCTCAAATATTTTTAACTGCATGGTTGTGATCCGAGTCATTGTTAGGGTCTCTGAAGCCTGAAGGACCTTACATTTATGAAGTCTGAAACATGCCGTCCGTGAGTGGCTCGTGGTCTATCTGTGAGCAAGTATCGCCACTCGGGTGTTCCAACGCGTGTTTGTGGATATTGTGTCATTATTCAATAGTATCAGACAACCGCGAAATCCGAGCAAGGCCGAGTACGTTTCGCTAGTATTTAAATAGTTAAACTTTGTGAAGCCTTTGTACTTCAAGTGAAGCCTCCAACAAGTCAAACAAAAATGAGCTAACATCTGGTCGTGGTCGAGCCAAGGTAGACGTCCATCACACCCATCTTGTTTGGAATGGCATTAAACATCATGATATCTTTATAAATGGCTAGCGTTTACTAGACTTGGTGAGGGCATGGAAGGGCAAGTAATCGAATTGTTCACTGGTTTGTAGAAAGAGTAATGTGAGTACCAAAGAGCCATAAAGTTTCTTCATTTTTGTGTGACCGTAAGGTTAAAACCTGGTAATTTATATGCAAATTTCTTCACGAACTTGTTTTGATTGGTGTCATTTATCGAGCATCGCGGTGATTTTGATTGGTAGCATCCATCACGCAATGTGCAATCTGTTCATTTTTACGGGTAGGTGTTGTCCATAAAATAGGTATTGGACATAAAAATGACAACAGCCAAATAGCCAGCCTGTCGATAACTTTTCTTGATTGAAAGACTTATTGAAAATGGTGAATATTTCCATCCTTGGCTTGTTCGCATTCAATGCTCCTTTATATTAACGCTTAGATCAAAGTAAATTCACTCACCTGAAAAATGCCTATGGTGCATCAACCAGAACTTTTGGACCACTTTGAAACAGAGTAAACTAAATTTTCCACTTAACAGACTAAAGGCCCTTCTCGTTCCATACCGGATGCATAATTCCATCCGGGACTCGGTTCTTCTGATAGCACACAAAGCAAGCAACCCGAAAGCTTTCGGATCAATTAGAGCCCACACCATCACATGAAGGAAAATTCCTGCAGATTGCTTCACCCAGCAACAGCCGAGAGTCTTTAGTAGAAACGAACAAGAGAATTAAAAAAAAACAAAATTTTATTCTTTATGTTGCTGTTGAAAAATGGTCATCAAACTAACAGCAGATCCAGCCTTTGAAAAGTGTTTTAGATGCTTTGAATACAATTTTCATGTACCGAAAATATGTGATATTTAATAGATCTCTTCCTATTGTAAAACAAATATGGTTATACCTAGTGGAATGTAGCACTCAAGAGAATCTTTAAACTCAATCCATGTTGTTTTGTAGTGTCTTCGGATCACATCGCGCCTACTGGAAATGCCATGAGCCATGGAAGCCGTATGCGCGCTAAGATATCTGTTTTCATTGGAAAATACCCACTTGATGAAGAATACTCTCATCGTCGTTCCCATCCGTGTTCAAGACGATGAACTGCAGGGAAGCGAAGACTAGGTGCATGTCGTATAAAAAAACAACCACAAACCAGCGAATTGGCAGATGCAGGGCTGGTTGTATAAACTCATCAAGAGCCAACCCCGAACGGTGATGAAGAGAATTCATAGTCTTCCGCAATACGAGCATCGGACTCGACCGACAGAAAGAAAGTGATGAAGCGTTTGTCGTTCATCTTTGTCCTGCTGTGCTTCTGTCCTTTAGGTCGATATGGTGCACTTGGAAAACTGATGGATGCTTTTTCTGGGTTGATATGGGAGGATGAAAAATCTATGCGGCAGTATGCAGCTCCGTAATGCACTGCTTCCAACTGATTGCATATTCAATGAAGCAAAACAGATTTCTTCCAGAGCATGCAATCACAACCATCACATCGGTCTCGTACACGGACGAAGCAAATCTACTAAGCTGGGGGCAACATGTGGCAAATGTTGTCATCAGTTGAACAAACATGTTGAAAGTGTTTTGAAATTGGAAAGCTATTTTATATCGACTGTTCAGAAGTAAGTAATGCAGTAGAACTGGCAACCAAACATCATCCACATTGTCGGAGTATTCTTACTCTCTTTGCTCTTATCACTATCAATATACGTACTCCTACCTATAGATGCTAATGTAGCTAGGCACCGATCGTCCGCGATCGGTTATAGGCGCGCAAGATATTCACCACGCTGACCCTGCGTATCGTGTTATATACTCAGGGCAGCTCAGTTAGTCTCCGATCGTGAATGCAAAAGCGTCTAATTAAAATTGTGTCAATCCCAATGAGCTCAATACAGTTTCGCGAATAAATTGGTGTCGTCTTTGAACTTTAACGCGCGCATTTCAGTGGGAATGAAAATTCCGAATCATCTCCGAAATACAGGTTTCTCCAACGGTACCGGTAAGAACATATTGGTCCTTCGAACCGGATACGGGCCGGTTGACCGTTGGAATTCGGAGAAACCTGAGGAAATCGGTACCGTGCGCGGGACAATAGTGCAGGGTGGCTTTAGTATCGGCCATCGTTATTGGATTGTGGCTTGGGTACCAGCCATCATCGACCAGTGAACAATTGGAACTTTTATTGGCTTGGCGCCATCGTGAAGTGCAGTGTCCTTAGCTTGAAGCCGTCTTGAAAGCAGTGCAAATCCGGAAGAATCCATCGACATCTTAAGAAGAAGATCATCGGTACCGGAGAAGGAAGTGACCGGTTCTTGCCGTCATCAGAGGATCGATTGATCCTAGGATACCGTTGCAGTGGGCAGTTATCGACAGAAAAGCTGTATGTAAGCTGCTGTATGTAGTTAAGAGGGAAGTATAAAAGCATGAGTGATTTGATCTGTGGTGGCATCATGCATGAGATGCGCACCGTTTGATTCGTGGGTGAATTGAATAAATAAAAGTGGTATGCTACAATGCCAATCAATATCGATTTAGTTGCATGCGGTTTTCTTTCTGGAATATGATCCTTGTGTCCTCTCGATTGACGGTCTTGGTTTCTGCTGGCGTTTTCTGGCTTGTTGTTCGCTCGGTTGGTTCCCCTGCTGCAGTAATGTCACTGTCATCCCGTGGGACGTTGAGGAATCGCGAAAAAATCGAATTGCTGTTTAATAGTGTTAAAAGTGATTTGTGAATATAACTTTCAATTTTCATTGATTGATTGAATCAATCACAGTGCGGACGTAGTTCAAACGCAAAAAAGTGGTGGTGATGCTTATTCACTGTGAACTGTGACGACTAAGTGTTGATTAGACTATTTGGCGATTGATTCAATTCAATTATTGCGGTTTAAACAGATAATAAGTGCTTAACAATAATAGACGGAGAGTGCTAAATAAAAGATGGCGAGTGAGCTGAAGGAGTTGAAGCGGCAAGCGCGGCAGCTACAGAATACCTTCGATGGGGTGAGGCGTTTTATCGATAGGTTCAAGAAGGAGAAGCACTACTTACACATCGACACCAGGCTGGAGATGCTGGAGGCGGCCATGGCGAAATTCTATGCGATTCGGTCAAAAATCGAAGAGGTATCGGAAGGAATCGACGAAAAAGGAGTAGCAGAATCGAAGGAAAGCTCCGAGGAACGAACTGCCAGATTGGAGATTCTGGCCGAACGGCGATGTAAAGAAAGCGCAGAAGTAATTGCGGAAACCGAAGACGTTTATTGTGATCTGCGTTCGTCCTTGCGATCGTTAAAGAACGAATCCACTCCAGGAACTGCACCCGCAGTACAGACTCCAGTTGCTTCGCTACCAGCAGGTAATCCTACATCGACAGTGAAGTTGCCAGAACTGCGATTGCCAAGCTTCAGCGGTCGTCTTCGAGAGTGGGTTACTTTTCGAGACATGTTCCAGAGCTTAATCCACCGTAACCGTCAGCTGTCCGACATGGACAAGTTTAGTTATTTACGGTCATCGTTAGTGGGTGAAGCATTGCAGGAAGTTGCAGCACTGGAGATGACATCAGCAAACTACGCAATCGCCTGGGATTTGCTGCAGAAACGCTACGAGAATCGAAAGCTTATAGTGAAGGCCCATCTAGACGCTCTGTTTGCTGTAGAGCCGATGAAGCGCGAAAGTTACGAAGCGTTGAATCACCTACTCAGCGAATATGATCGGAACCTTCAAATGATGGAGAAAATTGGGGAGCATACCGCTAACTGGAGCACCATCCTAGTTCATATGGTGTGTTCCAGATTAGATGCGACAACGCTTCGCTATTGGGAGTCGCATCATTGCTCCAAGGAGGTTCCCAAGTACGAAGAACTCATCGAATTTCTGCGAAATCAGTGTTCTGTGCTCCAGTCAATTGCTCCAGAAAAACCTTCCACCAACACCGAATTCCGCAAACCGAAAACAACTGTGAGTCATGCCTCGATGCAGTCTTCGAATCGATGTCCTTTTTGTGGAGAATCCCAGCATTCAGCGTTTAGATGCCTGCGGTTCCTGAAAATGAAAGTGCCTGAACGCTACGAGAAGGTGAAAAAGTGTGGCCTTTGCTTGAACTGTTTCTCTTCGTCGCATCTAGTTCGTTTCTGCACGAAAGGTGTCTGCCGACACTGCCAACGGAGGCACCATACACTTCTTCATTCCGGTGCAACAGAAGGCGGAGCAGCTGCTACATCGTCACAGATCGGTTCCTCCGTCCCACAAGAACAAACACGAACACAAAGAGCGAATAACCAACAAACACAGCCACACGCCCAGAACCATGCCACACCAAGTCAAGGTCCAGGACCCAACACAAGTTCATTCCCAATCGCAAGCACACATTCACACCCACAACCCACCACAGATCGTACTCCCTCTCATAACACTAACTCACTGCCGGTGAGCATCAATACTCCATCTCGTCAAGTTCTGTTGTCCACCGCCTTGGTGCGCATAACAGACCAATTTGGAAACATGCAGCTTGCAAGAGCGCTTCTTGACTCATGCTCCGAATACTGCTTCATCACTCGGAGTCTTTGCCAGAAGCTTCAACTAGTAGGATTGCCTGATCACCTGTCTATAGTCGGTATTGGGGGCACTTCTACGAAATCATCAAGAACGGTGAGCGCAACCGTAATGCCGCGGTCGCTGAAAATCTCCTCCTATGCGGAGCAAATTCAGCTACATGTCCTTCCCAAGCTGACATCCGCTTTGCCGACCGAATACGTAAATGTGCAGCACTTGGCGATTCCAGAGCACCTGATGTTGGCAGATCCTACGTTCTTTGAGCCTGGATCAATCGATATGATCATCGGTGCTGAGTATTATTACGATTTACTGGCGGAAGGCAAGATCAAACTATGCGACGGTGGACCCACTCTTCATGAAACCGTTTTTGGATGGGTTGTCTCTGGCCGTGTACCTGGATCATCTACAGTAGCACAACGAACCCATTCTCACCCTATCACTTCTCCTGATCTCAACGATCTGCTCACCAAATTTTGGGAGCTCGAGTCTTGCCACTCTGGAGGCACGTTGTCCGTGGAAGAATCAGCGTGTGAAGAAATATTCGAACGAACTACCATCCGCAATGAAGTTGGTAGATTCGTAGTCACTCTACCAAAGAAGGAAGCTGTCATTCAAAGATTGGGTGACTCCAAGGCTAACGCTTTAAAGCGATTCCATGGACTAGAGCGTCGGTTTTCAACACACAGTGCTTTGAAAGAGGCGTATTTAGTCTTAATAGAGGAATAAAAGTCCCTGGGCCATATGGAAGAAGTATTAGAAGGAGAAGAACCTGTCTACTATTTGCCACATCACGCTGTATTGAAGCCTGACAGCACCACCACAAAACTCCGGGTCGTATTCGACGCTTCATGCCGCACGACAACAGGAATCTCCCTAAATGATGGGTTGATGGTGGGTCCAGTTGTCCAGGATGATCTGCACACCATTGCCTTACGCTTCCGGTTTTGGAGACATGCACTCGTTGCAGACGTGGCAAAAATGTATAGGATGGTAGGCGTTTGCCGTGCGGATCAGTTACTCCAGTGCATCCTTTGGAGATCGTGCCCGGATGAACCCGTCAAATCGTACAAGTTGACCACAGTCACTTATGGAACTAGCGCCGCACCTTACCTTGCAACAAAGTGTCTGCAACGCTTAGGAAGTGAAGGCGAAACAACACATCCTGTCGCCGCAAAGACTGTCAAGAAGGACTTTTACGTCGACGACTTATTAACCGGAACAGATAAACTGGACGAAGGCAAGGCTCTTGTAGCTGATTTAATAGATCTGACAAACTCAGCCGGCTTAATTTTGCGAAAATGGAGCTCCAGCAGCGATGAGTTGCTTTCTGACGTTCCTATTGGGCTTCGGGATGAGCGGACTTCTTTCGAACTGGACTCGTCAACTTCTGCAGTAAAAACGCTTGGTTTGATTTGGGAGCCAGCAGCCGACATCTTCCGATTCACCATACCAAACCTTGGATCGGAGGCAAGTATTACCAAGAGAACCGTATTGTCGGAGCTAGCAAAGATTTTCGACCCACTCGGGTTGATTGGTCCGGTAGTTGTACAAGCAAAAATTTTCCTGCAAACTTTATGGAAGCAGAAATGTGACTGGGACGATTCGCTACCGGAGGAGCTACAGAGGATCTGGACCGAATTTCGAAGGAATCTCATGGCATTGGATACTCTCACCGTACCCCGTTGGGTGTCATTCTCCAACGATCTTGCCACGGTAGAGTTGCATGGGTTCTGTGACGCATCAAATGCCGCTTATGGTGCCTGTCTTTATCTTCGATGTATCACTAGCGATGGTACAATAACTGCTCGGCTTATCACCGCCAAGTCAAGGGTTGCACCACTGGAAGACCTGAAGCGGAAAAAGAAAGTCCTATCTACACCCCGACTCGAACTTTCCGCAGCTCTTTTATTGAGCCATCTATACGAAAAGGTCCGCCATAGCGTTCAGATTACGTTCCAACCGTTCTTTTGGACAGACTCGACAATCGTCAAGTATTGGCTGGCTTCTCCACCATCTCGCTGGCAAATCTTCGTTGCAAATCGTGTTTCGGAGATCCAGCACATTACTAGCAGCGGCGTATGGAACCATGTTGCTGGTGCAAATAATCCCGCAGATATTATCTCGCGTGGAATGACTCCGGCACAGTTAAAATACGAAACGTTGTGGTTTGAAGGCCCACTCTGGTTGCGGCAGGATCGTGCAATGTGGCCCAGCTGTATAGTCCCTCCACCAGATATCGAACGTTCTTTTTTAGAAGAACGATCAACTGTTGCGCTGCCAGCTCGAGCGAAATCGCCAAGCGAATTATTCGCTCTTCGATCTTCGTTCACTGATCTCGTTAGATTAGTTGCATACATCCGTCGATTCGTTCACAACTGTTCACCAAACAACCTCGCCAGCAAACGTTCAGGGACAATCAAGCTGCAGGAGCTGAACGAAGCGACTGAAGTATTAGTTCGCCTAGCCCAGGGGGATAGCTTTCCCGAAGAAGTAGCAGCTTTGTCTCGCAGTCGAGAAGTAAAAACTTCGTCCAAGATTCATGCGCTCAATCCTATTATGGTTGGGAAAACGATTCGAGTTGGCGGCCGGCTTGCTCATGCACCTATCCCGGAGAGTCGCAAACATCCGATGATTTTACATCATCGTCATCCGTTTACCAAATTAGTCGTGGAACACTACCACCGTAAACTTTTCCACGCTGGTCAGCAGCTACTCGTAGCTTCCGTCAGAGAAAAATTCTGGCCCACAAACGCACGCGATGTGGCTCGTACCGTCTGCCACAAGTGTGTAACATGCTTCCGGAACAAGCCAACTGTACACGAGCAACTGATGGCCGATCTTCCGTCCGTTCGAGTCAACCCTGCAGCCGTTTTTCTGAAGGTTGGTGTAGATCTGTGTGGTCCATTCTACATCAAATATCCAATTCGTCGCAGCACACCAGTGAAATGTTTCGTGGCGATATTTGTATGTCTGGCAACGAAAGCCGTTCACATGGAGGTTGTAGCGGATTTGTCGACGCAAGCTTTCCTTTCTGCTTTCAAGCGATTCGTTGCGGTTCGTGGAAAACCGCAGGTGGTCATGTGCGACAATGCCACCAATTTCGTAGGGGCCAACAGAGAATTGGAAGAGTTGCGCCTCCAGTTCCTAGACCAGCAGTTTCAGCATACCGTAGTCCGTACAGCCGAGGATGAAGGAATTCAGTTCGACTTCATTCCGGCCCGTTCGCCAAATTTTGGCGGACTATGGGAGGCTGCGGTAAAGTCGTTTAAGTGCCACTTTCGTAAGGTCGTTGGGAACCAGCAGCTAAGCTACGACGAGCTACACACTATAGTTCAGCAAGTCGCGGCGATTTTGAATTCACGCCCGCTAACTCCTCTCACTAACGATTACGCTGCACTGACCCCAGGACACTTCCTCGTAGGCAGACCTCTGACGGCAATTCCGGAACGCGATCTTCAGGAGATACCGGAAAATCGCTTGTCCGCCTGGCAGCAATCACAAGATTTCGTGCAAAAACTTTGGCGAAAATGGAAGACCCAATATCTTTCGGACCTGCACAACAGGACCAAATGGACCAAAAAGCGCAACAATATCAAGATCGACACTATGGTTTTAGTCAAGGAGGATAACCTACCTCCACTAAAATGGAAATTGGGACGAGTGGCAGAAATCTACACCGGTGCGGATGGAAACGTTCGAGTGGTGGACGTTCGTACCAAAGATGGGATGTTCAAGAGAGCCATTTCCAAAATCTGCGTTCTTCCAATTAAGGATAACGCATCCACAGACGAAGAGCAATAAACTCTTCCATCAATGGTGCCCCGGCACCGCGGAGGTCTTCTCAATGAGGGCCTCCGCTTTCCAGTTAAGTGTTTGTATTTTATTATGTTTCAAAAAACTCATGGAATGTTCATCCCCCATAGCCACCCGTCGGTTCCCTTTGGGGACTCCGGCCATCTGGAAGACGACGTTCTACTCTCTGGTCCACGCTGTTCCATTCCGTCAATCATCGTTTCTGGGTTCTTCATCGTTTCTGGTTACCGTCAAGCATGCTCCATTTCTGATGTCCATGTCGTTCGTCCTGCAATCAAAAAATCGTTGTGACGTCAATTCATTCGATCCGTTAAGAAATAAACATACTATCGTCGAAGGTCATAGCACTCCAGCTCCAACAAATCAACACCGAGCATTTGGTACCCTTGTTCGGCATCGCTGCAAACGAAATTGACGAGTCATCCACAGGGCCTGATCAACCCGATCGGAGGGCAAGTCATCACCGTCGCAGCCTCGTAGTAGTCATAGTAGACCGCTCCTGACCGTTCTCGTTCAATTGGGGCGATGAATCCATCATCGTCATCAGTGCATAGGGCACTCCCGGGGGTCACCTGGCATGGTGGCCTCCGTTCCAGGCAAGTTCTGTTATAGTTCTTATTTTCATGGTAAAAAGCATCCTCTCATTCCTAGCGGCGATTGATGTCACCATTCAGCAACGAAGGACGAACGATCTCGATAATTCCTTCGCAGCCACCCCGGTGGCGATACGTTTCGACAATCTGCCTTTGTAGACAACGGAAGATGGACAGCTCAGCGCAGAAACTCCCAGACAGAAGCCACCGTTCAATCGTATCGAGAAATTGGACGGTTCGAGTATCAGAGCAGCAAGCAACACTCCACAGAAACCACCAGAAGGTTATCATCGAAGCCGTTGTCAGTGTCGTCGTTGTGATGCACAACTTGCATCGTGAGAGCGATATCCCATCCAACGTCGCCTCATGGACAACAGTCAGCATTAAATGAGTCAAGCACTTGAATAATTCAGTAGTACATAAAAATAGCGAAGTAAAAACAAATCCAGCAGTAGGTAGCAGATAGCATTTGAACAGCACAGTAACAACAGTGTCGGTAGAAATATTTTGCCTAGTTTTAGATTGAAATCCTTATGATTTCAAGGCGGCCGGCATGTTCAGAAGTAAGTAATGCAGTAGAACTGGCAACCAAACATCATCCACATTGTCGGAGTATTCTTACTCTCTTTGCTCTTATCACTATCAATATACGTACTCCTACCTATAAATGCTAATGTAGCTAGGCGATCGGTTATAGGCGCGCAAGATATTCACCACGCTGACCCTGCGTATCGTGTTATATACTCAGGCCAGCTCAGTTAGTCTCCGCTCGTGAATGCAAAAGCATCTAATTAAAATTGTGTCAATCACAATGAGCTCAATACAGTTTCGCGAATAAATTGGTGTCGTCTTTGAACTTTAACGCGCGCATTTCAGTGGGAATGAAAACTCCGAATCATCTCCGAAATACAGGTTTCTCTAACGGTACCGGTAAGAACATCGACTAATCCAAAATTCCGTGTTATGCTCATAAATGTGTACCGGAATAACAAGGTTTATAGTGATTAGATCAAACACAATTAGTGGCTAGACAGCACCAATGATAACATTATGAAATTATCATTACGTTAAGGATGGAAGCTTGAAACGCACAAAAAAAAACAAATTATAGTATATGATTCATTCGTGATCAAACAATGAAACAACTAGCAACAACTTTCGAATGAAACAACAAATAAGTCTTATTTGTGTCCAGCAATAAAACAAAACTTTTATTTATTTATTTTATTTAATCTTCAACTTATTGTTGTACAGATTGAAACTTATACTATATGGACTTTTGGAAGTAGATTTCAACCAGTCGTTGGAAAAAAAACAATAAATTTCCTTAACCTATTAACGCCCGGAACTTGGATAAAGCTCGCTGGGCGTTCACAAGAGCTGCCATATTTTTATGATGATGGTATTTAGAACATAACAGCATAAAAAATTTACTCAAATTAATGTATTCTTCTGGTCTCCAGTTAGCCTTGCGAGCAAAGGCGTAGGATTGCCAATCCGGAGATGGCGAGTTCGATTCTCGGTCCGGAGTAGGATGCTTACGGGTGGGGAAAAATCTCGGGCATAGTGTATCCATTGTACTTGCCACAAAAGATACATATGCATTCATGCACAGCGGGCATAGAAAAACTTTCAATTAATAACTGAGGAAATGCTAATTGAATACTAAGTTCAAAAATAGACCAAGTTCCAGTTGGAATGTAGAGTCATCGAAGATGAAGATGCTATTGGGGCCCTCCTTAGCCGTGCGGGAAGACGCGCAAAACCATGTTGAGGATGGCTGGGTTCGATTCCCGGTGCCGGTCTAGGCAATTTTTGGATTGGAAATTGTCTCGACTTCCCTGGGCATAAAAGTATCAACACAGCCTCATGATATACGGATGCAAAAATGGTAACTTGGTATAGAAACCTCGCAGTAAATAACAGTGGAAGTGTTTAATGAACACTAAGCTGCGAGGCGGCTCTGTCCCAGTGTGGGGATGTAATACCAAGAAGAAGAAGAAAAAGAAGAAGAAGCTATTCAAAATGAAGATGGGATTGTGCATTTAAATCTAACCTGAGACAAAATATTTTTTTTTTCTATGAAAATTCCCATAAAAATAATATTTAATCGAGACTGAATTCCATAAATTTATGACAGACCTCTGGATTGTCAAAAAAAAAATAATCATAGGGATATGGAAATTGTAATTATGGAATATGCTTAGCTATTTCTTGTCTTGCTAATTATATACCACATCGACATTCCAAAGTCCTAATTCTCCTGCTATCAATACAAATCCATATTTAAAACTTGAACAAGCTGCAACTTGCATCAGTTGTCATTGAAGTGAAATCGATTATTCAATCAAATGCATATCAACGACCATGTTCAACGGGGCTCGATTTGATTTTCCGCATCACAACACACGATTCAGAACGGTGAAACTGACGTGACTGGTAGTCGTTTCAGCGTTCTGATTAGGAAATAATCGGCGGGCTTCAATACCGGCACACAACAACCGTCCAATTCATCATCACACTGGAAGCAATACATGGAATGAAACATTCTAAGCAACCGATGCTAACATAAATCATCAATAGCGGAACGCCTAATGCCATTATTGAACAGCCTTTTAGATCGCGGCCCGCCACAAATTGAAAATCGAAATGATAAACGCAAAATTCGATTAACCCCATTCAAAGGCTCAGTGCAGAAAGGCAAAATTGTGAATATGGAACAATAACCAAATTTTGGGTGATCCCAATTTAGTACCAACCAATACCAATAGATGTACCAATAGATGGTAGAACAATCAAAATCGTAGAAGTTGAAGGGGTTTGAAGAAGATGGATTGAACTGATGGTCAAATTTCAGTTGAGTATAGCATGAGGGGCCCTCCTTAGCCGTGCGGTAAGATGCGCGGCTACAAAGCAAGACCATGCTGAGGGTGGCTGGGCTCGATTCCTGGTGCCGGTCTAGGCAATTTTCGGATTGGAAATTGTTTCGACTTCCCTGGGCATAAAAGTATCATCGTGTTAGCCTCATGATATCCAGTATTTTGCGCTCGATAATGGCGGCCAAGTGAGTGCCTTTTTGACGTTCAAGAGGTAGAAAATATTTACATAATTCAATCAATGTATGCCATGATTCACTGGAAAACATTGGCACTCATCCGGTATCAACAATCTAAATGTCAATAATTTCATTCACATTATTCAGCGGTTTGGTACTTTTATCAAGCTTTTTAATTTTAATTTTATTTTGTTTCTAGGAATGTAGAATCCACAGAATCAACAAATGTATAATGATTATTATTATCAGTGTTTTTAAGGAAAGGAAATCTGCAACCAGACAACTGGGTGAGGCTATGGCCAGATAGTGTAAGAAAGGATTCAATAAGCCGCCAGCACTTGTGTCACAACTAGGGTGATCATATGGTATCCTAAAGGAGGACATGTCCTCCTTTTTCGTTAAAAATCAGATGTCCTCCTTTTGCGCTTAAATGTCCTCCTTTCTGAATATTTTCAAAAAACAGTTGAAATAATAACTTTTCTGTGAGTGAGGACCTCCGACTTTGAATGTACTGATCTCGAGTGGCGATCTCTCTTCGCTTGTGTGGTCGGGTCGGGATCTGACGACCAAACTGGCACAACCTCACACAACCCTACTTCATTGAGCGCCGTTGCTGATGAAGCAAGTGTGTAGGAGCCGGACAATACTAAATACTCATCCTACTTGGTTGGCATGTGTACAAAAATAACATATGAGAGAGTTAGTTCTGAAAATGTATTGCGAGAGATCGGCTGGTACCTGGTGCTGGGAATTTGGTTTCATCAGTACCCGCTAAGCTGCGGTGGACGACGGAGGTCCTTCGTAGCTTAGTAGGGAAAGCACCTGTCATGCGAACTGGAGTCGTGGGATCAAACCCCACCGAAGGGGCGGTTACCCTCCAATACCTTTTCCGAACTAAATCTATCACATGTACATATGCATAATCAAGTTTCAGACATAGTAATTATTTTTTGGCAAAAAAATCCAAGGGGGGAGGAGACAAAATAGATTTCAAATATTTGTATCGGCCTTAAAAACAAAAATCGATCGGTGGTTTTTATGTCCTCCTTTTAAACCAAATGTCCTCCTTTTTCGCCACGATTTGGGTGAATTGTACTCCTTTCAAAAAATCTCATATGGTCACCCTAGTCACAACACTACTCTAGCAGCTGCTGTTTAACTGAAGGCACTTAAATTTTTCTACCTCATGCAGGCCACTTTTAGGTTCGACAATTACTGATCCTCACAAACCATTAATACCTGTAATATCAAGTAATTTTTAATGATATTTGTAAAGGAATTCATTCATCATTTTCATAGCAGAAATCTGGAAAGTAATTCCTGGTGTGAATTTGGACTGTTACTATTACTTTGATTCAGTGCGAATGTGGATATAATCCATGCTTATTACGCTGAAACAAAACATGCATGGCATGCATCCTAACTTGTAGCTCTCAGAATCATTCGCCGACCCAACGACCCGCCAACACCAACAAAGCCACTGCTACGATAGGCTCAATAATTCACAGTTCACCCGTGCGTAATTTGCGTTAAGTTAGGTTTCCGTGATCCGAAAGCTTCCTATAGCGTCCAAACGCCTTGAGACCTGAGATGAGATAAGACATCTAGTTGTCCTTTTTTGCAACCACTTTGCTGTCAGAAAAGACCACTTTTGATTCGCTGATTTGACAAACGCCGGCAAGCACAGCGCCGCGTTCTTTTCCAGACGGGTATTTTGTTTTTGGTTTCGCCGTGTTGCTAGTAGTCGGGCAATTTTCAACATCGGTATTGTCATAAACAAATAAATTCGGTCAAACTAATTATTTTGCTTCTATGAACGTGAATTATAAATAAAAAATACCTGATAAAAGTATACAAACAATTGCAATCATGGACAAACGTTTAAATGATAAGTATTTGATAATTAATTGTTGACGTTTATTCGTCTTGTTCCCTTTTATTTATTCAAAAAGGGATGGTCACACTGCATTGCTCGTCACAAGAATCGTGGTGAAAATTGTGTGAGGGCATTCAGCCTCGAGTTGTCTTATCTCATCTCAGCTTGAGACCTGGAATCTCAAAAAAGGTTTTGAGCACCCACCCCAAAGACAGCCGTTGGCCCTTGCTGCCGGTTTTCCCCCGAAACGTAGCTTTGCGGTTCTGGGGTTAAAAGTATGTCTCACAAAGCAGAAGAATGCTTGTTAACTTGCAGTTATCCTGTAAAATAAAATTATAACAGAAAATGCATAACAAAATTACCAAATTCTAAAACGACATGATGGAAGATATTTACCATTTGTTTTTTTGTTGATACCAAATGAGTGCCAATGTTATCCAATGAATCAAGGCCTACATTGATTAAAAAATGTAAATATTTTCTACCTTTTGAATGTCAAAAAGGCACTCACTTGGCCGCCATTATCGAACGCAAAATACTGGATACGAATGCAAAAATGGTAACCTGGCTTAGAAACCTCGCGGTTAATAACTGTGGAAGTGCTTAATGAACACTAAGCTGTGAGGTGGCTCTGTCCCAGTGTGGGGATGTGAAGCCAATAAGAAGAAGACGATAGCATAGGGATGTTGCAATAGTTTTGTATCAACACCCAACCGGTGATTAATATTTTTTAACAATTCTGTATAAGAACACATAGTCGAAATAGCTTTTACTTGACGCGGTTTGCTATGCCTCAATGGTATTTCATATTTGAACAAAATCGGTCAAGGGGTTCAGAAGTGACATTAAATTGTTCATTTTCCAAACAATACCCCTTCTGCATTTCTTAATTAATGAATAGCCGTTGACATTTTAAACACAATTGATTGCGAGTTCCACATCCAGAGGCGCGCATCGTATACCTTTGTGTTTGACATTTCATACTACCACCTGCAGTTGACATTGTTGTAAATACTAAACATGACTTCGTGCAACATGCTCGCGAGATGGTGGCACAGTAACTTAGCGATGAAATTTTAAGAAAAATCTTCAACCATTTACGTCTGTTTGTCTGGGCTTTCTATTATTTTTATTATTTATTTATTCAGACTAAGGCCGAAGTGGCCTGTGCGGTATATAAGAGTCTTCTCCATTCGGCTCGGCCCATGGCTACACGTCGCCAACCACGCAGTCTACGGAGGGTCCGCAAGTCATCTTCCACCTGATCGATACACCTTGCCCGCTGCGCACCTCGCCTTCCTGTACCCGTCGGATCGTTGTCGAGAACCATTTTCACCGGGTTATTGTCCGACATTCTGGCTACGTGCCCGGCCCACCGCAGTCGTCCGATTTTCGCGGTGTGAACGATGGATGGTTCTCCCAGCAGCTGATGCAACTCGTGGTTCATTCGCCTCCTCCACGTACCGTCCGCCATCTGCACCCCACCAAAGATGGTACGCAGCACTTTCCTTTCGAAAACTCCGAGTGCGCGTTGGTCCTCCACGAGCATCGTCCAGGTCTCGTGTCCGTAGAGGACTACCGGTCTAATGAGCGTTTTGTAGATTGTCAGTTTGGTACGGCGGCGAACTCTATTCGATCGGAGCGTCTTGCGGAGTCCAAAGTATGTACGATTTCCAGCCACTATACATCTCCGAATTTCTCTGCTGGTATCATTTTCGGCAGTCACCAGTGAGCCCAAGTACACAAATTTTTCTACCACATCGATTTCGTCACCACCGATGCCAACTCGTGGTGGGTGGCTCACATTGTCTTCTCTTGAACCTCTTCCTATCATGTACTTCGTCTTCGACGTGTTGATGACTAGTCCGATCCGCTTGGCTTCCCTCTTCAGTCTGATGTAGGCTTCCTCCATCTTCTCAAAGTTACGTGCCATAATATCTATGTCGTCGGCGAAGCCAAATAGCTGGACGGACTTATTGAAAATTGTACCACTCGTGTTAATACTTGCTCTTCGTATTACCCCTTCCAAAGCGATGTTGAATAGCAGACACGAAAGACCATCACCTTGCCGTAACCCTCTGCGGGTTTCGAAGGGACTCGAGAATGCCCCTGAAACTCGAACTACGCACATCACCCGATCCATCGTCGCTTTGATCAACCGTGTCAGTTTATCCGGAAATCCGTTTTCGTGCATTAGCTGCCATAGCTGGTCCCGATCGATTGTATCATATGCGGCTTTGAAGTCGAAGAATAAATGAAGTGTGGGCACGTTGTATTCGCGGCACTTCTGCAGTACTTGGCGAATGGCGAACACCTGGTCCGTGGTGGAGCGTTCGCCCATAAAACCCGCCTAGTACTGCCCCACGAACTCCCTTGCAATTGGTGCTAGTCGACGGCATAAAATTTGGGAGAGTACCTTGTAGGCGGCGTTCAGCAATGTGATTGCGCGGTAGTTGCTGCAATCCAGCTTATCGCCCTTTTTGTAGATGGGACACACGACACCTTCCATCCACTCCTGCGGCAGAACCTCATCCTCCCAAACCTTGGTAATCACCCAGTGCAGCGCTCTAGCCAGTGCCTCACCACCGTGTTTAAATAGCTCTCCTGGTAGTTGGTCATCCCCAGGGGCTTTGTTGTTCTTCAGCCGGCCAATCTCCTCCTGGATTTCCTGGAGATCCGGGGCCGGTAGAATTATGTCCTGCGCGCGTTCCCCAGGTCCATCACCATACCGCCATCTTCGTCTGCCACATTGCCATTCAGGTGCTCTTCGTAGTGCTGCCGCCACCTTTGGATCACCTCACGCTCGTTCGTAAGAAGGTTCCCGTTTATGTCCTTACACATATCAGGCTGTGGCACATGGCCCTCACGTGAACGGTTCAACTTCTCATAGAACTTTCGTGTGTTAATAGCGCGGTACAGTTGCTCCGTCTCTTCACGGTCTCGATCTTCCTGCTGACGCTTTTTCCTCCGGAAAATCGAGTTTTGTCTGTCTGGGCTTTCACCATCTCTATAATCGTTCCCTAACAATATTTTTGTTCGTGTCTAAAAGTTGCAGGACTGGCCGGCTACGCCAACCGAAAAACGTCCTACTTGTAGCCATAACTCGTATTTTCATGTTATATTTGATGTCGCATGATGCACCTGCCAGAGCTACGTTTAAAAGCAGATTAACGAGCACATCGTCCTGCTTTAATCCATCTAACGTCACGAACGAATCGGACGTCTAACCAGATATTCTGACGCTCGATTCAGACCCATCCAGCATCGCACGAGTTAGCCTTATAAACTTTACAAGGAAACCATGTTCTAGCATTTATGCCAGAGTTCGAACCATTTCACTCTGTCAAACGCTGCAACCAACAGATGTTGTAAATATTTCCGGAATTTATCAAGGATTTGTCGCAGAGTAATCTGGTCCGCTGAAGATCGTCCTTCTCGCTTTGATATTCGCCGAGACATATTGTCGCATGCTCGAGAGCTAAAGCTTTTTTTGCTTTAGTAAACTCAAGTTTATCCAAAATGTCACTTACACCCCTCTGCTTCCAACCCCCGCAATTAGAGGTAAGAAGTGTGAAGTAAGAAATGAGATGAGAGTGGTGAGAAGTAGGATGAGATAGGAGAGAAGTGATAGGTGAGAGTTGAAAAGAAAGCTGTGAGAAAAAAAGAAACGAGAAAGTAGAAGGAAAGAAAGAAGAACAAATGTATGGGAAATAGGTAAAAGAAAGAAAGAATGGGAAAAAAGTAAGAAGTAAAAATAACGAAGAGAGAAGGAAGATAAAACCCAGAATAATCCGCCTAGCGGTGATGGTGCCTTTCTCGTGTAGTGTATTATAAAACAAGAAAACACATAAGAGTAACAAGAAAAGCACATAAGACAGATCAACACTGCACTTTAGGGAAATAGATTCAATTATTTTCATCAATTCACATTTATTTGCGTTCAGAGCACAATGGCCGATTGGGCCAATTTTCAAAAAATTAGGAAGGATTCCGCGTCGAATGCAACATGCAAAAATGAAATCCGGGTTTGTGTTTTGTGTGGAGCCAGGCCTTCTTTGCAACTTAGTGTTCTATTAGCATTTCCTCCTAATTACTTACTAATTGAAAGCTTGTCTATGCCCGCCAATGCATGAGGGTATATTTTGTGTGGCAATTACAATGGATACACTATGCTCAAAAAGTCAATAATGTTTCACTTGAAAACATCCAAGGCCGTATCAAGGATCGAACTCGCAATCTCAATACTAGCAGTCCAACGCCTTTGCTCGCAACTAGAGAAATTTTTTAATTCGCATAGTTATATCCCATCCAATAGATCGCATCGCTTACCAAAGTGGATCCAAATAAAATATCCTTAACTCAATTGTATTTCCCAATATAATCGTGGAGATGCAGAGGTATACTCAGGGCCGGATTTAGCCGGAAGGGGGCCCCGGGGCCGACGGTATGTGGGGGCCCCAAAATGTACAAAAAAGGTTGGTTTTGGTACATAAGATTTGTGGGGGCCCGGGGCCACGGTCCCCCCGGCCCCCCCATAAATCCGGCCCTGGGTATACTCAGTCTCTAATAGCAACGAGAGTTGGACTTGGATTCCTTCCCTTTGTCATGAGATTTGAGAACCCCTGATTACCGAAACTCAAAAATCATAACAAACGCATCCGTCCAACACCAAGCGATCAGTGCACTCGAAAAGTGCAAGAGAATTAATTTACACCCATATGCGACAAGTGTGGCTCATCGCTAGTTGCTATCAATCCATCCCGAATAGGAAATACAATACAATTACATTTAAATATCATTAAATTACAATACGTTTTATTGATGAACATTCAATTATTTTGCTCTTCTATTGTACTAAAAATTAAATTGCCTTATTGTTGTTCCAATAAACGTACAATAAAATCTATTGACAGAAAAATGTTGACAATAGAATTACAACACGATACGATACGATAACTTACAACCCCTATTTTCTATTGTAAAACTGTCATTTACAATAGGATTTATGGTGGAAAATATGCTTCATTGATATTCTATTGTGGGCAACAATAGAGTTTATTGTAATTATAATCAAATTTATCGTACTGTTACAGTAATTTCTATTGTAATTCTATTGGACTTTTTTACTCGGGATCCTTTCCTTGCCCCGCGTGAGGTCCGAACCCAAGCGCACTTGAAACGATAGGTGTAAAATTGCACAACTGGCAAGGCCCGAGAATGCATCAAATTTAACAGCATCAAAACATTTTTGGCAGCCACTCCAGCTGTCTCGCTCTTTCAAACATAGTCATTAAGATAATCAAATTGTACAAATTCTATATGAAACATTGGATGTTAAAAATACTAAATAATCTATGACCGATAATCGACTCAAACAGTCTTTCGGTCCCCCTCCCCGTTCTGAAAAAGGGCACTTCCATACAAATGAAACACAAATTTCCACATAACTCGAGAACCTATCAAGCAAATGGAAAACGCTGCAATAGATCTGATAACTGGTCGCAGTGGCTAACACCGCTAGGTGAATTAATCAGGTTTTTTTTAATTAAATTGCTTCTAGAATTTTTGAGAAGAGTTTCAAAAATTTCTTCGTATGGTTTCCTTTGCGAATATTTCTGAATATCATCTTTCTGTTTCTTATTCTTCATGCAACATCAAAGCGCTAATACTTGACGGTGTATTTTATTTCATTTCATATCGGCACTGATTTTTTTTTATTTCGTACCCTTTATTTGAAAAAAAATGGGAAAAATTTAAAACTTTTCGTCGAAGCGGCAATGCCAATAAATTAGAGTTTTCGTTGCTGCAAGCTTTTATATTTGTTTGAAGTGTGTCGAAGCACACAAAATGAGAGCTGTAAGCACCGCACCGCCCGCTAAGGAAAAGTTTTGAACTTCAAAGCGATTTTAAAAGAGATAGCTTCGAGAAAAAGTTTGTAAATGAGGTGTCGTTCCATAATAATGCCTTTAATGACGTCCTTTGTCACCGATGTAGAAACTTTATAAAAATGATCAAAATGATTCTTCGTTTTCACGAATAATAATTTATTATATCAAATGGGGCGTCACATAGCAATAAGATTAATGAGCAGTGACGGAGATAACAAAAATTAATAATTGTTGATTATCGACGAGAATTATAGTTGCTTTCTCAGTCTAATGATATAATCAAAACGGCTAAATTTACCCAACGTTTTGCCCGAATATATTTGGCCTGTTTCGTTGTACTATATGCTGTCAAATGCAACTTATCACAAGACTGTGCCTGAAAAACTATTGAAAAAAATATTTTCTTTAAAAAAAAAGGACTCCCTTGTACCAATGGATAGCACCACTATATGGGAACCAAAATTAAATTTCACCAGTGTACCCATCAATAGTGCAAGTAATTTGTGATATTTTTTTATGGTAAATAGTAACAATCTCTCTACAGTCGACTCTCTACATCTCGATGTTCTATATCTCGATATCTCTCCCTATGTCGATGGTTTTCTCGGTCCCTTCAATCTACATAATTTGCGCATTCTTCATCTCGATATCTCTCTATCTCGATGTTCAGGATTCACTCTCCTTAGGTCGATATGTTCAAATTTTTAGGCTATAACTTTGGACAATAACAAACACATCAATAGGAAGAAATGGCATTTGTTTTGTTGTCGTTTTTCATAGCAACGAGATTTTTTGAATCTAGTACCCATTTATTTATTTAAATTTTCCTTCCATTGTTGTTCGATCTCTCCCTATCTCGATGGTCCCTTCAATATTAAGATGCGTAGAGTTGTAAATTTCGTCTAATTATCTATTTTTCAAAATAATTTCTTATATAGATTTACTAATACCTCCATTGTTGGTACCATTACCCTATTTAGAAAGGGTCGTTGTTCATAATATACCATGAAATATAATTATATAAGAATCTATTATCTATTCCTTCAATCGCGCACTGGTTTTCTTTTTGTTTGTAATTCAACTCTTATAAATTCGCGCCTTGTTGTTGCATCATCGTATTCATCGGAAACTTGAACTCCATTACCAAGCCTGCTTTGTCATTGAAAAAGAAATTCCCCGTTTCACCTACAAGCCCATTAACTTGCAAAGTTACTCTCGAATGGAACGCTGTTTTGTCGAGCCAGAACCCAAGACTTTTCCTACCGTTCCTCCACTCTGGTTGACTACGGCTCTGACAGCATTGCTTCAGATTGTCAACTACCCTTGAATTTCACAATTTCGTGTGAGTCGTCGTTGGCTTCGTCGTCGTCAACGTTGTCATCGCTGCTAGGCAAATTGAATTTTCTTTCGCTTAATCCCTCGACGACACCAATTCAATTTGTCAGATATTTTCCACTGTTTGCAATATGTCAACTTTGTCACCAACCACCCAATGAATGCTGATTGTTGGGGTGGTTATGGAGATGAAAATATCCATTCCCTTCTGCCCATGAACGCAGTATACAGATTAGAAAATGTTGAGGGCTTTCAAACGAATATGCGATACATGCAGCTATGTATATGTTATGTAGCTACTAATTCAAGCTCAATGTGCAATGATGAATCCCTTACTGCTTCGTACATGTTTCAACATCAAGTGGAGATAGCATCTTGTGGCAGTAGATACACTGAAAAAGGTTTATAGGTGTCGATATTAGCCCTTGACTCAATGTTTTCACTGCACGTAATTGAGGCAGCAAAGCTTCGTACTAAATCGAGTTTTAGATTTTTTGCGAAGAGAGGTGTTTTGGTTAGCCCAGTTAAATGACCGAAAACGGAAATATGTAGACATGAAGTAGATGCTGTGCATTGGAAAAAGTGTTAAATGATCCAAAACTTCGTTTCCAGTTAAGGTATGCATAGATTGCATACCTTATTAGAGTGGGGCGCAGTTGTCTGGAAAAACGCAAACTTCGTCCGATCAAGTGAGATCAAGGTTTTTCTGAATTGTTTTGGGACCCCAACTGTCAACTGTGCAAAATATGGGCTCGATTGGTTGCGACCTCGCATGCCGCATCGCGTTTTAAATTTACATGGAAATTAGTATGGGAAAACTTACTTTTTCACATTTTTGTTATTAGCGGCTTCAATTTATCATCAATCACGTGACTCAATACGTTAGCATACAGTCTGGAAGATGCCGAAAGACTTTGCCCAAGAAGGTACGTAGTTGGAAGGTCTACAAAAAATGTTATTACATTTCGAAAAATGCCCGAGCAGCACAAGTCAGACAAAAATGGTTGCAGCAACTTGATTGTGACTAAATCTGGTCACATATGAGTTGCAGCAACCTATGTGAAGCATGTGTGCTGCTAGGGTGATTGCTCAAACCATATGCAAGAAATCAATGTTTCTGCCAGCACTACCGGACAACCTATGGTTATCGAAGGGCAAAACCCATCTTTCTTCTTGTCGGTTTTTTTTTCTTTGTGAAATGATTCAGGATTGCTCCCATGAGCTGTAAAACCCTATAAGATTAATGAATTATTGGCAGTGGCTGATTTTCTACCCGCCGCTACCACATAAAGGCGCTATCGTATATGCGCAAATAGCCAGCATGAGTAAGCTGCCAGAAATTTGTATGGCGAAAGAAATCTAACGTGGGTTTTCTCAAAATTAGGAAGTTTTCATGAAAAGCTATTTGGTATCGGTTATGAGGGATGGTGTCTGCTACTACGCCTACCAAATTTTTTTTCGATTAAAGTGCTTAATTTTGAGAAATCGAACCTTAGATGCCTTTCGCCATACTGATTTCAGAAAGTTAACTCCTAGTGTGCCGCTGTAAGCACGCTCAAAGCAGGCGATTCATTATTTTGAAATAACACTCAGTTAAATTATTGGTCCACGTAGTTTGGCAGTGCTGGCAGAATAAACGATTTTTTGCATATGGTTTGAACACTCAATCTTCGAAACGTTATAATTTTTTTTCGTGGACGTTCCAGCAACGTGCCTTCTTCAGCAAAGTTTTTCGGCATCCTTTGGGTTATACTTTAACCTTCTGTCTGTGCTCAAAAAAACTTACGTTGTCTGTGCTCTGGGGTCAAATTGACCCCAAATTGAAATTGCTATAACTTTTTTAATGTTTGGCCAATTTTTGATTTATGGGGCTGTTTCGAAAGATAATTTAATCATCTTTCAGATCGTTACTAAAGATTGACTATTGGTGGGCGGGTACATCGCGGGGAGGGGTTTTAGTGAACAAGGCTATAAAACGAGTGATTTTTCATGATTATTTTACTTACATCCGAAAATCCTTTCCATTTTGAACTGCACCTTTTTTAAAAAGGTTATGCAGGAAGGCATGTGCTCTGGCATGAGGCGTTGATAAGTTTAGAACTCGGCCGCCAGGTGGTGGTATATTTGAATTCATTATTTTGGACTACTTAAGATATTCCGATATATAGAATTCTCCTCAGTGTAAATATTCTTATCGCACAAATTCAAAAATTGGAAGACGTACTCATTATATTGAGCACCGCTTTGTAGTGCTACACATCCTGAACAATGTTGCCGAATACAACTTGAGTGTAGGTACGAGGGATCTCAAGCTAAAGCAATATTTCATATATGCAAGAATATTGCAAGTACGCTAGCGCCGCCTATTTGTAAATTTCCTAATTATTGATTCCGTCACATGACAGTCCATTCCCACCAGACGAACTTTATTAAAGACGTCATCGTTACAAATTGCAAATTTGTGCGATAAGAATATTTACAATGAGGAAAATTCCATATATCGGAATTACTTGAGTAGTCTAAATTAATGAATTCAAATATACCGCCACCTAGCGAACAAGCTCTAAACTAATCAATACCTCATATCAAAGCACACGCCTTCCTGCATAACCTTTTTGAAAAGGTGCAGTTCAAAATGGGTAGGATTTTCAGATATAAGTAAAATAAGCATGAAAAATCACTGGTTTTTGTACCCTTTTTAGGAAAAACCCTCCCCGCGATGTACCCGCCCACCTATAGTCAATCTTTGGTAACGAAAGATGATTAAATTATCTTTCAAAATAGCCCCAAAAATCCAAAATTGGCCAAGCATTAAAAGTTATAGCATTTCAATTTGGGGTCAATTTGACCCCAGAGCACAGACAACGTAAGTTTTTTAAAAAGTACACTGTAGCGCATATTTTCAAGATTTTTGAAGTGAATTTGCACCTAGGAGATAGATCTCGGCGAGTTTTACCAAACTACCAAAAATTAGGAGAATCGGTTGAAAATTAAAAAAATGGCGGCCACTCAAAGTGGCCTGGGGTCATATTGACCCCAGAGCACAGACAAAAGGTTAATGCAATGGCCACTTCGTTTACGATGAACTGAAACCTCTAGTAGTAGAAATGTAAAAATATACGTTCTCTCATACTAATTTCCATTCAAACTTCAAACGCGATGCGGAAAGCAAGGAAGCAACCAATCGGTCCCAAATTCTGCACAGTTGTTCAGGACCCAGAATGGCTTCGAAAAACAATCGATTTAAAAAAAATCATGAACATGAACATGAAATGAACACCCGGGGCAGATTGGACCCCCCCAATATTCTTGTTAATTTAATCCTTTTTCTACTTTCAATGCAGCGAACTCTATAATCCTTTCATAAACAACTAATTTATAGCGTAGAAGCCATTGTTTTATTTTCTTGGCGCATAAATTTTACAAAAAAGTTAGAATGTCTTCCAAATGATTAAAAATTATAAGTTTCACCTCCCATAAAATAAGCTTTACTTTACCATAGAAGATGATTTCTCAATTATTGGTCATATCATAGCAAAATTCTGTTATTTACAGTGCTCTGGCATGCATTTGTGACAAGTTTCCTTGATTTTTACATAATTTCCAACAGTTTTTAAATAGTGCTGTCCAATGAGCAGCTCGAAGTAGCTCGAAGTTCGTCCCATCCCTCTCATGCCCATTTGTTAACAAAAAAAACGAGAGGACGGGAACAACTTCGAGCTACTTCGAGCTGCTCATTGGACAGCATTAATATGTTCATTTGTTGGGGCAAACTGAACACTCTATATAGTAGAACTGACACCTAGAAAATTAAAAACATAATCTCAAGCTCATCGAACTAGGCTTTCACGTCGTGTTATTTTCGTGTTATCATGGTGCGGAATTATAAATCGCAATAAAAGTTCCAGTACATGACATATATACCATTGGCGATGCCAGTAGGGTGGATAAGAGCATGCATGAGTTAGGGTGACAAAGATACGAAGTAAAAAACTACAAAGCCTAACATGGATAACCATAGGTAGTATGGTGGTGAAGAGGATAGGTTGATGCGTATTCATCGTCTTGATGAAGACATATCAGCAATTACTTAAGTCAGTGATTAAAAAATCATTTAAAATAAATTTGTATTCGCGTTATGCGTAACATTTGGAACTACCCCCCCCCCTGCCTCACGTTTTGGTGTTACAAAGGTATAACGCAAGTTGGACCTCCCCCCAATAACTTACGTAATTTGTGAACAGACCCTTAGTATATAAAATGATACTAGCGTTTCCCGCGGTGAATATTAAACATAGAGAAATGCATGAGCTGCTGGGAGAACCATCCATCGTTCACACCGCGAAAGTCGGACGACTGCGATGGGCCGGACATTTAGCCAAAATGTTGGATAGTAACCCGGTGAAAATGGTTCTCGACAACGACCCAATGGGCACAAGAAGGCGAGGTGCGCAGCGGGCAAGGTGGATCGATCAGGTGGAAGATGACTTGCGGACCCTCCGTAGACTGCGTGGTTGGCGACGTGTAGCCATGGACCGAGCCAAAATGGAGAAGACTCTTATATACCGCACAGGCCACTTCGGCATTAGTCTGAATAAAAAAATGTACCCTTAGACAAAGTTGTAGAGGCGAATCAGCGCTAGAAGTCCGCTATTCAACATTTTTCGTAATTCCGCCTCTGGAACGAGTTATTGGCTGAATACTAAATGATAATGAAATGATAAGTTCAATCCCTGTTTTCAATAGGAAAATGGAACAGGGTTCCCCGTCAAAAGTACTTTGTTGCAAGCAAATCGGTTGAGAAAAAAACGAGCAATGGGTAAAGTTTTCAACATAACCGCGAGTAGATGTAGGACTTGTATAAACGTAACGTATTTACATTTAACTTCTAACTTTCGGATCTATGACGTTTGATTATAGGTACACCCAACCAGTGAATGGCAGATTTTAATACAGTTGTGCATAAAAACCTTATAGCAACTGTATAATTTTTTGGCATATACAATTTCGGGAGATTTTAATACAATTATTGTATTGAAATAATACAGATTTGTATTATTTCAATACAATATCTGTATAAAAAGCTTACAGAATTGTATATGCCCAGATTTTATACAATAATTGTCAGATTTGTTTTTTGGGTGTATTGATATTGGAAACGACAACTTCCTTGCTGTGTAGAATTATTAGCAATTTGTTTATTCAAAACTTCTGGAAATAAAACTCATAATTAAATACATAATAAGAATTGCTTTGTTTCTAACTATTAATCCCTTATTTACTCAAGCAAATGTAGGGCATTTATAGATTTCTCATTGATGATAGTATTTGAAATTTAAAAATTCTATTTGTAAAATTTTCAAAATTTGGGCAAAATGTGCTATTTTAGGGGAATTGTCTCGTTTTCCAAACAAAGAAATACAGCATCAATTTCGTTGCTCACAACAATAAGAAACAAGTCAAGGAGCAATCACCCTACTAACATAGAGGAGGTACTGCTAAAACGTCAACGAAAAATTATTTAATGTTTTGATTCCAAACTCCGAGTCTACGTCAAGTTTAATAATACAATTTCTCAGAAAATGAAAAACAAAGAATAAGATAAAGTTTATTTAAATATTCTTCTGGAAATTATTTTTTGCAAACATTTACATGTAATACAGCGAAATTTTCTAATCTAAAACGGATATTACCACTATTGCTTATTATGCATCTTTTATTGCTAATGTCTTCTGCAAATAAATGAAAGTAATTATTTTAATCAGATTTTTATTTTCATCAGTGTAGTTGATTTTTTTTTGCTAGGGAATCAGAGCTGTTATAGTATAACCATGTTTTAATGTACGTGTCGTTTAGTACCAAGCACAACTTAACATATGGTCAGTCGTATGACATGACTCGTACCCATCCCGGGATCATGTGGATTATGAAACCAAACTCTAATTTTATTATTCTTCATTCACCACCGCTGCCCTCGCTGCCTCAGCCATCATCGGCCTCTAGCTGTAAACTCCGAGCGATGCAATGGGCGATTGCATCCATCGCAACCGACAACACTGCAGCCGACCTCATCAAGCACAGAATGACAAAAAGTGCGCCCACTTCTATCATGCATATTCGCAGACCCACCGGCAGTTCTACCGCTGGTGACTGCATGCTGTCGCTGTGTGAGTAAACACAGCGAACGAACGAACGATACGAAAAATGCGTGAGCAAAAAGCACGTCAGTACGCGCTGCTGTCACAAATTGTAATGACTCGCATACGGCAGGCACTGCTTCTTTTATACACAAAGAAAATCTTCCGGTAGACCCGAAGGCCCGTGACATACCGCATTCTGATGTCCGTGTTAGGAACGCACGGGATTGGTTACGTATGAAATTTTTACTGGCTTTGACAAGAATGGAAATTTTCAATAGTTTATATTATAATCCTAAGTTTCAATAAAATAGGCAAAATGGTGGAGAGAGTCCGAGTCGATTGATATATAAATCTTAAAAATCCATCGAAAGATAAAGGCGCTAGAAACGTTTGAAATCTTCCCTTCCAGCGTAACGCTCTCGATTCCCAAAAATCTAAATGACACCTAGTATAGTAAAGAAAGACGTAAGTCCTACGTCAAAAAAGTGCCTAAAATGTGAGTGAGTTTTTTGCACACATACAGATATCACCTGAATTTGTCGAGCTGAGTCGATTGCTATATGAACGTCGGCCCTACGGGCCTTCTATCGAAAGTTCATTTTTGGAGAGAAGATAGCCTTTCAGTACACCTTGGTTCTCATACACCAGGCAAAACAGTTTAATAAGTATTGTTGATATGTACGTACATATACGGAAACAAAATAAAAATAAATTAAGTAGGGACACGGCAGGTATTTTCGTCTGTTCGTCATAGTCTCGAAAACCAATAAAAGAGACGCTTTTTTGTAAAACTCATACGTACCAAATCGTAAGCTCAGGAGAAACGTTCTGCTATAGTGGAGTTCTAGCAAATGTACGTTACTTTCGTTGATTTTAGCCCCTACGACGATGGACGGAAATACCTGCCGTGTCCCTATCCGTTTTGTATTTTTTGTTACAAGTAGGGGAACAGTTCGGCACTTCATCTCATAGCTCCCATTTCCATCCCATCAAAAATAAAGCAATGAAAAGGAATTTGATTTGTTTTTTTATTTTTGTGCTTTTTTCAGAAGTGAGCAAGAATAAGCGACAATTTTGATGCTGTATTTCTCTGTTTTGCGATGAGATGAATATATACTTGATTAAGTTGAAAACCGGAATACGGGACTAGCGAAGTTGGATTTTTCTCGCAATCCGTACGTTAAACCTAACTTCGCTAGTGGCGCGCTAGTCTAATTAGGGCCTAATTAGACTAGCGCACTACTAGCGAAGTTAGGTTTAACGTACAGATTGCGAGAAAAATCCAACTTCGCTAGTCCCCCATTTCGGTTTTCAACTTGACTAGCGATATGTTCAGTGAGATGGAAAATGGAACAGTTCCCCTATATGCCCATAATATTTTGAGTATGTATGTAAGTATGTCCTGGTTCAAGGTACTTCAAATGGATTTGGTATGTTCTAATTTCCGGTGAGTTGATGAGCAGGGCTAGTAAAACCATCAAATCCCAATTTTTGTTCTGCGCCGAGCAATTATCAAGCCACAGAGTGATAACGGCTTTGTCGCCCAGGGAAAGTAAAAAATTGTAAAAAACACTAGCGATGTGATTAGCTTTACGCCCTGTAATCACGTTGTTCCACAGAAAAGCAAGAACTGGACCGTTGTGTGACCCGCCCAATGGAGCAAAAGTTTCATTGAAAGCAAAAATAGCCTCTTTAAAAATTACGCCTGGGCCTACCACATAAACGAACTCATAAACGAACCTCTTTAAAAGATTCCATTCTTGGTAACTGAATCACCTATATCATCAATATTAATATTATCTAATTTTATAGTTCCCATACAATATGCTATCTCTAATTATCCCTAAATCCGGGTAAAACTTCAAAGAAAATCGTTGTTTTTCGCAGTTTTCACGTATTTCTTGACGATTTCTATGAACCGCGTGAAAACCCTATAAAATCCATGTAAAAAACGAGTATATCCCAAAATCTACGTAAAAATAGTTGGGTGAAATTAAAAAAAAAACGCGCAAAAGGTGACCCAAGTGCATTTGAGTTAAACACATTATTAAATCATTCTTTAGCTTTAAGTCAGGCTATTGACATCCTATTGTTCAGCCCAGAGGCGCATCCACGTTCCAAATCGTGGGTAGGACAAATACGAGAAATGACTATTAAGGCAACAGTTATGGTGTTGAAAAATCGATGCAAATTTTACATGAAATCAACTCTGAATATCGAAAATCTTGACTCCCGGGCAGAATCCTCACAAAAGTTGTGAAATTTTCATTGGTCTTCAGGACAAACATTGTATTTCCAAATAGCAGGATTGTACATTTCACAGTTGCCAGTTGCTCTTTTAATTAAAACGATGATGATCACAGTCGATCACTCTCAATGTCCATTAAAAATGACAAGTTGCTACGATTCGGGAGCTATACCCCATGATAAGTGCTTTGAAAACAGCCCCAATTGCGGGGGACACTGGGTCTGATTATTAATTTCAATTTGTTTATACAGCTGTGCGAAAAAATATGGTCCTAAACGGAAAATGAGCGAAAACGAAGCGTTTTATCATAACTTTTCTGTGGGTCTGCCTATCCAATTCTGTTTTTCATGACTTGACTGCCTCTCTCGTTGTTTGTTATCTATTAGGAGTTATTTTTGCAAACCCTGCGTACTCCACATACCACAGAATCAAGCTTTTTTGATAGAAAAGACGCGTACTACATGTGCACAACGATCCGTCAAGCACAAATTATTTAACTTCATTGTATCGTGATTCAAGACAAAAACAACCTACTCATCGCTTGCCCGGTGACTGCTGCAGTCAGAGTAATTAGCTCAAGAACTTCTGGAGAATACTAAAATAATTTTTGCTTTAGAAGTGTTTCCAAAATTATTGTTGAACTTTTTTTTTCTCAGTCATCATGTACATGAAATTAGGATTTTTTTAATTTGGTTCATTCGAATTTCTGTTCCTTCCATCTTTTGCCTATCCGACCTCTAGTAATTTCTCCTTCTTGTCTCCCATTTTCTTGTCTCACTGCCCATTCTGTAATGCTTCTGATTTTTGAAAATCTTTACAAGCTTCCACAAATTTCTGCAAATCTTTAATGGTTTCAAGCAATTATTAATAATATTTGATGTTTATTAACTTTCAAAATTTGTCACGGACCTTGACGATTCAATATCAAGAGATCATACCCCTTGCGGACCATATTTCATGCGGGCTTAAGGATGATTGTGATTCCATAGATTTCAATAAACCCTTCCAGGCTTCTTTTTCCCGAGGACTTCTAAAAATCCATTTAAACTAGATATGATTATAATAAAATGCTGAAAATGTTGTAAAATTTGAAAAAATCACATCTTTAGATTCCTATAACTTTTGCTAATCCTCCAAAAACTATGAGATACTTTTGGAATTAAAACGCAATGCCTGGGCTCGTTAAGAACAATCAGTGGACTATTTTTTAGGATCTTCTGGATAACTTTGGAACTGCATTTGTTAACACAAAAACTACATACCGTAAACTGTCTAACGTTTGATCAAATTTTTAAGACTTGGAAAATCAGACCTACCAGACAGCATTGCAATTAAATAGTTACCTAGGTGATATGTTCTTACCATAATCATGGGTAGGACAATGCCTTGACTGTTCCACCCAGGAATATTCATGCGTAGGACATGTCCTACTTGTCCTACCGACTCCCGGCGCCACTGGTTCAGCCCATCGCCAGATCGTAGCCAGGATGTCCCGGGCTATATTTTTTTTCATACTGCGTTTAAATGATGACAGCGGGCTATGTCTATTGATGATGATGACACCGCGCTTGTCACCGGGTCGCTTTAAATTATTTGGTTCAAAATTGGGTACTAAAATGAAGATTTAAAACTCGATATTATTTCAAAAAATTATTAATTTCGTTATTACGAGTACTGCAATGTTAATTTTTCACTCAAAAACAACATTATGATTGCGTAATCATAAAATTTTAATAAAGTAAACATGTCTTGTTTGTCGTTTCAGGTCAAGGTTGACGTCACCTTTTTAGTTCAAAAACCTTGCCACGTCAGAAAATAAATCATTGTTTTCCCACTGGGCACTCGACTTTGGCATCGGCTGTGACAGATTAAAATCAGATGATTGTTTTAGCTGTTTCTTAACAAAGTGTCTCGTTCAGTTTTCTTAGAATATCAATTTCCATTAACATAAGTGTTACGGGTTTTAACTCAAAAATACTGAGAAATGCTATCAGGGTATTTGAAAGCAGACGTGAACACTCTTCCAAAAGTGGATTTTTTCAAGATTCAGCAATTTTTATAAACGAACGGTAAGTTCAGAGATGCAAACAAACGTGGGAAAATTCAAAGTTAGTTTACATCTTTATTTTCTACAGTAATCTGAAGCTATTTAACATTTAGATCTCGCAGTCCAGATTACCTGAGGTCAACTAAAGGCAGGGTGCTGTATAAATTGGAAAACAATTTGTATACGGTCAAAGCTAAGGTTGTACCGGAGCACAAGATGACGAAGAGACAATACAGCGTTGTAGCGATTATTAACACTCAAGAGGAGAAGATTGAAGACGTTTATTGTGAAAGTGAGAGCGACGGATGCTAAGCAGCTGCAGTAAACATGCAATAGCATTTCTAGTTTTTCTTTATGAAAAACATTCGTCACCTTCACCGACTGATTCCCCATGCTTATGGAAGGTTCCACACCTGGCACGCGTTGATGAAAACATCAACAATTTTGATATTGGAAATTACACTGCTTCTGGCATCAAAAGGAAAAACACCTCGATGAATGGGAGTGAACCGTTTCTTAAAATGCTATTAGAAAAGTGTCCTGCTTTGAAATACTACAAACCATCACCCCCAAGTGATTTATGTTGCATGCATAATTTAATGCTTGAATTCAAATCTGAACAGCGTATAATTTGCGACTATAAAAGCTTTATTTCCCACTGCAAAGAAGTTATTGCAGAACACGCTTGTGCGATCAGTGAAATTAACACAAAAGGACAAAACTCATCTCTATGGTTTTATTTGAAGTTTGGCAGAATAACTGCGTCTAAAGTGCATGAACTCTCTCGTTGTTCTAGTCCAGATGAAGCTTTAGTCCGTTCTGTTCTTGGACACAGCAGTAAAACTACAAAAGCTATGGAAAGAGGTTTGCGGTTGGAGCAAAAAATTGTCAATATCATTAGAAAACACTACAAAAGTGTGAGACGTTGTAAGTTTTTTCTACATCCTCGGTATCCTTCCTTTGGTGCGTCACCTGATGCAATTAACGAGACAACTGTTTTCGGAATAAAATGCCCTTTTAAGGATGAGAACGTTAAGTACTATGTAGACGATAATGGGAATCTCGAAGATAAAGTTAATTGTCAAATTCACTTACAAATGGTTATGTCACAAAGACAAAATGGAGTGTTAGTACTTGTGTTTTATGAAGTGTTTTGTGTTATATGAAGTGGAATGCAGAGTTTTATGAAGTGGATTATGACAAAAGCTGCATAACGAATGTCATGAAATCTATCTATAAGTTTTGGTGTGAGCACATTTTTAACAAATTATACGTTTTCGTTTTCGTTTTAAATGGAGTAGAAAAAAGCATTAATAAAAGAAAACTATGTTGAAGGGTTTTAAAAATATCCACATTTTTTTATTTTTCTCATTTTTAATCAGTTTTCCTTTCAACGTATTAACTTGCCTTGCAGATTGACTAATCCAGCTATAATTACAACAATATCATCGAATTTATCAAATAATGTGCGTGTCAATTCAGCATGTGGAGCACATATTTTGTACTCCCTAAATCTCCTTATCAATCGTTCGACGTGAATTCTGCACTGTCGACTTGCTTTGCTATCATTGAATCTTCTTTAGATAATGGCTCATCATTCGACACACTAGGTGGTCTGACTAACACTCCTTCGGCAGTCGCTACGTCCGTTGCTACATTTTTGAAACCACGATCGGCTAAAACGCCTGCTCCTGGCTGTATCATATTCAAATAGCCTGACCTCCGAACTGGTGCCGGTCTAGGCACTTTTCGGATTGGAAATTGTCTCGACTTCCCTGGGCATAAAAGTATCATCGTGTTAGCCTCATGATATACGAATGCAAAAATGTTAACCTGGCTTAGAAACCTCGCAGTTAATAACTGTGGAAGTGCTTAATGGACACTAAGCTGTGAGGCGGCTCTATCCCAGTGTGGGGATGTAATGCCAATAATGTAACGGCCATTCGGTCCGTTACAGTTTTGTAAATATTTAGTATAATTTAATATGAATTAATGTAATTATAGAAAGTAGTTTAATTAATATTTTCCTGTAAATAGTATAAAGCTATGAAATAATTCCATTCCAGTACACCGCGTTTCAAAAGCTCTTTTATTCTCTCACGCTCGCAGAACGCGCAGAACGTTCTAGATCAACGTGCCTACCATGTGGCGAGCGCGTGTGATTACGTCACGGGTCGGGTAGTGACCATCCACCTGGGGAAAATCCCAACAAAGCCTCTTTGATAATTTTCGGGAAAGATCGGCAGGCAAAGTAGGCTGCGATCCGAATGGATTAATTGCTTCCTGCACTTCGATCGTTAGGAGGGGGAAATGCGATCTAGGAACTTCGTGAGGTCAAAACCGAAGGCTAAGAATTAGGACAATCTTACATTTAATCTGAGGATTCTTGACTGTGACTCGTTCACTTTGATCTGGATTGTGGAAGAGGCAGGAGTTGTCCGATTTAGTTTCGCGTCGTGAGGTGATTTGTAAGCTAAAAAGTAAGTCGATCGAACTATCGTGCGATCAATCAAACGTGCTAGCAGTAGGAAGTGTGCGAGTGTGGAGCGTAAAACAGAGTTGTGGCAAGTGTGCGCGAGACCCGTCACCTCACAGGTTTTAGCCAGCGACTACTCCAGCCAGCAGCTTCAAAGTTTCCCGGCGGTCCACTTTGCCGGAAGGGGCCGCGATCGACATTTTCGCGCCCAGGCAGGGCGAAGGCAAAGCAAGTCAGCAGCAACAGCAACCGTTTTCCCGCTGTCGGTGACGACCGAGAGCGCAGCAGCAGTAAAGACCACATCTCGTTGGCGAGGCGCCGTCGGCGCATGAGGAATTCCGTAGCGTAGTAGAAGGAAGAGCGCGCACCGCGACCGCGGTGTAAGAGACCGGCATCGTGTTAGATGAGCCGTAGGTAAGCGTCACCTTCTCCACCATCCCGTAAGCACATGGCAAGCGTCGCCATCTCCGTCCGTGGAGCACGTGCGTAGGCGTCGTCCGCTCAACAGGCCGCCTGCGGCACCGCACCGTTCTTCGACCGGTCAACAGCATCGTCCAGCAAGCGACCGATGGCAGCGTCCCCGTCGTAGTGAACAACGCCGACAAAAGTGATGGTCCGTAAGTAAACGCATGCATGCAAATTGGAATCGCCCAAGCGCGCTTGGCGAAGAATATTTTTTTGGATTTGCCGCTCCCAATTTTGGTTGGTGATGCACGGCCAGTGAGAGGCTACTTTTTCTATTAGCCGATCCCAGAAAGTGAATGCCCACACCGCACAAAAGCACGTGATAGGAGATAATAAGATTACGAAAGAATAGAAGCGAACAGAAGAAGTGAAGAGAGAGAGAGAGAGTTTTTGAATGGATAGATTGTAGGCCTACGAAATAAATAATTGAATTAAACTGCGAATATGTATATTGTTTGATGAGTTTGAATAAATAGCAATAGGGTACCACAGACAATCCGACTTGTTTAGTTCGCAGGAACGAGAAGAGGTAATGTAGAGGAGGTTTCCATGTCACCCGGTTTCGTTATTTTGTAGCATTTTCTTTTGATTGTTTTACTGGGGAGGTTGGCCCTGAATCCAACCAACGGACACTCTCTATTTTTTCAGATCTGATCGGGGTGAGCTGTTTATAGCCAACCGATGATGATAACGACTGTAAGCGGATATTCTGCCTTCAACTAGATTGTTTTTGCTCTTCTTAACGATCGAGCGTGTTTTGAAGGGGGAGTAATTTTCTTTGGAATCCCTATAGCCTGTCGATCTTCGCGCTTTCCTTCCATTATTGGAAGATAATAACCCTTTCCCCTGAAAGGTCTTAGGCCGGGCAACCCTAGAACAGGTGGATGGTCTCCATTAGGAGTGGCGCTTAAACCATCCGCTAATCCTTTCGGAAGGCGCGGACGGATCGTACGGTTATAATAAGAAGAAGAAGAAGAAGACCTCCGAACTATTTTCTGGTCGCTCGCTCTACCAGGAAACGCTTTCGAAACAAATGTGACCAATCCACAGGGAGTACACGACACTAAATACTTCAACTGCCGTAATCTGGAAAAGTGACGTAACAGCCATTTTACAACATGCATGTTTTCCATTTTTCTGTTAAAGAGCTCGATGAATAGGGTAAATGATATATTTTGGACATGTACATATTTTGGACAAGCCTGAGCTTTTTCGATCAATTTTAGATAATGTGTAGGAAAATTTATATCGAAAGTATTATCATTGCATACGTTTACCTCAACTCTAGCGGCTCCTGATGAGAATTCACAAAACAACTATTATTTATCTTTAAAATTATCTAAAATGTAAAGCTTTCTACCAAAGTGCCTGCTGGACGCCAGTATGCAAGAGAACATGCATTATAGGACTCTTCGTAACATGCACCTGAAACACGTTTAAATTGGTTCAAACGGCAATCTTTTGGTCCTGCGGCCAAAGTTTAATTGTAATTGAGATACTAACATATTACAATCACTTAACATGAACTTGAGACGGATGAAAAAGGAGTGACCAAAATGAAGTTATGGTTTTATGCATCAGACATTTATTGGTCACCCCATGTACAGTACATGGATGAACCATTAATTGCCAACTTTCAGGCTGTTTTCAATGATATCGATAAGATTGCGAAACAATGTTAATTTCTGGTTTAATCTATGTCAGTTAAGCAAATAAATGCATTTAAATGAATGTGGATACGTGTAGGTAAGTCATACCATTGAGATTTGTAGGTGGCCATTTTTAAATTAGGAGAAAATGACTCTGTCCAAAATATATACATTTTCCATGTCGAAATTATATATTTGATGTCCAAAAAGAAAATATTTCAGTTCGCAGTATATCACAGTTTACACCTAGTAAACGTAATTTACTCGAAAATTGAGCAATGGAGACACAAGACTAATAATAGATTATGTATTTGGATGAACCTAGTGGTTTTCAATTGTTTTATACTATTCAATCTCGATATATTTTCTAATGAATGTCCTGCGCTTGTCCAAGATACATCATTTACCCTAGTACTCGTTAACACCATTTTTGGAAAATGGCGTATACGTCACTTTTTCAGATTACGGCAGTCAATGTGTTGCATGATTTGTACTGCGAATAAGTAATGGACTGCAAAACGGGATTACCTGATTTCATAATTTGTACTTCGAAACAGTCGATAATACTTTGAACGTTGGAGTATTTGTGAAGGAACGCGAAAGGTAAAAACCTTTTGATTTCGTTAGCTGCAGGCCAGAAAATCAGTTCCCTCAGTTCCTTGGCAACTACAGGAACCCAATCGTTGAAAATTTGACCTACGCGTGCACTTGTCAAACCAAAAGCATCTCAAAGGATTTCGAATGACTCATTCAACCTTATCTTTCGAAAAACAATCATTAAGTCTCTTTCACTTATATTGGTAGTCAGATAGCGTTGCTAGAACAAAGTAGTTTTCATTTGAGACTCCTAAATAGTTCATTGATTTCATTTTCACCATTGTTTGCATATGACAATAAACCTCTTTCGGAGCAATTTCCTTGCTATTGAATTCATTTAAGCTATCTCTACTGGGCGAATTTAAACTTCTAATAGACCCTTTGTTTGTCTGTAAAGAAGATGCTTCCGAATTCTGACCACAAGACATTGGCGTAGAAGGTAGTGTTTGATTTGTTACAAATTCGAGTCCTGTCTGTACCCCTTTGGTTTTGGTCGAAATGCTACACTGGACCGACGCAGATGATTGGAACAGTGTATCAGTTGCAATACTTCGGTCTACCATTCTCTGCTTACAACTCGGCATAATATTACATCTCGAACTAATATCAGTTAACTTGGACCCTGAAATCATAAGAACTAAATTATTTTTCTATGCTTTGAAGGAGAAGATTCCGAGAAAGATCCATAAATTAAGTCTTGCAAATTTATCTTTTTAAACACCTTTTTTCTGTTTCTGTTTTTCATTTTTTATATTTCGCCTCAGATAGTCACGTTTCTAACAATCGCCCTCCCTTATACATGCGTAACGTACTTTATGGATGACTCCTAAGAAAAAGTAAACTTACTTTTCAGAAATTGCGAATATCTTATAGGTTCGTCTGATTTGCATTTCTCTTTGGTACGTTAGTTAGGTGTTCGGGCTGGTAAGTTTTTATGCGGTAGAATGTCTGGACACAAGAGGATGCGTTCTCGCCTATGTTCTCAGATTTTACATTTGCCATTCAATAGTCACAAGCCTGAAACATATAGAAAGATTACACATATAAAACATTGTCATTTGCTTAATAAATAGGATACTGAATTGAGAAATATTTCCGGCTGGCTTTAGCTGTTACGGAATAGCTTCGTTTCCTTATCTTTTTGCCTTTCTCGTACAACAAAGTTGTACCGAAAGGCTATCATTTCACTCCAAAATCGTACTTTTTATAGAAGTCTCGGAGATCTATGATGTTATATATTTACCAAACGACTCAGCTCGTCGAGCTGAACAAATGTCTGTCTGTCCGTGTGTATGTGTGTGTGCACACGAAAACCGAAAAACATTAGCCTCTTTTTCATATATAGTAATTCTTAACCGATTTTCTCGCAACAAGTTGCATTCGACGGGGGACAAACCCTAGTTGATCACAATTGGATATAATCAAGATCGGTCATTGTGTTCAATTGTTATGAGGAAAATGGTGTGTTGAACCATATACGGTTGGTTGGTTATTTACCTTACAGCGTTTGCAAGAGCCGTAATGTAGGCAATTATGTATGATGTGTATCACACTAAGGCAAAATCACCGCTAGGTGGATTAATCTGGGTTTTTCTATATGGAAATACTTGCCTCAAAATGCTTTTCGCATACAAACGTCCTTTTCATTTCCAACCATTTTGGCACTGGCTTTGCCGCTCCTGTGTAACCATGCCGTCCGGGTCTCTAAATCCTTCGGAACCGGAAAGAAATGTAAATTCGGCGATTTCTTTTTATCTGAAAAGCAATTTTGCACAACACAAGCCATTTTTCGTAAAACGTAAACATAATTATGAAGGTCAGCAGTGCGTCAAAAGATGATAATTTATTATATCCTGTTTTTTTGGATTCCACCAGATTGTATGTTTATGGGTTGTCCTATATATGGTTGTCCTGTGTTGTCTGTCAAATTTCTAAAAACTATGAACAATTTGAAAAAAAAAATTTCGGATGTATTTTCCTTGTTTTTTCTTCGGTGCATCATCGTCATGCGGTTTTTGATGGTATCGATAAATTATGTCGCTGATATTGTATTGAAAGAAATAGTATCGCCATTGAATATTATCAATTATTTAAAAAAAAATACCAACCTAATCTTAGCGTTATATCCCAAAGAGAGCGCAGCAAACATCTTGCGGTATTCCTCTTTCGTCCGCTAGAGGATACGTGTATGAAAACGGCTTACAAAATGTCTGCGCATTGTAATCCAACGGACCACGCCGTCGTTGAACAGAGTTACGCTGGCTAAACTGCAAAACGAACGACTGTTGCTCCCTCGCTGATAATCCCCAGAACCATGCATTCATTTCGGATCTATGGTTATATCCGATTTTGCTGCAGCAGAAACTTTCTACATCCACAATCCAGCTGAATTAGTCTATGTTCGTGTATTTTTTTCTAACGGCGTTTTGATTCTTCCACTTTTTGCTTCGCTTCCCGACTAGAAGAGCATAACTAAAACTTAACACAATTTTAACATATTGTGATCTTTATAACTTATTTTGATACAATTTTGTTCTTAGTAGCCATTATCTTTCAAATGTTGTAGCAGGATTTTAACAAAATAAGATTTAAAAAATGCTCAATACCGAATTGCCCAACAGTAGGCAATTAAATTAGATGTAGCAAAGTCTTCTGCCATATGGATATATAGATATCACAAACGCTGATATAATTTGAAAAAGTTGTCTAATTTGTAATGTTCTTAGTTTCATGTTCTTGAAAAATATTCTTGTTCAGAAAAAAACTAATATTTCTGAATGTTGATCACAATCTGGAGACCTATCACGACCTGTAACTGCACAGTAAACAATATATTTTGTATCTGATTCTGTTGTAAATTTCTAACAAAATATGTTATTTTAATGATAAAATTGTAACAAAATTTGATAGTTTTTTGTTTCGAGTAGTGTAATTTTTGATAGAAATTTAGATATTTTAACAACATCCTGCACCATATTTCTAACAAATTTTGTTATTAAAATTTTGTATAACATAATTACATATGATGATATAATTTTGATACGACCTTCTAGTCGGCTTGTGCATTCGGCCACGGTTCTACGACAGTAGTATGATTACCTGGGTCACTCGGGTCACTAGCACCATCTGTATCGGAACTGACATAAGCCATTAATAAATCCAGAGCCCCCCTTTCGGGAATTTCTATTCCTGGTTAAAATCCTGTCTACGACCAATCAAACGAATGAGCTAAAAGAAAACGTGCTTAGCAGCAATGCAACACATCACACAGTAGGCTGGTTTTTTACGTCATGTTATTTACGAATAAACAGGAACAAACGTTCTATAGGGCTCTGCATGGAAAAATCTCCTTCACTTTCGTTCTTAATAAATTTTGACATTTAGTGACCTTGTTGTTTTCTAATTTATTTACAGCGAAAAAGATACGAATCTCTTTCTCTTTTGTTCTTCATGAAATTTGACATTTACTGGCCTTGTTGTTTTCTAATTTCTTTGCAGTGAGAAAGAGACAAAGCAGACCGTGCAGTGCCCTATAGAACGTTTACTTGATCGCATGAATTGTCTTATGCATTTTTAGGGCAAACGAAAAAAGGATTTAGTTATAAAATTCCCGCGGCCTCCATATTACATTGCATTGCAACAAAATGACAAGTTTCGTGATCATTTTCCAAGGCTCTCATAGATGTCAAAAATTTATTCGCAATTCAAATAGCACGTGCTATCAAAGAATTCATCACCACAATCCAGCACGTGGCGGCCGAATTTTCAAAAATAAAAAGTTTTTTTGACGTAGAACTACGCCTGTCTTTTCTATATTGGGGTACACTTTACTATTGCAAAAAATCGAAAAACGTCACGAAAATATGATAGACCTGGGTTAATATCTCAGCTGTTTCTCGATAGATTTTCAATTTTCGATTTTTTTTTCACTCAGATTTCGGGATTTCCGTGGTTTTATTAGACATATTTTGGGATTTACGCGGTTTTTCACTTTGTTTTGATTTACGCGGCCCATATCCTCCGCGTAAAACCCGACTCCAGTGTGTTACAGTATTTATGTATGATTATTTACTATTGAAAACTTGCTAACATTTTAGCAATCGGTTTCGATGAATCAGTCAATCTTGTAAGTGCATCGCAAGCTTCTTCTTCCATAGCACTACATTCCAACTGGTACTTGCCCTGCCTTTCAACTTAGTAATCTATTCGTTTTTCTTTCGTTATTTAGCGAAAGCTTTCTATGCCTGAATTTGCATTAGTATGTATCTTGTGTGGCCAAGTCAATGGATACACTATGCCCAGGGTGTCGAGAATGTTTCCCACCCAAAAACATCCTAGATCGGATCTAGAATCGATCTCGCTATCTCCGAATTCTGCGCCTTTGTTCGCATGGCTAACTGGATATCTCAAGCCAGCATAAACATCAAATTAATGCAAATTACAAGACTTTTAGCTGGTGCAGTTCGTTTCTGCTAAACTTACACGCGCGTTTTCTTTAGAAAGCTTGGGGGCGTTTGGCGGCAGCTTCTCGCTTACGCCTATGTATGTCAATAGGGGGCTTGGACTCTTCTTTGCTGCTGCAGTGGATGCATTCTGGAGAACTTTCTCCGGCTCGTTTTTGCTGATTCTTAGGTGTCTGCCAGTGTAAACGCAAGGAATAATAATTATTATCAATAAACTGTCAAACTTCATTGTCGCGTCTACTCTGACTTCCTCCATAGAATGAGCACCAAACGCCGTCGACATTTCAGCTTCCACGATGGGCTTTTCTGTAATGAGCCACCGGGGGTTTAGACTGACTTAGTGGCGGGTGCTTAGCCACTGTTCCAGTTTGGGTCGGTTTTACCCAGGGATGCCAGATTTGAAGACATGTCTTCAATTTGAAGACATTTGAATCTCTGTGAAGACATTTATTTCATGAAGACATTTTGAAGACTTTTTGAAATATTTGAAGACTTATCTTCTTATTTAAAGATTCAAGTATCTTTATCAGTAAGTAAGCCAATCAATAAGCCAGCGAATAGAAAATATAATTTGATTACTAACTTATAAATTTTGCGACTTCTAATGCAGATAATAAATATAAAAATATTACCAAAGTTATACATAATAGACTAATATCTCTCTCCCATTTAATTCCACCACATTATTGTACCTTGACCTTGACAGATATGCATTTCGACCTCAACAGTAAGGTCGTCTTCAGTGTCTCGTACTTGACACGACTTAGTCGACTTTTTTTTCAAACGGCAAATAAGTTTTCGTGGGATTTGTATTTGAAATTTTAGGGATGTCTGTAGGGATGTCCCATGTACCACATTTTTACGGAAAGCTTTAAATTTCCACAAGAAATTATTTTAAATTTTCTTAAATTTTTTTCTTTAATTCCCATAGAAAATTCTTACGAATGTCGACAAGAAATTAAAATTGTTCTGGTTTTAAATGGATATTTCTCAGAATAGCCACGGTAAATTATTTTTAATTTGTACAGGAGAATCTTTTGAAAAATAATCAGAGGAATTTCATAAACAAATCCACCAGAGTTTTTATTAAAGACTCTGTTGAAAGTTCAGGATAAAATCGTTACACTTTCTTGTTGAATTCTTCCTTGGATTCCTTTGATATTTTTTTCAAGAAATATCTTTGGGCACTCTGCCAGTATTTTAACTGGGAATCTCTCTAAGAATTTCTCTAGTAAATCCATCTCTGGAATTCTTTCTGAAATTCCCCATGAAGCTCCCCCAGGAATTCGTCCAGCAAGTTTCAGTTTTCAGAAAATTTCTCCAGAATTTCATGTGGAAGTACCTCTAGGAGCTCCTCTATAAGTTCGTACAGAATTTTCTCCGTAGGATTTTCCAAGAATTCCGTCGGAAAGTCCTTCAGTCGTTCCTTCAGAAATTCCTTAGTTTGTTTCTTTCATGACTTTCTCCAGCATTTCTTCCAGGAAGTCCTCTCGAAACTCCTGCAGGCATTCGTACGGAAATCCCTCCAAGTCCGGAAGTTTCTCCAGGAATTCCTCTTGGTGGTTCTCTAAGAATGTTGCCGAAAGATTCCCAAATAATACCTCTGAAGTTATACTCTGGAATTTCTCTGTTATTTCCTCCAGGAATTCTTTTGGATATTTCTGCAGCAATACCTCAGGAAGTTCCTCCAAAAAGTTATCCAGAAGTTCCGCCTGAAGTTTCTTCAGAAATTTCTTCAGGAACTCCAATGCAATCCATTTCAGTAATTGCTCAGAAAAATCCTCCAGGAATTCTTCAGGAAAATCCTTCAGTAATTCCTTCCGGAAATCCCTCCGGAATTCCTCCTGTAATTCCTCTGGAAGTTCCATTAGCATTTCACTCGGAAGTTCCTTCAGAAATTTATCTGGAAGTTTCTTCAGAAAATCTTTTGGATGCTCCAACAGCAATTCCTCCCGAAATCCCTTCAGGAGTTCCTTTAGGAAGTCTCCGAAAAATCCATCATTATCCTGAAGTTTCTCCAGAAATTCTTCCGGAAATTTCTTCAGAAAATCTTGTGGAAGTTTCTTCAGGTATTTCACGGTGAATTTTTCCTAATCCCTACAGGCAATTCTTTAAAAATAAATTCAGAAGAATTCCACAAGGAAATTCAGTTAGAAAAAACCGTTGGAACTATATTTACAAGACTCATTAGAAAATCCAAGGGAAAGTCATTGCCCTTACTCATGAAGATTTAGAAGGGTATTCTTTTGAATTCTAACAATTCGAGTGTTAAAAAATAAACGATACATAAAACAAGGAGATGATTGAAATTAGAAACCTATTGGATTTTGAAATCGTAATTTTGATATTGAAGACATTTGAAGACATTTTTACTCGACTGTGAAGACATTTGAAAATATCCCCTGGCATCCCTGGTTTTACCAGTTTAATGTATAGACACTATAGGTTCCATAGACGAGCTGAGGTGAAGGCGAGTGTAGCCAAACGAACTGTCAGTTAGTGTAGCCAAACGAGCATGAGGTCACGATTGCAATCCGAGCAATGGAGCGTGTGACGTCAAATTCACGTGATACACTGTGCAAAAGTGGAAAAACACACTTAATCGAAATTACCCAATCGTTCCTGCTCGTCTATGGAACCTATAGTGTCTATAGTTTAATGTCAACAATGTAGTTCAATCGGATGTTTGGCATTGTGTTTTGATGTTATATAAAAAAATAAGTTCAAAAGTAGTATTTACCAATGCTTCGAATAGAAATACAATTATCGAACGATTCTTACACTCTAACGAGTTTTTATCAATTGATAATTTGGATATGTGATCGCCTGAGAGTGTTGTTCATCCTCGATTATTTGAAAATTCAACTTTTATCATCGTTTTCAAATGTTGGTATTTTGTTGCGATTTAAATAAAGCGAAGGGAACAGACGAGCTCGGTGGTCTAGTGACTACCGCTTCTGCCTTGTAAGCAGGAGGTCATGGGTTCTAATCCAGGCTCGTCCCTTTCCCACTTTGTATTTCTATCTTAGTTCTTTCTGTGTTTTACGTTCTACCAAAACGATTCCTACTGTTATAACCTTCCACACAATCCCAAAACCTCCCGTGGCACCTATGAGAGGTCGTAGAGTTCTCTGCATCTTTCTTAAGTAGGTGTCCAACTAACCATCCTTCCACTTCCTCAGCATTCGCAAGGACGTGGCCAGGACAGTTCTCGACTATTGGAGGGTGCATTGCTTTCATCTAAGAGATAGTGATTAGTCCCAAATCAATATCTGTGGTAACGGATGAAAGTGATGCTACTCTCGTACAATAGTCTTGGCTTGTACCACCTACGAATTTGTGCGAAATGCACAATGCTAATGCTAATGCTAATTTAAATAAAGCGAAGGGAACAATTTGAGGACAAAAAAGCAGCTCTATCCGCAGGGCCCGGATCAGAACTATTTGACCTACCTATTATAAAGCAAATTTGAACTTCTCATATTCATTCATTTTATTTATTTAGTCTACATCTAAACAGTTAACACTGAATCAACAATTTGACGCCACAATACACGGTTCGAGGCCGCATCTCTCCATCCTCGAATACGCCCCACGCTCGCCAAGTCGTTTTGCACCTGGTCTGCCCATCTCGCTCGCTGCGCTCCACGCCGTCTCGTACCTGCCGGATCGAAGGGAACACCATCTTTGCAGGGTTGCTGTCCGGCATTCTTGCAACATGTCCTGCCCATCGTACCCTTCCGACTTTAGCTTCCTTGTGGATACTGGGTTCGCCGTAGAGTTGGGCGATCTCGTGGTTCATTCTCCGCCGCACACACCGTCTTCTTGCACACCGCCAAAGATGGTCCTAAGCACCCGTCTCTCGAATACTCCGAGTGCTTGCAAGTCCTCCTCGAGCATTGTTCATGTTTCGTGTCCGTAGAGGACAACCGGTCTTGTACATGACACATTTGGTGCGGTGGCGAATCTTTTTTGACCGCAGTTTCTTCTGGAGCCCATAGTAGGCCCGACTTCTTCCATGCTTTGGGACCTGGTACTCACGGCATTTTTGAAGGATTTGCCGTACAGTAAAGATCTGGTCCGTTGTCGAGAGCCGTCCACGAAGCCGGCTTGATTACTTCCCACGAACTCATTCACTAATGGTGACAGACGCCGGAAGATGATCTGGGATATTACTTTGAAGGCGGCATTAAGGATGGTGATCGCTCCAAAGTTCTCACACTCCAGCTTGTAGCCTTTCTTGTAGATGGGGCATATAACCCCTTCTTTCCACTCCTCCGGTAGCTGTTCAGTTTCCCAGATTCTGACTATCAATTTGTGCAGGCAAGTGGCTAGCTTTTCCGGGCCCATCTTGATGAGCTCAGCTCCGGTACTATCCTTACCAGCTGCTTTATTAGTCTTTAGCTGTTGGATGGCATTCTTAACTCTCCTCAAGGTGGGGGCTGGTTGGCTTCCATCGTCCGCTGAACTGACGTAGTCATCTCCTCCGCTGCCTTGACTTTCACTGCCTGTACTCTCAGCGCCATTCAGATGTTCCTCGTAGTGCTGCTTCCACCTTTCGATCACAACACGTTCATCCATCAAGATGCTCCCATCCTTATTCCGGCACATTTCGGCCCGCGGCACGAAGCCTTTGTGGGATGCGTTGAGCTTCTGATAGAACTTACGTGTTTCTTGAGAACGGCACAGCTGTTCCATCTCCTCGCACTCCGCTTCTTCCAGGCGGCGTTTCTTCTCCTGAAAAAGGCGGGTCTGCTGTCTCCGCTTCCGTCTATAACGTTCCACGTTCTGCCGGGTACCTTGCTGCAGCGCGACCGCCCGCGCTGCTTCCTTCTCCTCCAGAATCTGTCTGCACTCTTCGTCGAACCAATCGTTCCGTCGACTTCGTCCCATATACCCGACGTTGTTTTCCGCTGTGTCGTTAATGGCTGCTTTGACTGTATTCCAGCAGTCCTCAAGAGGGACCCCATCGAGCTCACCCTCTTCCGGCAACGCTGCCTCGAGATGCTGCGCGTATGCAGTGGTGACATCAGGTTGCTTCAGTTGCTCTAGGTAGTACCGCGGCGGTCGTCGGTACCGAACATTGTTGATGACGGATAGTTTTGGGCACAGTTAGACCATCACCGGATAGTGGAGTCGATGTCCTGACGCCACGATATGCCCTGACGTAGATAATGTCAATCAATCAGAACGTGGTCGATGTGCGATTCTGTTTGCAGTGGTGATCTCCAGGTGTACCGATATGGGAGGCTGTGTTGGAGGTAAGTGCTGCTAATGGCCATATTCTTAGAGGCGGCGAAATCAATTAGGCCGTTTTCGTTCGTCAGCCGGTGAACGCTCAACTTCCCAATAGACGGTCTAAACTCCTCCTCTTGGCCAACCTGAGCGTTCAAATCTCCTATGATGATTTTGACGTCGTGGCTTGGGCAGCTGTTGTACTCACGTTTCAGCTGCGCGTAGAATGCGTCCTTATCATCATCAGTGCTTCCGGAGTGTGGGCTATGGACGTTGATTATGCTGAAGTTGAATAACCGGCCTTTGACCCTCAACCTGCACATTCTTTCATTGATCGGCCACCACCCGATCACGCGCCTTTGCATATCGCCCATCACTATGAAAGCTGTTCCCAGCTCGTGTGTGTTGCCCCAGCTCTGATAGATGGTATGATTACCTCTAAACGTTCACACCATTGATCCCTTCCAACAAACCTCCTGCAGCGCTACGATGGCGAATCCACGGTCCTTGAGCACAACGGCGAGTATGCGAGTGCTCCCGATGAATTTGAGAGATTTGCAGTTCCACGAACCAAGTTTCCAATCGCTAGTCCCTTTTCGTCGCAGTGGTCTTCGCCGATGGTTCTGGTCCGTACTCTCTTGTTGATTGTTCGTTGCTTATGTTTTTTTAAAGGCTGGCTTGCAGGGCCTGACACCAAACCCCCTAAATTTCCGGAGGACCATTCCTCCTTATTTTCGGTGGTCCATGGTGCACAGTTTCATTTAGAGTCCCTCGCTGGCACTCGGACGATGATCAGCCGCCCCTAACATGGAGAACAGACGTTGTTGTGAGCCGATCCTGACATGGAGAACAGGCGCTCAGTAAGATTTGCACCTCCGGAGAGGAGCAAACCCCCCTTCCCTGTCAGCATACTGTGGTAGTAGCGGATTGTGTTAAAATAATAATCGGAGATACGAAATGAAAGCATGGATTATTTGAATGAGATTTGAATTTCTAAATCAAAGCATTCGGCGTTCGAATAGTAGGCGCCCATTAACACAATCCGCTACTACCACACATACGACCATAGTTCCCACCGGGGTTGGTTACCCGATCTTCCCTAAGGTTGCTCGTATATATGTAAGAGGCTAAGGACCACGAGATGGGGTCTATTTTATTCCTGGGGTCATGAAAAACATCACTAGTCATAGGACGAGAACATCACTTGTCGTAGGACAAGTTTCTACTGTTCCATTTAATTCTACTGCTTTGCGTATTTCGACAGATACGTATTTCGACCTCAACAGTATGGTAAGGTTGAGGTCGAAACACGTATCTGTCAATGGTACAATAGAGTAGTGGAATTAAATGGAATAGTACCAACTCGTCTTATGTCAAGTGAATACATTCCACTAAAAGCTTAAAATAATTAATCTTCTTCTTCTATATATATAAAAACCAATCTATGTATGTATGTTCGCTAACTACTTCTGAACCACTTGGCCAATTTCAACCAAATTTGGTACACGCATTCTATTTCCTCAGGGGAAGTTAACAAAGGGGTGGGATGGTCATAAGGACAAGGGGGAGGGGTGGTGGGAGGGGTTTTGTTCAGAAAACGAACAATTCTGTGTAACTTTCAACTCCCAGGACCGATTTCAACCAAATTTTGTACACATATTCACTACGAGGAGGCGATCATATGAGAGGGGATTTGATAAAGGAGGAGGGGTCTGCTGGGAGGGGGTTTTGTTCAGAAATCGGGCAATTCAAAGTAAATTATGAACCCCTGTACCGATTTCAACCAAATTTGGTACACACATTCTATATCATAAAGAAAAGATAACAAAAACGGTGGGATGGTCATTGGGAAAAAGGGGAGGGTATAGGGGGAGGTGTTGTCTTTGGAAAACGAGCAACTCAGTGTAACTCCCAACCCCCAGGACCGATTTCAATCAAATTTTGTACACATGTCCACTATGAGAAGCCGATTGTATGGGAGGGGGGTCTGGAGGGAGGGGTATTGTTCAGAAAACGGGCAATTTAGTTTAACTTCTGAACCCCTGTACCGATTTCAACCAAATTTGTTACACCCATTCTCTATCCCAAGAAGATAACAAAGAGGGTGAAATGGTTATTGAGAAAAGATGGATGGTAAGGGGGAAGGGGTTGTCTTCAGAAAACGAGCAATTCAGTGTAACTCCTCACTCCCAGGACCAATTCCAACCAGATTAAATGATTAAATCATTCAACTCTATGATTAAAGGTTATGATTAATGATTTATTCATTTTTGACAATGATGACTGATAAAAATTAACGATTAAATTCATTTTTGACAATGATTAACGATTGTGAATAATGACCAAAAACCGTTGGAGTATGATTAACGATTACCGATCGTGATCAAATGTTTGATTGACGATCGATATGATTAATGATTAATGATTATGAATGATCAAATTGAATGATTTGCATAGTGATCAATAATCGAGTAACCTTTATTCCAAATTTTAAAAGGCTTAAAAATTATATGATTATGATTAAAGATTAATGAATAAAAGCAAGGTATGCAATGATCCAATGTTCCAGCATAGCTTCTGTACCCTTGCCCGATTTCAACCAAATTTGGAACAAATATTATTTTTCTTAAGAAGGCGAAGATGATAGGGATGATATTTAGAAAACGGGAAGGTTGTGGAAGGACTGGCATTGTTCAGCTCTCAATCACCTTAGTGTAACTTCTGATCTCCCCTTAGCCGATTTCAGTCAAATTTGGAACACACATTCTTCATATTGAGAAGACGACGATGATGGGTTAAGGATGGAAAAGAGGAGGTTGTGGGGGAGTTGTATTGTTTAGTTATCGATCAACTCAACACTTCATCGAAATCATGGTTTGCCCAGTGAAAAGCAATGATTAATGTGTTTCCTTCTGGATGGCGAATTTGATCCTTTCTTTAAAAATCGACGGTTTCCCAGAAAAAGGCATCGGTGGATGTTTTTCCTTCTTTAGAAAAAGTCGTTTGCCCGGAATAAGGCGATTTTGGGTTTGATCCTTTTCAAAATCAGTCAATGTTTTCAAATGAAATCTGCCTTCTTTTAATCAAATGATGAAGTATCAATGAGAAAACACAATTATCCTTTTGACCAATTGGTTTACTTATTTTCCGATTGTGAAAAAAATGCGAATCAAACTGGCAACTCCGAGCAAGGCCGGGTACATACAGCTAGTTTTCTTATGAAAAACATTCCACGGCAAGATAAGGGATGTGATTCTCAAAATAATTTTAAGAAAATAAAATTATGTTTATTTGAAAATTTGTTACAGCACGAGGTTAGACTTTTGATTGTTTACGTTTTACATATATTTATTTGATTGAAATGGTAATAAAGTTTTTTCTTGAATTAATCCCGGAGAATGTACTACTTTTGATGTTCATTGAATTTCTAATGCCGTGAAATAAATAATTTTCAAAAAAAATCTCAGTTTGTAGTCTATCTATATATATTTAATGTAGATACAAACACATAATTTGATCTTCTCTTGACCGGGGACCTAATGCAAGGACCTGCTGTTTACGTAATGCAAACTGTGCATCTGTCGCAAATTATAGCAAACTGTACGCGGAACTAATGTAAGATTGTAATAAAATGTTGCATCTCTGATTGGGTGTAGCTTAATCCTTGCTCTTGCATTATTTCTCAACATTCTCAATTTATTGATACACATTAAGTGACTGGACTAACGGAGCAGCTCAAATAAATAAGAGATTGAAAGATAAACATCAATCTGGCTGTACAAATATTGCTCAACACAATCCTCAACGTTCGCTCAGAACCTCATTTTTTGCGATTTACCATCGAAAAAGTTTATTGGAATCTATACCTGGGCATTCCATAGCAGAAAACAAGATGAGAAAGTCATCCAAATCGGGCAAAGGAAATCATACCATCACCGAGTAAAGTGATTTGCTACCAAAGTCAAACCCGACATGGTTCTCGGTTTGGTATAAGCCTCGTTTCATCGCTTTCTTCATCTCGTCAGAGCTCGTTCATCTATTTTCCATGCAAATATTTACACAAGCGACTTTTATGATTTTCTTTTTTATTTTGTGCTGCGTTTCCACGATATCTTCATATATTTGGTGACGGCCATTGCTTCATCTGATGAGAACACCATCTATAAAGGTTCCCCCAAACACACGCGATGCGACAGTTGCGACGCGATTCTATCGTTTCAGCGATGCTGTCGTCGGTAATATGGAAGCGTAAATACCAAATTGCTTGCAGCGACCCAACGATAGAATCGCGGCTATGAAATCGCTTAGGTCTGGGGGAGCCTTAATTGTGATGGTATGCTGGGAGTGATGATGAAGGCATATATTTCTAACATTCTTTAAGTTCATCATTTAAAATACATGATATTATATAACCATAGTCTCGAACAGTTTTATTTCAATGCGAAACAATTATCGAAAAGTTGCTGCCTATCATCTACATGAGACCCATATTTGATTAAATCAAAGTGTATTGCTCCCACTGGACGTGATGCTTTTGTCGTAAGCCATTTCGGAAGGTGAATGTTATGGTCCAGATGGTTCAAATCCCTCACAAAGCCATGTAATATTTTTGCTCCAACTTATAGCTTTGAGATTATTTGGAACTTTCACCAACTATCTGCTACGCACCTTCTTCCAGCTATGTTCACCATTTTATATCATAACTTCTGTACGAATTAACTGTTCAAAACAAACTTCGAAAAAAAAAGAAATTACTAATATTTATCTAGCTTTTTTTATACTTTCCTATAATAAAAAATAAAACAGTTGAAAAACATGATTTGTATAAACATATAATATTATAAAGGGCTAATACCAAATTTGCATTGCATAGCACTTTAGCGCCCGCTCGCTGATGTCAGGGAAGCAGCTTGAAGTTTTATGTCAACGCCCTGAATATACGGAGCGGAATAGTTCCTGTAATCTTATAAAATCAAAATTATCGTTAGATTTTTAAGACTGCTCAGTCGAACTATAGCATTATCAAATTATAGTTACTATTTAGGCTAAACTTAAAACAGCCCATTTATTAATCAATTCTCCTCACACAAATTCACAGTACCTTCGTGCAGATATCGTTTACCCTATGGATATTGGAAACTTGCCAACTACGTGATGTAGAACCGATATTACATGCTTATATGAACTACTGAATTGCTCTGCCCACCGGCTATAAATTATGAACGGGCGAAGACCACCGAATGAAAGTACTCTGACTTCTGATTATGAGAAGGAAAAAACAGCAAACTACGTCGAGTGTTTACTGTTTCTCGCTATCTGTGCGCCATTCATGAACCCCTCCCCCCGGCGATGATATTAAGGGTGATCCGTTTTTATGAAGTCCCACTCAATTTGCCAGACGGCAATAAAATCATACGAGAACTTTCCTGCAGCTGCTTTTTAGGCGCACAACTCTTGCGACAAACTCACCAAAGACAAAGGATAAACCTCCGAGAAAAGTGTGCCCTCCACCGTTTCCATCAACGGGATGATGGTACGACATCAAGCTGTGTGATTGATGGCCTCCAAATTGCTGACTCGTTGTCTGATGATCTGCTGCCAATAGATAAAAGCTATTCCTTCTATCACATCCCATTAACATAGAGCCACGCTGGATGGCCTTTCCTCAATGTCAGCAGATCTGTTTGATCATAATTTATGGCAGTGATGGCCATATTCTTTTGCCAAGCTGAATGTTTCTTATAGCACTAGCTGATTAAATTAGATTCTAGCCGTTGGGATGAAGAGAACTGCACAATTGCACGAAAACGAAGCAAAGATTTACTCTCATGGTCATGACGGAAATGGTCAGCTGGACTAATATGAATCAGATGCGGAAATGAGTGTAATGCCTTTCTATAGTTACCACTTCACAAATAGTTTCTTGGCATTGTAATACACAAAATAATCAGTTAAATAGTTGATCATTTCAAGCTAGGTCAGCTTGATATGCAGTTTACAAAACAGTAACTTTCTGGTCTGGCAACCAACTGCTGCTGTTCGTTCAATCTGTTGTTTCCTTCCTAGAGGAAAATTGTTGTGTACCTGTAGATTTGAAATTTAATTGAAACTAAAACAATTGATCCTGCTGAAAAGATTTGTATTTTGGTGGTAATTATTTCGCTTCGGTTGCTCTTTTGTAGTTGATTCAATGCATTCTGTCACCGTTGTCGATGCTCCCAGTCTTTCGGACACGTTCACCAGTTTTACTATCCTTGATGTCGTTGTCGGTTGTCTGTTGCTTTGGGTATTATTTATTTGTTTCTCTCGAAGCTGTACTTTGCTGCCGATTTTCGGAACCGACACGAAGGGTGGGAAATGTGTTTGTATCTGGATTGGCACCAAACGAATGAAAATTCCATTCTACTTGTCTCCCCATGTTTCATAGCAACTTTTAATTTAGTTCAATTTTCCGCTTACGTACCTACTGGAAACAGTTTTTTCCGTTTTTTCTCATCTCTGGAAAGCAACGAACGCTGCTTCATTTCCAATAGCAACGGAAACTCAGCAGTTCGTTTGACGCTGAGGTACCTACGGCTGGCAGTGCCATTTCACTTCGCTTTGATCGCAATCTCACAGCGTATTGCCGCTGCTTCTGACAGTATTTCCTGTTTTACAAGCGTTAGAATTTTGGGGATGTAATACTGTCTTCGGGAGATGTTGAAACGATTTCCGTTTTTATTTTGTTTTTTTTTAATGCACATTTCGGCGTTGTCAGGACAGTTTTTTATGTTAAAATATTGCCGAATTGAAGCAATGATAGGCATGTGATTTTTTCTTATGTGATTGTAGTGATGTGATGTTAGATTTTTAAACATAAGATTAAAATTAGGAGTTAATAAATTATTACTATTAAAAATTAATTCTCGTCAGGTGCATTTAGGTAACATATTTTCTCATAAATTACCGTGTGCGACCGAAATCCGTACAGCACCGAAATCCGTCCACCTCATGAGATATCAATAAACTAGAAAGGGTTATAGGTAATTAATTGAAGAAATAATTTATCCCATTCTGTTTACATACTTAACAGTATGAGCTTTTACTTTTTTATATACTAAGGTGCTTAAGTGTACGGATTTTGATGCCCCACAAGTACACCCAACCAGTGACTGCTAGATTTTCTAACAATTCTGTATAAGCAGCATGAGCATGAGCATGATTGACCGCCCACGGTTGCTCCTCCGTTATTGCCGGGTCAGCTGTAATTACACAGAGAACCAACAGATGATGTTTGGGACTAACATCATCCTCAATGTGTAAGAACTGGTGACCCAAATATTAAGCAATACCAGCGCCGGCCGTGTCCGAATGCAGGTCAATTTAGGAATGGGCAGGAGAATGTTGACGTGATACTCGCTTTGATGGAAGCCGACGAGTCATCTGCACTTCCACGAGAAATCACTGGGATGTTGGATACATGGGGTAGGTATTGTAGCAGGGTTCGTTTTGGTAAACGGTTTGCCGTGTGAAGCGTGTAGTTTGATGAAGTTTAAACAAAAATACAATCGAACGCGCACTAATAATTCGACTTAACAACCGCGTAGAGCAGAACAAATTATTTCGATGATCGCACGATCGCTCTGCGTACTAATAAAAACACGATAGAACACGCACTTAATTTTTAATTGTTAAATCATTTAATTACCCGCACAACGCAGAGCCAAATATTTCAATGATCGCGCGATCGTTCTGCTTCTTAGAAGAAACACAATCCGACGCGCACCAATATTTCACTGGCTAATTAATTTATTCACCTATACAAAGCAGAACAAAATATTTCGGAGATCGCGTGATTGTTCTGTATTTGTAATTTAATTTACTCGTTCGCACAACACAGAACAAAACATTTTGGTGATCGTTCTGAGCGCTAGATGCTCCCACTATTAGGGGGTGGTCCCCCAGCGCACATAAGCGAAAAACTCTCACTCAAACCAAGTGAAAAAAGTGTGTGTATAATGGTTATTATTTTCGTGTGGATTTATCAATCGAATTATAGAGAAGGAAACGAAAAAAGTAAATCAAAACCAATGATGTTTGAGAACATTGATTTGTATAGTATTATTAATTGTTTAATGTATGTATGTATTTATACCGAATATTGAGCATTACCTCTCGGATTCTCAGTTATTTCCCATAAATATACTTTTTGTGTAAACAGCTAAACATAAACTCACAGCATGATAAAGTGGACTAGAACATGAACAGGTGTTTGGAATTGGGACAGGTTTGTCGTTGGCGGTCGTTATGGCGAACGATTTGCTGTGAGTAAAACTTTTTATGATTCTTTAATTGTTCATCCATCGCGAGAATAAACAATCAATCGCTCAAAGTGAGCGAAAAATGATGAAAGTTGATCATAAAGTTCATTGTTCATGAAAGTTGTACTTGCTACGTCCACGTAGCGTTCTCCCGCCGCGTTCACGCAAGGTACCCAGCATCAAATGGAGTAATGCACACGTAAACGTGTGCACGACTACACCCGACGCCGGACACCCCGCGCGGACGCGGCGTTCACGCAGGCTGAAAAAACGCCACGTGGGCATCGGCCCTAATAGTATGATCATGAAGCGCTCAGGAATGGATAACCGATTGAAAATGTTTTGTATTTTTTTATGATTATAAAATTATTTTGAGCTTCCAGTGGAATGTCTTCACTTGCCACAAGACGAGTCAGAACCATCCTACTCAGTCCACCAAGTGGTTAAGTGGTGGAACTAAACGGGACAGCATAAACCCGTCCTATGGAAACTGTTTTTTTTTGTTTAACGCTTTGGAAACAAACTTGTTATGATAGTCAGAAGATTTTAAAAATCAAAATATGTATAACTTGACCAATGAATCGAATTATCACACATTTTGTTGTCGATTTATTCTGTAAATGCTAAATGTTATTTATTCCAAACTTGAAGAAAAAAAAATGAAAATGTTCATTGCATAACGCATGATTCTTGCTGTTATCTGTAGGTTGAGGAAAAATAGAAAATTTGCAGTTGTAATTTACCAGTTATATATCCGCCCTAACTTTGAATAGTGTTACAATATTATGATGGAGAAGTCTTCTTCTTTTAGCTATTGGATTAAGCTTAATCCATTATTTTTGCTTTTTACTTATTTTATTCATTACTAATGGTAATAAAATGCATAAAACAAATATATTTAATACACTGAGAACAGTAGAAAAAGTTCATAGATTGTTTGTGAACCCTGAACTAGAAACATGCAGAAAAGATTACTTCATTAGCGTTACAACTTTCTCGAAGCATATTAAAATTCTCTACAGCAATTATATGATGTATATGACACCTATTCAGCTATGAAAGATATAGAAACTATACACGGATACTCAAGTCTGATCTGTATTACAAAACATGTATAATAATAGCTTGACAAGTTGTATTGGATAAATTTCCGATGTATAAAGATAAAAATCATCTAGGAGCATGTCAACTCCCAGCATTCGCTGTATTGGAAATTAAATATATTGGAAAGATCTTACTTGTTGAATGAAAGTCGCCAGGGATTTTTGCAATCTTTAACCAAGAGGTACATGTTTCTTTATCATTGCGTCGTCGGTACGTCTCCAGTCGGTACGGAGTAGACCGATTCCATTAGAAATGACCGTCTTCGTTATTCATGTTACCACACTTTACACTTTACACTACACCTTAAATATTCCTTAAATAGCTTATTAAAACCTGAGAATTGAAACTAATTTTTCTGGATTAGAGTTTTTTTTTTAAATCAGAAAAAAAAATAAAAAAAATTAAAATAAAAAAAAATAATAATAAAAATAAAGAAAAAAAATAAATAAAAAAAAAATCTTTTCTAACAATTCTGTATAAGAATCAACAAAAACCTGTATACGAACTGGGCATATGCTAAAAAGGTAGTCAAGTACACGACACTGACGACGACCTTACAGTTGAGATCGAAATACGTATATGTAAAAGTAATGGAATTAAATGGAATTGTACGAAACTCGTAAGAAAAAAAATGATTTCAATTTAAGATACAACTGTTATAGGGTTACTGCTCCTGGACTTCATCTCTTAGCTTCATCCCACGAAAAACAAAGCAATGAGAAGGTATTTGATTTGTTTCTTGTTTTCGTGATTTTTTTCAGCAGTGAGCAGGATGTTAGCAAAAAGAAGATGAGATGAATATATGTTCAGTGAGATGGAAAACGAAACAGTCCCCCTATTTGAAAACAGGATTTAAAGGGTTTGGATTTTGATTGGATTTGAATTGAATTTGAATTTGGATTGTATTTGGAGTGGTTTGAGTTTGGATTTGGATTGGATTTGAGTTGGATTTGGATTGGATTTGGATTGGATTGGATTTGGATTGGATTTGGATTGGATTTGGATTGGATTTGGATTGGATTTGGATTGGATTTGGATTGGATTTGGATTGGATTGGATTGGATTGGTTTGATTGGTTTGGATTGGTTTGGATTGGTTTGGATTGGTTTGGATTGGTTTGGATTGGTTTGGATTGGTTTGGTTGGTTTGGATTGGTTTGGATTGGTTTGGATTGGTTTGGATTGGTTTGGATTGGTTTGGTTGGTTTGGATTGGTTTGGATTGGTTTGGATTGGTTTGGATTGGTTTGGATTGGTTTGGATTGGTTTGGATTGGTTTGGATTGGTTTGGATTGGTTTGGATTGGTTTGGATTGGTTTGGATTGGATTTGGATTGGTTTGGATTGGTTTGGATTGGTTTGGTTGGTTTGGATTGGTTGGATTGGTTTGGATTGGTTTGGATTGGTTTGGATTGGTTGGATTGGTTTGGATTGGTTTGGATTGGTTTGGATTGGTTTGGATTGGTTGGATTGGTTTGGATTGGTTTGGTTGGTTTGGATTGGTTTGGATTGGTTTGGATTGGTTTGGATTGGTTTGGATTGGTTTGGATTGGTTTGGATTGGTTTGGATTGGTTTGGTTGGTTTGGATTGGTTTGGATTGGTTTGGATTGGTTTGGATTGGTTTGGATTGGTTTGGATTGGTTTGGATTGGTTTGGATTGGTTTGGATTGGTTTGGTTGGTTTGGATTGGTTTGGATTGGTTTGGTTGGTTTGGTTGGTTTGGATTGGTTTGGATTGGTTTGGATTGGTTTGGATTGGTTTGGATTGGTTTGGATTGGTTTGGTTGGTTTGGTTGGTTTGGATTGGTTTGGATTGGTTTGGTTGGATTTGGTTGGTTTGGATTGGTTTGGATTGGTTTGGATTGGTTTGGTTGGTTTGATTGGTTTGGATTGGATTTGGATTGGTTTGGATTGGTTTGGATTGGTTTGGTTGGTTTGGATTGGTTTGGATTGGTTTGGATTGGTTTGGTTGGTTTGGATTGGTTTGGATTGGTTTGGATTGGTTTGGATTGGTTTGGATTGGTTTGGTTGGTTTGGATTGGTTTGGTTGGTTTGGATTGGTTTGGATTGGTTTGGTTGGTTTGGTTGGTTTGGATTGGTTTGGTTGGTTTGGTTGGTTTGGTTGGTTTGGATTGGTTTGGATTGGTTTGGATTGGTTTGGATTGGTTTGGATTGGTTTGGATTGGTTTGGATTGGTTTGGATTGGTTTGGATTGGTTTGGATTGGTTTGGATTGGTTTGGATTGGTTTGGATTGGTTTGGATTGGTTTGGATTGGTTTGGATTGGTTTGGTTGGTTTGGATTGGTTTGGATTGGTTTGGATTGGTTTGGATTGGTTTGGATTGGTTTGGATTGGTTTGGATTGGTTTGGATTGGTTTGGATTGGTTTGGATTGGTTTGGATTGGTTTGGATTGGTTTGGATTGGTTTGGATTGGTTTGGATTGGTTTGGATTGGTTTGGATTGGTTTGGATTGGTTTGGATTGGTTTGGATTGGTTTGGTTGGTTGGATTGAATTTGGATTGGATTTGGATTGGATTTGGATTGGATTTGGATTGGATTTGGATTGGATTTCATTTGGATTTTATTTCTATTGGATTTGGATTTGGATTGGATTGGATTTGATTTGGATTTGGATTGGATTGGATTTGATTTGGATATGTTTTCTATTGGATTTGGATTTGGATTGGATTGGATTTGAATTGGATTGGCTTTGGAAAAAAAAACAAAGTCTTTAATTTTGGGTGTAACATTCATGTTTATAATTGATATTGTGGGCTCCCTTTCGCCACAAATGAAACAACATTGGAAGCCTAAACTCTACACAGTATAAAAATGTTACAGCACATATTTATTATAAGGTGGAAAAAGGGGGTAAGTGTAAAAATCGACTCGAAAAATTGGAATTGTACATACTTAACAGTTTTTTCCACATCATAACAATATGCAAGAATATACTTTGATGCTCACACTAATACTATGATCAAATTTGTATAATACATACACTAACACGGTTAACGCTTGAGCTGTAATTTTAGGTTTCGCGAAAAGTTGAATTTTTCATTAATAAAATCAATTCTTATTTGCACCAGCTGTCCCTTTTTCAAGTGAATTTATATCACAGGTGACCATTATAATACAATTAAACTAATCCCATTCAATTGGCAGTGGTTTGTACCAAGAAAGCAAATAATTTAAAGATTTTACACTTACCCCAGGTATCAAACACTGCGGGGGAAGTGGATAATGTTCTAATTATGCAATTTTTTTCATCCCTCCAGGGTTTATTTCGATAACTGTGAATCTTAATACGTTCCTTCTTTGTTATCATTGTGATTCCAGTGGTGATTGGACTAATATTAGAAGAAAGAAAGAGAAAGTTAAAAATAGCACTGCACTGATAGGAAAATCTATTCTATAATTCACATTAATTTTTAATCATAACAAGTTCGCCGTTGAATGGAATTTTTTTGCGAACAAATTGCTTAAGTTAAGTGATTAAGAATAGCTGATAATTTTGTACGTGCTTTGCGCACACACATACATACAAATACGCACATACAGACATCATCTCAATTCGTTAAACTAAGTTGATTAGTTTATAACCCTGTAAGTCACATTTTTCCTTTAAAAAGTTCATTATTATTATTATAATCTTTATTAAAGAGGTTTTTAGCCCAAGGCTAGTTCACCTCCGAGTTAAAAAGTTCATCTTTGGGGCGAACATATAGATTTTACCCACACTTAGTGTTCGAGAAGGCAAAATCGACCCTCCCCTAGCTATTACGAGAATTCCTTGAGGATCTATTCCGTTAAGGTAATGAAATTATTCCACAAAAGATACTCAGAGCAATTATCGTATTGATTTTAGTTATATGTAACTACTCCTCACTATTAAAGGTCAAGGTAACATGGGTTTTCCACTTACCCCATCTTACTAGGATAAGTGGAAAAACAACTCCTAATTTTAAAATATATTTCCATAAATTTCAAGCGACCAAAATTGTATAAATTACCGCACAGTTAGTGCAAAATTGACTGTTTTTGATAGCCCATTTTGATTGAACGCATTTAGATCATTTAAACAGGTTTTACACTAATTCAAACATGCACTATCGATTTTTCCTTTTCCACTTCCCCCAGTGTACCTTATAACGAAATGGCTTCATTCGATACTACTAATTTTACAATCAATTTCAAAAATTGTTGCAAACAAGTTACAAGAAAATTTGGGATGTAAAATTAAAGGTTATTGAATGAATGAATGGAAATCTTATGTTCGATTGTTTGTTTGCATTGCGAGCAAATTGCAGAATTTTTAACTGTGTTCAAAACCACAATTTTACTTTTTGCCTTTCTCGTACACTAAGTGTACGTAAAGGCTATAATATTGCTTCAAAACAAAATTTTGATAGGAGGCCCGGAGGGCCGATTTTCATATACCGATCGACTCAGCTCGACGAATTGAGGTGATGTCTGTATGTGTGTATGTATGTATGTGTGTGTGTATGTGTGTATGTGTACAAATTTTGTAGACACACTTTTTGGAACTTAGCATTATCCGATTTACTCGCAACAAGTTGCATTCGACGGGGAATGCGGTCCCATTGTTTGCTATTGAAAATAGGCGCGATTGGACATTGCATTTCGGAATTATTGAAAAATCATTGTTTTTTCCCAAGGGTCCCCCCTTGGAAAAAAAATTCAAAACCGATTTTTTTTCCGAAAATGGTGGCAATACAATAACTAATGCAAAAACATGCAAAATGATCGAAAAAATGTGACCTATTCTCCTAAAGAGCTTTTTTGACCTTTCTAATGTGATTCTTTCAATATATTTTATAATGCACGAGAAAGGCATCATCACTGCTAAGTGGATTAATCTGGGTTTTTAAATGTTGCTTTGAATCTATATTCAACTAATTATCTAAATATTAGAAAGTATTCCTAAAAATGGTCCATTTTCTATAAATATTGGAGAAATGCAATACAATGGTATTAATCTGCCTCTGCCATTGTACATTGAATGACGATCCATAACAGAAATTGCAAGAGCTCAATACTTGTTATAGTTAGTAGAGATTGTTGCAACTTCATGATGATTTTGATGATGATCTAATCAGACCAATCGTCCGACGAAAGCGATAAAGAAACAATGGTAGCCAACATTCAAAGTTCAGGTCCAACATATTGCTGTTCAATTCCAACCACATAGAAAGCAAGTAGATCGAATGCAGTCCCTCCGAATCACATGGCACAGACATATGCCATCATTCGTGCCAATATAAATATCTACGATAATAAATTGATTTAAAGTGACAGTTATGGCGATTTACTGGTGGTCAGCTTGCTCGTTTGTAAGAAGACCAATCGTCCGAGTCCAAGGAGATCCAGCACAAAAGACCATTCAATCGAGTGGACTTGGCTCGGTTGCCCATTTCCGAAGAAAACAAGTGGCTTACAAGGGCAAAAGCTTCCGTTGTTCGTACTGCATATGAACCAAATACGACTGGGCGATGACTGGGAGCGACTTGGAACGAGGGATGTTGTCTGCCGTTAGATGAATAGGTGTTTGGGTAAACGAAGAAAATATGTCCATACGGCATATTGCTTTCATCGTCAGCTCCTCTCGGAATAGAGAGAAACTCGAGATAGACCAAGACCAAGTAGACGGAATATTGAAAATTCTCATCTGACAAATCAAATATGTTTCCCTCAAGCAAACCATTATACGGCTGTTCCGCAGCAATCACAGGCAACCACACATGAAAGGGAAATCACGCACGTGATGTAGACATTTCCGCACCACTTGTTTTGCAAGGAATACAAGAAAAGGAAGCCAACGAAAACAAATGCGACTGCGGAAAAGTTTATGGGCTGTGAAATTGACAAATCGATTCAGCATCCGGATAATTACGGTTATTGGTTTCCTTTCGAGGGCAAACTTTGTGGAAAGATAAATTCCTGTCAACACGTTCGCAAAGCAACCAAATCTTTCAGGAGATAAATACAAGATGACAGCTGGTTGATAGTAAGTTACTTTTTTATATATATTTATACGAACAATTTAAGAACATAGGGTAACGGTACCCAATAGTGGAGGTATTAGTAGTGCAATATGTGAATTTTGTGAAATTTACAGCTCCAATATCCTATCTAATAGATAAATTTATAAATTTGCTAACAAAAATGAAATTGAAGTTATTTAACATCAGCAACTACCAAATAGAGCTTGCGCCACTAATGAGTACACTGTTTTTTAGTGGTGGTAAAATTTAATTTTGGCTCCCACAGTGGTGCATTGATTTCTTATGAGACTCGCGAGTCCATTTTCTTAAGGAAAATAATTGTTTTCAGTAGTTTTTCAAGCGAAATCTTAGGATAAGTTGTATTTAACAGGAAATTCAAAGCTCGACGCATCAACTGTAACCATCGTGAAGTTTATAATTATGATAAATCTCAGTAAAACCCCATTGCCTCCACTATTGGTGCTACCTACACTAAGAGTACGGTTACCCTAAAACAATTAACCATTCCTTATTAATTCTTATCAGGAATTTTTGGTATTTTGGTATTTTTGTCTTTCCCTTGTACTAAGTGTATCGAAAGGCTGTAAGGTTCACTACTAAATCAAATTTGTCGTTGAAGGCTCGGAGATTTATATTGTCGACAATCGACAAGTTGAGCTGATGTCTGTCTGTGTGTATGTGCGTGTAAGTAATACATATTTAATGACTTCAAAATATGTTTAGAACTTCCATACACGTCGGTCTTGAGTGATTTTTCTTCAATTTGAATTTTACACGAAACGACATTTTACGTGTGCAACCCACTTGTTCGGATTATTGTTGCATTTTCTTTTAACTCTAATAGCTTAATGACATGATAAAGAGTATCTTGATGTCAAAGACAACTCATCTTATTTGCATTGCATATGATATCACGACAAATACCTCGTAAATGCTGGTAATCTGAATAGGCTATAACAGTTATAGTTCATAAAATAATTTTCAAAAACTCTAAAATATTAACCCTTTTGTTACCGACAAAAAAAAACACCCTTACGTTACCGACAGGGTACCCGGGTACCCACGGACTTAAAATGATCATAACATAGTCAGTTTTTCACCGATTTCGACAATTTTGGTTGCTACGGATGCAGGAGCTTACCCGCTATTTGATACATGTTACAGAGGACCGATTCGGATTACCTGGTGACCGGAATTCCGGATTAACTGGGCCAAGTCCCAAAGTATGTGTGAATTGAAGATATATACTCAACCAAATGAAGATTTCTTGCGTGATGACTAATCAACTTCGTTGGAAATTTAAAGAATATAACTTAACTACGTTACAGGACCATTTTATGAATTAATCCCGGAACGGTTATTCCGGAAACAGGTTCCCGTCGGGCCTAAAGTGGCCACAAACTCATTCTGAAGAAACCCTGGCAATATGGGTATCAAAATTCATGAAATTGTTTCGGAAGCATGATCTGATAAGTAATTGGACCATTGGATGGTTTGACAACGGACCGGTCATCCTGGAACAGGTTCCCGTGGGGCCTAAAGTGGCCACAAACTCGTTTTGAAGAACCCCTGTCAATATGTGTATCAAAATTCATGAAATTGTTTCGGAAGCATGATCTGATAAGTAATTGGACCATTGGATGGTTTGACAACGGACCGGTCATCCTGGAACAGGCTCTCATGGGGCCTAAAGTGGCCACAAACTCATTAAAAAAACCCTGCCAATATGGGTGTCAAAATTCTTGGAATTGTTTAGGAAGCATGATCCGATAAGTAATTGGACCGTTGGATGGTTTGACGACGGACCGGGCATCCTGGAACAGGTTCCCGTGGGGCCTACAGTGGCCACAACCTCATTCTGAAGAAACCCTGGCAATATGGGTATCAAAATTCATGAAATTGTTCCGGAAGCATGATCTGATAAGTAATTGAACCATTGGATGGTTTGACAACGGACCGATCATCCTGGAACAGGGTCCCGTGCGGCCTAAAGTGGCCACAAACTCATTTTGAAAAAACCCTGGCAATATGGGTATCAAAATTCATGAAATTGTATCGGAAGCATGATTCGATAAGTAATTGGACCATAGGATGGTTTGAAAACGGGCCGGTCATCCTGGAACAGGTTCTCGTGGGGCCTAAAGTGGCCACAAACTCATTCTGAAGAAACCCTGGCAATATGGGTATCAAAATTCATGAAATTGTTTCGGAAGCATGATCTGATAAGTAATTGGACCATTGGATGGTTTGACAACGGACCGGTCATCCTGGAACAGGTTCCCGTGGGGCCTAAAGTGGCCACAAACTCGTTTTGAAGATGTCCAGGCAATGTGGGTATCAAAATTCATGAAATTGTTTCGGAAGCATGATCTTTTGGGTTAATAGGCCATAAGATGGTTTGACAATGGACCGGTCATTCTCACACTGGTTTCCGAGGGGACCCTCATTTAGAAGAAACACTTGCTCTCTTCTTTTCCCGTTATTTCTTGTCAAAAAGACTTAAAAATTCTTGACAGGTACTCATAAATGATTTATAATGAACCACAGACGCTGTAAGTATCATTGGTGTTTGCTGAATAATTTACAAAAATAAAAAAAACGACTGAAATTTTCAAAAAAATTTATGGGTGCAAAATGGGTCAAAAACGTGACAAAAGCGGAACGTGATGAAATCGGGTCGAAAATGTGATAAAGTCGGAAGTAGATAAAATCGGAGAGTGACAAAATCGGGTCAACACTGTGTAACTTTTCACTTCTCTCTTCTCATTTCTCTCATTTCACTTTTCACTTTTTACTTTCAATTTCTCACTGCTCACTTCTCACTATTCACTCCTCACTTCTCATTCGACCCAATAACCATTCGGCCTAACAGCCATTCATCCTGATGACCCAACATCAGTCCCATCTTCTTGGAAAAACATGTTTCCGAAAATATTTCAAGAACTTTGATGCCAGGGTGTCTTCTAAATGAGTTTGTGGTCACTAAAGGCCTTTCGGGAACTTGTTCTAGCATGACTGTTCTGGTTGATATCCATTCTATGTTTTCAACTTTATGAATAACATGTTTCAGGAAAAATTCCAAGAATTTTGATACCCATATTGCCAGGGTTTATTCTAAATGAGTTTTTGGCCCTTGCTGGCCTTCCGGGAACTTGTTCCAGAATGACCGTTCCGGTTGATATCCATCCTATGGTCTCAACTACATGGAAACGTGTTTCCGGAACAACTCCAAAAATTTTGATACCCATATTGCCAGGGATTCTCCCAAATGAATTAATGATCACTTTAGGCCCTCCCCTCCGGGAACCTGTTCCAGAATGACCGTTCCGGGTCTTATCCAATCTATGGTCTCAAGTACATGGAAAACATGTTTCCGGAACAATTCCAAAAATTTTGATACCCATATTGCCAGGGTTTATTCTAAATGAGTGTTTGGCCCCTGCGGACCCTCGGGGAACCTATTCCAGAATGACCGTTTCGGTTCATATCCATCCTATGGTCTCAACTACATGGAAATTATGTTTGCGGAACAATTCCAAGAATTTTGATACCCATATTGCTAGGGTTTATTCAAAATGAGTTTTTGGCCACTACGGGCCCTCCGGGAACCTGTTATAGAATGACCGTTCCGGTTCATATCCATCCTATGGTCTGAACTACATGAATAACATGTCTCCGGAAAAATTCCAAGAATTTTGATACCCATATTGCCAGGGTTTATTCTAAATGAGTTTTTGGCCACTACGGGCCCTCCGGGAACCTGTTCCAGAATGACCGTTCCGGTTAATATCCATCCTATGGTCTCAACAACATGGAAATTATGTTTGCGGAAAAATTCCAAGAATTTTGATACCCATATTGGTAGGGTTCATTCTAAATGAGTTTTTGGCCCCTACGGACCCTCCGGGAACCTGTTCCAAAATGACCGTTCCGGTTCATATCCATCCTATGGTCTCAACTACATGGAAATTATGTTTCCGGAACAATTCCAAGAATTTTGATACCCATATTGCTAGGGTTTATTCAAAATGAGTTTTTGGTCACTACGGGCCCTCCGGGAACCTGTTATAGAATGACCGTTCCGGTTCATATCCATGCTATGGTCTGAACTACATGAATAACATGTCTCCGGAAAAATTCAAAGAATTTTGATACCCATATTGCCAGGGTTTATTCTAAATGAGTTTTGGCCACTACGGGCACTACGGGAACCTGTTCAAGAATGACCGTTCCGGTTAATATCCCTCCTATGGTCTCAACAACATGGAAATTATGTTTGCGGAAAAATTCCAAGAATTTTGATACCCATATTGTTAGGGTTCATTCTAAATGAGTTTTTGGCCCCTACGGACCCTCCGGGAACCTGTTCCAAAATGACCGTTCCGGTTCATATCCATCCTATGGTCTCAACTACATGGAAATTATGTTTCCGGAACAATTCCAAGAATTTTGATACCCATATTGCCAGGGTTTATTCTAAATGAGTTTTTGGCCACTACGGGCCTTTCGGGCCCTCCGGGAACCTGTTCCAGAATGACCATTCCGGTTCATATCCATCCTATGGTCTCAACTACATGGAAAACATGTTTTCGGAACAATTCCAAGAATTTTGATACCCATATTGCTAGGGTTTATTCAAAATGAGTTTTTGGCCACTACGGGCCCTCCGGGAACCTGTTATAGAATGACCGTTCCGGTTCATATCCATCCTATGGTCTGAACTACATGAATAACATGTCTCCGGAAAAATTCCAAGAATTTTGATACCCATATTGCTAGGGTTTATTCTAAATGAGTTTTTGGCCACTACGGGCCCTCCGGGAACCTGTTCCAGAATGACCGTTCCGGTTCATATCCATCCTATGGTCTCAACTACATGGAAATTATGTTTCCGGAACAATTCCAAGAATTTTGATACCCATATTGCTAAGGTTTATTCAAAATGAGTTTTTGGCCACTACGGGCCCTCCGGGAACCTGTTCCAGAATGACCGTTCCGGTTCATATCCATCCTATGGTTTCAACTATATGAATAACATGTTCCCGAAACAATTTCAAGAATTTTGATACCCATATTGCCAGGAATAAATTTGCGGCCACTATAGGGCCCACGGGAACCTAATCCGGGATGTCCGTTCCGAGTCCATATAATCACGTGGTCCTAATACGTTGGGAAGTCATAATCCTCGAGTTTTCTGCGAAACTGGTAGCTCATGGTACAAGAAATCATCATTTGGATTCTATAAGATCAACTTCTCCATTTTTGAGACATGGTCTAGCAAATCCGGAACTCCGGTAACCAAGTAATCCGGATCGGTCCTATGTGACATGGAACGGATAGAGGATGAATTTCTTAATCCATAGCAAACGGAATCGTCGAAATCGGTTGAAAACTGACGAAGTTATGGTCATACCAAAACGTGGGTACCCGGGTACCCTGTCGGTACGTTACGGGGTAAAAATATTCATAAGCCCCTCCCCAAGCCCCCCCTTACTGGATTTTAATTTTCGTACCACCCAAACCTTAATTTTGCCGAGTTTGAAGATGTCACGGAGTTTCAATGTTCAGAACCCTAAAAAAATTTCACTTGAAAACGAAAAAGGTACCCGGGTACCCTGTCGGTAACAAAAGGGTTAATAACAGCTGCAACTTTCACATAATATCTGAATATTTTGCTATTGAAAACTATAAATTAAACATTCATCATGTTTATTTGTTGTATGTAAAGCTGAAGTTGGACTGTTATACATACAAGTTTGAAAGTGTAACAACCCAAGTGAGTTTCAATTTTAAAATTTCTAAAAAAAATATTCAGAAGTTTATTATTTTATAAGTTTGTATGAAAAAAGAAGGCAAAATTAAGCCAAAATCGCCAAAAATCTATGCAGATGGTCGCCAAAACATCCATAATATTTTCCTTACTTCCTAGCTTCACTCATATAACACTGACCATTACTTTATTTACTACCCCGTTTCCGTAAACTGATCTGATCTGCTTTTAATTTACCTTCATTTTAATACTCTGGTATCGCAATATGGAGTCGAACCCCTTTGTGAGTTGCTCCCCCATTTTAATGAAATCGCTTGGATATGTTGTTGTTGCAGCTGGAACAATTTCCAACATGAGGGGACGCAACCACAGCCACTGACTGTCGCAATTCCAATAAAACAATACGAGGGTTCCACTCGACGCAAAAAGCATATCTGCCGCAGATGATGAAACAAATCGATGGCAAAGAAATGACTAGAACCGAGCAGCAGAGCGTTCTGCCGTAGTGGTGATATGCTCACGTTCCCGCTTTCCAGTTCGCACTAATTTACATACCATGGAACATAATTAAAATTCCATTGAATTGTGACTCTGATTTATTGGCCTGCAAACAAGCAACAATAGACGATGCATTTAAATTGTCGTGCTGCCATCCGTGATGGTTTGTTTGGAGCATTTGTGTCGTTTCATCGATTGTATCCTTCTTCGCATTGGGGTACGATACCGAGCACTTTATATCCCAAAAAGCAAGTAAAAAATAACTTTGGTATACACCCGGTTCTTTTTTTACACGGGTGCGTTTTAGTTGATTACGACCTTTAGCGTTAATGAAACTATGAGTTAACCCCATTAAAAAAATCACAAAAAATCAAAGAAAATTCAGGTAATATTTAAAAAGCTGTGAAAAATCAGGTTAACCGGGAAATTAAAGAATACCAACCGTGTAAAAAAAATATTGGGTGTACCAGGCAATAAGGGTATAATGTCTAATAGTGAATCCCTAACCAATAGTGGACCCTCCAGCCATATTTACATTATTACAGCATAATATAAATATTTTTCTATGAAATTCCATCGAGACAACTTTCCTTATTTCAACGAATATCGTCGTGTATTTGAGTGTTTATTGTATGTTTAAAAAGGAGATGCAGAGCTTGTTATTAGATACCACGTGCAATTTATATGTTGAAATGTTGTCCTTCTGGCAGGAAGAGCTAAATTTGGTTGTTTAGGGGTATATATGTTTTTACATATTCTGAATCTGCATAAAAAACTGAGCCTAACCCCAATTTTTCAGAATTTTTGGAGCCCCGGAACTATTTTAAAATTGCATTTTAAATTTGTATGGGACTAAAAGTTTGTTCCTATGCTGCATGGGCCAACTGTCATTCTATGAATGTTAGTGTCATTCTATCGATTGAAATGGCTTATTGTTTGCTATACAAAAATATAAATAAAAGGTTTACAAACAAAATAAAAATATGTTAAAGATCAGAAAAGCATGCTCTTTATGTTAAACTATAAAAAAACTCATAATTTTCTTTGCTAAACAACCCAATTCCGCTATTAGGGGATCTGTTGGAAGAATAGTCGCGACGTTCGCCCGAATTGTCGAATTCAATAATAGGGGAACGGTTCGCCACTTCATCTCATAGCTCCTATTTCCATCCCATCAAAAACAAAGCAATGGAAAGGAAGTTGATTTGTTTATTATGATTTGTTTATTAAGAAGCGACGAACTTGGTGCCGTATTTCTTTGTTTAGCGATGAGATGGATATATGTACAGTGAGATGGAGATCGGAACAGTTCCCCTACTTTATTGAGATAATAATATTTTTTTGTAGAAACAGGGAGTTTGTTGATCAGTGTGATCTCAAAATCGAAAAGAAAATTAACATTACATTTAGTAATTCGCTAATCTTCTCCCTACGGGATCCAACTATTCTGAGCCCCCTAACGTGGGTTGGCTAGCACTTGAAGAAAAAGCAAACTATTATAGGACTCATTCTGGACACAGACTTCATTTTATACTGGAATGATATAATGCATAGTACTGGAATGATATAATCACTTGTAAGAATATAACTACTATCAATAATAATTACTATTAGGTTTAGTTTAGGTAATAATTCTAGATATAGTTTACTTGCACGCTATAGGCATCGGGTTAGATAATCGTTTTCTCCTTATACATGACACGGACGTTGTTATTTACTGGTCTTTGACGTAGATGACGGATGTTGTCATTTACAGGTAGCAATGGGAACATTAGTCGTACACTACCAATGGGCTCGCTGATCGACGGGCGCACTAACAGGATCCATTATTAGGGTTTTTATTTTATCTGTCCTGGAAAATTGTTTAACGAATGCATGTATCACCCGACACCATCAAATGCCTCGAACACATACCAAAACTAAATTGATTCACTGCAGTGTTGTGTTGAATCATTATCAGACGATAATGATTGCAATTTTCATGTGAAAACTTTTCATGTGAAAACAGTAGGCGAGTTGTCGCTGGCGACAACTTCTCAAATTTTGTACTCAAACGATAATAAACACAGAACTTTCATTCAAACATTATTCTTTACTTATACCAGCTAATTGTCAACAGTCCCATTTATATCTTTTATTTAGCGTTATGGTTTCATTGTAGTTCATGGAGTTCAAAATGTAACGGCAAATGCTTGAAATCAAAATACGCGATTTTCAAACGATTCTCAATCGCTAGCGAGTTTTCATCACTTGATAATTCAAAGGTGAAATCGCGGGTCAGTTTTGATCACACTCGATTTTTGAAAATTTGATTTTTCTCATCCCTGATTCACTGCCGCGTTTCTTGTAATACAAAGTATATACAGTCGACTCTCTACATCTCGATATCTCTCCCTATGTCGATGGTTTCCTCAGTCCCTTCAATCTACACACATAGGGTAAACTGGGGTAATATGCACCCCCGGGGCAAAACGACCTTTTGGCATTTTTAGCGGTGTTCCAGAGATATTTTCAAGAATGTTTACTACTGGACTGGTAGTTCGAGATCCGAACTACATGCGCTGTGGTAAATACTCTCGAGAAACTGCCGAAAATGTATTCAAAAATGCCAAAGGGTCGTTTTGCCCCGGGGGTGCATATTACCCCAGTTTCCCCCTATGAGCTTTCTACATCTCGAGAACCTCCCTATCTCGATATCACTGAATCTCGATGTTTTTTGATCATATTTTATTCAGGATTCACTCTCCTTATGTCGATATGTTCAAATTTTTAGGCTACTAGACCATCTTTGGACAATAATAAACACATCAACAACAGGAAACGACATTTGTTTTGTTGTCGTTTTTCATAGCAACGAGCTTTTGACGTAGGACTTACGTCTCTCTTTACTATACTGGGTGTCATTCCAAAATATTCAAATCGACCGCGTTACGCTGTGTTGAAAGATTTTAAACGTTAATAGCGTTCGTCTCAATGGACGAATTTCTGCGGTATGCCCCTCAATCGACAGATTTCAAGTATGCCTTTCATGTCCATACTTGATAAGAGCCGAAAACTTGTTTCAATAGGCATGAAACTGTTTTCAATGAAAAACATTAAGATCAAGGGAACCTATAAATATGGGTACCGCATAATTCTTGCATCATTCCATTACCACGTTCTGATTGGTGCGGACACCAGCGAATGAGCAGCCGCTGGGTCTGCCGAGAAGCCATAAAATAGCGCAACGCGATTTTTTCCTTTCATTCTGACCGAGACAAGCGAAGCAACCGTATCATCGATTGAACAGCACTCACACCTTTTAGCAGGGAATGAAGTCTGCACCGAACGCTTTTTCGGCTCGACACCATCGAAGCAACCATCATCAGCCGATACCTAGCCAGTACATCAGCAGTCCACCCTACAGACCCGACAAAGCAGCAATGCTGAACAGATGCCGGCAGCAGCAGCAGCAGAGTCGAGCCGAGGAGACCGGCCGGCATCGGTGATGAGCCGAGACAGACTGAAGAAAAGCCACATGATGCAGCATGTATGTCCAAAAAACAAACGGTTCTTCAGAGAGCCAATAATAGAGATCAATATCAAAGCTTTCAATACCCTTCGGGATAGAAATTGTACTTGGGTGCCAAATCCAATACTCTAGTGATAAAATTTTATGCGTGATTTTCATAAATAGCGTCCAGACCAACAGTGGATAATTTTTCTGATTTAACCGCGAAGTGGACGAAGGACTTCATTTGACCATGCCTAAAAAAACATAAGATGTCCAAATCTCTCCCATAATATTTGGATATTTGGATTAAAAAAACACCGATAACAGCTCAAACTTTAATAAACTATCAATCGATGTTTCATCAAATGTTATATTTGTTGGCATTGATCAAGAAATATCTAGATAAACATTGTTTGATACTGACCGCACACAAAGCGAACGTGACTGAATGATCGTCCCATGTTACCAATTCTAAATCTTATCACCCGAAATCCCATGTCCGGGTGTTTCCTTCCATCTACTACTAACAATAATGTTATCTCAGAAAAGAACACGTACTTCTCACCTGAACTGCAATTCTAAGCTCGCTTGTTCGGCTTATTGGCCTGTATCAATGTGGCCCGTTAGGAAATAGACGCCAGCAGCGAGCAACAAGCGTAAAAAAGAAGAAGCCCTTCTCGAACGCGTTGATGATGATGACGCTTTGGCTGACAAAGAAGCGGGATACAAGACACTGGCTGATTGGCCCACCAATTGGGAAGCAGAGAAGATTCAAAATAAGGTATAAAAGAAAAGTGCATTCGCTCGCAGAGCATTCAGTCTAGAAATTAGCGGTTATTTGAAAAGACCGTTTTCTTACTTTTTGGACTTAGCCGAAGCAAACAGCCTTTTTCAAGGCTCTAAGAGTTAAAAATAATGTTCTCCTTCAGTCGCTATCGCACGGATTAGGAGGTCCTACATCCCCTGCTGGGCCAACTTGTGGCTTATTTCAGGCAGTCCTTCAGTGGGAAGGTTGCCACTGTCGAGGCTAATATTCCGTGACCGGACAGATACTTTCTGAATTGTTTTTGATGATTCTTGTTCGAGGTAGATTTGATTTCTGTGTCGGTTTGATGAGAAGATTTTGCCAAGGAATGGTATGCAACGCCGATTATTTATCCAAAATAGTTGATGTGAGAAATTTGGACATATTATGTATCTTAAAGGCATGGTCAAGTCAAGTCCTACGTCCACTTAGCGGTTATGTCACAGACATTACCCACTGTTCGTTTTTGGATCTGGTGCCCATCTTAATTTTCCTTCCATCCCTCGATCTCTCCCTATCTCGATGGTCCCTTCAATATCGAAACGTGGAGAGACGACTGTACCTTCTTACGCCGTGATCAATAAATTCGGATGTTCTTTCAAAGTGCAATATAACAACCCAGCAGATACGTATAAGCGACATCTTCATTGTAAAGAGATTTCGCCTCTTAAATGTGATTGATTAGAACAGCGGTTCTCAACGTGGGGTACCTGTACCCAGGTATGGGAAAAATCGGTTCATTTAGCGTTAATCTTTCACTCACCTCTACACACAATCGCAAATTAGACAAACGTACACGAGCCCTTCCAATATTTTCGATTTCGATTGTCTACCGTTTGGCTTCAGTTAGTAACGAATCGTGCCAAAAACAAACAGACAAAATTCATCACCGAATCTTTCCCACAGATAGCAAATGATGCATAGCCGAGTATTTATTTACATTCGGTTCGTAAACGAATGAAATCGCAATTGAGTGGTGAGTGAGGATTCGGCAGAAAGATTCAGCCCGCAAAACGAATCATTGAGTCTAAATTGAATCAATCTTCTGAGTCCAACTCAGTATTTTCTGCTGCACTCACTACACATCGGTTTATCCTCATCTCTCGATTTCTTTTCGCACTATCTTTGGTTTCACTTATTCCTGCTGGGGAGGCACTCAGTAGGTATGAATCGTTTGTTGGTTCGCTGTTGGGTTGAGTAGCATTCATTTTGCAATCGTGTGTTCGCTGATGGATAGGGATTTTAAATCTGCGTGGTTCGTGTGAGTGAGTGAGTTTTCCCATAGCTGCCTGTACCTCTGGAGGTACCTTCACTGGCCCCATGGGTACCTCGGGTAAAAATGCTTGAAGGCGGATAACAATTTCAATCAAAATTATTAACAAAGTTTTGATAATTTTTTATTCTAAAGCTTTCTATTTTAAATCTTAGATTTTTGAATCTTGCCTACCCCAACCACCACATGAAGGGCTGTGGTGCAAAAGATCAAAAAGGCTATACGTTAAATAAACAAATTTCAAAAATCTTCAATGTTATACGTGATCGAGAGAAACGAATATTTAAGAATATATTCCTGACCTTTTTCCGAAAGCTTAGTAGCTTCATTTTAAGAGGCTAGTATCTCAGGAGCCTCCATCAGAGAAGCTCGTAAACCTTATTTGGAGAGGCTTCGAAGTCTCCTTGCAAGCAGCTCGTAAGCCTTCTTTTAAGAAGCTCAGAAAACTTCTTCTGATCTCCTTTTGCGAGGCTCCAAAACTTCCCTCCAAGATGCTCGGAAGCCTCCTTTCAAAAGGCTTGGATGTGTTCTTTCAAGAGACTTGACAGCGTCCTTCCAAGTGGCTCGGAAACGCCCTTTCAAGAGACTCGAAAGCCTCCTTTCAAGCGGCTCGGAAGCCTCCTTTCAAGAGGCTCGAAACCCTCCTTTCCAGAGGCTTGGAATCCTACTGTTTTCTGGATAAATTGTGTACGCAAAAAATTGTAACAGAAAATTGATCAATTTTTGGCGAGATAGAGTTCGCCCGGTCAGCTAGTTTTTAATAAATTTCATTTTCAGATTTCTATTTAAATTTTATCTCTGCAAACCTTGATACATCTTTGGAGGCTTTTGGTATTGAAAAGTACTTCCTTAAGACAATCAATCGACTATTTCTTTAGAAACCTCTAAGATTACAGTTTATGCTCTGATTAACTTTAAAATCCACTTTTGCTAACACACAGGTCTTGACAGACAATGACTTCATACAAAAATAGCCTAATATTTAATGATATTTTTGCAGGCCTAGGAATCGGACCTGCCAGAAAGTATTTTAACTGAACTTATTACCTAGATGATATATTACTACCTTAAGGTGGTTATACAACAAAGCCACAAATCGGCCATCTTGGAAACCACGTGCTTTTTCTAGTGATTTTTCAATAGCACAAATTGAGAGAACCACAACGCCCATGGGGATGAAACATTCGTAGATCGTTTCCTTACTCATGCTAAACAATCGACTTTAATTTCAGCATTGTACAACAATTATTACGCTAGATTTGAATATTTGATAATAGGAGTAGAAACTCGTGTGGTGAATTTAAAATTCACCACATGGCTTGATTGTATAATCACCTTAATAATGGGTAGAACAACGATTTGACCGCTCACTCAGGAACATTCATGCGTAGAACATGTCCTACTTGTCCTACCCACTCCCGGCGCCACTGAGCTCAAGTGATGGAATTCAATGGGATTGTACTAAATCGTCTTATAGCAAGTGTTCCTCAAAGCAAATAATTTTGAAAATTCAACGACGTGTAAAATTGCAGCTAACTCATTCAAATGTATTAACATTCAATATTCAATTAAATTTGATTGACTTTTACAAGCAAGCACATTTTAAATTTATTTCAATTTAAAACAACAGTGAAATCGATTGAATGTTACGTTTATTTGCATGCTCCAAATATGTGCATGAAAATACATTTAAAATCACAACATATTTTTATCTGTGCTGTTTCATTCAACAAAATTCACCAAAAGACAATTCCGAAAAAAAATCCAGCCAAATTTAGAGTGCTGCGTAAAAGTTTAGATGAATTGACAGGAGATTTTCCAAAAGAATATAACGGGAAAAATATATATGATTTACCTGGCGAAATTATTAAGATTCTCCCGGAGATATTCAGGGGAACAAACGCTAATTAAAATATCGCTGCGCCCATTCTCGCCGTTTGCTGTTAATAAAAAAATTACAATTTCCAATTTATCTAGTTTATATTATATCAAAAGAAAGTATATACCCTAGATAAGAGAATCGGATTATCACATCACAATTATCACAATAGATCTAACATATGGTCGCAGTGATTAAAATACCCAACAAGGAAAAAAAAGAGAATCGGAAAATATTGAAGCCTGAATAAGAGTTACGGAAAACTTGAATAGCTTTTAACACATGATACACATTCCATTCAAAATACAACAAATGGCTGATAGACCTTTAGTTAAGCGTGTTGACCCTAAGACTTTTCTTTAGGGATTATTATTATTAATATCTTGATTAATGAGGTTTTCGGCCCTGGGCCGGTTCACCTCGTATTTCTTTAGGGATTTTTTTCATGACTGAGGACTTATTCCAGAGATTTCTTGGAAAGCTCAGAACATATGTAGTGATCATATTCTATTTTAAGGATCCTAAAGAGCATGTACCACTTTTAAAACTAAGTGGTGCGCATTCAGGGTTTCCAGTTAGCCTTGTGAGCAAAGACGTAAGATTTCCAATCCGCAGATGATGATTTCGATTCTCGTTATAGTCTAAGGTCTTTTCGTGTGGTAAATATTTTCGACGCCCAGGGCATAGTGTATCGATTGTGCTTTCCACACCAGATACATATTCATGTAAATGGCGGGCATAGAAAAGCTTCCTATTAATAACTGAGGAAAACGATGATTAGAGAAACAATACACCTTTGGCTACGTACGTAGATCCTAAGGCATTACTTCATAGATTTCTTGTATAACGCAAAATATATGTAGGGAAAAAAGAGTACGAAAAACAAGTTATTAGTGAGGCGCAGGAAAAATGGAGCAGAACGATATGCGGAGGTTTTATGAGTCTGTCAATGGCGTGCGGAGAAAGACAGCGCCATCTCCCGTCATGTGCAACGACCAACAAGGGAATTTGCTGACAGATAAAACTGAAGTGGCTGCCAGGTGGAAGCAACACTTCGAGACTTTGTTGAATGGAGGAAGTGACGGTGCATCGGTGAACAGAATAAATATTAGCGACGATGGACAAGCTGTGGAGTCACCTACACTAGATGAGGTTAAAAAAGCTGTCAAAGAGCTGAAAAACAATAAGGCCGCGGTGAAGGACCGGCTCCCGGCTGAACTTCTCAAACATGGCAGTGAGCAGCTTTATGAAGTTCTGCACCATATTATGTCGAAAATATGGGAAGACGAGGAAATGCCTGCTAGCTGGTTGGACGGCCTCATTTGCCCTCTCTTTAAGAAAGGGCACAGACTGGAGTGCGCCAATTACCGAGGAATAACCCTCCTTAATTCGGCGTACAAAATTATGTCCCGTATTCTGTTCAACAGATTGAGACCGCTTTAAGAGTCCTTCGTCGGCGAATACCAAGCAGGTTTTCGTGAGGGCCGATCAACGACGGATCAAATGTTTACCCTGAGACAAATCCTTGATAAATTCCGGGAGTACAACTTGCAGACACATCATCTGTTTATTGATTTCAAGGCGGCGTACGATTCAGTGAAACGGAATGAATTATGGCAAATTATGCTTGAACATGGTTTTCCGGCGAAACTGATACGGCTGATTCGTATAACGTTGGACGGATCGAAATCAAGTGTAAGGGTTGCGGATGAAATATCGGCGTCATTTGTTACCTTAGATGGATTAAAGCAGGGTGATGCACTCTCGAACCTACTGTTCAATATAGCGCTCGAGGGAGCGATTAGGAGAGCTGGTGTGTAAAGAAGCGGTACCATTATCACAAAATCGCATATGCTCCTGGGATTTGCGGACGATATCGATATTATCGGAATTGATCGCCGTGCCGTGGAAGAGGCTTTTGCGCCTTTTAAGAGGGAGACAGCGAGGATTGGACTCACGATCAATACCAGCAAAACGAAGTACATGGTCGCTGGCAATCAACGTGGGTTCATTAGTGGTGGTGGTAGCGAAATAGTGCTGGATGGTGAAAAATTTGAAGTGGTAGAAGAATTTGTGTATCTTGGAACATTAGTGACGTGCGATAATGATGTTACCCGCGAGGTGAAAAGGCGTATTGCAGCTGCAAATAGGGCTTATTACGGACTTCGTAATCAGCTTAAGTCCCGTAGTCTGCAAACGAAAACAAAACTCGCGCTGTATACTACTCTGATTCTTCCGGTGGCTTTATACGGCCATGAGACATTGACGTTAAAGGAGGCTGATCGGAGAGCTCTCGGAGTGTTTGAGCGTAAGGTGCTGCGGACTATACTCGGCGGTAAACAGGAGAACGGTATCTGGCGGCGTCGCATGAATCACGAATTGTACCAGGTGTATAAAGGGCTGGATATTATTAAGCTTATACAACACGGCAGACTACGGTGGGCTGGTCACGTTGTTCGTATGCCGGAAGAACGTCAAGCGAAGATAATATTTAGTAGAGAACCCGGAAGAGGCCGCAGGCTTCGTGGAAGGCCGCGTACACGATGGCTTTTGCAGTTGAAGAGGACCTGAGGGCGCTCAATGTTCAGGGCGACTGGAAGCGATTGGCCCAGGATCGAGTCCAGTGGAGAAGGATACTCCATTCGGCGTAGGTTCATCGAAGAGCTGTAGCCCATCAAGTATCAAGTAAGTATATGTAGGGATCACATTCTATTCTAAGCATCACAAAAGAGTATGTACCACTTTCAAACTTGCCAATAGACTTTTGCTCATATGTGTGGACCTCAACGCCTTTCTTCAGGGCTTTCTAATATGATTGAGGCCTTACTGCAAAGATTTCTTGAATAGCACAGAACATATATAGTGATCACATTTTATTCTGTGGATCACAAAGAGCATGTATCACTTTAAAAACTAGTCTATACGGTTACGGTTACGCGTGTAGACCTTAAGTTAGCATCACATTCTATTCTAAGGGTTACAAAGACCATGCACCACTTTTGAGGCTATAGACCTAAAGGCCTTTTTCCAAAGACTTTTTGATGACCTGAAACATATACTGGGAACGAATTCTATGCCAAGTACCACAAAGAGCATGTAACGTATTTGAATTTAGACGACGATAGACGTTTGGCTACGTGGTCTACGTGTCGTGCCGTATTCTATATTTCAAAAAATCACTTTTAGTCTAAAGTAAAATTTCAAACAACCCGTGCGTTTTGGGACCTTTCCCTATATTTCTTTGAATTAGATACACACCTTAGAATTAGAAATATGGAAAGCTATAGGCTCACCTCAATTGGGTACCGTCAACTGGGGGGAAGATGGTCATTTTTAAGACAAAACATGCAATAACAATGTGTTAACTTGTAGAGGAGCTAAGAACAACTGAGGCTAACCAGCAGTGTCGGTTGTATTTCGGCTTGAAAATAAGTGAAGAGAGATATATGGCCCCAAGCAACAGGTGTAACTTTACAAGCTCTTCCCAGCTCACCAGTGAAGACTAAAGACTGGCGTAGACCTGATGATATTTTGACGATGCCTTTCTCGATTAAATCTCGGGTACTTATTCAAAAGGACGTATGTGATTTTGTAAACAAAGATTCAAACGTCAATTTGTCCGATCTGATAGCACTCCCACGCAAACCAACACCACAGACCGGTAGGGGAAGCCTTCGGCTACCTGTTGGTGGTATTGGTTTGCGTGGGAGTGCCATCAGATTGGACAAATCGACGTTTGAATCTTTGTTTACGAAATTACATACGTCCTTTTGAATAAGTACCCGAGAAATCAAGATATACTGAAGGTGGTAACTTCGTTTTTTTCCAATTCCTATCTACCAAAAATGTTGGCAATTTTGTTTTTCTGTAAAATAAGCATAATACAATATGTTATAATCAAGTTATGACGATCGTAAAATTTTCTTTCATCCATTTTTGACAGAGAAATTATTTCAAGTAGGGTAACGGTACCAATAGTGGAGGTATTAGTAGATCGACAAAAGGAAATATTTTTTGAAAATTGATAATTATGGAAAATTTACAGCTTCAATATCTTAATCAGTAGATAAACTAATAAATTTGCTAACAAAAATGAGATAGATGTCATTTAACATCAACAATTACCAAATATTGCTTGCACCACTATGGGTACACTGTTCCTTTAGTGGCGGTAAAAATTTATTTTGGTTCCCATAGTGGTGCTATCCATTGGTATCTTATGAGACTCGCCACTATTGGTACAGTTGCACCACTATAGGTGCAAGGGAGTCAATTTTGTTAAGGAAAATCATTGTTTTCAATAGTTTTTCAAGCGAAATCTTAAGATAAGTTGCATTTAACAGGATATTTAAAGCACGACGCATCAACTGAAACCATCGTAAAATGTATAAATATGATAAATCTCATTAAAACCCCACTACCTCCACTATTGGTGCTACCTCCACTAAGGGTACGGTTACCCTATTGTTATTTGTAACACATATTGATATAATTGTTATGACTAACTGGTCGGGTTAGTATATAACATCATGGGTCTCCAAGTCTTCTATAAAAGGTTCGATTTCAGAGTGAAATGTCCTACACAAATATTTTGAAAATTAAGCTAATAATTCTCAAGGCCGACTAGAATATGACGTCAAATACATTTAAGATTATTCAACCAACGACACCCCCACCCCCCTTCGCCAAGGCCACGATGCCATTTTTGAACGATTCCTAAATATAAATAGAAGACTAACAAAACCGCATACATAATATAATATGGAAATAAGGAGAACTCTACACCACCCAAACCAAACAGCATGTTGAACCATCAATGAAACCCCTCTTTTTCCCCTTCCAATGTATGACACAAAACCAACGCAAACACCACCATGGCCACGAGCGTACGAACCAAAAAAAACTTCTTCCTCCCAAATCTTGGTAATCACCCAGTGCAGCGCTCTAGCCAGTGCCTCACCACCGTGTTTAAATAGCTCTCCTGGTAGTTGGTCAACCCCAGGGGCTTTGTTGTTCTTCAGCCGGCCAATCTCCTCCTGGATTTCCTGGAGATCCGGAGCCGGTAGAATTATGTCCTTCGCGCGTTCTCCCAGGTCCATCACCATACCGCCATCTTCGTCTGTCACATCGCCATTCAGGTGTTCTTCGTATTGCTGCCCCCACCTTTGGATCACCTCACGCTCGTTCGTAAGAAGGTTCCCGTTTATGTCCTTACACATATCAGGCTGTGGCACGTGGCCCTTACGTGAACGGTTTAACTTCTCATAGAACTTTCGTGTGTTATTAGCGCGGTACAGTTGCTCCGTTTCTTCACGGTCTCGATCTTCCTGCTGGCGCTTTTTCCTCCGGAAAATCGAGTTTTGTCTGTTGTTTGCCTGTCTATATCGTGCCTCGTTCGCCCTCGTGCGGTGTTGCAGCAATCTCGCCCATGCTGCATTCTTCTCCTCAACTAACTGCTCACATTCGCCGTCATACCAGTCGATTCTCTGATTCGGGGCACCGTGCCTAGTGCAGCGGTTGCGGTGCTTCCAATGGCGGATCGAATATCTCTCCAGCCATCTTCAAGAGACGCTGCGCCTAGCTGCTCTTCCGTTGGAAGTGCCACTTCCAGCTGCTGCGCGTATTCTTGGGCTAGTCTACCGTCTTGTAGCCGCCCAATGTTAAGCCGCGGCGTCCGACTTCGACGCGTGTTGTACACCGTCGAGAGTTTTGAGCGCAGGCATACTGCAACGAGGTAGTGGTCGGATTCAATATTCGCACTGCGGTAAGTGCGGACGTTCGTGATGTCGGAGAAGAATTTACCGTCGATTAGAACGTGGTCGATTTGGTTTTCCGTTTCTTGGTTAGGTGATCTCCATGTGGCCTTGTGGATATTTTTGCGGGGAAAGAAGGTGCTTCGCATTAATCAATATTGATGAAATTAAATAGCATGTAATTAGAAGAGTGGCTCTGCGGAATGCAACTTGTTGCGATAAAATCAGTTAAGTCTAAGTACATGAAAATCGTGTGAGTTTTTGAGGTTGAAAAAGTGACCATACAGACACACACACACAGACATCATCTCGATTCATCAAACTGAGTCGAATGGTATAAGAAACTTTACTATCAGATGTTCCTGTAAAAAGTTCGTTTTCAGAGTGAGATGATAGCCTTTCGGTACGCACTGATGAGAATATCGCAGAAAAAAATTTACCCAAATTTAGGTAGTTTTCCCTTTCTTTTACATGATTGTTGTTAAAACTAGAGCAAGATGCAAGCACCTTACCGGGGTTGCTCAGCCCAATAACCCAAATTTGAGTATATTCAATATTCTCAATTTTCAGTTGATTAAGGTCCGCTTTGGATAAATTAAACATAGTGCCATAGTGCCAGAAAAGTCATTTTACTCAAATTTGGGTTATTGGCAAAAACTACGATTTTGAGAGAAATTGATCCACTTTTGGGTATTTTGGTTTTCAGTGTTAACAATCAGTTTGATACGGCGACGAACTCTATTCGATTGAATCGTCTTGTGGAATACGTACGACTTCCTGCAACGATGGGTCTTTATTTTTTTTTGCTGGTGTCGTTTTCGACAATTACCAGTAAGCCCCAGAACACGAATTCTTTAGCCACCAAATGTCATCACCAACGATATAAACTCGTGGTGGGTGGCTTACGTTGTCCTCTTTTCAACCACTCCCTCTCATATACTTCGTCTTCGACGTGTCCGACCCGCTTAGCATCCCAATACAGTCTGATGTACGCTCTCTCCATCTTCTCATAGTTACGTACCATAATATCAATGTCGTCGGTGAAACCAAACAGCTGAATAGACTTCGAGTAAATCGATTAAGGTCGAAATACGTATCTGTAAGGATTACAACGTGATGGAATTAAATGGAATATTATTAAACTCGTCTCATGACATGTAAAGACAACTTTTTTAACTTAAATAAGTAAATAAAAATACTTGTACATTAAATTACGACACCATTCATACTTGCATACAAAGCTATAAGTCAGAAAGCTAATTATTTCTACTTGTGATTTGTTAATGCAACAGTCACTTGCAAATTCCACAGTGAGATTAAAATATTAGAATTGTAGATTTGTATTTGTATATATTAATAATGCAACAGAAAAGTTACATGCTGCTCAACTAATATTATTAGTGAAATTTTGATTATGCTACAAGGCCCAGGAATACCTTGAACATAGCGGCAGCTTGAAGCTACTTAAGAATAGGGTTTAGGATACTACGTACTTAACCACTGTGCGTTCCAGAGGGGTTTCTAAACAACTGCTTATAACACAGATTCTTATTATCAAAAGAAATTCAAACATTCCTCCATAGATAGAAAGAAAATCCTACCAATATGAGATTTAGCATAGAAATAGCCATCCCAAGGAAACAGGGCCGATTGGCATGGACCAATTTACTCGAGTAGTCGGATGAAAACGTGAAACGAAAGAATGGAACATAATGAAAACAATGTTGGCCTAATAGAATTAGGCTCCATTTCCGGAGTGTTATGATTCACTTTGCTTTTCATCTTGTTCGTGAAAACTGCTCGGCATCACCTGCTACCCAATTTTTCATTATTTTTTTTCGGCATGATAAGGGACAGGATGAACATTTAGGTGCTAATCAGATTTCCATCCATCCATTTCCCCATCGGATTTTGATTCAACCTCTCCAGTTTATTTAGGCTTCATTCGTAGTTCAACAAAAACGAAGACTATGCTAATGGTGGCGAAATTTAGGTTCGAGCTGGTTCCCTAGTTCAGCCACATGATATACATAAATTTATGAAGCGACCACTATATGACAGGTTTTATAACAATATGTTTCTCGTTTTCATTATTATATTTATCTACATTATCTCCAATATAGTTACATATGGTAAGCCGCTGGTCTATATTATAAGAAATTTTCAAACTTTGGTGCATAAAATTATTGAACTGCCTCGTTTGTCATCGATGTGACTTAAGTTCAAATGTATTGAAAATTAGACATTCGCCAATTGTGTTTTGTTAAGGCGGGACGCTTGTAAGTTAGAGATTTGCTATTTGGAAACTATCGATCATTATTTGCGGGTCTTTTCCTTTTATGATCTATTTCCGAAGCCACAGCTCTTTAGTGTTATATTTTACAGTTGATATCGTCTTATCACTAACAGTTAGTAGGGGAGGGACATAGACCAAAATACACGTGGTGACTGAAGGTTATAAAAATAAGTAATTTTATAACGGACAGGAAATGGATATAGATTTTAGGTATATCAGCTGCTCATCCGGGTATTTGACATAATGAACTGAGTACGAGTAGCGTATGGTTCGTCAGGGAGCACTTCTTTCGGATGGCCTGAGATTTGTGGTATATAGAACAATACGACAGATACAAAAAACTGGAAAAGAAAAAATAGAAATATTAGACTTTGATGTCAGACAAGGAAATAAAGGCTTAGACCGCCTGTATATAAATCACATCGCGATCATCCAAAACACCGTCTAGCTTCCCTTGGCCACAAGGGAATCCATTTTTTCGTGCAATACCAAACTACGTAATCGATGTCATCATAACCAGTTCCGTGAAAAAAAAATCTTTGTTCAAAACAAAAAGAAAAGAACATTGCATTGACGGTTGTTATACCTCAATAACTAAAATACAGTGATTGGGGCAAAATCAATCGACCAAAAACATCGCCAAGGAAATTAATTCTAAATTTAGAATTATTAATCAAAAGAAAGTTCAAATAAAGCTGTAAAACCTTCTGCAACAATCAAATGCAACAAAATCCCAATCCCAAACAAAATCAAAATTACTAATCATCATCTAAACATACCTACCACTGAAAGCAACATGGTATACAGGAATTCCCACAGAAATCCGTCAAAAGAATTTGCTATTTACATTTGCACATAGCAAATGTAATTATAACTGAATGAACACCAACTCTAATGCATACGGTAGGTGACTGTGGGGATTAAACTTTTGCTCTCAACTATGTTAACAAATACTCATCCTGTCCAGTCGCCAATTGGGACTTCTTTCACCTAGCCAAACCCTTCCTTCACCCATCATCCATAGCTCCATTTCCACTCAGGAGTCGTTCATGGTGGAAATGGAAAAGTTCTACTGTCTAAAAGTTGAATTAAATTTCATTTCCTGACTACGTGTGATGTGAGTTAGATTAGAAGTTTTGCGTTTATTACCAAATATTTCGTTGTGCTCATTGAATTGATGTGTCCATATGCATTTGATGCAACAGCATGCACAAAACTTACACGAGTATAATTGCACATTTGCATATTTTAGATTATTTTTGATCTCATGCTGGATAAAGTTTTTGAGTGCACGCGTATGCTTGTTAAAACTACAAAGTTTTATGATTGATTTAACACTATTACTTTTATTTTAACAATGTATTTTTAAACAGTTTGTATTTTCGAACAATAATAGTTTAAGTAACAGCGTGGTAACAGAATGGTAACAGTGTGTATTTTTATACGTTGTGATTCGTAATTTTGACAAAGCATAATATAAAGACAAAAGTCATCAATTCCTGAATAAATTACCGAAGCTGCATGTAAGTTTTGAAGTGAAATCGAGGGTTGAACAGGTAAAGTTGTCAACGAATATGAAAAACCTACATACTCGAGTTGGGTCTAGTACGAGACGCTGACTTAGGCCCACTATGGGGCTTCCCCATACAAACTGGCGAACAAAAATATTTTCTTCCGTTTTTTTAGAATCGGAATTGGATCTTTGGGCTACAAAAAATTAAATACAAACGTTCTATTATTGTCAGGAGGTTTTTTATAACTAATTATGCTCAAATTTTGACTAAACATTCTATACATATCAAAGAATATTGTGGCCAAATTTCATAAAATTTGGTCAACAAAAGCCCCCCTGACAATAATAGAACAAAACCTGCCAAAGCCGTCATTTCCCCTATTTCGAACTTTTTTTTCAAGCTTAACAATAGCAGTTATTTGTTATCCTGTTTAAGGTCCGCTAACCCAGTCATCACAAAAGCGTATATGATGCAACATAAGATGCTAAAGTGGAGGCGATATACATACATATTGTATGGAGAAGTAACTATATCGCCTCCACTTTCGCATCTTATATGACATCATATACAATATTGTTCGTGGAAAGTTATCAAGCCGGCTACGATGACGGCCGCTCGACAACGGACCAGATTTTCACTGTACGTCAAATCCTTCAAAAATGCCGTGAATACCAGGTCCCAACGCACCATCTGACAGTATAGACCGCGTAGAGCTATGGAAAATTATGGACCAGCACAGCTTCCCTGCACGCAAATAAATCCGTTCCCAAATTTGTCAACAACCAGTCCCGAATTCCAGAAAAACTCAATTTTCACTTTATGAATATACACCATGAATAAAAATCATAACATCACGAACAATGTTCCAATGCTTGCGTAACGGCACACTGGGAACCAAGCGGAGAACAAAATCACAAAATTGTTGGAAAACATTATTTTCTTCTCCGTAAAAGTCAAGTTATTGAAAATTTTACCAAAACTGCTCCTTTGGGATCTTGGATTATCTGATACAGTTTAAAAATGGTCGATAAATCCTTTGCTTGCTGAATGTCTTTCTTCCCATTGCTGGCGGACTTCTTCGATAGGACTTCTTCCATGGATCAGCCAATTCCGAGCTTGTACTTGCGTTTCGTCGTTCGAGTGACCAGCGGATGCTGCATCAATTGTGCTTCGGGAGGTGTTCTGAACGCCAGAAGTACCGGGTGTACTTTGCAAAGTTTCCTTAGTATCGGAGGGCTTGGGTCCTCGTAAGCCGAGACCTTTTAGTTCAACACTTTTTCTTTTTATAAATTTACCACATGGAGGATTACGACTTCCATCAGCGGCTGTATAGCCTGCACGATAATATGTATCCTAAGGAAAGAGAATGTTAATGAGGAATGACATGCTATTATGTGTTTCATATCTAACCTGTTTCTCTCCGGGGAACAGTTCATGGATCTTTTCTGTCATTATGAGATGGAACTTGCTGTCCAAAGTGAGGTTTTTGTTCAAGTCGAACCAGTTCATTACGCATTGCATTCGACAATTCTTTGTGGGCTTCATAGTAGGCCAAAATTGACCTTCCTTCTGGTCGATGTTGCAGGAAGTCTCCGAGACAGTTGAACTGATAACGAAAATGTAAACATAAAGCGACTGCGGTTTTACTACGAACAAAACTTCACAAACCTTTAGTTGTTCTTTGCCAACGTTATTGTTATTTTGCAAAAAGAAATCGAAAATATCACACTTATGCGAACAGGAAGTAACTTCTGGTCAGTGACGGGAAATACAAAAAAGAATGTCGTGGGATTGCAATTACTAATTTGCTAATAACTTTTTTCAGAAGTTATTATCAATACGGACTTTTTGATTAACATTTAATGCTTAAAAAAATCCTAGAACTTTGTCGAACAGATCATTGTTCTAAATATAAAGTCTATGCCATGAGAGCGAAATTTAAACAATGTTACGGAATGTCATGACATTAATGTCATTTGACACTAATTCGGCTCTCACGCCATCAATATCAGTTTTAGAGAAATGACCTAATAGATAAAGTTATAGGGTCCTTTGAGGGCTACATGTTTATATAAAAAACATAATTGTAAATAATGTGTGAAAAAAGATATTAGCAAATTAGTCCCATGACATCGAAATGACATTTCCCGTCACTGCTTCTGGTTCAATTTTCTTTGAATAAAAAAAGGTAATTGGTATGGTAGTTGAAACACTATGGTTGAAAAAAAAACTCACCAGCTCTGTCAAAAGTTGTCGGAAGGTAATTCTGTGGCTGATCACTTGGCAGAACAGGTTGATGTCTTCCTTCTCCATTTTGGCAAACATCTCCAAATCATCGATGCCATGTTCATCTCGAAGGATGTTGATGTAGTCGCCAAGACCTTTGGAGCAAAGAAACTCTTCCAGAGCATTCTGTTCGTCCGCAGGTTTTGCTGGAGGGATCGCATCCTCAAGTAAAACATATTCTACTCCTGTGTCATCTTTTAACACTTCCGTTACATGAGAGAGCTGATTTCCGGAATCAAACGACCGTGCTGGCATGATTGATGCTTCTGGAGTAGACTGTTCCGACTAGTAGCGATGATTTTGTTCGCTGAAGGGGGTTCGTTGACGATCCATGCCTGCTCGAATTTCCGAGCCAGGTTTTCCGTCTGAAGCTGACACAGCAGAGCCTCAACTTGTTGCTTCGAGAACATTTGCTTGAAAAATATATGCCGGTATTTTGGAATGCTGATTATTTTGCGAACAAAAAAATACTCACCAGTTGTTTTTCGATAACGTTCAATGCACAAACACGACTCGTTTTATTTTCACCCAAGCGTTACCGAAAATGACAGCTGCATGATCTATTCATGAATTGGTTCATGTTTTCAGGAACATAATCTCGTATAAACGGAACCATACCCATCATAGCAGGGTTATGTAAAATTCAGTGTGAGCAATAAAGGGACATGAACTTTATACGCAAAAAAATGGCTTTTATTCATGAAAACATGATTCGTGAACTATTTCACGAATGCAGTCAAGCTTACTGTTCTGATTTTCATGATTATTTGTTCACATAAATCGGAAAGATTTCACATCCAGACTGATCAAAGCAACGGTGGATGGTGTGCAAAACTGTGTGAAGACTTTGGGCGCATATTCTAGTTCGTTCGAATTGCGCCGGGGACTAAGACAAGGTGATGGACTTTCGAGCCTCCTGTTCAACATTGCGCTAAAAGGTGTCATGCGAAGAGCCGGGTGTAGCAGCTGGGGTACGATTTTCAACAGATCCAGTCAATTCATTTGTTTCGCGGATAACATGGGCATTGTCGGCCGAACATTTGCAAAGGTGGCAGAACTATACACCCTTGAAACATAAAGCAACAAAAGTTGGACTAGTGGTGAATGCGTCGAAGACCAAGTACATGCTTGTGCGTGGAACCAAGCGCCACAGGGCCCGTTCTGGGAAGCAGTGTTACGATAGACGAGGATACCTTCATTTACCTTGGATCCTTGCTAATGGCTGATAATAATCTTCTTCTTATTATTATTGGCATTACATCCCCACACTGGGACAGAGCCGCCTCACAGCTTAGTGTTCATTAAGCACTTCCACAGTAATTAACTGCGAGGTTTCTAAGCCATTTTGCATTCGAATATCATGAGGCTAACACGATGATACTTTTATGCCCAGGGAAGTCGAGACAATTTCCAATCCGAAAATTGCCTAGGGAATCGCACCGGGAATCGAACCCAGCCACCCTCAGCATGGTCTTGCTTTGTAGCCGCGCGTCTTACCGCACGGCTAAGGAGGGCTGATAATAATGTTAGTCATGAAAAACGAAGGCGCATCATCTGTGGAAGTCGAGCCTACTACGGGATCCAGAACAAACTGCGGTCATAAAAAATCACCACCGCACCAAATGTGTCATGTACAAAACGCTCATAAGACCGGTAGTCCTCTACGGACATGAAACTTGGACCATGCTCGAGGAGGACTTGCAAGCACTCGGAGTATTCGAGAGACGGGTGCTTAGGGCCATCTTTGGCGGTGTGCAAAAAGACGGTGCACAGTGGGGAAAATCCGACCCAAAAAGGTACCTATTTATTGCGGCTACTTGCTGCACCGGAAAAATACCTTTCCTAAAGGGAAAATCCACGACAAATCGAATGGTGCTATTTTCATGCGCCGGAAATTATGAAAACTGGCCGTTTTGCCCCATTTACCCCAAAAAATCATATTTTTTTATGACAGCTACAATTTAAAGTCGATTGCGGCTAACTATTTCTATGTTTTCTGTTGCGTTGCGTTGCGTTGCGTTGCGTTGCGTTGTAACGGAGTATTTCGTAGATTGCATACTGATAGTTGTCATGTATATTCTTTACCTTTCTTACCCCAATTGCTTATGGATTTCCATTTGGGATTCAATGGAAATCCAATTGGGGGTCCAAAATGATAAAACATGAAAGCTATCATTGCCGGCCACGCCCATCTTCTCCGTTACTAGGAAAGAGAAGGAAATGATGATATGACATCTACTTAACGAGAGGCCAGCGACTCATCGACGCCCTCATAGATGTCAAGGAATTGGATGGTGGATAGGGTATGTGGTTTAGGAGTATCATTATAAGCAAAAGATAGAAAATTTGTGGAAATACGTTGGGAGTGACTTTGCTAAGAAATTTATGTCATTATCCTTGCCGATGATTTTCCTCGGATGGGGCGAAGGTATTAGCCTTGCCCTGGCTAATAGCCTAGGTTTAAGCGCCTTTGCTCGCTCTCTGAAACGGAAAAAGAGCAAAAAGAAATTAAATTTTCCTTCCCCCCTGATATGATAATGATTTTGATCAACAAATGAATTCTAAGTGGATGAATAAATGATCAAACGGCTGCAAACAAGCCTCTATTGTCGTAGCAGAAGCAAACCCGCTTCAATACGACAGGCAGAAGCACATGTTTGTGATTCAAACGCGATCGACTGTTGTTAAATTTCGATACACATAGTTGGGTAGAGAGAAAAGATGTGAAATATTGCTAAAGTAGGATTCGATGGATACGGGGAATTGACTCATATGCCACCGTTATTAGCTGGTTATTGGACAGCTTTCTCGCAAGGGCAGCTGTTGTATAATTGGTAATACGTCCGTGTTCTTAATGGAATAGTGCGAGTTCAAGTCCCACCGGCAGCCGAACTCTCCCTCGCACACCTCATAAAAAACACCCTCCAATGGCAAACCCAACTATGTGCATCAAAACCAACATCCCTTCCAAAAAAGAAAAAATCCGACCTCCCTTAATATATTATTACAACATATTAAATCCAGTATCAGATACAGATAACACAAGAATTTTTGGATGAATGTCCATGTCTAATATACAATCGTTTATGGTGGAGTGATACAAGGAATATAAATTCCTTCGAGTAATGTGAAGCACTTTTAATTTTTCAAAAATATACATTTTACAATTTTGTTTATAATGAATCTATGGAATACCGATGTACAACGGATGGTTTCGTATACTAAAAAATACTAGGTAATACTTACTTGGATTCATACAGCATTGCTCGCTTTTTAACAACTCACCATATTTTGGTCCAAAGATTACCTATGATTCCCAATAGTGTTCCAGAAACATTCAGAATCTCATCCATTGCTATGTAATTTTTGTCAGGTGCTTCTCGATTGCTATAAGTTTCAGGGGCTCTTCTCGGGGTCATCGTGAAGTGCGTTGCAAACGGTGCTTCCGACTGCCGTTTTTTTCAGTTGCGAATTTCCTAGATGTCCTCTCCGAATGAAAACCAATATCTGCTTTTCTGCTCAACGAAATCCACAGACTTAAAGTCAACGGAGCTTGAATTTTTGTTCTAACTTTTGGATTTTAATAAAACTTTGACAAATTAAGGCAGCAAGGATTATTTTTCACGTCTTCATCCGATCATGGCATGCTTGAAACTCCTAACTATTTCTATGTTTTCTGTTGCTAATTAAGTAGAAAATACGAGTGGTATCTATTCCGACCTCAAACCATAACTGGAAGTGGCTGTTTTGCCCCATTTACCCCCAGAATCGTATTTTTTCTATGACAGCTCCGATTTAAAATCAATTGCGGCTGTCTATTTCTATGTTTTCTGATGCTTAGTCAGTAGTAAATACAAATGGTATGAATTCTGGCCTTGAAAAATGACTGGAAGTGGCTATTTTGCCCCATTTATCCACGAAACCGTAGTTTTTCTATGACAACTACAGGGGTTAGACAAAAAGGTTGAGATAGGTAAAAATAAGTCGAAATTCAAATCAGCATAACTTTGCGTATAATAATCCGATTTTGATAAAACCAGGACCATCAGAAGCGGACACTCTTCTAGTATACTGTCCTTCTGCAAAACCTGAGATTGGTCCTTGGCCACCGGAAATGTTCCGGGTTTTCCGAGGGTATGTTCAAGATTCATTTTTTCCACTGCTTGTAATTTTATGTGACGTTAACTTTCATCATGTTTTATACTTTCTCCGAAAACTAGAACTAATATGCCGACCAATGGTGGCTGTAGATCGAGAATCCATCTAAACTACACAGAGATACGGCCATTTTCGTAAAAACGGTACCGGGAACATGATGAAATGATAACAGATCGGAATAATGCAAATATGAGTATCTGACTTCATGGCTTTGCGAGACGATGATTACAGAAACATTTCCAGAATGATAGTGTCCACTGCCACCCTTATAGCAGGTTATATGGGCCTTCCAGGAGGGGCCGGTGTTGGCACCTTCTGGAACCATGCATATATGGGTGTCAAAATTCATGTTTTCCCAAGACGATGAATATAGGATCTTTATTAGAGATATATTTTGAGAACTGTAAGCCTCTTTGGCCAGTTTGTAACAGGTTCCGGAAGTTCTGCGAAAGTGACATATGTTCAGGGAGTATGTCCAATCCCGTACCGTTTTCACAAAAATGGCCATATCTCTGCGTATATCTAACGGATTTTCGATCTGCAGCATTGGTCAGCATATTAGTTCTAGTTTCTGGGGAAAGCATAAAACATGATGGCAGTAAACTTCATATAAAATGACAAGCAGCAGAAAAAATGCATTTTTAACATACCCTCGGAAAACCCGGAACACCACCGGTGGCCAAGGGCCAATCAGAGGTTTCGCATAGTTTGATCAAAATCGGATCATTCTACGCAAAGTTATGCTGATCTGAACTTCGACAAATTTTTGCCTATCTCAACCTTTTTGTCTAACCCCTGTACATTTTAAAATCGATTTAGGATAACTATGTCTATGTTTTCTGATGCTTAGTCAGTACAAAATACGAAGGGTATCTATTCCGACCTTATACCATGACTGGAAGTGACCGTTTTGCCCCAGTTACCCCTGAAATCGTATTTTTCTATGAAAGCTACAATTAAAAATGAATTGCGGCTAACTATTTCCATGTTTTTTTATGCTAATTTAGTAGAAAATACGAATGGTCTAAATTGTATATAATCTGCCTTGGACTGTCACTAGCAATGGCTGTTTTGCCCCCTTTACCTCTAAAAGTCAATTTTTCATATGATCGCTAAGACTTAAAATCGATTTTGGCTAATTATTTCTATGATTCTCAATGCCAATTCAGTAGGAACTACAAACCTGAAATGGTGACTAAAAATGGCCTATATGCCTCATTTAAAAAAAAACATTTTTTGTATGACCGCCACGATTTAAAATCAATTTCGGCTAGGTAATTTGTAATTGCTAATTTGTAAGAAAATACGGTTGTTACATATTCCAGCCTTGGATCATGACTGCAAGTGGCCGTTTTGCCCCATTTGCCTCTAAAAATTATGTACAGCTACTATTTCCATTTTAATTATTGAGAAGAGCGGAAAATCTTCCTGAGGTGTGAGGCTACTTTAAGCATCAGAAAACATAGAATTAGCTGGCCGCGATAGATTTTAAGAAGTAAATGAGGGAAAACGGCTACTTCCAGTCATGATTAAAGGCCGAAATATATGAGATTGTATTTTCTTTCAACCCGGATAAAAATTTACAGTACCTCGTATGGCATAATCCATTGGAGTACAATAGATTGTATGGTAAACAAAATAATCTATTGTACGTTTATTGTAGTTTTTTCACGGTCATAAAAATCTTTTATTGTGCTTACTTTAAATGCACAATAAATTTAACTGTTACTAATACATTCTATCTTGTTTTTATTGTTCGCTTATGTTTTGTATTGCTCATCCCAAAACTAAATATATTATACAAGTATTCTAACTGGGTGATCAGAAAATCCGTCGTGAAGAAAAAAATATATAATTTTTAAGCATTTAATTTGTTTATTGTATTAATGAAATGACAATTGAATACAATATAGTAACAAAAGGTTTAATTATTAAATGAAAAAAAAAGTTTTACCGATTTTTAATTAAATGCTTTTTATTTCAGGTCTTTAAATATTCATATTTTGACCAGGTTGAATTAAAAATATAAAAAGGAACAAAAACATTTGCATATTATTTTACTCGAAGATTGGCTGGATTTATTTGAGCGTGTAAGTTTTGTTTATGATTAGTGGAATGAAAAAATGAAACTGATCTTGTGGTGCAGGAAGTGTCCCTTCATAACGGATTCTAGAAGTGGGTAAGCAGCGGATCATAGGCTGATGTATCGTGGTGAGTATCTATAATGTTAACATCATAATACCGGATGATTTTGATGCGAAAGAACTTTTAAAGTATCTTTAGGAAGGGGTTCTTAATTTCCACTGCTGAAGCAGTTCGGAACATTTTTGTTAACATGTATCCTTGTTCCTTTTCAGGAGGAAGTTTATGGTAAGACCACGTAAGACAGAATATCGTTCGGCAGCTATTATTGGCTTATCTTACCAATTAGATACAGTAATAGCTGATACAGGTAACTTTTCTTTTTTTCTCAAAGTACTTTTTGTAAGGAACTGACATGCTTTTATAATTTACATTTTTTACAGGTTCACACATAACCTGATGTGTTAGAGACAACGACTAACTTCGATTCACCCACTCAAGAAAAAACGTATATAAGTCTTATATAGGAGACATATCAAACTCCCTTTCCTGGTGGCTGAAATTACAGCGTGCTCAGCGAGTATAGCGAGGTGCATCATCGGCGCATTTGATTTTAACGTCAATGCATCAGTGACTAAGCAACAGCAAAGCGCCAAACAACAATACTAACACATTAAATTTCGGATTGAATGAAAACTAATTTGAAATCGATCAAAAACTGAATTAAAGCAAAATTTAAATTGAATTCAAATGAAATTGAATTATAATTAAAATAAATTGGAATTAAATTCAAATTCAAATTATTGTTGAATCACATTGAATTGAAATTAAAGTAAAATTAAGATCAAACTAATTGAACATTAACCTTATATTAAAATAAAATTAAATTGAAATCATATCAATAAAATAAATTGTAGGACATAAAGTTGGATTGTATTTCTATTGTAATATTAGAGTAAAATGTATTCTAAATCCTATTATATTTATACTGTAAAACAATAAAAAAAGTGAGAGAAAACATTCAACATACATTATTTTCTATTGTTTTGTCCCTCTAAATCGTCCCATTGGAGAACCGTTGAATCAATTGTTTTGCTCTGAAAAATGTATGGAAAATTTTCGATTTTTTTATTGTAAAGATACATAACAACCCCCCTTTTTTATTGTAAAAGTCCCATTTACAGTTTATTTTATCGTGGAAAACCATTATTTTCTATGTGATTTAATTGTTAAAATTCCATTATATTCAATGGTAAATCCTTTGTTTTAGATGGTGTTGTTACAGTAAAAATTATGATATTTTAATTATATTTTTTATCCGGGAAATTAGCATCATAAAACAAAGAAATCGTTAGCGATTCCAGGGGGTAAATGGGGCAAAACTTCGAGTCATGATTCAAGGCCGAAATTAGCATCAGAAAACATAGAAATAATTAGCCACAATCAATTTTAAATTGTAACTTCCAGAAAAAAAAGTCGAAGGTAAATGGGGCAAAATGGCCACTTCCAGTCATTTTCCAAGGTCGAAATTTATACCATTCGTATTTTCCACTAAACTATAAAACACATAGAAATAATCAGCCGCATTTGATTTTAAATGGTAGCTGTCATATAATAATACAATTCCAGGGGTAAATGGGGAAAAACGGCCACTTCCTGTCATGGTATAAGGTCGGAATAGTTTACACTATTTTTCTACTAAATTAGCATCAGAAAACATAGAAACAGTTAGTCGAAATCGATTTTCAATTGTAGCTGTCAAAGAAAAACATCAATTTTCGTGGGTAAATGGGGCAAAATAGCCACTTCCAGTCATTTTTCATGGCCGGAATTTATACCATTTGTATTTTCTACTAAACTAGCATAAAAAACAAAGAAACAGTCAGCCGAATATGATTTTAAATTGTAGCTGGCATAGAAAAATACGATTCTAGGGGTAAATGGGGCAAAACGGCCAATTCCAGTCATGGTTTAAGGTCGGAATAGATACCATTATTATTTTCTGCTTAATTAGCATCAGAAAACTTAGAAATCGTTAGCCGCAATCGATTTTAAATTGTAGCTGTCATAGAAAAAATATGATTTTGAGGGGTAAATGGGGCAAAACGGCCAGTTCCCATAATTTCCGGCGCATGAAAATAGCACCATTCGATTTGTCGTGGATTTTCCCTTTAGGAATGGTATTTTTCCGGCGCAGCAAGTAGCTGCAATAAATAGGTACCTTTTTGGGTCGCATTTTCCCCACTGTGCGGTGTGTGGCGGCAAAGGATGAACATGGGCATGTTGCAAGCATGCCCGAAAGCAACCCTGCAAAGATGGTGTTCGCTTCCGATCCGACAGGTCGAGACGGCGTGGAGCGCAGCGAACGAAGTGGGCAGAAGACTTGGCGAGCGTGGGGCGCATTCGAATATGGAGAGATGCGGCCTTGAACCGTGAATTGTGGCGTCATATTGTTGATTTAGTGTTATCTGTTTAGATGTAAGCTAAATAAACGAAATAAATCTGTATAAATTTATTAAATAATAAAAAAATAGATTAATGTTAATGTATTGATTAGTCATAGTTTTTTTTTTTTGCATACATCTATGCTAATAATTTGAAAATTTAAATTTCTAAAAAAGCGCAAACTCCTTTCATGAGTGCTTTCCATAGCATAGCATAGTTACGACGTACTTCGTAGATTGGACACTAGTGACACTCGTTTTTTTCTGAAATGCTTATTCAGATTGCTATCAGAAATCAAGATGGGTGTGGTTCTTGATTTCAATCTAGGATAAAAATCACAAAACCATGAGGATTACTACTCCTGGCCATGCCCATCTTCACTGTAACTTGCGACGGGAAGGAAGTGTTAGTGTAGTACTTACTTAATGAGAGGCCCCCGACTCAGCGACACCCTCATAAGTACCACGGAGTTTGATATTGGAGATGGTATTCGTTGGGTCAGGATTTGCCTGTAGCTGACAATGTGACCATGGTAGATCTTACACCGTAACACACCACGCAAAGGTGTCTACCCAGCGTTACGGGGTTTTGAATTTTTCAGCGACATTCCTTGACAAGAAGTAAGCAAAATTTCCACACAAAAGCACAGAAAATAAAAAAAAAATCAATGGCATTACATCCCCCACAGGGATACTTTTATGCCCAGGAAAGTCGAGAACCAGACATTTTGCATGGTCTTGCTTTTAAGCCGCGCATCTTCCACTTCCACCTAACATGAATTTTGCTTCAGAATATTCAAAAATTACATTACAATTGCCAATCCACTTCACTATGCACTTTTTTCATCACTCAACAGAGATAATGACTAAAGTAAAAATCAGGAGGGATTCCCTCATTTCTTCCTCTTGGTTTTCATTACTTCTTAGAACTATGAGCTTCTTGTGCATCGATGGATCTGCCTTTCAGTGCGGCTATTGCTATTGATAATATTACCTACTGCTCTGACTGCTTCAATGATTGTGGTTTTACCGCATATTTCGCACAAGATGAGTATATTTATGCTTCACGTCTCGCAGCAGGTCGTAATCTCACTACTGTTGAGAGTTCATGATCTTGGGATTCCCTGTGCTCTGCTGGGTAACAGTTTGATTGATTCTTAGAAAACTGACTGTTTGCAATGAAGTCTAGCGACAGCTTTAGTTATTTCGTCAAAAGCAAAACTACCAAAGGTCAAAACGCGATCAATATAATAAATTGATTGAAAAGAAGACTTTACGCTTGATTAAATACATATTTTGTATTGCTCTTTCGGGAGTTAAAACAAAGCTTATGATATTTATTTGGCTATTTGTATTGTAGGATTTAAATTAGGTTAAATTATTTCATCATTCCAAATTAAGAGAAACATACGTAAAATTCGAGAAAAAATATTTCAATTGAAGAGTAAAAGCACACTATTTCTTTCGTTTGAATATTCGTGTACCATTCACATTTTCGCACATGCGTTATCGTTTCAGTTTATATTCGCGCAGGAATGATTGCTGCCGCTTAATAAACTTAGTTTACTTATAGCCGTGAGTTGGTAAAGAACATTTGTGACCACACGATATATCAATTAGTTCCAAAATGCAGCCAATGAAGCTGCCTCTTTTTTGGTACCGTATTATGATTTTTAATTTAAATAGTTATTCAATAGCTAATCCAGCACTCTATTTTAGCGTCTACGTCATATTACAAATACCATTGATAGCATCTTTTCCGAATGGCGGGTAAGTGAATGCACAGGTTCTTGAGGCTTTCATTTTTCAAATATATTTGAATATCATTCCCTAGTTTGTTTTGGTTTATCTCTGTTTAATTGAAATATATGTTTACATAGGCTAATTTGCTATTATTTCATTTATATTCAAATTCGAACGCAATTCCACAAAAGTCAAATGAAAAAAGATCCAAATCCAAATTGCATTTTTCTTATATGATTGAAAGTAATAAGGAGATCAATTTGTCGAAATGAGTCGCTCGATATGAACATTTGGTAGAACTGTAACTTTTTAGTATAATTTTGTAGTTTGAAAAATATAAATATTGCTACAAGCGGTTTTTGAGCGTATAACAGGAATCAGACTCCAGACCGATAAACATGGTCTCATTAACTAGTTATATTTTTTCTGCCTTAAAAGTAACACATTTTATAAATAACTGTACTTTATCATCCATAGCAAATATGTAAACCATGTTACAATACTTCCCGATCCTTATCAGCTGTACGGAACAAAAATCTTGATCTTGCACGCAAAAAAAAAAGCGTTCCCGAATTCGTGAACCAGCAAAAATACACCGTGATTTAATTCATGGATTCGGGAACACCAGTCACGTTTTCCAGAACGTTCCAGAAAACGTGACTTTGTTCCCGAATCCGTGGCTGTTGTTCACGAAAAAATACACCGTGAACTTGTTAGTTCATGAATTCATGAACGCTTTTTTTTTTGCGTGTGAACATATTTATTGATTATTACCTACCGATTATTATTATTACAACGGATGTATAAACCGTCACTTCACTTTCTATAATTGAGGCAAACAGTGGCAACAGTCCCATCTCTATATTTGAAACACGACTGGATTGTTATGTTGCCAAAATCGAAAAAAGTGTATTATATTTTTGTTTTGTGTCTATGTTTAAATCATAATATGGCAGACGAGCTCGGTGGTCTAGAGGCTACCGCTTCTGCCTTATAAGCAGGAGGTCGCGGGTTCAATTCCAGGCTCGACCCTTTCCTACTTTGTATTTCTATCTTAGTTCTTTCTGTGGTTCACGTTCTACCAAAACGATTCCTACTGTTATAACCTTCCACACAATCCCAAAACCTCCCGTGGCACCTATGAGAGGTCGTAGAGTTCTCTGCATCTTTCTTAAGTAGGTGTCCAACTAACTATCCTTCTCCTTCCTCAGCATTCGCAAAGACGTGGCCAGAACAGATCTTGACTGTTGGAGAGTGATTTCCATCTAAGAGATAGTGATTAGTCCCAAATCAATATCTGAGGTAACAGATGAAAGTAATGCTACTCTCATACAATAGTCTTGGCTTGTACCACCTACGAATTTGTGCGAATTGCTCAATGATAATGCTAATGCTAATGCTAATGCTAATGTTTAAATCATAACATGGCTTCTTCTATGGCTCTACATTCAGACTGAAACTTGGCCTGCTTTTCGACTTAGAATTCTATTAGCATTTCCTCAGTTAATAATTGAAAGGTTTCTATGTCCGCCGTTACATGAATATGTATTTTGTATGGCAAGTACAATGGATACAATATACCCAGGGAGTTGAGGACGATTCCCAGCTGAAAACATCCCGGACCGAGAATCAAACTCACCATCTTTGAATTAGCAATAATACGCCTTTGCTTGCTTGGAGGGATATTCAATAGAAAACGAACAATTTAGTTTAACTTTTGAACCACTTCAAGAGATTATTGTAGTGGAGATGAGAGATTATTTGGGAAATATTTGGCTTCACAGACTTGGAGGAAATTGAAAACTATTTTTTTAATCTTTTCCCGACGTTTCGGTCCATTTAGGGCCCTTTTCAAGGGGTTGATTTGTTAAAGTTTCTTCGTCAAATATGGTTCTGTATAACGTGCAATGTTCTGTGAATCAAATGGTTCAAATTTGGTCCGAATGAATTCTTCATCGGACAATTTGGACGATTTCTTGTTATCTGAAATTCGGTGTCTGGACTTGCTAATTACCACTATTGCTTTGGAGATGATAGAGTTATCGGAAAAGAGGGAGAAGTATTAATTAGCCATGGATCAACTTAGTGTAACTTCTGATAATATGTTCAGTATTTTTTATTTGGAAAACAATTGAATCATTTGTTTAAAAAACTGCATATATCCATTTTACACAATTTCTAGAAAACAACAAAAACCTGTTTTCGAAAAAAAAATAGCACCCAATCTTTCGATTTCTTCGATACATATCAATAGTTTTTGGCAAAACTCAACACCCTATGGCACTTTCAGTACTGTAAGCAGTACTCCGTAATTGTTTTTCAAAGAGCGAGCACATATGTAGTTTCTCGAACAAACTAAAAAAAATATACACTCCTGAAAAATCTAACTTTGGAATCAGATTTATTGAGGTGGGTTTGCTTCTGCAACGACAATAGAGGCTCGAGAAACGATGATACCCTGCAGTATCACACACCGCAGCTGGTCGGACGCTCGGTGGCAAGCGAGCCTCTATTGTCGTTGCAGAAGCAAACCCGCTTCAATACGACAAATAGAAGCACATGTTTGTGATTCAAACGCAACCGACTGTTGTTCAATTCTGATACACATAGTTGGGTAGAGAGAACAGGGTGTGAAATGTTGCCAAAGCAGATTCGATAGATACGGGGAATTGACTGATATCCCATCGTTATTAGCTGGTTATGGAACAACTTCTCGCAAGGGCAGCTGTTGTATGATTGGTAATTCGTCCGTGTACTTAATAGAATAGTGTGGGATCAAGTCCCACCGGCAGCTAATTTTTTTCGCAATATTCTATATACATATTCATTCTTAAGTATATAGAAGATTGCGAAAAAATATTCTGTCTGTCTGAACCTTATAGACTCCGACACTACTGAACTGATCGGCGTGAAAATGTGTATGCAGATGTTTTTGGGGCCGGGGAAGGTTCTTAAGATGGTTCGAGGTCCCTCCCTCATTTCGAAAGGGGGGCTCCCATACAAATGAAACATTAATTTCTTCATATCTCGAGAATTATTCAAGCAAATGGAACCAAATTTGGCATGTCAAGGTTTTGGAAGGGAAAATATGTTTCTGTGGTGGTTCAAAACTCCTCCCCTTCTGGAAAGGGGGACTCCCATACATATGAAGCAAACATTTTTGCATAACTCGAAAACTAATCGAAGAATAAATCAATTTCAGGCGAAAAAGTTCGTCGGGTCTGCTAGTATCTCAGAAAAACACCCTAAAATGGCAAACTTAACTATGTGTATCAAAATTAAACATCTTTTCCAAAAAAAAAAAAAGAAAAAATCTGACTTCCCTCACAAGTCATCAATCAAGAAAAATATAGTTCTAACTATGGTGTTGGCCTGTCGGTGGAAAGGCGGCACTTTTGGACCTATGTAGTTGGGTCAGATTAGTCCAACACCAGTGGGTTGGTCGGATGGTCGGAGTCACCATCGGCAGGATGTTTATTATTTTGAGAAAGGTAATCAGAACTTAGATCCATATCACGAGTTTTCTTTAGGAAATATCCAAAATATCACTTCCAGACTTTTGAACATTGTAGTCGATTTGTTATTTATCGGTGCCTTAACTTATGAAATTGTTCCATTTATCATAGCGTAATTCTTGATTCCGACGCCCCCTTAAGGCTGGCACCCTTGGCCAATCTCACGCTACGGCACTTCCAATTCCATAAATTGGAAAATTTCATAAAAATAGCATATAAATATCAATTTTCCAAAAATAACATTTCTCCTAAAATAAAATTTCCCCGAAAATGACGTTTCTCCCTCACTTAATTAGTGTATTCAAAATCGTAATCTGCTTTCGTTTAATCATTGAATGTTCTCTAATTATATACTTTTTTTATTTTGCAGAGTTGTTGCGTTCAAAAATGAAATCATTTTTCTTTCTATCACTAAATGATCTTTAACCTGCATGTTGCTCCCTTATCCTCCTGTGGTGATATACAGGGGTTAGGCAAAATGATTGAGATAGGCAAAATTTGGCCCAAATTCAAATCCTTATAACTTTTTGAAAAATTAATGAAATTGGACAAAACCGGAAGCATTCGACGGCAAATTTAGTCAAGATTTAGGAAGGTGTGCGGTCACGAATACTGGCCACCGGACACCGGAGATGTTCCGGATTTTCGGAGGCCATGTCAAAAACACATTTTTTTTTCCGCTCGTATTTTTGTGTGGTTTGAAGTTACATCGATAAACACTATTTTCCTAGAAACTAGATCTTATTAAAAATTGAATACGGGCTGTTGCGCTAAGATCCGTTGAAAAATATCCGAGATATGGCCATTTCAGTGAACCTGGTTCCGGATACTATGGTCAATTATGTATATCCTTCCAATCACGTATATATTATCCGGTACCATATCAATATTGGTATCAAACTTCAAGATTTTTCATGGAGATGCTTCAGGAAGCATATGCAGGACGATCAGTTGCCCTGACCACTCTGTAGTAGGTTCCAGGTGCCCCGGAGGAAGTGGCCAATTTGAAAAACGTTCAGAACCCTATCAATATGGGTATCAAACTTCAAGATTTTTCATGGAGATGCTTTAGGAAGCATATTCAGGATGGTCAGTTGCTCTGACCACTCTATAGTAGGTTCCAGGTGCCCCGGAGGAAGTGGCCAATTTGAAAAACGTTCAGAACCCTATCAATATGGGTATCAAACTTCAAGATTTTTCATGAAGATGCTTCAGGAAGCATATTCAGGATGATCAGTTGCTCTGACCACTCTGTAGTAGGTTCCAGGTGCCCGGGGGAAGTGGCCAATTTGAAAAACGTTCAGAACCCTATCAATATGGGTATCAAACTTCAAGATTATTTATGAAGATGCTTCAGGAAGCATATTCAGGATGATCAATTGCCCTGACCACTCTGTAGTAGGTTCCAGGTGCCCCGGGGGAAGTGGCCAATTTGAAAAACGTTCAGAACCCTATCAATATGGGTATCAAACTTCAAGATTATTTATGAAGATGCTTCAGGAAGCATATTCAGGATGATCAATTGACCACTCTGTAGTGGGTTCAAGGTGCCCCGGGGGAAGTGGTCAATTTGAAAAACGTTCAGAACCCTATCAATATGGGTATCAAACTTCAAGATTTTTCATGGAGATGCTTCAGGAAGCATATTCAGGACGATCAGTTGCCCTGACCACTCTGTAGTAGGTTCCAGGTGCCCCGGGGGAAGTGGCCAATTTGAAAAACGTTCAGAACCCTATCAATATGGGTATCAAACTTCAAGATTATTTATGAAGATGCTTCAGGAAGCATATTCAGGATGGTCAATTGCCCTGACCACTCTGTAGTGGGTTCAAGGTGCCCCGGGGGAAGTGGCCAATTTGAAAAACGTTCAGAACCCTATCAATATGGGTATCAAACTTCAAGATTTTTCATGGAGATGCTTCAGGAAGCATATTCAGGACGATCAGTTGCCCTGACCACTCTGTAGTAGGTTCCAGGTGCCCCGGGGGAAGTGGCCAATTTGAAAAACGTTCAGAACCCTATCAATATGGGTATCAAACTTCAAGATTTTTCGAGGTGATACTTCTTAATGCATTTTAGAACCAGCAGCTGTCATGACCACTCTGTAGTAGGTTCCAGGTGTCTTGGGGAAGTGGCCAGTTTGCAAAATGTTCGAAACCATATCAAATACTCAATACTCATTATCAAAGTTCAAGGTTTTTCATGGAGATGCTTTTGGACTCTCCTGTCGAATAGAGTTCGCCGCCGCACGAAGTTGACCATCTACAAAACGCCTCTATGGCCACGAAAGTTGGATGTTGCTGGCGTTGGACCAACCCGCCCTTGGAGTTTCCGAATGGAAGGTGTTGCGGACTATTTATGGTGGGGTGCAGATGGAAGCCAATGGAGATGGTGGTGGAGGCCAATGAACCACGAGTTGTAACTGTTAGGAGAACTACCGCATGGTACAATTTTGGCGGTTACGGTGGGCCGGGCATGTAGCCAGAATGTCAGACGACAACCCGATTGAGATGGTGCTCGATAATGATCCGACCGGTACAAGAAGAAGAGGCGCGATGCGGTCACGGTGGATCGACCAAGTGTAAGATGGCCTGCCATCAATGGCAGCAGGTCGCAAGCATGACTTAGCAATTGTGTGGGGTGCTATATCTTGACATGGCCATGGTCCTATTATGGCACTTAAGGGCAAAGTGAAACCTGCCGATTATCAAATTATTTTGGAAGACAAAGTATTTGTTGATATGATGACAAATCCTGAATATGACGACTGTTTTTCATTTTTAAGGAAGAATCGCAGGTCGCGTTCCACTTGGTCGATCCACCGTGACCGCTGCACGCCTCTTCTTCTTGTACCGGTCGGATTATTATCGAAGCATCATCTCAATCGGGTTATCGTCTGACATTCTGGCTTCTTGCCCGGCCCATCGTAACCGCCAAAAATGTACCGTGTGGGTAGTTCTCCTAACAGTTACAACTCGTGGTTCATTGACCTCCATCACCACCTCCATTGTCTTCCATCTTCACCCCACCATAAATAGTCCGCAACACCTTCCATTCGGAAACTCCAAGGGCGCGTTGGTCCTTCGCCAGCAACATCCAACTTTCGTGGCCATAGAGGCAGACCAGTCTAATGAGCGTTTTGTAGATGGTCAATTTCGTGCTGCGGCGAACTCTATTCGACAGGAGAGTCCAAAAGCATCTCCATGAAAAACCTTGAACTTTGATGCTCATTTTGATATGGTTTCGAACATTTTGCAAATTGGCCACTTCCCCAGGACACCTGGAACCTACTACAGAGTGGTTATGACAGCTGCTGGTTCTAAAATGCATTTAAAAGTAGCACCTCGAAAAATCTTGAGGTTTGATACCCATATTGATAGGGTTCTGAACGTTTTTCAAATTGGCCACTTTCCCCGGGGCACCTAGAACCTACTACAGAGTGGTCAGGGCAACTGATCGTCCTGAATATGCTTCCTAAAGTACCTCCATGAAAAATCTTGAAGTTTGATACCCATATTGATAGGGTTCTGAACGTTTTTCAAATTGGCCACTTCCCCCGGGGCATCTTGAACCTACTACAGAGTGGTTAGAGCAACTGACCATCCTGAATATGCTTCCTAAAGCATCTCCATGAAAAATCTTGAAGTTCGATACCCCTATTGATAGGGTTCTGAACGTTTTTCAAATTGGCCACTTCCCCCGGGGCACCTTGAACCTACTACAGAGTGGTCAGAGCAACTGATCATCCTGAATATGCTTCCTAAAGCATCTTCATGAAAAATCTTGAGGTTCGATACCCATATTCATAGGGTTCTGAACGTTTTTCAAATTGGCCACTTCCCCCGGGGTACCTTGAACCTACTACAGAGTGGTCAGAGCAACTGATCATCCTGAATATGCTTCCTAAAGCATCTTCATGAAAAATCTTGAAGTTTGATACCCATATTGATAGGGTTCTGAACGTTTTTCAAATTGGCCACTTCCCCGGGGCACCTGGAACCTACCGCAGATTGGTTAGGGCAACTGATCGTCCTGAATATGCTTCCTGAAGCATCTCCATGCAGAATCTTGAAGTTTGATACCCATATTGATAGGGTTCTGAACGTTTTTCAAATTGGCCACTTCCCCCGGGGCACCTTGAACCTACTACAGAGTGGTCAGAGCAACTGACCATCCTGAATATGCTTCCTGAAGCATCTTCATGAAAAATCTTGAAGTTTGATACCCATATTGATGGGGTTCTGAACGTTTTTCAAATTGGCCACTTCCTCCGGGGCACCTGGAACCTACTATAGAGTGGTCAGAGCAACTGACCATCCTGAATATGCTTCCTAAAGCATCTCCATGAAAAATCTTGAAGTTTGATACCCATATTGATAGGGTTCTGAACGTTTTTCAAATTGGCCACTTCCCCCGGGGCACCTGGAACCTACTACAGAGTGGTCAGGGCAACTGATCGTCCTGCATATGCTTCCTGAAGCATCTCCATGAAAAATCTTGAAGTTTGATACCAATATTGATATGGTACCGGATAATATATACGTGATTGGAAGGATATACATAATTGACCATAGTATCCGGAACCAGGTTTACTGAAATGGCCATATCTCGGCTGTTTTTCAACGGATCTTAGCGCAACAGCCCGCATTCAATTTTCAATAAGATCTAGTTTCTAGGAAAATAATGTTTATCGATGTAACTTCAAACCACACAAAAATACGAGCGGCAGAAAAAATGTGTTTTTGACATGGCCTCCGAAAATCCGGAACATCTCCGGTGTCCGGTGGCCAGTATTGTTGACCGCACATGTTCCTAAATCTTGACTAAATTTGCCGTCGAATGCTTCCGGTTTTGTCCAATTTCATCAATTTTTCAAAAAGTTATAAGGATTTGAATTTGGGCCAAATTTTGCCTATCTCAATCATTTTGCCTAACCCCTGTATGTGTAACGCAATAACCACGTTGATCAATCTGTTTCATCATTTTCTAATTATATGAGCAACTATAAAATCAACCAGGCAACTCCGTGCAAGGCCGGTTACATACAGCTAGCATGCCTATAAATTACTAACCTATTAATTTCTTATGAAACTAGTTTTCGTCGTTTATGAACAATTTTTTGTTCCATTGGATCCTGCTTTGGCATAAATCTGCAATTTATGCCAAAATATTCAGATGGAGGTGCATGGTGCATAAATAATTCCCAAAGGTTACTCGTATCCCGGCCAGCGCCACGAGGAGGCAGGGATAGGAGTTGCTGGGTAAGAGGCTAAGGACCGCGAGATGGGGTCTATTTTATTCCTTCAGGTACGCAAAGTACCAATGGTACGCTTCACCCAAGCATTTGCAGCAACTCAAATGTGACTAAATTCGGTTGCATATGGGATACAGAAATTTTTATGCTACATGTGTGCTCTCCGGAAGATTTTTTCATACAGTTTCATTTCAATGATTTTTTTGCTTATTCCGGAGGCATTAAAATTTGACTAATTTCATCTGGGGATTGATCGGAATTAGTAACTTGGTACGCAAGTATTTCCTGGAAATCATGACACACCTTAACGCCAATAAAATGGGAAAGGGAAGGATATTCTAATTTTCAAATTAGGTTCATTTTCGATTATTGTTTTTGAACCTTCCGAAGTAGGTAACTATTTTTTTTCCAAATCTGCTTTACCACATATTTTTCAAATACCTATTTGATTCTTTTCAAAACATTAAGAACCATTCAAAGGCTTTCTGAATATTTATGAATATTTCGAAATCATCGACTGTAAATAAAACGACGGTATGAAAAAAAGAATTTATAAATCAACTGAACATAATCGAGTTTAAGGCAGTTTCAAACCGGATTAAAGGCTAGATTAAAGGCTAGATTTAAGGTCCTCACGTACTTTAAGGCTAGTTTACACATCAGAATCTTATCTGCAAATTTTGCTCCCATGTGGGATATGGGATGAAAAATTATCAATTCGGATTTAAAATATAATCCGACGGAGATCTCCGAGAGTCCCAGCTGTAAACCAGAATATAAATTGGCCAGGATTGTTTTACTTTTCGTTCGCGATGAAACTGCATGATTCTCTCTATTTTTGGGAGCTCATGGAAAGAAAATCAATGCACAAGATTCCCGAGGTGTGAGGCTACTTTAGCGAAAAATACCAGATGAGCGCTTTAAGGTCACTCCTGACAGAATCCAAGTTTGAGAGTGCTCGCATTTTCGGGGGCACACCACTCGATACGGAAGCAACGCACAACTGTCATTTTTATTTTTTCACGCATGCTGCGACGCAGCAAAGCTGAATCAACAAAAATGACAGTTGTCCGCCGCCTCCGTATCAAGTGGTGTGCCCCCGAAAACGCGAGCACTTTGAAACTTGGATTCTGTCAGGAGTGACCTTAAATGGGAGTAGAAAAACGTGTGGCAAATTTGAAATTCACCACTGGATTCATTGTATAATCACGTTATGGTTCTTTCTTTGTTAAGATTCTTGTTATTCTTATCCGCAGTTTTTTCCTACTTATATTCATGAAGAAGGGATTTCACGGGAAATCAATAATCCCACCCCATTGCTCTTTTCTCTTTTGCCTTTCAACATTTTTTCCCACAACTATTTTTTCTTAGCCGGCCTTAGGCAGGTACTTTGACTATTGTTTGTTACTTTCAAGTTTTTGATATTGGTCAATAATAAAATCCTTATGAGTTCCACATTTTTGCCTTTCTCGTACAACAAAGTTGTACCGAAAGGCTATCATTTCACTCCGAAAACGAACTTTTTATAGAAGCTTCGGAGAACCATAGTTTTATATACCATTCGACTCAGTTCGAAGAGCTGAACAAATGTTGTCGGTCCGTTTGTATGTATGTGTGTGCACAAAAGCTAAGAAAAACATTAGACAACTTTTCATATAGTAATCTTAACCGATTACCTCGCAACAAGTTTCATTCGACAGGGGGCAAAGGCTAGTTGATCACTATAGAATTTTAAAATGATCGACCGTTGAGTCCAAAAGTTATAAATAAAATGGTACATCGAACCATATTCACCATATAAGGTTAGTGTCTTGGCTAAATGCGAGAAAGGCAGTATCACTACTCGGTGAATTAAGTTGGGTTTTTGCCTTTCTCGTACAGCTAAGTTGTACCGAAAGGCTATCATTTCACTCCGAAAACGAACTTTTTTTATAGAAGCCTCTGAGACCCATAGTATTATACACCCGATTCTGTTTTTACCCGGCCGTGTAAAAAAAATCCCATACAAAATTTTTGCAAAGTTGCTCCATTTTGCATGATTCGTCGAGAAACCATAAAACTTTTTTTACACGGATTTTCAAATTTTGAACTGAAAACTTTTTTTACACTGATTTTTAAATTTTGAACCGAAAACTTTTTTTACACGGAACGCATCCCCCGTGTAAAAAAAGAATCGGGTGTATACCAATCGACTCAGTTCAACGAGCTGAGCACATGTCTGTCTGTCCGTGTGTATGTGTGTGTGTATGTGAGTGCACAAAAGCTATAAAAACATTAGACAACTTTTCGTACAGTGATCTTTATCCGATTTTCTGGCAACAAGTTTCATTCGACAGGGGACAAAGCCTTGTTGATCACTATTAAATATCTATTTATAACGATCGGTAATTGCGTTTAAAAGTTATGAAGTAAATGGTACATCGGACAATATAAACCCCATATAAGGTTGGTGTCGTAACTAAATGCGAGAAAATCACCACTAGGTGGACGCTGGGTTTTTTTTATTTAAATATTGAAAGATGCGTAATTTTCTGATCCGAGTTTTTGTTCGCGTCCCTTTGAAAAAAGAAATATTTTTAGTTTAGTGTTTTTCCTCAACTAACTTAATACAATAGAAGATTATGTTGGTGAATGATTCACTCTAAAATATTTCTAATTGCTTACACGTTAAATGAAAATTACATTTTTAAATTTCCACAGCTCTTGAATTTTATCACAAACGTTTTAGACATGTCCCGTTTTGCAAGTGTGTTTGTCCCGTTTTTCACCGAAATGATCTGGTCAGCCTATTCATAATATATTTATATTTTCTACATTTTAGCAATTCAAACGTCTACAATGGATATACATATGGAACCAATACTAGATCTTACCCTTACCGGAATGTCAATGAAAATGCAAACAGGTTAGTGAACTTAAATTAGAATTACACTGGAGTATACTAAAAGTTGAATAGAAATACAAATAACACTTAAACCGACTTAAACCCCCCTATTCTAATCTAACTCGATGTATCCTGTCCTCTTTTAAATTCTACTTTTTAAGAGTTACACTTAATATTTCCATCAATTCACATTTATTTGGGTTAGTTTGAATGCAGCAGTCAGTGAAAAAAAAAGTTTTTTCGATTTTGAAATTTTTTTTCTAAGGGACCCTTGGGAAAAATGGAGAAAAAATGTTTTTTAAATAACTCCGGAACGCAATGGCCGATTGGGCCAATTTTTAATAGCAAAAAATAAGGAAGGTTTCCGCGTCGCCTTGCGACCTATCGCAAGCAAATCGGAAAAGGCTAAGTTCAAAAAGTGTGTCTCACATTTTTTGTACACACACACATACATACATACATACATACACACATACAGACATCAACTCAATTCGTCGAGCTAAGTTGATTGGTATATAACACTATGGGTCTCCGAGCTTTCTATCAAAAGTTTGATTTTGGAGTGATCCTATAGCCTTTACCTATACTTAGTATACGCGAAAGGCAAAAAATGACCTTCTCTCTATTAAATTTCTAAGAAGAGGTTTTGTCTAACCAAGTAGCCAAAATTGATATGCTTATCGCTTTAATGTTGTCATACGCTGATTGCGAAGAAGTACAATAATATATAGTTGATGCAATTCTTCACCAGTGGCGTTTATTCAAGATTTCTGGAAATTATAATATAATTGCTTGAAATGAGCCGATTTTTAAAAATAAGTATCTAAACTTTCATAGTTTATTCTATCTTCAATTTTCAGCACCATGTTAATTCATCCAGCAAGAAACAAAGAACTAAATAAATGACCTGCCCGTGCCTCACTCTATTGAGGTGCATAGGGCAAAGTGCACACAGTGTATTCAGCGATAATGTTTCCGTGCCCATAGTGTTATATACCAATCGACTCAAGTCGATGAACTAAAGTGACGTCTGCGTGTACATGCATGTTTATTAGGGTGTTGGACTCAACCTTCAAATGAAAGCTTAGGATATAACAAAAGAAAAACTACGACAACTCGTGGAAATGACGTTTAGGGGTAGCCCCGACGCATTTTATGAAAAAAGTGCATTTTTGTAGGTAACATCGAAAAAACGGTATATCAGAAAAAAACGATGAAACCCATCCATTTTATATTTATGACATTACGGACCTAGACGTTATGGTAAAACATTGATACAGTATGTTTTATGTCTATATATTTTTCACTGATGCTTTAAATGTCCTGAATTGATGATTTTTTCTTTATATTTTTCTATTATTGCATATTATTGCATGGGTATCCATTTAAAAAAAACCTTCGGAGTAAAAACCTATCATATCACTACTGAAAAGATTCAAACCACTGTCTTCCACCTATTTAAATTCTATTTTTTATTTGCAGTTACTCGTTCAGAAACAATAATGACGCCGCTATACCAAATAGTCACCAACAACAAAAACAGAATAGTGGAGCCAATTGGGTAAGTCAATTTAAGAGAATACTCTTGTAGAATTATTTGAAAGCTTACTTTGAGTATTTTTTTTTAATTTCATTATTTGAGTGTTTTTTTCACGAATAAAAGTTCATCATTTATTTTTTGAGTACTAACTGGTAGTATTTATGTAGAATCGTATATTGTCTCAGATATTATCGTGCTAGGCAAAGTAATTATGATGAAGAAGAAATATCGCAAGGCCAACTACCTAATTAAGATGAAAAGGAAAAATATCGCTTAACTTTTCAAAAGGACCTAAGTAACATTTTTTTCATGATTTAATTTGAGTATTGCAATCAAAAGCTTTCATGCTGTTCTGTTGATTGCGCTATTCAAATTAATTCATGAAAAAAATGTTACTTAGGTCCTTTTGAAAAGTTAAGCGAGAAATCAGAAATATGTTTTTTGGAATGCCCTTCACACAAAAAACGTTTTGATTACACGTACAAAAATGTTGAAACGTTAATCGGAACCCTAATATTGTCGGCGTAGCAAGTTGGGAATTCCGAACCAAAGTTTCTTCCGAAGTTTTATCTGTCAAACTAGTTGATGTGTTGTTTAGCGCATCTTTAGGTGAATCTAGCACACTACTTCCGAAGTTGGGAAAGTTGCCTGTATCTGGAGAAAAATCCGACTTCGGTATAAAAAGCTTTCTAACTTCATTCCGGATAGACAATACCCTCCATAACCAACGAACACATTTTGCTCCTACAACTTTTTGATCGACTTATAATTCAAAACAACAAGGTTTTCATGACTTTCTAATGCATTTAAAAAAATGTTTTTAAAATGGGCCTGGGGCACAACGCCCAAATGGTGGCGTAAAATGACTCAATTGCGTGTAAAATAATGGTAAACGCATGGTAGTTTGATTTTTTCTTATTGGATTGAACGACAATCTGAGGTGGAAGAATTGCAAATCGTTAAATTTGGGTGAATATTGAGGAATTTTGATGATTTTTTCCTTGCAGCTCAATTAAGAGTAATTAATATTGTATTGTAATGGTATGTTTCGTGCATAAATGTTCTACAACTGATTGCCATTGTCATAAATATACAAGTCTAACAGTGACAGATCGAAGTGAAATTTGGAAAACTTAAACATCCATCTATTAGTTGATTTTGACTGAATATTTTTCTCTAAAAGTTGTAAATTGTGAAGAGCAGATTTTTTGACAACTGTGTAGGACAACTCTGACTGACTGACTGCAAAGAGGAAAAAATGTAATCTCAGCTGCTGCCAGTCAACTGCTGTCACGAACTGTGCAGCCAGCAGCTTTTTGTGTGGAAGTATTGATATCCCAAATAAAATATTCCGCATGATTTTTTTTTTACGAAGACTTTTTTACTTTAACGAGTATTCCAAATCATCCGTTTAGCTTATTAATAATCAGTTATAAACGTGTGTTTTGTTCCCGGTATAAAAATCCTTATGAAAATGAATTTACTAATTCGTGAATTGGATACACTTTTATTGTGCTCAGAAAAGTCCACCCGGGGCTTAGGTGAAAAACTCGATGGTCAACTGTGATGAAAAAAAGAAAAGTGTCAAAACAAGAGAAAAGAAGCAGCGTCTTTGCAGGTCTCGTCTCAGGAATGAACCATGAGTTGCATCAGCTGTTGGGAGAACCATTCATCGTTCACACCGCGAAAATCGGAAGACTGTGGAGGACCGGGCACGTAGCCAGAATGTCGGACAGTAATCCGGTGAAAATGGTTCTCGGCAACGATCCGACGGGAACAAGAAGGGATTTATATGATAGGATACTTATCTTGATGTTAATATTGCTCTACATACTAAAAGTAATATTGACAGTGCACTCGTATCGTTGATAAATTGAATTGTCGAAGCTGATGTGAATAATGCAAAACTGTATTAAAATCTGGCTTCCTGCATCACCCTGCTTCAATCCATCTAAGGTCACAAACAAGGTTGAAACTTGGTCTGCAATCCGAATAATTGATTTCGAGCCATCAAGCATTGCACTTATTAGTCTAATCAGTTTCGCCGGAAAACCATGTTCAGACATTATCTACTGCTACATACAATTTCTTTTCGTCCGCAGGCTAAACATCATAAAGTTGAAGAAAAATATTTTAAAAAGTATGCTCTTTATACTTGAAGCAGTACAATTATCATATAGTGCTCGTCCTTTATGTCTTCTTTCTAATAGAATTTTTGTACTTGTTATTATTAAAAAATCGTTGAATCGTTAATTGTTATCTACTCAAACATTTTGTTTTTTTCGTTTTATATCGATTTCTTTTCTTCGTACGAAACACAGAGTTCCCTGGCATCAACTACTGAATCTTCACACAATCAAGCCAATAATGTAAATGCTAATACGCCGATGGATTCACAAGATTCTCAACAAACCGATATACCAATTGATCAAGGCGGCAACTGGTTCACACCACAACAGCCTAATATTCAGGTCACAGAAAGGTTAGTTACATGGTAAAACACATAAAAAAGCGTACCTTAAATATCTAACTCATCACTAAACTAACAATAAATTGAAATCAATCAAGTTTTCAGGAGCATGCCTGTAAGATGTTGGTCGTCAGGTTCTGGTACTCCTAAATACGTGAATGCAATGATAGTATCCTTTTGATAGCTCTCGATTGTCACTATTGTCACATGGATGTATCTTATAGACTAGATGGATATTACTTTTTGTTACAATATTGATATCGACATTTGTTCCATGACATCTTGGATTACAAAATTTCATTAAATTTATTGCTACTAAATCAGTCCTCGAGAATTCCGTTTTACTGAGTCCATATCTTACTGAGTTGCCATGGCACGGCAAATGCTGGGTAAAGCGTACCATTGGTACTTCGCGTACCTGAAGGAATAAAATAGACCCCATCTCGCGGTCCTTAGCCTCTTACCCAGCAACTCCTATCCCTACCTCCCCGCGGTGCTGGCCGGGATACGAGCAACCTTAGGGAAGATCGGGTAACCAACCCCGGTGGGAACTATGGTCGTATGCTGACAGGGAAGGGGGGTTTGCTCCTCTTCGGAGGTGCAAATCTTATTGAGCGTCTGTTCTCCATGTCAGGATCGGCTCACAACAGCGTCTGTTCTCCATGTTAGGGGCGGCTGATCATCGTCCGAGTGCCAGCGAGGGACTCTAAGTGAAACTGTGCACCATGGTCCACCGGAAATAAGGAGGAATGGTCCTCCGGAAATTTAGGGGGTTTGGTGTCAGGCCCTGCAAGCCAGCCTTTAAAAAATCATAAGCAACGAACAATCAACAAGAGAGTACGGACCAGAACCATCGGCGAAGACCACTGCGACGAAAAGGGACTAGCGATTGGAAACTCGGTTCGTGGAACTGCAAATCTCTCAACTTCATCGGGAGCACACGCATACTCTCCGATGTGCTCAAGGACCGTGGATTCGGCATCGTAGCGCTGCAGGAGGTTTGTTGGAAGGGATCAATGGTGCGAACGTTTAGAGGTAATCATACCATCTACCAGAGCTGCGGCAACACACACGAGCTGGGAACAGGTTTCATAGTGATGGGCGATATGCAAAGGCGCGTGATCGGGTGGTGGCCGATCAATGAAAGAATGTGCAGGTTGAGGATCAAAGGCCGGTTCTTCAACTTCAGCATAATCAACGTCCATAGCCCACACTCCGGAAGCACTGATGATGATAAAGACGCATTCTACGCGCAGCTGGAACGTGAGTACGACAGCTGCCCAAGCCACGACGTCAAAATCATCATAGGAGATTTGAACGCTCAGGTTGGCCAAGAGGAGGAGTTTAGACCGACTATTGGAAAGTTCAGCGCTCACCGGCTGACGAACGAAAACGGCCTACGACTAATTGATTTCGCCGCCTCCAAGAATATGGCCATTCGTAGCACCTACTTCCAACACAGCCTCCCGTATCGGTACACCTGGAGATCACCACTGCAGACAGAATCACAAATCGACCACGTTCTGATTGATGGACGGCACTTCTCCGACATTATCGACGTCAGGACATATCGTGGCGCTAACATCGACTCGGACCACTATCTGGTGATGGTTAAACTGCGCCCAAAACTATCCGTCATCAACAATGTTCGGTACCGACGACCGCCGCGGTACGACCTAGAGCGACTGAAGCAACCTGATGTCGCCACTGCATACGCGCAGCATCTCGAGGCAGCGTTGCCGGAAGAGGGTGAGCTCGATGGGGCCCCTCTTGAGGACTGCTGGAGTACAGTTAAAGCAGCCATTAACGACGCAGCGAAGAACAACGTCGGGTATATGGGTCGAAGTCGACGGAACGATTGGTTCGACGAAGAGTGCAGACAGATTCTGGAGGAGAAAGACGCAGCGCGGGCGGTCGCGCTGCAGCAAGGTACCCGGCAGAACGTGGAACGTTATAGACGGAAGCGGAGACAGCAGACCCGCCTTTTTCAGGAGAAGAAACGCCGCCTGGAAGAAGCGGAGTGCGAGGAGATGGAACAGCTGTGCCGTTCTCAAGATACACGCAAGTTCTATCAGAAGCTCAACGCATCCCGCAAAGGCTTCGTGCCGCGAGCCGAAATGTGCCGGGATAAGGATGGGAGCATCTTGACGGACGAACGTGTGGTGATCGAAAGGTGGAAGCAGCACTACGAGGAACATCTGAATGGCGCTGAGAGTACAGGCAGTGAAAGTCAAGGCAGCGGAGGAGATGACTACGTCAGTTCAGCGGACGATGGAAGCCAACCAGCCCCCACCTTGAGGGAAGTTAAGGATGCCATTCAACAGCTAAAGACCAATAAAGCAGCTGGTAAGGATGGTATCGGAGCTGAGCTCATCAAGATGGGCCCGGAAAAGCTGGCCACTTGCCTGCACATACTGATAGTCAGAATCTGGGAAACCGAACAGCTACCGGAGGAGTGGAAGGAAGGGGTTATATGCCCCATCTACAAGAAAGGCGACAAACTGGAGTGTGAGAACTTTCGAGCGATCACCATCCTTAATGCCGCCTACAAAGTGATATCCCAGATCATCTTCCGTCGTCTGTCACCATTAGTGAACGAGTTCGTGGGAAGTTATCAAGCCGGCTTCATTGACGGCCGCTCGACAACGGACCAGATCTTTACTGTACGGCAAATCCTTCAAAAATGCCGTGAATACCAGGTCCCAACGCACCATCTGTTCGTTGATTTCAAGGCGGCATACGACAGTATAGACCACGTAGAGCTATGGAAAATTATGGACGAGAACAGCTTCCCTGGGAAGCTTACCAGACTGATCAAAGCAACGGTGGATGGTGTGCAAAACTGTGTGAAGATTTCGGGCGAACACTCCAGTTCGTTCGAATCGCGCCGGGGACTAAGACAAGGTGATGGACTTTCGTGCCTGTTGTTCAACATTGCGCTAGGAGGTGTCATGCGGAGAGCCGGGTGTAACAGCCGGGGTACGATTTTCAACAGATCCAGTCAATTTATTTGCTTCGCGGATGACATGGACATTGTCGGCCGAACATTTGCAAAGGTGGCAGAACTGTACACCCGCCTGAAACGTGAAGCAATAAAAGTTGGACTGGTGGTGAATGCGTCAAAGACAAAGTACATGCTTGTGGGTGGAACCGAGCGCGACAGGGTCCGCCTGGGAAGCAGTGTTACGATAGACGGGGATACCTTCGAGGTGGTCGAGGAATTCGTCTACCTCGGATCCTTGCTAACGGCTGACAACAACGTTAGTCGTGAAATACGAAGGCGCATCATCTGTGGAAGTCGGGCCTACTACGGGCTCCAGAAGAAACTGCGGTCGAAAAAGATTCGCCACCGCACCAAATGTGTCATGTACAAGACGTTAATAAGACCGGTAGTCCTCTACGGACATGAAACATGGACAATGCTCGAGGAGGACTTGCAAGCACTCGGAGTATTCGAGCTTAGGACCATCTTTGGCGGTGTGCAAGAAGACGGTGTGTGGCGGCGAAGAATGAACCACGACCTCTACCCCAACTCTATGGCGAACCCAGTATCCAGAAGGTAGCTAAAGCCGGAAGGGTACGATGGGCAGGACATGTTGCAAGAATGCCGGACAGCAACCCTGCAAAGATGGTGTTCGCTTCCGATCCGGCAGGTACGAGACGGCGTGGAGCGCAGCGAGCGAGATGGGCAGACCAGGTGCAGAACGACTTGGCGAGCGTGGGGCGTATCCGAGGATGGAGAGATGCGGCCTCGGACCGTGCATTGTGGCGTCAAATTGTTGATTCAGTGTTATCTGTTTAGATGTTAACTAAATAAATGAAAATGAATGAGTCCATATACCACGTGGATATTCCAGGGGGAGGGGGTATGGCAAATGTCCACTGTTCATACAAATTTTTGAGCATTTATATGACCATTTGTCAACGCTGGTCATTTGGCATAATAGTTGTTAAGAAAATTATTTTGAGCTTTTTAGTGGAATGTCTTCACTTGTCATAAGACGAGTTTGTACAATCCCATTGAATTCCACCACTTAATTGTATCTTGACAGATACGTATTTCGACCTCAACAGTAAGGCCGTCTTCAGTGTCTCGTACTTGACTCGACTTGAAGAAAATGATCGCAGCTAACACTATTTATACTATGCGTAGGTATAATAATTTATAATAAGATACGCACCGGCCGGAGGCTTATGAATCGAGTCAATGGGTAGTGGCGGACGATTTGAAGAGAGCTGGTTCGGACGCTGGTCCGGCTGGTAGGACGCCGGCTTAGCTTGGTCGGTAATACAGCTGCACCCACTGGTGATGCACAGGCTTAGCTGTTGGGTTGCTATCAGTAGCCAAAGGGGGGGGTGAAAAGATTGCACGGCTATTGGAATGAATTCCCTTAAACATGTGCACTTTACGATCCAATCATATTCATAAATAGGTGGTTGAAATTAAAAAGATTCCCAAAAACTTATTAGGGTATCCAGGATCCATAATATATGAAAGTTTAAAACAACTCGAAACATTTCGGGCTCAATAATTCTCCATGGAATCCTTCTAGAAGCTCCCCTGAGAACTTTTAAATTCCTCCAGAAAATTATCCACAAATTCATCTGGAATTCGTTCGAAAATCCTTCTCATGTAATTGTAATTCCTCCTTATCTAGAAACCCTCGACTAAATTTGTTTTTTTTAGGAAATTCATGGGAAAATTCCTTGAAGATTTCTTTTCATCTCTCCAAGTTTTACTTCTAGACATTTCTTCGGCTATTCTTCGAGAAATATCTCCGGCATTTCCTTCAGGAATGCGTTTGAGAGTTCCTTCAAGAATATATACGGAATTTTTTTTCCCAAAATTCCACCAGAAGTTTCTTCAAAAATTTATGACGGAGATCCTCCGATTTCGCTCCGTACATCTAAAAGAAATTCCTCCTGAAATTCTTCTAGGAACTTCTCCAGGCATTCCTCTTCCTTTATTTCCTCCGTGATAGCTTTCTGGAAATTTCCGGGAATACCTCCATAAATTCAATAGTGAAATTCTCCTGAATTTCATTCTGGAATTCTTTTAACAATTACTTCAGAATATCCTTAAAAAAGTTCTCTAGAAATTTCTTTAGGAATTTCTCCCGGAATTCATCCAAGTATTTCCCCGGAAATTGTTACAGATTTTTTCCGGGAATTGCTTCAGGTACTACTCCAGGAATTCCTTCAGGAATTTCTCCGGGAATTTTCCCGCGGAATTCTCCTAGAATTCTTTCCAGACATAACTCGGAATTTACTCCAGAATTTCATTCGGAAATTAATGTGAGAGTTCTTCCAGTATATCTTCCAAGAGTTCTTCCAGGAATTTCTTCAGAACCAACCTCCGGGAATTCATCCGGTTATTTCTTCATCCGGGAATACTTTCACGATTTTATCGGGGAATTCAGAATAACATAGCATATGGGATTGTACAAATCGTGGGTGACTATACAATGCTCAATTGAGCAATCTTCTGTATATTGTCGCAAATCGGTACTTTGGATTAATACCTTTTATACAGAAGCAGTTGTATACCTGGCCACGTCCCTACAATCACGGAAAGATGGGAAGGAATATTAGTTCAACACTAGTACTAGTACTAGTGAAGATGCAGGGTACTTAATTCATAGATGTTTCAGGAAGGAAATTTGTGTTAGTGGGTTTGGTAAATAATATGGAACTCTATTCGACAATATAGAGCGTATGTCAATAAAAATATATGGTAAAAATTATTAAAATAAATATGTTTTTTCTATTGTATTAGAAATGTTACCTTTCCTTTGTCTCTTGTTAGCTCCTCCCGTTTTTCTAAAGCTTGATCACCGAACCTGTCAACGTTTTGTCAAATAATAAAGACCTAGGTATGGTGGTCTCTCAATCTTCCCGCAACTTGTTTTAGTAAACCAGTTTTAGTAATCTTTTTATAAAAATTTATATGAAAATATGAATAGATATTTGAAAATATGACAAAATGATGGGATCAAAATCTGCATATATGAAAATATGAGAATATAAAAATATAAAAAAGAGAATATGAATATGTGAAAATATAAATAATAATGAATATGAAAGTATGAAAAAAAATATGATAAAAATAACCATCTAAAAATGTAATAAGGCCAATGGGCTTCGTGGCCGTGCGGTTAGCGACGTCAATCGTCTAGACGCATGTGCTGTGGAGTGTGGGTTCGATTCCCGCCCCAGTAAGGAGAAAACTTTTCGTAAAGCGAAAAGTTCTCCACTGGTCCACTGGGTGTTGTGTGAATGTCCTGTCCGTTGTTTAATGCTAGATGTTAAGTGTTCAGTCTGTGCGACCTCTGGTCGAAGACGGTGACCCTGTCTTTTTTAAGAAAAGAAAATGTCAAATGTCAAATATATGAAAAATAAAAAATATATATAAAAAACAGCATGAACATTCATAATAAAAATTAATATAAAATAATGAAAACATAAGCATATGAATATATAAGAAAATGAAGATATAAAAATATAAAAGTAAAAAAAAACATGAAAATATATAAATTTGAAAATATGAAAATATAAAAATATGAGAGGGTAAATAAAAATATCAAAATATGTCAATATAGATATATAAAAATATATAAGTCATAAACATATGGAAATATGCTATTACTAAAATACGAAATATAAAAAGTTAACATATAAACAAGCAAAATTATGAGAATATAAAACATGAAAGCATGCGAATAAGAAAGTATAAATTATGAAAATTAATTTCACACTATTATATTTGCATGCTATAAAAATAAAAATATAAAAATACGAAAGTATGAAAATACAAATGTACCGTCTACGGGGGTGTCATTGGGCCAAAATGTGGTATGCTCCAAGTAAATATTACAAAGCTCTAGTAGTTAATATTGGAATCAAGTTGTAATTAGTTAGGTACAAGCTTGAACAATAAATTTACCACTGTTTGGGGAAAAAATATTAAATGAGAGAAATTCTTCAAAGTTATATGTTGTTTAAAATTGGCCCATTCTCACCCCTCACAGGGGGTGACATTGGGCCACATACAATAAAGTTCAGCGGTGACGATGCAACGATTCAATCGTTCAATAAAAATAATTGCCTACATTACGGTTTTTACCAACTAGGGTAAAGTGCCCAATAGTGGACCCCCAACCAATAGTGGACCCTCCAGCCATTTTTGCATTATTACAGCACAATGTCAACATTTTCGTATGAAATTCCATCGGGAGAACCTACCTTACAGTCCTATGATTTGATTACATGCATTGGAAATGCTATGGAAAGTAAAATTAGATGATTTTTTACAATTCTATAGAAAATAAACACGAGAGTGTTTACTATAGGAATATTTTGGGGGGTTCACAATGGGGAAGAAGAACGTCCCGAAACGAAACATGAAAATCAAATGAAGTGTCGACTATAGGGAAGCAATTTCCTATTATGGACCCCCAGGGGGTCTACTATAGGGCGAATTCAGTTAGACTTTAAAATGTCAATTTTGACGAATGACGTCGTGTATTTGGGTGTTTTATGTATGTATCGAGAAGAGGAGACGCAGAGCTTGTTGTTCGATATCAAGCAGAATTAATATGTTGAAAAATTCTACTCCTTATGACAGGAAGAGTAAAATTCCGCTACTAGGGGGTCCACTATTGGGCATTTTACCCTATGTATGGCAAATCAACCAAAGGCTTGGCCCAATCTCACCCCTTTTTAGCATGCATTGCTCGTTGCTACAAAAAAGCAAGAATGCTAAATAAATATTCATAAAATTCGATAAAACAACAAACAGATTATCGTAACATGATCACCAGGAATCCATCGATCTAAAATTTAGTTATGTAAAAGATTTGGGGGGCATTACTAACACTATTTTAATACGGGTTCATTTGATCAATAGTTTTACATTCAAATTCCAAGCATTATGGTACGAGCACAATTATTTCTTGGAATTTGTTTTGTGATTTCCTAGACGTGATTTTCAATATAATTTTGTTTGAAGTTTTTTTTTTTTTTTTTTTTTTTTTTTTCATGTAACCCGTTGGCAGTCTCTCGACTCAAACTCTACTCCGGGTCCATCCCTGTTATTCCCCATGGTAATTAAATTTGCTTCTATGAGCCTCTATTTTAGATCAATAACAGACGTTCCTAAGCCACGTTGCTCAAATGGTCACTGTTTTAGGCCTGATCCAAATAGTTTTATTAAATAGTCCCCTTCAATAACATAACTGATCACCGTTTTCACCATTATAACTATCACTCATCACTCCAACTTAACACTAGGTCTATTCCCTGTTGATCCGATGATTAAATTTGCTTCTACGAGCCTCTATTTTTGATTATTAACAGACGTTTCTAAGCTACGTTGCTCAAATGGTCACTGTTAAGGCCTGATTCAAATAACTCTAATTTTAGCTCTGATTCAAATAGTTTTCTATAAAATAATCCCGGTAGCATCACTTATTATCGTTTTCACCACCATCACTATCATAATTACTATTGTCCCTGTCATCACAAATATCTTATTTTCAGTCATGAACACACACACAATTAATCGATCTTCAAAACAGCGCTGTTAGATATCATATAAGAACTGACACTTCTACTAGCTTTCATTGGACATGTACCGAATATATTACATTATTTCTAGTATAATTATAAAATAATTCCCACTTCTAGCACCTCAACTCAATATTGCATTTCATTCTTCATACTCACTGCGAACATCTTCCCATCCCGTTTAAATCAACTCTTTTACCTAGCTTCTTTTGTCACTATGTCTACACCACCAATACCAACTTGTGTATTAACCTTTTCACTAACACTTGCATAACCACACAACATCACCATTGTCATATCAACAACCATTTTTTTCACAATTTCATCGAGATCAGCAATCATCACTACTATCCCTACTACAATGTTAACGCAAACAAAAACTAGTCAGTCATTTTTTTTTCTTCTAAATTTGCAGTTTCCATCAAACAAATGAAGCTCAAAAAATAATAAGCTTATAATCTATCGCGAGAGTCAGTCTTTTTGTAAATATGATGACAAAGAGAGAAAACTCGAAAAGAAATGCAGTTTGAAACAATAATAACGCACTAGATTTTGATAAATATGACTCGTTTAAAATTTATTTTGGAATCTATTTAGTCTATTTACCAGGCCACACTTCAGAACCGTGCGCCCAGCAATCATCAAAAATTCTCAACTTAACAACACCGAATACTGTTGCTATGGGCCTGTTGGTATTCAAAAGCTTCGAAATCGCCTCCGATTTAAGATTCAACAGGTAATAATTTTACAGACATTTCTCGAGCTTCGAATTTTTGATAGGCTTAGGAAGTGTTATGGTAGATCTTTATGTCTATGGATCTACTGTTAATCTAGTCATAATTATGTCGAATGTTTCTCACTGTGTCATTATTACTCTGTGTCTTAGTTATCTTATGTTTCCTACGTTATTCAGTTCAATTCTATACTCATTGTAGATTATGTTACGTTTTGATGTCAGTTCATTGTCTCTATTGCTAAAGGTCACTAAAGGTATGGGGGTTGCTAAAGGTTGCTAAAGGTATCCTAGTTCAAGCGTATAAGTAAGCACCGCTTAAGAGTTAAACAAACGTGAAAAAATGGTCTTTAAGTTGTCTAATAGTCTCAAAGCCTTACATACAAGCGTAGCATTACTGTAATTTATGGGCCGTGGTCAGCTATAGGATTCACTTTTCGGTGGCAAAGTACAGCTTCATCACGCCTATTCTTTATCTATTAGAAAAAAAAATATCGAGAATGAAACCAATGTAAGATTGTTTGCATACCATCGTTATAATTTGTGGTATTTTTAATTATGGCTCGTTAAAGTGAGACATAACAAAATAATAAAAAGGTGCCACGTTCCTAGTTTTGATAAAACTTCTACTCAGTGAATCCAAGAGTCAATTCCCTATTAATGTCTTGATGATATTTTCTACTGGTTAATTCCTACCTAGCTATGTTTAAGCGTGGCTACGACTCATCATCATCAGGGAACGCCTCAGAAAAGTATTGCCGCATAGCAGAGATCATTATCACTGATGAAAAGGACCTCTACCTGTCTGCACCACCATTCGAGGCTCCAAGATACGTTGTCCGTTGAATCACATGCACATGCGTAAAATCAGTGCATCAATGCCGGATTATATGTGACGCGGCATTAAACAAAAAATAGTCAACATGTGATATCACCACGACAGGATATGTCTTTGGTTGCCATATCAGTGCTAATGACGTAAGTCCACCCATCGCGACAAGATAACATATCCGAGGGAGGGAGAAATAATGTAAGAAAAATGCTTGAGAATATCATTTCAAGACCAAAGTCTCAAAACTACCCATACGCTGCTGCAAACAAAGACCCAAACGACGAACCGACGAATCCAACAGCTCTCCCATGCAAACCAACAACATCAACACGCACGCGAGGGTCTCTGCTACCTGTTGATAGTGCTGGTCCGCGCGAGAGCGCCACCAGACTCCCGAAATCGACGCTCGAGCTCACAAAGACAAGTCACTGTTCAAACGAATGTTGCCTTAATTGACTCCCCCATCTCGGGCACAGATTCTTTCCGAAGGATACTCAATATAAGTTCCACCGGGAAGCCAAGCACCAGAGATTGAGGAAAATCAGATAATCCAGCATCAGGCGTCTCGCGTCTCGCAGAGAAGATGTTATAGGTGATATTCTCAATACGGCCGTTCAGAATGGTTCAGCGGATGCAAATTATGGATCATTATTAGGTCTTGTAATTTTAAACAAAACGTTCTGACTACACGCGATAAACTATGAATATTATTATATCGGAGTTTTTAATTAGGATCGCGAATCAAGTAAAAATACTGATAAGTATAAGTTTGTAATTACTACCGACATTGTATTTGTGATCAAAACTGGCATTGTGTTTTTAGTTAAAACTCAAGTATACTAAATACGTAACGGAATAAAGTAGTGTTATTAAAAAAAATTATAATGATTTACATAATAAATTCTGATTAATATCAAGATACTGATCCAACATCACATCTTCAAGGGCTCCTCACAAGCTACACATTTCATTCAGGCACTTTAGAACGTCCATGTAGTAACTTGTTCACACTTGAAATCTGCCTCGACCAAGTTGGCAGAACGCGCCCTTACCCTTTCTGAACCAAAGGGCAGGGAATATATTTTCGTTTGAAGTTTTCATCAAAATTCGTAACAGTTTTTGAGATATTAGGATTTGAAACATTTTTCGTTTTTGGCCCAATCTTACCCCTTAGGCCCAATGTCACCCCGAACGACGGTATATGCAAAAAAATGAACGCACGAAGAAACGAAAATATGAAAACAAGATAAAATGAAAATATTAAAATATGAACATAGGAAAATATGGAATAGAGATACATAATAAAATAAGAACGTGATGATATGAAAATATATAATTTAAAAAAGTCCCTTCTCAGCAGTATATGGCAGCATAAGAATACAACATTCTGAAAGCATTTTAAAAGAAGATAAAAAACAGCTAAATTTGAAAATATGAGAGTATGAAAATATAAAATTATAAAATTAGGTAAATATAGAACATAAGGACTGTTCAGTTTATTAAGAGGACACTTTTTGTTGTCAATGTTTTTAAAACCATCAATCTTTTTAACAATCTATTTTTTCTTTGAATATATTATCTGACCTTCTAGAAATGAGATCTAATTATCAACGAACTCAACTCAGAAATTAGTGATATTCATAACAATCTCAATTTATTGGATGTTCAGCAGCTCCAACCGTTTATATTCCGTTTTTGGGCTGCCACAGACTCTACTGCTTCTGGATATTGACAAAACATTGACATTGTGTTTCTTTCCGATATTCTTAATGATTTTGTTGACATACCGATTTAAATTTGTTTACAAACTGTCAATTTTGGTTATAAAAAAATATGTTGGGAAACTTACGTTTACTCGAAATTCGAGAAGCTTTGACAAAAGGCGCCATTTTGTTGGATTTAAACTGTTTTATCTCATTGCAAAATTTACAGTTGATTGACTCCATCAAAAATATTTATAAATATGAAAATATGTGGGGCATCAAAATATATATTTAAATATGAAAATGTGGGGCATCAAGATTTCATCTAGGAATTTTTGCACAAGGATGTTATCTCATCATTTAGTAATCTGTGTTCGGTCATTTGGTAGTTTGTCAATAACTCATTCCAGAAACCAAATTTCAAAATGTGTTGTATGGTGAACTTCTAGTGCGAAGGTTTTTCTACAACTCTGCCTAACAGGTCGATATTTGAATTCCACTATTAACGGAGTCAAGGCGCCATCTGCAGTAACTCATACTAAATGATAACAAAATTTCAATCATTTAGTATAAGTTACTGCTACTAGCGCTACAGCTCTGTTATTAGTTAAATTCAAAGAACAAACTGTTAGAGTTGTAGAAAAACCTTCGCACTAGACGTTCATCGTACAACACATTTAAGAATTTAGCTTCTGGAATGTGCTATTGACAAACTACTTAAACGCAGATTACTAAATGATCGATAACATCCTTGTTCTGCATCAGTTCCTCTTGGTATTTTCCGAGAATTTCTTTAGATATTTCTCTGGAAATTCATTTAGAAACTTCTCCAAGAATTATTTCAGGACTTCCTTATGTGAATTCCTCCGGAAGTGCTTGTAGGAGTTCCTCCGGGAGCTCCTCCAGGAGTTTTTCCAAGACTTCCTCCGGGAATCCCTCCAGGAACTTCACAAGAAATTCCTGGATGATATTTGGCAGGAATTTCACGGGAAATGGGATTTCGGATTCCTCTAGAAATTCAACTCCTGCTATTCCACCGGACGTTCCTCTGAAAATTCCTTCGGGCGTTCCACCGGAGTTCCACCTCTGGGAATTCATTCAGACTTTCTTTCAGCAATTCATTTAGGCTTTCTTTGGCAATTTATCTACAAATTCCTCCAGAAGTTCCTCGGAAAATTTCTCTGAGAGTTCCTCCGGGAATTCTTTCGGGAGGTCCTTTAAGAAATCTTCCAGGAGTTCCTCCTGGCAGTCTTACGGAAGTTCATTTGGAAATTCATCAAGGACTTCTTACGAGAGTTCCTCCAGGATTCCCTCCGGAAATTTTTCCTGCAGCTCTTCAAGAAATTCCTCCCGAAGGTCCACCGGCAGTTCCTCCGAGAATTCCTTCGATAATTCTCCGGGAATCCCTCCAGAAGTTCCTCCTCAGAGGAACACACGGAGGAACTGCCGATGAAACTCCTGGAGGAATTCTCGTAGAAACTGCTGGTGGATCTCCCGGAGGAATTCCAGGAGGAACTCCTAGAAGAATTCTTAGAGAACCTCCCGGAGGAACTCCCATAGAAACTATCGGAAGAACTTCGGGAGGAATTTCCAGATAAATTTCTGGAGAAAGCTTAAATGATTTCCTGAAAAAAGCATGAATGAAAATTCCATTAAAAAGCATGGAAGAGCTACCGGCGGAACTCCCGGAGGAATTCACGGAGAAACTCCAAGGTGAATTGCGGGTGGAATTCCCGGAGGAACTTTCGGAGGAATTCTCGAAGGAACTTCCGAAAGACTGAAGAAACTTCCGTGAGAATTTTCAAAGGAACCCCCTGAGGAAATGGCAGTAAAACTACCAGAAGAATTCTTGGAAAATTCATCTTATAGGCAAATCTCGTCTAATTTAAATCTTTGTAGGAGTATGTAGCTAAACCATCATCATCATCAGAGGACCTCCCGAAGAATTCCCTGAGGAGCTCCCAGAGAGCTTCTGATGGAATTTCTATATAAATTCCTTAAGAAGCCTAAATGAATTCCAATTCTGGAGACATTCCCGGAAGAATTTTCAGAGGAACCCCCGTAGGAACTGCTAATAGAATTACCGGCATAGATCTCGGAGGAACTTCCGGAGGAATGGAGGAACTGCCGGTGGAACTCCTGGAAGAATTCCCGGAGGAACTCCCGGAGGAATTCTCGGAGAAACTCCTGGAGGATCTCCCATTGGAAATCTTGAAGTTTCTACCGGAATTCTTTCAGGATTTCTTTGGAAATTAATCTGGGAATTCCTCCGAAAATTCCATTGTTGATTTCATTTTCGGTATAATTTCTGTTTAAATTTTCGGTGGAATTCCTGAAGAAATTCTTTGAAATTTTGACAAGAAATTATTATCAACCTTTCACGGAAAATGTTATGGAATTACACAAGAAATTCGAAGATTTTTCGCGAAATTCCCAGGAATGTTTACTGGCAATTCTGCGGAATTTCCACGGAATATTCTTATATCCACGGTGCAATTTTTCAGAATTTTTTATGAGAAACAGCACGAAATTATCTGAAGAATTCACTGCACATCTTATACAGGAGTTCGTGGAGGACTTTTTGGAGTAAATAATGGTGGGATTTCCGGATCGATTCCCGGCGATATTTATGGTGGAATTGCTGAAGACATTACCGAAAAAGTGGCAGGAGGCATTCCTAAAGAATCCCTGATAAAATTCCGGATAGAATGCCTGGACCATTTGTCGAAGGAATTCCTGGAGAAAGCTTGCATATTGTTTTTTCTGCCTATTTTATAATAAATATTATTTCAGAGAGGATTTGTTTAAAAATTCAGATGTACGGTTCTAGTTTTCTAAAACTCATGAGAGAATGCAGGATTTTTATAATAATTGTTATAGCCGATTTTAAATTCTTCTAAGTTCGTTAATAATTTTCTCACTTTATTTAAAAATACATGACGATGATGATGATACTACCATCTCTTGAGTGCCGCAGTAAACAAACTACTTTTTCAGCTGATATATCAGCAGAAAGTCTCGAACCGAGCGCTCGGCTGTGCGGATCTCGGCAAAAGAATAAAAAAAAGCCGAGCTGAACTGAGTGTGTACTATAGTTTGTATTTCATCAAACTCCTGTATGAAGGGCCAAAAATGGGTGGGGTGGTTCCATAAGCAGAGACACTTATGCGAATCCACGGGATGAATAGAGAATCTCCTTCCAGAAGAAAGTTCGTACATACAATATTATAATTTAGCCCTCGTTTCCCAGATTGACCCAATAGATGGGGAGAAGAGCCCGCCCTCTATCCACGAGATGTTAACAACAGGAAATTGGCGATTCCACTCTTCCTATCCAAATCGCTTCAATCGGGTGCCCTGATGGTTTTTTTTATGGTATATAATCATATAGTTTCAATATAATTTGGTTAAAATATATATAATGGAATTCTCTTACCAAGTTTTAATTCCATGTCGTGGACCTTTCTTCAACGCCAGCTCGTTTTAGTTTAATGCCCGCAGAGATCGAAGATCAACAGCTCTTCAAGAGATGTTCTGGTTTAGATCGGGAAATATGCTTCATTCTGGTTCAAAGATCAAGAAATATGCTTCTTGATTTCTGAAAAGATGAAAGAAAAAGACGGATGGCAGTATCATACATAATAACATAATAATTATTGTTTTGATTAATATGAATCTGTATTCTGACTTTTTTGCCTGTCACGTACAACGAACTTTTTTTTCAATTTTTTTTTTATATCGTTGTAATCAGAGGATTTATAAACGTGATAAGTACAAAACAACTTTATTTTGGTCCGTGGTGAGCTGGTTATTCAACAAAAATTGTCAATAACTCTGCAGTGATCTAATATATGAAAGAATACGTGACGCGCATTACATTACAAATACATTTCTTCTCTACACATAATATGAAATGACAAAATATGAAAAGTGTTTGCTTATATGTGAACCATTTGTTTAAGAAACTGCATGTGTGACATTTTTGGGCAAAATGAGATTTTAATATTTTTTGAATCCTCGTCCAAAAATACGTATTCTGGCAAAAAAAAACGTAGAATTAGTTCGGAAATGTATGATTTTTTTTCGTTTGCTTGGGAAATTACATATGTACACGCACTTTGAAGATTACGGAGATTATGTAGCACTGCTTGCCATTTCCGAACTGAAAGTTTGCCAGTGCGTTGAGTATTACCAACAACTATTGATCTGTGTCGAAGAAATTGAAAGATTCGGAGCCAATTTGTTCAAAAGCAGTTTTTTGTCGTTTTCTAGGAATTGTGAGAAAATAAATCTGTTCCAAATAACCCAAGAATCATTTCATATTTTTATATAGCGCAAACGCAAGTTTATAATTTTAAAAAAAAATCTGAAGGTTCATTGGCACAGTTTTAATATTTCCCACGGAATTTCTTTGCACATAACATGTCGCCCTCCGTTTGATTTTTTTTATAAAACAAATGATAGAAAAAAAGGAAAGGCATTTGAAAAGTATATATACTTCCTGAAAACTAATGGAATATAGTACTTCAAAAAAGGGAAATTTTGTAATACTTTACGAATTCCACATGTCGTATATCAACGGCGCTAATATGAATGCCAGAAGCAGTAAGATTTGCATGATAAAATTCTTCTCTTTTTGATTTCAAATATATTTTTGTCTTCAATCAACGATTCTCCAATGTTTCAGATATGTAGGCGCAATGTCTTGTTGGTTATGCAGCAAGTTGATAGATTTAATTGTTGCCACGCAAGACCTTTTTGTTTCTAACTGATGGAAGACCTGCTACCGGATTTGCCGCCAAATTCTGCTACCATCGATACCAAGTCCTCCGTTGAAGGTGACGAAGGTGCTACATGATTCATTACGTGTGAAAGTTGGTATCATTTAGATTTCTACGGACACAGGGACACAGCCATAGATGTTACAGTCTCAGTTACTGACAAAACTTCTTTTCTGAGGCACTCCAGCATAGAATCATCCAATCATGCAAACATTTGATGAACCTGAATGCTTTTCCTTTCCAGCTTTTTGGTTCAAATATGCCACATTTTTGACATAACGATTTTTTCCGCGTCCATCAGCTACCACAGCACACTACGATCACCTGAAATGGGGGACTCACTTTATTTAAAAATACATGATGAGCAATAAATCATGCATTTTTAAATCCATGATTGTTTGAATCATTATTGTTGTTAAATAAATCCACATCGCGAACGTTGCATTGTTGGCATCGGCGTTGCGTTTTAGTACAAAACGCTGACTTCAGCACCCAGCGCGACGCGATACGCAATTATGACGCGATATCATGATCCAGCCTTTACTGTTGGTTATGGATTTAGTTTCAAAGTTTTTGGAACTTTGAAGGAAATAGTGCAAAGCCCTTCCCTACTCGAAATCCTGGCTTGTTAAGGCTCCCCCAGACCTAAGCGATTTCATCGCCGCGACGGCGCCAACTAGTCGCCGCGATTCTATCGTTGAGTCACTGCAGGCAGTGTTCTATTTACGCTTCCATACCAACGGCGACAGAATCGCTTTCGCCAAGCGATAGAATCGCGTCGTGACTGTCGCGTCGCGTGTGTTTGGGGGAACCTTTATGGTGGTCGCACTGGGGACGGGCTTACACACCGATCGACGAAATGGCCGCGCACACTGACGAATCACAAAAGTGAATAACTACTTTCAGCAATGGCGGCGCGTGGTAACGCGCCTCGTTTATACTAACCGTACAATTTTCTTCACTCGAACACTTTTTCTTTTGAGCATACTATTCACAATTTTTACTCCGTCCGTATAGTATTCGGACTAGTAATTAGCTTAACACAATTACAACACTTTAGCCAACTAAAATTTTAAATAATTTGAGATGAAAAAAGTAGGGTGGGCACTCTTTTTATGCTCACGTTCAAACCGCTACAAACGAGGTACTGGGTATCGAAGTACACGGTGGTGTTCGACAATGACAAAACTATTTGCGGCAGAAGCTGCAAGTTCAATTTGGAACTACTGGTTACAACCCTGGTGATGGACAATAAGGCCGTTACAAAGATCTTTAGCGAAGAAAAAGGCCTGTCTGTGATGTCCCTGTTGAAAATGCAGCATTATGCCACCTTTCTTCATTCCTTTGATAACGAGGTCACAGAGAACAGACAACACGTTCAAAAATCACTAGTGCTTTTACCATTTTTCACAAACACCCCTCCCAGCGAGGTTTCCCGCTTACCTATGGTCGATATTGTTCTACATTTTACTGTTTATTGACTCTACTGCGTAAATGAAGCCCAACAGTTAGTAATTACCACAAAATAATACAATGCAATACTGTGCCTCTAAAATCAGATAATTATATTTTGCATTATTTTCAAAATAACTTTTAAAACTTTCAGAACACAACAGCGACACATCTGCACAATATCAACGGAAAGTTACGACTGCCAAATCCAACGAGTTAATCTCAAACATGATGATGTTTATGACTTCGGACTCGAACATCGTAACAATCAACAGAACATCACATTCAGCGATTCCGTTCTCCAGTACCTACCAAAATCGTTAATTGTTGCATTTCCAAATATGAAGTTGCTGAACCTGAATCATCTTAATATCGAGACGATAGAGGATGGTGCATTCGATTCCGCAAGTAATCTAGAGACGCTGTTCCTGGAAGGAAACCGCTTACAAACTCTTTCAGATGGAGTGCTTCGAGGTGCACCTAAATTGCGAACGTTAGTACTCACCGATAATGATATTAACACAATGCCAAACATTTTCAAAAACAATAGATTTTTAAGCCATGTTTATGTAAACCAAAATAAACTGACTAAACTACCAAAGTTCGACGACCTGACCGGATTAAAAGAATTGCATGCATCGCGTAACGATTTGGAACAGATAGAGTATCGCCAATTTAGTAAACAACCCCAAATTGAAATCATAGATCTATCGTATAATCGTTTAAATGACTTGCAATTACATCTACCAATGACTGGTTTAGACTTAATTGATGTTAGCTACAACCAACTGATAAATCTCAATATACCGCTAACCATGAAACGATTAATAGCCCAAAATAATTCATTATCAACGTTTAGAGTAACAGGACAGTGCAGTTTGAAAGTATTAGATATACACAACAATAAAATACAAGAGCAACCAAAATTATCCGCGTGTTATCAGTTGGAGATTTTAGACTTATCAAATAACTTTCAAGAATTTTTCGAATTTTCTCCATCCTTAATGAATTTAAAATACCTCAACCTAGCTGGGAACAATTTATTTGAAATTCTATTGCCAACCAAATCCAACAACCCACCTGCTCTCAATACACTTATTTTATCGTATAACAAACTATCGTACCTACCTTCGCTCTCTCCATTTAAATCTTTGAATAAAGTAGACTTGAATGACAATAACTTGATTGCGATTCGGAATTATGATATGCCAAAGTCCTTAACGTTCTTATTCGTTTCCAATAACGAGTGGAGGTGCGATGACGTGCCTAAATTTTCTAAGCTTGCTAAAGATACTAAAAATGCATACTGCCCCAACGAATTTTTAAAAATCAATGGTGTTTGTTGTAAGCATTACGCCAAAGCTTTCAATGATAAACTAAACGAAAAGATTCGTGACTCGTATTTCCATGAACAAATAAATTTAGATAAACTAAAAAAGAACTGTGCACATACCACTAAACATGAACGCAATGATGACCTTCAAATAATCTTGCAAGCAGCTTCTAGAGCTGATAAAAATAAAAATGAAGTACTCGTAAAAATGGAAGAAGCTAGAAAAAATATTGCATTACTTCAGCAAAACTCTGAAGTTGAAAATCAAAATAGAGCTCAGATTAGTAACTTTAAACGAAATATGGCTTTAGCAATTGATAAAAAGCGTAAACATTATCGTGTCACGAAGGAAGGATTGATTGATGATAAGGAAATGCTAAGCAGAATTGTAAAATTCGTCGAAGAAAGAGGAGCATTCACCAAAGACCTATTAAATCGCCGTGTACAGGAAACAGAAGAAACTGATCAAATCCTTGCGCAAAAGGGGCGAGAAAAAGAAGAGTTGTTAGCAATCATTGCACAGCAAACGGCAAGTCTTCAGGAAATGAAAAAGCAGGAAAGAGATCTTAAGAAAAAGATGGAAACACTGCAGAAAAAAGTTAACAGGAATGCTCCAGCAATTCATGGCAAAACGGGCACATCGTAATTGTGGCGTATAAATGTAACTGAATAAAATAAAATTCATTCACAATAGATTATGTTCGCTGAAAATATCACATCATCTCTATATTCTTTTTTTTTGTTTGGCTACCCGAGTAGCTCGGTATCGTTTGATTACTGAGACTGCAACGTAGCATAATTACCCTGAACAGTCGTACTCCTATCATAATCGTTTGAATGTTTCTGCTTATTTACTTCCTCTGGAACAGCAAACTTGTACTTGGCAATTAAGAACTGTAGCCCCGAAAGCTGACGGAAGTTCACCTTGACGTAAATCTCATCATCCATGACAGCATCTGGGTGTACAGATTTCTGCACCGTGACTTACCCAAAGTATTTTTCCGTTCGTCACTATTTGGAGAATTTTGCACTTTGTACGTCTGGAACTCGGAACCGTGATTAAAAACACACAAACGTTTTCTTTAACTTTGATTTATTACTCCGTCACTTAGAGACCACACACCTCACGCGTCTTTACTCGCACACGTAACTTACCAAGGGTTCTCTATATCACTCGATCTCACATCAGGGTTACCAACTAAATCTTACACGAGTTATATTTATAAAAGGCGTATGATACACAAAGCATTTTTAGAACTCTACATCCCCCCTTAACTTTATTATCTTGAACATAACTTATGAACAATATTTTTTTAAATAAGATGGCTTTTGGTGGATACGTTTTGGATACGTTGGCTCTGTTGATCTTGAGTTTATCTCATCTTCTAACAAGTTTGTCCCATCGGTGTTTGCTGTTTTAAAATGATCCATACGATCCATACGAGGAAAACGTTTCAAATGAGCGAAATTTCGTTTGAAAATCCGGTCTGATTTCGCAAAGTTGCTTCTGGACCATCCATGCTGATAATTTCACATTCTTCCGGTTCGAAATTGCTTAATAGCTTGTTTTCTTTAACCATGCGTTTTGTGACAACGTTATCCCCTTCTTTGAAAACATAATATTTTGCTCCTCGTCGTGTGTTCGTGTATTCCGCTCCCTTTATCTTATTTGTCCAATCTCTATAACGGGCTTCCTTCTCTTCAATGCGTCCTCCTCTTTCATTAAAATCTGGAATTTTGTCTCGTAAGACTCGTCCAAACATCAGTTTCGAAGTAGTTTCATGTGGAGTAGAATTATACATAAGAAGAAATTATCGCAAATCCCATATCCAATTCGAATTTTCTGAAGCTTGGCTGATTTTCAATTGTTTAAGTATGGCTCGATTAGCTCTCTCTACCTCTCCGTTTGCTTGCGGCCAATATGGTATCGTTTTCAACAATTCTATCCCATATTGATCACAGAACGACTTGAGCACTTCGCTAATGAAGTGGGGACCATTGTCGGAACGGATAGTTTCTGGCATCCCAAACCTGCAGAAGGTTTCATGTAGCACATTAACCGTAAGTTTTGCAGTGGTTTCTTTCATGACCACTGCTTCAATAAATCGACTATAGTAGTCGACTATGACAAATATTGAATGACCGCTGCTTTCGAACTCGGCGAACATTTGTTCCAGAAACCCTACTTTCTGATACCACGCAAATATTATTTGCTTTTTGAAGTCAAATCAAGGATCGATTTAAAATTAAATTGAATTTATTTTTTATTTGAATTCTGTATCATCTGGCCTTTCTAAAATATGAACTTTACCCCAAACTTCGAAAAAAATATTTTCAAAATAAAAAAATAATGTTTTTAAGGTTCAAATGTCATACATCAAATCGGGTCTGGGTCATTTGGCATAAAGTCATTTGGCATAACGCCATTTGGCATAAGGTCATTTGGCATAAAGGTTATTTGGCATAATGGTCATTTGGCATAACGGACATTTGGCATAATTTTGAACTGTAAAAAAAGAATGGGTCATTTGGCATAACGGACATTTGGCATAATTTCGAGCTGTGAAAGCGAAAGGGATATTTCATGTAATGTTTAGCGTAGATAAAGTAGGTCGAGGCTGTTTTCTGTTAAATTTAGATTGATGGTAGATATTTTCCGGGAGAACGAAATAACAAAACGGCAGAATTACTTCCGAGAGAGGGATCACATCCATCAATGACTTATTCCGGCCACATGCCTACTTTTAAAGTAGGGATTACACCCACCAGTGCTTCAATCCGAGCATGCGCCGTAAGACCGGAGCAAATCCACCATTGCCTCAATGCGGGTAAGCGCCTAACTTTAAAAACTCAAGCAACACACTTGTCGTAGACGAGTTACTAAAACCAATCAAGTCACATATGAGTTATTGCAACCAAATCAATCTGAATTGTGCTTTTCGGGGAAGAGATCACATCTACCATTGATTTATTCCCGACAAGCGCCTACTTATAAAGAAGGAGTCACATCTACCATTGCCATAATCCGGGCAGGGCCTACTTTTAAAGAAGGGATCACATCCACCATTGCATTGCCACAATTCAGGCCACATACCTACTTTTAAAGAAGGGATTACATCCACCATTGCTTCAATCCGGACAAGCACCTATTTCCGAATAACAAATCAAATCCTCCATTGCCATAATCCGTGCAAGCGCCTATTTTTAAAGAAGGGATCACATCCACCATTGCCTCAATCCGGGCAAGCACCTTCTTTTAAAGAAGGAATCACATCAACCATTATCATAATCCGGGCAAGTGCCTACTTTTAAAGAAGGGATCACATCCACCATTGCCTCAATCCGGGCAAGCGCCTTCTTTTAAATAAGGAATCACATCCACCATTGCCTCAATCCGGGCAAGTGCCTTCTTTTAAAGAAGGAATCATATCCACCATTGTCATAATCCGGGCAAGCGCCTACTTTTAAAGAAGGGATCACTTCCACCATTGCCTCAATCCGAGCAAGCGCCTTCTTTTAAAGAAGGAATCACATCCACCATTGTCATAATCCCGGAAAGTGCCTACTTTTAAAGAAGGGATCACATCCTCCATTACCATAGTCCATGCAAGCGCCTACTTTTAAAGAAGGGTTCGCATCCACCATGGCCTTAATCCGGGCATGCGCCTTCTTTTAAAGAAGGGATCACTTCCACCATTGCCTCAATCCGAGCAAACGTCTTCTTTTAAAGAAGGCATCACATCCACAATTGTCATAATCCGGACAAGTGCCTACTTTTAAAGAAGGGATCACATCATCCATTGCCTTAATCCATGCAAGCGCCTACCTTTAAAGAAGGGATCGCATCCACCATGACCTTAATCCGGGCAAGCGCCTTGTTTTGAAGAAGAGATCATATCCTCCATTGCCATAATCCGGGCAAGCACCTACTTTTAAAGAAGGGATCACATCCTTCATTGCCATAATCCGGCAACACACCTTCTTTTAAAGAGGGGATTATATCCACCACTGCTCTAATCCGGACATGCGCCTACTTTTGCATTGCATTGCAAATGCATTTTTTCCACGAGAGGACAATGTCTTTTTAATATTGTTATCGACGGGTGTTATATTTACTATTCCGGAGTATTTCCCGCACCACTTAGTCACCATTTAGCGAACGCAAAGAAAAATTATGCCAAATGTCCGTTATGCCAAAAGACCCTCACTTTTGACGTTGGTTACAGTTATGCCAAATGTCCGTTATGCCAAATGACCGTTATGCCAAATGGCCTTTATGCCAAATGACCTTATGCCAAATGGCGTTATGCCAAATGACTTTATGCCAAATGGCCCGCTCCCCATCAAATCGACTTCTTTTTCTTGCTGTTCGCTTCTTTTTTTTTTGCGGAGAGCCTACTCATTCGCTCAGATCTAATTTTGTACAAAGTACACAAACATTTCAAAAGGTATCAAACTCTATATATTTCCACAAAATATTAACGTCCTTTTCAATACCTGTACAGCGCACAGATTATAGTGATACGCATAAACAACCTCAAACATGCATCTGAGATTGATTTGTTGTGCATCCCTCTCCTAATTACACAATTTCCTACATGCATTTTACATGAATGTAAAATTATGATGCAGTTGACTACCTTCTCAAATGTTCGTCCAGATTCAATGGATTGTTTACATGACCATATGATCGGTCTTCTCTCTGTGTACATGAAAAGTGATGCCGTTTTAGCATTACATTATTATTTTAGCATTACATTACATTATCAACACTTGAATTATGAAAAAATAAATAACCTGCGTTGCTTGCGTTTTTACAGTTCTAGCTCACATCTAATATTTAGTGTCAATATATAGCATGTAAAACATCATTTTCATAGATTATTGCTTGATGTTTACGTACATATTCGAGAAAACAAGCATAACATATAGAACAAATCAACACGCAACACTGAACGATGATTTTCGAGTATCTGCAAAGTATAAGAGAGCGAGAGAGTAAATCGACGGTTTCCCCTCCTGGAAAAATATTTTTTCAACTTTGCAATATTTTCTGCAAAAGGCAGTTTTTTCAAATAATATTACGAAATTCATCCAAATAAAGCATCCCACGGATGTATTGAAGTCACCACTATATGTTGATGTAGTTTTAAAACAAGAGTGCTTCCTCGATTCAGGTGGGGAATGCATTTTCTCCTCAGTGGGCGGATTTTTTCCTGGGGGTGGTACAAGCACGTGGCTGTGTTCTTGTCAATGACTGGATTACGGTAATTTGGGCCTTAAAAACATCGAAAATTCCCGGGATTTTCCGGGATATACAAGAATTTTCATCCCGAAACCCGGGACAACAAAAATGGCCGGGAAATATAAACTCTAGTGCATATGCACAGCACATGTTTCGAAATGGACAAATTGATATGAAATTTGCGAAAAAGAATTCACGTGTCTTGGAGGGACTCGAAATCTCAACCGAAAGCTATTCAATTTGCAAAAAAAGAGCTAACCGCGGTGAAGGTTGGTACTCGGATTCTGATGGCTTTTCCGCTAACGTGACCTTTAAGTGGTCTTGTTGTGTAGGGGTTATCACGTCTATCTAGAGAGTAGGAGGTTGAGGGTTCGAGTTCCTCCAAGACACGTGAATTATTTTTCGCAAATTTCATATCAATTTGTTCATTTCGAAAAATATGCTGTGCATATGCACAGCCAAGATATTAGGCTAGAACATGGTTTTCCGGGGAAACTGATACGGCTGATTCGTGTATTAACGTCGGATCGAAATCAAGTGTATATTAGAGTGGGGAAAGAGTGCGCGTGGGGTAAGAGTACGTTTTCGATTTTTTGAAGTAATAAAAAAAGATAAGCTAGCAGCACTGCCTTATTATGACAGGTATTCTGGCCAACTATTATCATGTGTAATTGTGAACGATTTGAATAAACAACAAGGGAGATATAGAGTTAGATAACTTTTTGGTCATTTTGCTAAAAATAATTGTGTTTCCGCAACTAGTACTTCACTACCATTTATACGTTCAATCAGGTGAACATTATACCATTTCGATAACCTATTGTATAGAGTAATTTATTGTGCAGAACACCAATCCGGTTAGTGTGCAATTCAACATCGCGCATATTAATCACCCATCATGTTTGCACTACCTGCACTCGCGAGAAAGATGGGATCGACTGACTGCGAATGTGTATACTCACGATGACAAACAGGATCTGTCATTTGACACATGCTTGCTATGCCTGTTTATGATAATAGGCCTGTCCAATGCCACACATCTCCCCTCTTCTCAAAAAAAAATTAAAATGCTGTCACCCTTTTCTTCTGCATGGAAAAAAAAATAACACCTACGACACATTGTGTATCATTCGTCCCACGTGGTGGGCGTCCCACCAACGCAGAGGAAGAAACACTTGAATGCGGGCGTCCCACCACGCAGAATTGTGATCATTAGGATCCACAATAACACCGTTCTTCTTGCGGGCGTTCCACCAACGCAGAGGAAGAAACACTAGAATGCGGGCGTCCCACCACGCAGAATTGTGATCATTCCGATCCACAATAACACCGTTCTTCTTGCGGGCGTTCCACCAACGCAGAGGAAGAAACACTTGAATGCGGGCGTCCTACCACGCAGAATTGTGATCATTCCGATCCACAATAACACCGTTCTTCTTGCGGGCGTCCCACCACCGCAGAGGAAGAAACACTTGAATGCGGGCGTCCCACCACGCAGAATTGTGATCATTACGATCCACAATAACACTATTCTTCTTGCGGGCGTCCCACCAACGCAGAGGAAGAAACACTTGAATGCGAACATTCACCACGCAGAACTGTGATTCGTCTACAGCTACAACAATCAAACTCTTCTTATTAAACTCTATCGCTCGCCGAGACAACGCATGCGAAAACGATTCTCCTTTTTCATGGTTTGTCTTTTATTCTTCTTCTTATCACAGTTGACCGACTTTTCATAACGATATAAGTGTTTCCAATTCGTGAAAGGGGTAATTTACACACTTAAAATAGATTTCGCTGTTCGGTAATTGTTTTGACGAAAAGCTTCGGTAAACATGAAAAATTACAGTACGTTCGGTAAACAAGATTAAATTTACCGGATTTCAGTAAAATTTTACCGAACAAACTGTATTTCCATAATGATTTGACAGACTTCGGTAGTTAAATTTACAGTTCGTTCTGCAAAATCGAATAATCGCCGTACATTGTAAAATAAATACCGAACAAACTGCAAAACAAATTATGTTTTACAGTACTCCGGTAAATCGTTGAACTGTCAAACTGTCATATTCATTATTGTTTAATCAATTTTTTATGAAGCTAGCGGCTTTTGCAGAGTTGTAATAATAATTTTTCATTGGATTCTGGATTCAACATGGAAAAACTAAAATGTTGAAAGGAAAAACGTTCATAATTAAGTAATTTGTATTTCACCGCAATAATTTTGTTTCAGCTTCCTCCATTGGAAACAATTAACTGGGAAATTTAGGCTTCTTCTAGATTTCTCCAAAGTAAATTTTCGGAATATTCATTTGAATTTGATTTACGATCATCGTTGGTAGCTAAGTAATGCTTGTACACCAGATGCTCCGAATACAAAAGCTAAACCTGATTTTCTCTAAATCCAATATTACTGAAAAAAGACAATTAAATAAAGAAGTCATGCGTTTAAACTGCGTATTTTATTTGATAACAACTAAAAGCATCAGTTTCATTTTTCCCATTCAAAGCGAAAAAACAACCGAAACGTACGGTAATTTTGTTTTTCGAATTACCGAACTGTACGGTACTTTTTTGACAGATCATCAAAAACTAAAACTACCGAACGATCAGTAATCTTTTTATTTACCGAACGTTCAGCTGTTGAAAATTCGGTAAAAAATTACCGTACACTGTAAAATATTCTAAGTGTGTATATTCCATATGGGGATAAAACACATTCATAACTATATAATAACAGGAATCACGGCTATGTTGGAACACTCCTCAAAGGGGAGATGTCTTCGATAATCAAAGGTAATTCAAAATATTTTATTCGAGATGATAGATGCATCTGATAGTTCGCGGTGGTAGCGTTTGGCTGAATGCAGATGACGTTACATTTTCTCTTCGCAAGTTCCATCCAAAATTGCACCTTAATTTTTCCCAAAAGATTGTTGAAAAACATTCAAAGAGTACCCCGATCATTCGAAACTTAGCCAACCTTGTAGCCGACACTAGCTATCAACAAAGTAGAAAATTTCTGTCACACATTCCAATCCATTGCACTTATATTCAAAGAACAGTACGAATACGTGGTTTTGATAATTAAATCAATTGTAATAAAAAAAAAGCTCCTAAACATTATAACATTTAGTTTTCAAAATGAACTTGTTTTGAAAATAAAACTACTTTAAGTCTATCGCCAATCACACACTTGGTTAATCCATTACTAATCGAATCAAATTAGCGAGATCTGATCTAAGAAACTACTTCTCTTAATAAATTGAAAGAGACTTTGGCAAACAAGCATATCTGTTTGCGTTCCAACAAAAACGATACAAACCTACTTCATTCAATAAACTTGTGCATCATTACCCATCAGCCGACCAGAACAAACTAAGATAGTGAGATCGTCCCGCAGAAATAACTCTTTTTGGCATGTAATAAAGAGTGTTCACGAAAAACTAAAACATAATCGTCACAAAGCTTCAAAGCTTCGAAGTGCTTTGAAGGCGAAACATACGGACAACTCCATAGGGATGACAAGCTACGCCATCCATGTCACATCCTAACAAACAATTTAGGCTGAACTAGCTAGTTTTCTAGCCTCTTCCAATGTTTGTTGGGGTCTTATCTGAGTCACCAATATGCGAATACAACGTATACAATTCTGATGGTGAAAATGATGCAAAACGTGCAAATGTGTAAACAGTGCCATCTGTGAGTTACGTTCTGATTAATTAGGCAAATTAGTTAAGTTTTTAACATGATATTAGGTGCAAAATTGTTTTAATTGTATCATGTAGCATTATTCAGTGGTGGGGGCGTTTTGCATCATTTTGTCCTGTAACATTCAAAATTTGCGCACACACTTTCGCAAAAGAAATCAGTGTTGAGGTAATTTGACACTGGGGGATGATTTTATCCCCCAAATAAAAGCGAGCAAACAAAACTGTAAAAACCATTGGGAAAAAACAGTGTTGGGTTCGCGGACAACACCCTAAAAGTAGAATCCCTCTCTTTCACAAAGATATATTTATCGTCACTCTTCTTACTGGTGCAAAAATCTCCGCTGCTTTAACTTTTTCGGCTACGTCCGAAATTGTTTTCTTTCACTCACTTCTATAAACATGATGGGTGATTTCATGCGAAATATGTTTTACACTCCTGGCAGGATCGCCAAATGTGCAATTTAACATCGCGCATATTAATCACCCATCATGTTTGCACTACCTGCACTCGCGAGAAAGATGGGATCGACTGACTGCGAATGTGTATACTAACGATGACAAACAGGATCTCGTCTTATGACAGGTGAGGATCTGTCATTTGACACATTCTTGCTATGCCTGTTTATGATAATAGACCTGTGCAGGAGTTCATTAAATTCACTCACCCGAAGGATTTTGACATTTGAGCGGGTCGGTCTCGAACAAAAGTTCATGTTGCGTTCATTATGCGACCCGCTCAAACGTCATAATTTCTTGGGGGAGTTCATTTTGCGTTAGTCTATAGGCCTGTCCAATGCCACACAGTTAGTTTTCCAAGAAGTCAAAACCATTACCTGAATAAATTCTGGGGCTGTGGGGTGAAAATACGCAGGAATGGCTGGGGCAAGAGTACGCAAGTGAATCTTCAAGTTCTGATGTCAAACCCATATCTCCCGCCGAAATAATACTATGTACTTACAAAGCGTACAGATCCTCAACTAAGAAAAAAGGGACAGAAATCTAAAATTATCACAAGTTTTAAGGATAAGTTGAAGTAATTTGGTATTAGAAAGGACTTAGCGAACAAAGCACTGAAGCGAAATAATAAAATTGTATTAGGACTTGTTGTACACCCAAACATAGTCCGAAAACACAATTTAATCTAAATAAGGCATTTTATGAGACAGATCAAATCAGCTGTTTTTTCGTATTTATCTACTTCGACAATTAGTGGGAGCCACGTTTGTTTGGTTATTTCGCGCTGAACATTTCAATGGGTCGCATCATCAATTCTAAATGTTTTACTTTTCAGCTACTAGAGCTTTAGAACAAACATTCTAAGCATGAAATGAAAAATTTGAAGTGGTAGAAAAAAAATGTGTATCTTGGAACATTAGTGACGTGCGATAATTATGTTAACCGCGAGGTGAAAAAGCGTATTGCAGCTGCTAGTAGGGCTTATTACGGATTTCGTAGCCAGCTTAAGTCCCGTAGTCTGCACCCGAAGACAAAATTCGCACTGTATACTACTCTGATTCTTTCGGTGGATTTATACGGCCATGAAATATGGACGTTTTATTTTTATTTATTATCAGACTAAGGCCGGAGTGGCCTGTGCTGCACATAAAAGTCTCCTCCATTCAGCTCTGTCCATGGCTACACTTCGTCAACCATGCAGTCTGCGGAGGGTCCGCAAATCGTCCTCCACCTGATCGATCCACCTTGCCCGCTGTGCACCTCGCCTTCTTGTTCCCGTCGGATCGTTGTCGAGAACCAGAACCATCTGCACCCCACCCCGCAACACTCTTTTTTCAAAAACTCCCAGTGCGCGTTGGTCCTCCACGAGCATCGTCCAGGTCTCGTGTCCGTAGAGAACTACCGGTCTAATAAGCGTTTTGTAGATAGTCAGTTTGGTACGGCGGCGAACTCTATTCGATCGGAGCGTCTTACGGAGTCCAAAGTACGTACGATTTCCAGCCACTATGCGCCTCCGAATTTCTCTGCTGGTATCGTTATCGGCGGTCACCAGTGAGCCCAAGTACACGAATTCTTCAACCACCTCGATTTCTTCACCACCGATAGAAACTCGTGGTGGGTGGCTTACATTGCCCTTCCTTGAGCCTCTTCCTATCATGTACTTCGTCTTCAACGTGTTGATGACTAGTCCAATCCGTTTAGCTTCGCTTTTCAGTCTGATGTAGGCTTCCTCCCTCCTCTCAAAGTTACGTGCCATGATATCAATGTCGTCGGCGAAACCAAATAACTGGACGGACTTCGTGAAAATCGTACCACTCGACTCGTGTCAATCTCTGCCCTTCGTATTACTCCCTCCAAAACGATGTTGAATAGCAGACACGAGAGACCATCGCCTTGCCGTAACCCTCCACGCGTTTCGAAGGAACTCGAGAATGCCCCTGAAACTCGAACTACGCCCATCACCCGATCCATCGTCGCCTTGATCAATCGTATCAGTTTATCCGGAAATCCGTTTTCGTGCATTAGCTGCCATAGCTGGTCCCGATCGATTGTATCATATGCGGCTTTGAATTCGATAAATAGATGATGTGTGAGCACGTTGTATTCGCGGCATTTCTGCAATACCTGACGTATGGCGAACACCTGGTCTGTGGTAGAGCGTTCACCCATAAATCCCGCCTGGTACTGCCCCAGTGCCCCACGAACTATCTTGCAATTGGTGTTAGTCGGTGTTAGTTAGATGATCTATCCGGTCCGATGACCGGTCTATACATTTCCTCCATTCCTACCTGCGCGTTCATGTCACCGATGACGATTTTGACGTCCCGCAGTGGGCATCCATCGTATGTCTGCTCCAGCTGTGCGTAGAACGCTTCTTTCTCGTCGTCGGGTCTCCCTTCGTGTGGACAGTGCACGTTGATGATGCTATAGTTGAAGAAACGACCTTTAATCCTCAGCTTGCACATCCTTGCGTTGATTGGCTGCCACCCAATCACGTGTTGGCGCATCTTACCCAGCACTATGAAGCCGGTTCCCAGCTCGTTGGTGGTGCCACAGCTTTGGTAGAAGGTAGCCGCCCGATGCCCGCTTTTCCACACTTTCTGTCCTGTCCAGCAAATCTCCTGAACAAACAAACAGTAAATGTCAAAATAAAGCGGCTGATCAATTTTAGAGAGGCATGGTATGAACGCTTTTTCTTACGAACCGGTTCAAATGAACGGCTCGTGAGCGTTCGCCCATCTGTAGTGGAGAAGGATACTCCATTCGGTAGGTTCATCGAAGAGCTATAGCCCATCAAGTATCGAGTAAGTATAGAGAAAATTGATTTTTTCAGAACTTTGTTGTTATATATATTATATATTTTCTTAATAAAGTAAAATTTACATAAATCTATGTTTGTTCTTTTTCACCATTATCGACAAACTGTATCGAATATTGAACAAATTTAACATCATCATCATCATCATCCTCCTCCGTGATTTCGGATGTAGCGCTTTGTTCCTCGAGTATCACACTATCGTTTGCTGCAGAATGTCGGTGTAGTAAAACTAAAAAAGGCATTAGTCATTAATTACTGTTCGACTCAACGATCAAATGGAACGAAATCTCACGTGACTCTCCCCGATGGTTCGCTTTAATGTGCGTTGCCAAAGCACTGTTGGATGTGAACGATTTCGGACAGTCTCTACAGCAGAACGGGCGTTCCTTGGTATGCGTTCGAACGTGGATTTGTAACGTCGATGGCCGATCGAAGGACTTGGTACAGTACTCACAGATGAACAATTTTGGTTGAGCGCTCCTCACATGGACATTGTGCTTCTTGCCTAAATGTACCTCCAGGTTGACCTACGATGAAGAAACCTTATTGTTCACTGAGTAGTGAATAATCATAGCAATACTTTTGCAGATTTTTTAAAACTTTTTAATTTAATTTTTTTATGTAAAAGGGGACTATAGCCCAAGTCACCGATGTCAATTTGGAATATACTTCTTGCACGATACATAACAACTTCACTCGTGTGGGTTTTAAGTTCTGCGCGATATATTCTTAGTATATCATTGCCTCAGGAGTTTGGGTAGGTTGGGGATAGTTTAAGACGAATACTTAGCTGCGGCGAGATTGTCATTATTATACATATATGATTTTTTCCTTTGCCTTTAATTCCAATTATGAACCATAAAGAGCTTTCCTTAAATTGCAAATTTCACCAATTTGAAGATTAGTGTGCAGTTCGTATTTTGTCTGATTTTTGTTAAGGCTCAAGACTCCATCACGCTGCCCGTTGAGCTAGTAGTGCAACGTCATCCAAAAATCCTAAGTCGTTCAGGTGCTCCATGGTTATAGGCAGCCATAGCAGCACGCGGTTTGTTTATTTATTTATTTATTTATATATCATATCGTAGTATATCATCAACAGGCATTTCTGTCTCAATGATCTAAACTTAAACTAAAGGAAACAGTATTAAACAAAATATAAAATAACAACACAATTGTAAACAGCATTAAATGGCAATCAACAAACAATTAAAATTGACAATCAACTAAAAACAACTGAGAACAAAAATAACGTTTGTTAACATTCTAAGGTATTCACCACACGGACACCATGTATTCCTACGTCGATCGATGATTTCGTGGTATTTGATTTCATCTGGCGAAGTAGAATTGCTTAATGCTGCAGACATCCGTTTTTGTTAAACGTAACTCCGAGCGATCCCATAACCAATGCAGCTATGTCTTATTCTGTCACATAATTATTCACGTTGGATGAGAGAAGTGAAGTGGCACGGCAAATGCTGGGTAAAGCGTACCTTAGTATATTACTCAGCAACTCCTATCACTACCTCCTCGTGGCGCTGGCCGGATACGAGCAACCTTAGGAAAGATCGGGTAACCAACCCCGGTAGGAACTATGGTCGTATGCTGGCAGGGAAGGGGGTTTGTAAATCTGATCGAGCGTCTGGTGCAAATCTGACCGAGCGTCTGTTCTCCATGTTAGGAGCGGCTCATACCAGCGTCTTTTCTCCATATTCGATAATGGCAGATAATGTCAGAACATGGTTTTCCGGCGAAACTGATTAGACTGATACGTGCAACGCTGGATGGCTCGAAATCAAGTATTTGGATTGCAGACGAAGTGTCAACCTCGTTTGTGACCTTAGACGGATTGAAGCAGGGTGATGCACTTTTGAATTTATTGTTCAACATTGCACTCGAAGGCGCTATTAGGAGATCTGGCGTGCAGAGGAACGGCACTATCATCACACGGTCACATATGCTCCTGGGCTTTGCGGACGACATCGACCTTATTGGAATCGATCGCAGAGCGGTAGTGGAGGCTTTTGTTCCACTGAAGAGGGAGACGGCGAGGATAGGCTTAACCTGGGACGGGACTTGCAAAGAGGAAAAAATGTAACTTCATCTGCAACCAGCAAGCGCTGTCACGAATTGTCAGATGCAACCAGCACCTTTTTGTGTGAAAGTATTGGTATCCCTCGAAAAGTATTCCGAATGATTTTATTTTACGAGTACTTTTTCACTTTGAAAAGAATTCTACAATAGCCGGACAGATTATTATTGAACAGTTATAAATACATGTTTTATTTCCGATAGGAAAATCTTTATAAAAATAAGTTTACAAATTCGTAAATTGCAAACACGTTTATTGTGCTCAGAAGATTCTACCCGGGATTTAGGTGAAACACTCAAGGAAACAGTTGAGAATTGATGATCAACTGTGATGAAAAGAAGAACAAGTGTCAAAACAAGGAAAAAGAAAGCCGTCTTTGCAGGTCTCGTCTCAGGGCTTAACCATTAACTCTACCAAGACAAAGTTCATGGTGGCAGGTAGAGATAGAGGAAAAGCTAGTGGTGTTAATGCTGAGGTAGTGGTCAACACAAGTGTCAAACTATGGTTGTTGTGATTTCGTACACAGAAAAAACAAACATTATTCTATCAATTATTTTGTCCTTTTGTATTAAAAAGTGCTCAATTTTATTAAAAATGAAAGTAAAATTTTTATGCTCGAAAACGATATATTTATTTAAAAAGTGACTTTTCACGATTTAGTGTGTTCATTTAAAAGTTGTTCTTTTCAATACAAAAATTGTACAACTGTCAAACCACTCAAAAAAAAATATTTGTTTTGCAAGTGACAGTAACTGTTCGGAATTTCTGTTGTTGACTGCTCGGTTGTCTGTTGTTTGATGCAATCCGATCAAAGAAGTGTGCCATCAGCCAGGATCAGTTGCAGCAATTTGTTTGTTCTTTTCCGTGGCCATCCGAGCTAGACTTTTTGTTACCTTTATCTACAACGTGCTCGCTACCATCGCAATTAAGCCGACAGCAGAGGTAAGTTATCGAAACAATACATTTATTGGTATTTTATATACAATCAGCTTAGTCGATTCACCATCACAATTTTCCACCTATTTTGCTTTCAGGTAGCAGATTCTTTACCCGATCGACCATTATGAATTATTGGCAGTGGCTGATTTTCTACCCGCCGCTACCACATCCAGGCGCTATCGTATATGCGCAAATAGCCAGCATGAGTTAGCCGCCAGAAATTTGTATGGCGAAAGACATCTAACGCGGGTTTTCTCAAAATTAGGAACTTTTCATGAAAAGCTATTTGGTATCGGTTATGAGGGATGGTGTCTGCTACTACGCCTACCAAATATTTTTTCGATTAAAGTGCTTTATTTTGAGAAATCGAACCTTAGATGCCTTTCGCCATACTGATTTCATAAAGTTAACTCCTAGTGTGCCGCTGTAAGCACGCTCAAAGCAGGCGATTCATTGGATTGGATATGGCTTCCCGAGTGACTTTCCAAGTTGGCGTGCCTTGTGATAAAAGGATATGGACTTTCACGCATTCCTGTTACATACAATTTTCCATCAAAATTGAGGACGCATCAGAATTTCGCATCGATAAAGCATGAATAATCTTCCACCTTCGCCAGCTGCTCGGCCAGCTGTGCAAATTGGCGCAACTGTTAAATATGGCTTCAACTAAATAATGTTATTTATTAATTATTGATAAATTGTTATTAAATATTTCCTGAAAACGAACCATCCAAAAAGTCAATTGTGGGGAAAACGAGAAAGGAAAGGAGGGAGGGAGGGAGAAACAGGTAAAACATGGGGTGATTGGGGGGATTTCTTTGAAAAATCATTGTTTATTCTAAAGACACTATAAACAAAGACGCGAAATCTGATCCCTGGACAAACAAATCAACCGGCAACCCCGAATGCGCAACACTGCTGATGCTGAATAAACTTTTCAAATTGGTCTATAAAATTTTCATGATTTAAAAATATTGAATTTGTATCGCGTTCACCAACCCAAATCGGGTTGTGAATTCACTACAAACAAGTAAAGTTTATTTTCAACCATTTGTTGAGGTCGATTAGCCCAAAATCATCAAAAAATAATAAAATAATAATTAAAACATGTCTTTAGAATGGCCCTCACCAAATGTTACGCGCGATTTTTTGGAATGACAGGTCTCTTGCTCGATTGGAATGACACTGACAGTAAATTTGGAATTCCAATTGGAACATTTCCTATCTTTGTTTATAGTGTCTTTAGTTTATTCCAACGGTGTCATCATTTAGGTTTGACAGTAGGTACTCAGGGCTGCCATATATACAGATTTATCTGTATTTTACAGATTTTTAAACGTCAATACAGACATGATACAGATTACAGATTTTATACAGATTTTTCAAATAGAGTACAGATTCGTACAGGTTTTTTGTTATTTTAAATGTTATCGTCTCTATAAAAATCACGTACAAGATCTAATTAAATATTTAAAAATTCTAAATAAAAACCCTAAAGTTTAAACTGTAGAGCTTATTGTGAGAATAGGCAAGCAAGTTTGGTGGAAAACTATCATATATACTGTCTGCCATGATTCACCATAGGTATTTAACTGACGGCAAATCGCCACGATTTCTTTGAATCACATTTTGGTGGCTCTCCGGTGTGCTCCATATAGAGCCTTCTTCGATGCTTTCAAATCTTTTGGATATTGCCATTCCATAGTTCAAACCCAGTACAATTACACTGTCACACATAAACCATACTTGAAACTATAATAATATTATTATATTATAAGTTGAGTTGTGTATTTGACAAACTCAGTTGAGTTTCAGATGAAGTACTGTTATTTCTAGTGAAATTGATTGGGCCTCAAAAATAACACCAAATATGTTTTGAAGAAGTTTCGAATATTTGAGCCTAAGTAAGTAAGTAAGTTAAGTAAATTAAGATGTTTCACAGTCAAACTTAAAATTGTTTTGCCATTGTGATATGTTCTGCATTCATAATTTTACGTAATTGGTAGAAGTAAATAGACAGGTTTAATTCATATCTATGGAATATAAAAGATATTTATTACTACCTGTGTCATGAGCATCTGTTGATTGGGCATGCATAAAAAATAACAAAATAAAGCAATTGTTGAATAATCGAATTTAGTAATCTTTATTTAGACATTGACAAAAATCATTGTTTCCGAATTTCGGTAGAATATTGAAGAAGCTAGCCAAAATACCTGAACAACATACTTGTTCATGATAAATTTTTCAAAATCGAATAATAATTGAGATGAGATGCGGCATTCAAAAAACAACATGAATTTCGGAAAAGATTGAACTTTTAATGTGAATCATAACAACTGAGAACATTTAAGTGATGTGATGCTTCTACATAATTGCAAAGAGCCCCCTTAATAGATTTCAACGGATTTCTGAGATCTCCAATTTAGTTTAACTGGTTTTGAAGAACTCATTGAAAATGTTATCTAAGTACATCACATTACAATATGAATCGCTTTATTGCATGATTTATAAAAAAATCTATTTTCCCCAAATACAGACAATACAGATTTTTTACGCATGCCAATACAGATTTACGAAAAAATCATCTGACAGCCCTGGGTACTATGTAAATTGCAAGAATGGTAATTGCAATTACCTAAAGAATGTTCATATGTTTAAGGTCTGAGGGAAGGGTTTTCCGTTAAAAAAGCACGTGGTAGCACTCTCTGAGAGAGAAAATTGCCCAATTCAGCGCGCCAGAATGATGCTGTCAGTGTCGCCAGAATTATTTCATCATTATGCAGTTTACAATTGCTTGAGAATTTGCCGTAAACGGAGAACAAAAGGAATTGGCAACAATGGGGAAGAAATTTATCACTCACGCAGTGGTTCGGCGAGAGAACAGCAGCAGCGCCGACCAATCACGCAATGAGGAAATCAAAATAAACAAACACCAGCTGGTTTTGTGAAATGAAAACATGAGCCGTTTCTAGAACAACATAAGAAAATATCGTGAGAGGATTTCTGTACAAAGTTTCCACACAAGCTTTGAAAAGGATTTGGGTGATAACAGTGGTGCTGGTGTAAGCAAGACAAATAAGACAAATAAGACAAATAAAACAAAAAAAGCCAAATAAGACAAATAAGATAGATAAGACTAAGAAGGAAAATAAAGTAAGTTTCTCCAAGAATTCCTTCGGAAGTTCCTCCAGGAATTCGTTCGGAAGTTCCTCCTTCGGAAGTTCCTCCATGAATTCTTTCGGAAGTTCCTCCAGAAATTACCTCCAGGAATTCCTTCGGAAGTTCCTCCAGAAATTACCTCCAGGAATTCCTTCGGAAGTTCCTCCGGGAATTTCTTCGGAAGTTCCTCCAGAAATTCCTTCGAAAGTTCCTCCAGGAATTCCTTCGAAAGTTTCTCCGGGAATTTCTTCGGAAGTTCCTCCGGAAATTCATTCGGAAGTTCCTCCAGAAATTACTCGGGAAGTTCCTCCAGAAATTCCTCCGGAAGTTCCTCCGAGAATTCCTCTGGAAGTTCCTCCTGAAATTCCTCTAGAACTTTTCCTCTGGAAGTTTTTAAAGAAAATTTTGAAGGAATTCCCGGAAGAATTTCCGCAGGAATTCCCAGGGATACTTCCAGAGGAATTGCCAGCGGAACTTCCGGAAGTTCCTCCTTCGGAAGTTCCTCCATGAATTCTTTCGGAAGTTCCTCCAGAAATTACCTCCAGGAATTCCTTCGGAAGTTCCTCCAGAAATTACCTCAAGGAATTCCTTCGGAAGTTCCTCCGGGAATTTCTTCGGAAGTTCCTCCAGAAATTCCTTCGGAAGTTCCTCCAGGAATTCCTTCGGAAGTTCCACCAGGAATACTTTTGGAAGTTCCTCCAGGAATTTCTTTGGAAGTTCCTCCAGGAATTCCTTCGGAAGTTTCTCCTGAAATTCCTTCGGAAGTTTCTCCGGGAATTTCTTCGGAAGTTCCTCCGGAAATTCATTCGGAAGTTCCTCCAGAAATTACTCGGGAAGTTCCTCCAGAAATTCCTCCGGAAGTTCCTCCGAGAATTCCTCTGGAAGTTCCTCCTGAAATTCCTCTAGAACTTTTCCTCTGGAAGTTTTTAAAGAAAATTTTGAAGGAATTCCCGGAAGAATTTCCGCAGGAATTCCCGAGATAATTCCAGAGGAATTGCCAGCGGAACTTCCGGAGGAATTTCCGGGGAACTTCCGGAGGAATTCCCGGGGGAACTTCCGGAGGAATTCCCGGGGGAACTTCCGGAGGAATTCCCGGGGGAACTTCCGGAGGAATTCCTGGAGGAACTTCCGGAGGAATTCCTGGAGGAACTTCCGGAGGAATTCCTGGAGGAACTTCCGGAGGTATTCCTGGAGGAACTTCCGGAGGTATTCCTGGAGGAACTTCCGGAGGAATTCCTGGAGGAATTTCCGGAGGAATTCCTGGAGGAACTTCAGGAGGAATTCCTGGAGGAACTTACGGAGGAATTTCTGAAAAAAACTTCAGGAGGAATTCCTGGAGAAACTTCTGTAGGAATTCCCGGAGGAACTTCGGGAGGAATTCCCGGAGGAACTTCCAGAAGATTTCCGGTAGGAATTTCCGTAGGAATTCCCGGAGGAACTTCTGGAGGAACTTCTGCAGGAACTTCTGCAGGAATACCTGGAGGGACGTCCGTAAGAATTTGTCTATTTGTCTTATTTGCTTTATTTGTCTTATTTGTTTTATTTTGCTTATTTGTTTATTTGTTTTATTTGTCTTATTTATTTTCAACTGTTTATCTGATCTTATTCCTATATTTGATTTCAATATATAATATATAATATTTGGTTTCCTCGTGTTCACAAATAGGAATACGCTTTTTTCTTGTGTCACGCTAGATACAAAGTTGACGGACTTTCTACCGCTTCATCAGTTGGGATAAGCGAAATTCGTTCCCAATTCCGAGTTAGTGCCCAAACACAATGTGAACGGCAATGCGGCAGAACGGTAACGGCAAATTTCCAACACATGGAACTATATGGTGCAGCCCACAATGACGGCGCTGCGGCAAAAGTGACATTGTACTAAATCTCAGAAATTTGGAACTTGGCGGAACAGCTAAGCGGTAAACGTCAAACGTCCCAATCAAGATCAACGAATGAGAATGCCTGAGGTACTTTTTAAGATGATTTGTAAACAAATATATTTTTGCCTAAAAATCTGGTTACGAATGTATATATTTTCGAAGAAACAGAGAGTCATGATGCGATGCCCTCCTTTTATTATACTAATAAGAGTGAAAATAATGACAATAATGTTACGAAAATAAACTGTTTGTGGCTATTTTGAACTGTCAGTATCGCCTTCGAACCGTTCACATTGTGGGTTGGTTAGCGGCAAAGCGGCAACGGCAGAGCGGCAACGGCAGTTTTAGAACAATTCCGCTCTGCCGCAGTTCCGTTCTGCCGGATTGCCGTTCACATTGTGTTTGGGCACTTATAGACATTTTAGTACGAAAATAGCGCTCTACCGCGAGAGAGCTTCCCTCAGACCTTATGTTTTCTCTACTTCCTCGCATTGAAAGTCTAACCACGTCTTACACCACCAACAGCCTGTTCGATCTAACAGTCTTTTGTAGTAAAAGGCAAGCTAAGACTTTATTGGTACCTGGAAATCTGCGTAAATGCAGGAGACTCCCAAGGAATTCCAAAAATTAATAGACTTCTTAAAAGTTCCTAAAAATATGGAAGCGGTCTGGAATTTTCGCAATTTTATCAGAATATTTATTGCAAAAGCAGTAAGGTTTGCTGATAAAATTAAAGAAAACTATTTAAAGCTCGTAAGACTTTTTTGAACATACACTTTAAAATAAGCAGGAATTTGAAAAAAAAAGTAATAAAACTTTTAATAGCGATTGAAGTCAATAAGTCATTACCAAATTCCAAAGAAGCTAAATGTTGGTGAAAACTTATAAGAAAGTACATAATTAAAGAAATTCTAATGAAATGAAATTCTAAATTATACTACTAAACATTTAATCAAATCAATATTTACTTAATCAAAGCATTGTTTCGGGACTGATTTGCGATTCGATTCTGTAGAATGCAAACGTTTCCCCTGAAACTATACTTCCCATTTCTGATAGAGAAAAGCTTATTCTGTCGGATACATATCGTTAATTTCTCAGAAAATGCTCGCTTTAGAGTGAAAATACTCCAGCGCTTTTGCGGCTCTGGCGTGCTTCTATTTGACAGATTGGTATGACTTTTTTAATATTCAAATATCCCTCTATTAGTTGCACTCTGTTGCACTGAATGAATTAAGAATATATAATCGTTTAGATGGTGCAAAAACAAAGAGCAGAACTTTTTGCACGAAATGTAGGACAACATTGTTTGCCTTCCAAGGTTTGTTTACAAAATAAGTTACGCCCAAATCGCAAATCTGTCCTGGTTTGTAGATGCTTTTTTCGAGAAATTCTCATAATTCATTTCAAATATACAGCCTCGAATTCAAGAATTCAAGTGTTTTAAAGTTATAATCAGATCAGCTATATAATAAAATTAACATATAGGGTAACCTTACCCTTAGTGGAGGTAGCACCAATATTGGAGGTATTGGGGATTTAATGAGATTTATCATATTTATACACATTACGATGGTTTCAGTTGATGCGTCGTGCTTTAAATATCCTATTGAATGCAACTTATCTTAAGATTTCGCTTGAAAAACTATTAAAAACAATGATTTTCCTTAACAAAATCGACTCCCTTGCACCTATAGTGGTGCAACTGTACCAATAGTGGCGAGTCTCATAAGAAACCAATAGATAGCACCACTATGGGAACCAAAATTAATTTTTACCGCCACTAAAGGAACAGTGTACCCATAGTGGTGCAAGCAAATATTGCTTGGTAATTGTTGATGTTAAATGACATCTATCTCATTTTTGTTAGCAAATTTATTAGTTTATCTATTGACTAAGATATTAAAGCTGTGATTTTCCCATAATTATCAATTTAAAAAAAATATTTTCTTTGGTGGATCTACTAATACCTCCACTATTGGTACCGTTACCCTAGGTACTTTTGGATAATAAATTTTTAAAAATTGAAAAAAAATGCCTGCGACTTCAACAAATTCCCGGGTTTTTCCCGGTTTTCCCGGATTCCCGGGTGAGTGGCCACCCTGATTAGAGAGCGAAAAAAAACGATGTATAGGTACACACAGAGAGCGTTACATCAACTGGACATCAAGTTTTATGTCCGTGATTTCATGCCCATGATCGAGGACTTTCAAGCACTCAGTGTATTCGAGAGACGGGTGCTAATTCAGTGTTTCAGTGTTTCATGATGAAATTCACACTTTATACCAGCGGTTCTCAACCTGGGGTACATGTACCCCTGGGGGTACCATCGCTGGCCCTAGGGGGTACCTCGGACAAAAATGCGTAATGGCGGACGTATTACAATTCCGATCAAATCTTATTGATAGAGTTTTCATAATTGTGTATTTTTTATTAAAAAATTTATATTGTACATAATATGCAATGCGATCAATAAATTCCAATTGAATCCTCCCTTCCACAATCAGAACAATGTATGAAGGCCTGTGGAACAACAGATCAAACAACACGTTTGCTTCTTTGCTAGAGGATTAGAAGCATCCTTATACGCTTCTCGGAATCCTTTTTTCCAAGCAGCTCGAAGGCCTCCTTTCAAGTGGTTAGGTTGCCACCTTTCAAGAGGCTCGGAAGCCTCCTTTCAAGAAGCTCGGAGGCCTCCTTTCAAGAGATTCGAAAGTTCCTTTCAAGAGGAAGCTTGGAAGCATACTATCAAGAGAGTCATTTCAAGATGCAAAGAAAGCCTCATTTTAAGCTCATTAGGAGCTTGGAAGCATACTATCAAGAGAGTCATTTCAAGATGCAAAGAAAGCCTCATTTTAATCTACAAGAGGCTCAGAAGCCTTTAATTTAGAAGCGCGGAAACCTACTTTAAATGCATTCAAAAGCTGAAAGGAGCTTCCCTTCAAAAGGCTCGAAATTATTGTTTTCAAGAGGATTGGAAGCCTATATTTACTTTCGAGAGGGGGTACCTCAATTAATGCAAAAGTTCGAAGGGGTACCTCTCAAGAAAAAGGTTGAGAACCGCTGCTTTATACCAAATGAAGTTTACGAAGTATGCAGTTCCAAATATTCCATTTAGAATGTGTAAAAATTGTTTTTAGTCGATTACTCAAATCATCACGACTGTTGTAGTCGTAGCTAAAAAGTCAACAAAAAAAAACCGTTAGCGACTCTTCGCACTGCATTCGACTCAATGAATCGCTCAAGCAAGGTGAGCTGACTCCCCACACGTTACTTCATCGCAGAATTAGCCCATGTACGAAGAAAGGCAAATAGGAGATGACTTACCTTTTGCGAGAAAGACATGTCGCAATGCGAACACTTGAATGGTTTCTCCTGCGTATGCACACGTGCATGTTTGTCCAGCAAACTTTTGTACAGAAACTGCTTCGGGCAGCTAGCGCAGACGAACACCTTGGGATGCAGTTTCCGTTTATGCTTTTTTAGCAGCTTTTCGGTTTTGAACGGTTTGAGGCACACCGTGCAGCGGAACATTCCATCTTCATCCGTTAGCGTTTCATCGTCGCCTTGCACAATCAGTTCGGCATTTTCGTTCTGCGCTATCATGTCGATGCTTTCCTGGGTGGTTATTTCGGTCTTGTGCTCGGATTTCAGGTGATCATAATAATTCGTAATATCCGCAAAGCGTTCCGTACACAGTGTGCAAACATGAGGCAGTTTCTTCCAATGGGATTTCATATGCGTCTTCAACTCACTCAATCGGATGCATTTCTTATTACACACGGAACAACTGTACTTTTTAACAGCTACCTCTCCGGTATGCATCCGCCGATGTACCGATAGATTGATTTTTTGAGAGAAACTGTGAAAAGAAATAAATTAAGAATAAGACTGTCATGATCAATTTCCATTGTCTGCATATTACCTTTTACCGCAATCTGAACAAACATGAGGTTTCAATCCAGTATGAACCAGCAGATGTTTCTTGAGAGCACTCTCGTATTGAAAACCTTTGTTACAGTAGGTGCAAAAATGTTTCTGAAAGAATTAAGTATCACCATGAATTCAGTCATTATTAAAAAAAATCTGCACACAACAAATAGTAATGCATAATTAGTGAGCAAAGCTGGGTAACTTTAACAGAAAGTAACAAAAAGTTTCGCATTGCTATTGCAACACTCACGTCAACCCTTTTATCCTTTCTACTTGTCGCAACTGATTCATCCAGCATTTCGATCGGCCCGTACGTCGTTACGATGTCGTTCTCAATAATCGACTCGTCGTCTTCTGCTTCCAATACTTCAGGACTGGTATCGCCAACCAACGGCTCGTCCAATATGCACTCCGGACTAATGGCTTCCACAACTTCCGATGCATTTGTCATACTAGCCTCCTCGATCAAACTATCTGTCCCCACTTCCGTCGGTGCTTCCTCCACAAACAGTGCATCACAGTCCTCCTCGTCTTGTTGCATCTCTTCCACTTCTTGCTTGAGATCGAAATCACCCGACAAGACCATTTCGAACTGATTTTCAAAAGGCGCATCATCAGCTTCCCCTTCCGCGTCTTGCGATGAATTATCATCTTCTTCATGAGTTTCATTTTGCAGCAACGGTAGCTTCACCGATTCACCTCCTAGAGTGCTGCTTTGCTCGATTAGATCATCTTCGGATTCATCTTCCGACTGAAGGAAATAATACTTTCCATCGGCGTACTGAATCCCAATTTCTTTCGGTGGTTTATTCGCCTTAACGATCTCCGCAGTACCCAGCAAAACATCGGTCGGCACAGGATCGAATCCAGCAACATCCGACCCGTCATCATTCGGAAAGATCCCTAATCCAGAGGTCGCAGCCAAATTGCTTTCATCATCCACCAAATCATTTGTACTGGCAAAACTATGCAGCAAAGCATCTGGATCAGGATTATCCAAGGAACCCGGCAGTATAGGACCTGACGCAACTGGAAGCGGAAATATAGAGGGAATCGCTGTTGGAAGCAGGAAGCGGTAGCCGTGGATGGGATGCTTCCCGAATGCATTGTCCGCGAAGTGGCAACTGCAGATTCTAGTGTTGATAGTTACTTCCGTATCATTTAGTAAAGCATCGTTGGCGGTAAGAATGTTCATCCATTCGATACGGAAAGTCATATCGGATGGAAAGCTAAAAAATAATACAATTTGTTTTTGTTACTAACTATTTAAACTAATTCGATTGAAAGTTACTCACAACATACCTGACAAAGAAAACAGAAGTGCAGTTGACAACATTCTCGTCCGTGTCACAGTTTTTAACGCAGCATTGAATCATTCTCTTATATTTTATTAACTAACCAATTATGGATCAACTTATCATTAATGTCGAATTCGTTTTTAAACCTGTGTCAGTGCCAACCCGAACCCTGAATAAAAAAACATTTTCAGTTCCATCTGTCATTGGATATGTTGGTGTGCGTAGCATCGTGTTTGTTTTGATTCGAAACATATGATCCAGGACATCCAGTGCGTGTTGGCGTTGACTAATCAGATCATGATAAATAAATATATTTAAGTGCGTGAACTGATTTTTGCGGATAGTGGAATTTGCTTTTGGGTGGATATAAACAGGGAAACTGCTCCTGGAATTCATCTCATGGCTCCGATATTCATATCATCAAAACCAAAGCAATGGAAAGGAATTTGGATTGTTTATTATTTTTGTGATTTTTCTCAGCAGTGAGCACGCATGTTGACAAAAAGAGGCAACGAAATTGGTGCTGCATTTCTTTGTTTCCCGTGAGATGAATATATGTTCAGTGAGATGGAGATAGGAACAGTTCCCTATTTAATTATATTCAATAATCCCGTGCACAAGAATTCCGTATTTCCGTAAATTCATCGATTTCCGCAAAAGTTTTTTTTTCCGGAGAACACTCAGAAGCATGTAATAAAAATTCTCCAGGATTCGCTTATTTTTTTCCTCGCTACATCTCCTGATAAAGGTAGCCGCACACCTCGGGAAAATTTTCGGCTGGAATTTGGGCCCCGTGCATTTTCAATTTTCAAGAATCTCCCGGAGGAATCGCTCAAGGTACTTCCGGGGGAATTTATGCACGAAACTTGCGGAGCAATTCCTGAAGGATACTTCGAGTAAGTTGGATTCTAGAAGGATTTTCTGGAGGAATTATATAAATTAATTCCTAGAGCAACTTCAAGAGAAAATCCTGGAACAGTATTCAAAGATATTCCTAGAAGTATTTTCAAAGGAATTCATCTCGAAAAGATCGCTTGGAAAAAATATGGAGGAATGCCTGAAAGATATCGCCAAAAATTCAAAAAAAGAATGAAAGAATCTCTGAAGTAATTTCTGGCAGAATTCCCGAAGAAAATTCTGAAACGCACTTTTGAAAAAAGTTTTTGGAAGAATTTCAAAAGAAATTCTGCAGAAAAATAATTCTATTCGGTATTCCTCAAATATATTTTTCTGACAATTCTTAGGGATTTTGTGAACGGGTTTCAAGGGGAATTCTCAAACTACATAATTCCATCCACCGACCTAATTTAGGACACCATCTGTGAGAAAAACCTAAATGAACTTATGAATACATAACTTCCCTAACAATTATTTTTAAAACAGAATCTAGACAACAGTACCGGATTAATTTCATTTTAAACTATAATAACAAATACCTATCACAAAATTCCCGGAAAAAAGATATTCAACGCGCATTTTATTTTAATAAACAGATAGATTCGTTTCTCCCTTCTGCTTGTTTATTCCGCCCAGTCCCACCCACCCACGTGGTTTTGACAGTTGTAGTACAGTTGTATTGGTGAACCCGGTGCGAAACCGTGAAACAACACAGTGCGAACCCGACAGCTTTGGGGTTGGAACTAGTGCGAACCTAGTTCCAACCTGAGCGAATAAAAAAACACTTTGACAGCACTTAGGTTGGAACTGGTTCCAACCTAGGTTGGAACTTTTTAAAAACGAATTCGACATAAGTAATTAATAACTTTTTTGGAAGAATTTGGCCAATATGTTTACGACTTTGTTGAAAGTTAGCAAAAACTTGTAAAACTTTTTGTTTACGTTTAGATTATCAAAAGAAAAACACAATGCTGTAAGTTCACTGACAGCTTCTGAAGAGGAGGAAAAAAATGATTTGAATACACGCTAAATTGTTTTTACCTCGATTGCGGATTTCTACACTGAAAACCAAAACTACCCAAAAGTGGGTTGTTTGCACTCAAAACCGTGGTTTGGGCCAATAACCCAAATTTGAGTAAAATGACTTTTCTGACACTAGGTACAGTATCCCCCCGCTTATCCGGACCTCGCTAGTCCGACGACTCGTTAGTCCGGATCTCGCTAATTCGGAATTTTCCGGATTAAAAAGTATCAACACCCATTTAAACCCATTATGCTGTCAGTTTTCAAATGTGTGCTGTGATTTTGTTTTGGTTCATTTGTATGGATTTGACAGTCGGATTGACGAGAGAAACCTCGATAGTCCGGCCATACATTTGTCGGATCAGCGGGGGGATACTGTAGTTTGCCTTTAATCCCATGTAAACAATTTACCCAAAGCTGAGTTTAATTTATCCAAAGCGGACCTTGATCAACCCAAAATAGAGAATATTGAATTTACTCAAATTTGGGTTATTGGGCTGAAACAACCTCGGTGAGGTGTTTGCATCTTGCTCTAGTTTTGATAGCAATCATGGGAAAGAAAGGGAAAACTACCCAAATTTGGGTAAATTTTTTCTGCGATATTCTCAATAGTGCGTATATTGAACTCAAAGTTTGGGTTGATTTATCTGTCCGCGTACACGCTACACGCTCATTTTTTTCTACTCAATAGTGAGTAGTTTTGTATTGCCGTCTCTTTTTTTCCCACAGTAATTTTACTCACTTTTTATAAATTTGAGTGGTTCCACTTTTTTTCAAAAAGTGAGTAAAATTTCTGTGGGAAAAAAAGAGACAGCAATAAAAAACTACTCACCGGTGAGTAAAATCAAAATGAGCGTGTACACGCTCAGATACACGGACAGATAAATCAACCCAAACTTTGAGCTCAATACTGATGAGAATATCGCAGAAAAAATTTACCCAAATTTGGGTAGTTTTCCCTTTCTTCCCCATGATTGATGTCAAAACTAGAGCAAGATGCAAACACCTCACCGGGGTTGCTAAGCCCAATAACCCAAATTTGAGTAAATTCAATATATTCTCAATTTTGAGTTGATCAAGGTCCGCTTTGGATAAATTAAACTCAGCTTTGGGTAAATTGTTTACATGGGACTAAAGGTGCCGTCAGACGTTGCAAGCAAATCACTCGCGACGAGCATTTTGCTCGCAGAAAGTGACAACTGTCAAAAATTTGCCTGTCTGACTACACTGAAAGTGATTGCATGCAAACAAATGACAACTCGTAAGCAAACGCTTGCTTGCAATGTGTGACTGCTAAGCGTTAAAAATTTTCAACTCGCAGAAACGAAATTGCGCTTGCTAGTGCAGCACTAGCAAATTTTTCGCTCGCAAAAGTGAAAACGTTTTCAGGTGGCAGTGTTGCATTACAAAAATAGGAATGAAATTAGATTTTGTGGCCGAAAAACAAGTTTTTCGTTTTTGTTTATATTTGCATGAGAGTAAATCAGACATTTGCTTAAAGTAAAAAACTGCTACGTGTGACTGCAATTGCGAGTGCTCTCAGAAATCATTCGCTCGCACGAGTGATTTGCTTGCAACGTCTGACGGAGCCTTAAGGCTCTGTCTCATTTGGAGAATTAAACTGAAATTAAACTTAAAAGTGACGTTTCAATAATTATCGAATAACCCTGCTCGCAGAGTATGATTACTTTTGACAGATATCGAATCATTTTGCATCGATGTCTTATTGGAATTGCTGGGTAGCACCAGCCATTCTTATAACCGGGTTATTTGCTAATTTTCGAACTGTCACTTTTAAGTTTAATTCTCCAAATGAGACAGACCTATTATTTGGAAGAAAAAAAGTACCCAAAATTGAATATTTTTAATCTTACTTTTGAGTTATTTTTTCTCTTCGCTTTCATCCACTCATTCTTTTGTTGTCAAAAAGAGCCAAACAATCCAACGACGCCAGTTCAATACGGGAAGCCAATTTTGAGTTTTATTACCTGAGGTCGAAATTGAGTGAATTAAACTTAAATTTGGGTCAATAAATTTTCCGTTGGGTACTTTTTTAACATGGGAGTAAAGGCAAACTACTTCGACCCTACTTACTCAATTTTGGCTTCCTGTACGGATGTTCGAGGTTGGGTGAATTAAACTCACTATTGGGTAGTTTATTTCTTCCGTGTATAGATAGTGGAATATATAGATGAGCGAAGATAAATCCTCTGTCTCCAAACGAACTGTCAAACGTGTCTCCAAACGAGCATGACGTCACGATTTCAATGGAAACGTTAAGGGCTGTGACGTCATATCCGCGTGTGCACGGGCAAAAAAATCGACTCAGCCATGCTTTCGCTCATCTATAGATTCTACTATCTATAGACAGACCCTAAAGGTAAACTACCTAGTGCCAGAAAAGTCATTTTACTCAAATTTGGGTTACTGCCCCCAACTATGGTTTTGAGTGCCAACAACCCACTTTTGGGTTTGGTTTTGGATTTTGGTTTTCAGTGTACCTAAAATTCGATTTTTTTATGCACACGGTAATACAGGCATACTCAAATATTGCTTTTTGCATTGAAACTTTTCGTTTCGTCGTTGAAGACAATGACATTTGTCTCCAGCGACTGCTTCCCCGATAGACCTTTTACACATGTTTTTCACTCATACATTAAATAATACTGTCAAAACTTGCATTTGACAATGAAAAATTCAGCTAAAAGCTCTATTTTTTGACATCGGTGCACTCACACAAACACTCGACAATAAATGTCAAAAATCAGGGTTACACACTTATGCTACGTTTACACAAGGCAAGTGAATTGAACAACTCAGTTGAATTCCATCGACTTGACCATGAATTGAACATGTAAACATTCCAATTCAACCCAATTGATCAATTGACTTGACTTGAACGAAAGTTGAACCTGCTCAACTTTTTCATTCAATTGGAAGAAAAAACAAAACAAAGCAAACTGACACATTGAAAAATAAACAAACCCAGTTTGCATATTACGAAAGAATCTCCCGTTTCCTAGTCCGTTGCCGTCTTTTAAAAAGTGTAAAAAGTTCGTTTTCAGTAAAGTTTTAAAAATGTCGCGGTGGTCGGAGGATAAGTCGCTGGTCTTCGTGCAGCACTATGAGAAGTATAGGTCCTTGTGGGATCCATCATATAAGGATTACCGGAACCGGGACATCCGGAACCAAGCCATAAAGTTGTTATCAACGGATATGGAATGCTCCGGAATAACGATGACGACCGACGATGTGAAGAATCGTATCAAATCCATCAGGACCACTTATGCAGCAGAGAAAAGGAAGATTGAGAAATCGAAGAAGTCAGGCTCGTCGTCGGACGACATATATCAGCCGTCATGCAGTTGGTACGAGGTTGCTGACCGGTTCCTGCGAAAGTCAGCAACCATCAGACCAGTGTTCGAAAATCTGGTAAGATAAGTTTCTTTATTTTTATTTGAGAGAGATGCATATTCTTAGCAGAAAAACTGCGACGGAAGCAACCGGGTTTTGATTTTTCTATTATATAATTATATTATATTCTCTACTGAAATTTGTATCGATATACAGACAAATTACCCAACTTCGGAAGTAAATAGTGCGCTGAATTCTCATGAGGATGCGCTAAGCAACGCATAGTTTAATTTTACAGAAAGTTCCGAGGAAAGTTCTTACTTCCACATCTTAATTACATATGTGCTACACCGACAATATTAAATTTTAGTCAAATATAGTTTAGGTCCGTTCATAAATTAAGTTATGGTGTAGGGGCTTAGGCCGTGCGTTACGATCCATACAAAAAATTAAACCTTTCGTACAAAAAGTGTTACAAGGTGAGGGTGGGGGTTCAAAATCATCAAATTTAGCGTAACGTAATTTGTGAATGAACCCTTTTTCGCGGTTTTCGGTCGAGTCGATTATTTATTTAAAACAAGAATGACTGTCGCATCTGTCGAAAGTAAATAAAACCATCAGAGCGTGTCCCAGATTCCAAAACAAGGAACATAAAATTTGGGATTTTTTTCAAAAACTGCACATTTTTTGTATAAGTAAGTTCAACAGCATCTGACTTAGCATTATGCGTTAGATGTACTACAGGAGTACAATGCGGTAAGTGTTTTAAAATTTGACCGCTAGCCAGTTTCTGAGACCTCAGGCCAGTTTCAAATTCAACCCGACGTTTTGTTTACATTTTCATTTTGATTTCCAGGATATGGGAACCATGTATCGTTCGAAAACTTAGAAAACCCGTGAGACATACGAAGTGTAACTCAGTGTCATTTTGGGAGCAAGCAGTAATTGATCAAGGGAACTTGGCCGTGCAGAAGAATTATAAGATGAAACCCCCAAAAACTGATGAACGCTTCGCATTGCTGGTCAATTCGGGGAAGAATATCGCCGATTTTGGATTAAATTTGAGGGAGGAGTGGTCGTGAGGGAACAAACGAGATCAAATTCCAGTTCTACGAAAAAAGAACAGGTGCGGAGAAGTTACTTTGATGTCAAGAATGTGAACAACGATGGCATTGTACACGCTGAAAATGTAAGTAACTTTACATATAACAATAAAAATAATGCTGACACTTGCATCTGTGTCCAAAGAATTCAGCAGCAGTGTCCAAAGAAATCAAAGAAATATTCAATAATGTCACAAACCAAAGCTGGTGAAGTACTGAGCGTATATAAGGATACCGCGGATAATCAGGAATATGAGGATTAACTAATGCTTATGATGGACTACGTATGCGTCATCAAACTGTAAAACAATGACCATTGTTTTACAGTTTGATCCTTTACTATCCTCTATTGACAAGAGAAAGTGTATACATGTTTTGAAACCCAACCCGTTCGCGTTAAGAGAGAGATTGATGATAATAGATAAGTTGAATAAGTAAATAAGTTAAACTGCTATTTGATTGGTTCAAGAAGTTGAATCGTATTCAACGTACCCTTTACAACAGTGCTCTATGTTGAAAAGTTTATAAGCTGCAGAGAAGGACACCACAATTCTTTCTCTGTAGTTTATAACCTATTTTGTATGTTTTGTGGTTCAATGATTTACTTCCTCCCTATTCTAACTTTACTTATGTATATTCCAACAGCTATTGTTGGAAAATTTTCATATTAATTAGCGACAAGGCTGCCTAATCATGTTGGAAAATGCATGCTATCATGCACTTTAGATATTACGTATAGTATCTTCTTCTTCTTCTTCTTCTTCTATTGAATTACATCCCCTACTGGGACATTGTCGCCTCGCAGCTTAGTATTCATTAAGCACTTCCACAGCTATTAACTGTGAGGTTTCTAAGCCAAATTACCATTTCTGCATTAGTATATCATGAGGCTAACACGATGATACTTTTATGCCCAGGGATGTCGACACAATTTCCAAGCCGAAAATTACCTAGACCGGCATCGGGAATCGAACCCAGCCACCCTCAGCATGGGCTTACTTTGTAGCCGCGCATCTCACCGCACGGCTAATATTGTGGACACAAGTGTGTCCCCCATATAAGGAGTGCCCCCTATCACGTATAGTATATGCCCCTGGAAAGTAGAAAAATTGCTTGACCAAACCTGGGAACTTGAAACCAACCAGCTTAAGAATAGTTTGCTTTACAGACGTGTTTCATACCACTGAGTTACGAAAGGCACGTAAGTTTGATAGAATAGTTGAGTATAAATAGATATTACATTAACACAACACTACGAACACCGTGATAAAATTACTAACGCGGACTACCGTGATCATTGGTCCTTCTTTTTTCTTCCTTATTCTTAATTTATTATTTCTTCTTCTTCATTCGTTATATCTTCTTCTTTGTTTCTTCTCCCTTTTTTCTTCTTCTTTGTTCCTTCTCCCTTTTTTCTTTCTCTTTCTTCCTATTCCTTTACACCTTTTTTGCTTGAATACATTAATACTAAATCCTAAATTTGCTTTTCTACTAAATCCTTAAAATGATACATATAAATTAATGTGTCCCTAAATTTCGAAATACCTGAATTCCTGAATCCCCGAATACTCACATTATTAAATTCCTAAATATCCAAATTTATACTAAATATCTGAAGTCCTTATCCTCTAATACTGAAGACACACTTGTGGTACAAGTACCACGGTTATATACCCTATACTGCCGTGAATCGCATAGTTGTCCCATATGAATAGGAAACCCAGCAAAGATGGGACAGATATGCGATTCACGGCAGTATAGTACATAATGTACCATGGTTTTCCACGTTGTACCAGCATGGTACAAAGTGATACACTAGTGGTACAACTTGTGGTACAACCACCAGTATGTCATAAGTATAAATCTCTAAATTCATGAATTCATACATTTATGAATTTCTCTATTTTATATTTTACAATTTCCTGAATTCGTGAATTTTTAGTCCCAAGTTTTCAAATTCGTGAATTGTTAATTACCTGAAGTCACAAATTTTCAGAATTCCTAAATTATTAAACTCCTAGAATCCGTAACTCCAAATCCCTAAATTAGCAGATCGGATGGTTATAAGTGCTAACAACGTTATTTTTCCTATACACAATTCGAAATTAGTACCAATTGTCCGATCCGGCAAATTCATTTTGGGACATATTTCTAAAGCAAATATATATACCCTAGTGTTGTAAAATGATTAGTCATCGCAAAAATTCTCCTTATATGTTTCAGGATTTGAATTCTCAAATTTCCTCGCCGATGATGAGTACCAGTTATCAGGATCATATTGATTCTGGCCCAGAAGAAAATGAGGGTAATTGCAGCACACAAAATCAAACAGGATATGTGTCGTCGAAAATTAATAATAAGAAAAAGCGTAGACAGAATCCAACCATCGAAGCTGTGAACAAACTGGAGAAAATTTATGAATCAAGTCGGACAGATCTAACAGAGGACGAGTACGATATATTCGGAAAATACATCGCCGCGAATCTTCGAAAGCTGAGTGTGCTACGTGCCTTGGATGCGCAGGAAAAGATCAATGCAATACTATTGAATGCAAGAAAACTGGAACTAACAACGCCTTCAAGCATGAACCAAACAACCAGAAGAAAGGATAGATTCTCTTTTGATTGCAGCGGAGTACTGAACGATCATGCTGCACCTCTTTATGAAACGCAACCGAGCACCCAGTCGAGCATAGTATTAAACGACCATTCTGCTCCTCTTTATGAAACGCAACCGAACACCCAGTCGAGCAAAGTATTGACCGATCATGCTGTTGTTCTTTATGGAACGCAACAGAACATCCAGTCGAGCAAAGCAATTCAGGATCATGCTGCTATTTATGGAACGCAATCGAGCAAACCAGGTACATCTGCATGTACGCGTGTACATAAATCGAATCTTTGCGGCTCGGCCAGTTCAAGAAGTACGCCACCAAACATACTGACGCAACGTAAAATAAGTACACCCGTATTCGCGAGTACGAAATCTTCACCTCGAACAGCTGTATATGGCGGAAAAACACTGGATCATATTACTGGTCACGGCAACGTGCGTAAAAGCGAACAACCAAGTTATCAAAACTCATCCGATAAACCATCGTATAGAAAGCAAACAGATATGGACCCGGTAAAATTCGTTTACAAAGTAAAGGCAACAAATGTCAACTCAAAGCATGAAGTGATTAATTCAGTCGGCGATATAGTAGAATTAAACGACGATATTCAGGATAATGATGCTACTGATTGGTTGGATAATTCATTTGGCGCTGAGGATTACGGTCTAGTGGACGAAAGCTCGATGATCAGCGAAGATATGTGTTGATAAAATGTGTGTGAACCAGGTAAAAGGTTATTTGAAGAGTAGTATAATTATGCTTATTATTGATTAATATGTATGTTTTTTTTTGTTTCAGGATTCGTTTACCATAGCCTAAAAACTTCTCCTTCAAACTTTTCTTTGAATTTTTGTTCTTCTGTTTTGTTACTCTTAACAGAGTAATCTGCCAGGGAGTATATGAATAAAATAAAAACTAAATGTAATATGTAGTAATATTATACTACTAGTAGAAAATCACACTAGTGATTTTTACACTAACTCTTTCTAAGCCATTGGAATAAAATAAGAATAAATTTCTATTTTTAATCAATTTATTGGTCGTGCTAATTTATATAATTCTGTTTCAGAAAGAGTAAATTGCATATCACAATTGAGTTTATATTATTGTTTTTTTTTTGTTTTAGATGTTTCCTTCTTTCTGGCCCATGAGAGTTTTCCAGAATTTGTTACTCGATCGTTTTTCGTCATTAAAGTGCTTAAGATAGTAAAACATAGGAAGAAACCATTTGCGGCCCAGAGTCATTGGTTAATTGTATTAAATGGGATTTGATATAACTATATATTATGTATCTATACACACAGAAAACGAACATTGATGTAAATAAATATCTTATACTCTCTTCATAAAAATTGATATATTTTATTTAAATTGAGAGTTAAAACTTTCGCATTGAAAATAATATATTTTATTCAATAGTATTTTTCGTCGGGTCTACGTGTGAATTTAAAAGTATGCACTTTCATCGTGAAAACTGTAGAAGTGTCAAATGAAGCAAGAAAGACAACAAAATATTCACTGTGCGATGAAAAGAGAGAGCCATATTTTTGTTTTGAACTTCACATGCCGTGAGCGTGAAACCGACTAGAAAGCTAAAGAAACCCGAAGATAGAAAAAGGAATTTTCTGTGGATTACGGCTTTTTTTTTCGTAAGTTTAGCAAAAACTTGCTCCCGATAAACATTTCACATTTAAGGTAAGTACGCTTAAAACATTACGATAAATCCTTTACAATGATAAAATTTTGTTTCCAGCTTTGAAAAATTCGAAACATTGGAGAACTGAGATGGTGCTTTCACCGGAGCTGGGAAAAGGTGGAAGTTTTCTATCCATCACCTTCGACAAACTTTGAAGACCAGGGATTTCAGTCGCTTAGATGGTGTTTTCGTCGGAGCATGGGCGGGTAAGCGGTCCTCCAACATCGTTTGTCAGCAATTCTCCGGTTCATCATAGTTCTTGAGAAATGGTAAGTCTAAAAATCAACCATTATACACATTTTGTCTCTGTTGGTCGATTTTGGATAAATAAATGTTCACCTTGATTTATACACGATTTTCTTAGATATTACATATTTTTTCATCCATTAAATAGTTTCCCATTCCCTATCTTATTTCCAGGCATTTCGGAGATGATTTCCCATGTTTCCAGAAAACAATATCTATGGCGCCAAGTAAGGCGCAATATTTCCTACATTACGTCCTTGACGAGCGACGTTGAAACGAGCGTTGAAAGTAGTTTTAGGAGCTGCTACGCAATTGTACATGCTGCATAAAATTATGAAATAAACAAAGCAAAAACCAAAACCAAAACCATTCATTATTTAATAACAACGAAAAATGAAAGGTCAATGGGTAATGGATTGGAAGGTTCATTCTTTGGACAGACTTTTCTTGCAAAATTATTACACTCTTATTATTAGTGTGATCATTTCTATTTGACAGTTCTACAATTTTATTCAAAAGCAAACTTTTAATTTTCAGAACGGTATTCAACTTTTGCACCATGGTTGACGCAAAAGTTTACGTACTTTTATTTTGAACATTCACACCTCTCTACGAAAAAGAACCAACGCAACTTTTCATTTTTACCAACGGTTTTTTTAATTTAAATAATGATTTTTCTTTCTGTGTATGAACATGATTTTGCATTTCTTTTTAAAGATTTTCTCACCAATTGATTCGTCTTGGGATCAGCAAGTGAATGTGGCAAGAAAAGTTTAAAATTTTCAAAACGCAATATTAGGGTGAGTTATGAAGAACCCCAATGAGATTGCACAAAAATTTATTTAGAATGCCACATAATCAACTCAGTAATCCCAAGCAATCACTTGTGACGAGCAAATCGGATTTGTTCGGGTTTGACGTTTGCTCACTTGTCTGATTCGCGATTCACCCACGTTGGGTAAAAATAATTAACATTAACATCTAAGGATCAATCACCACCCTTTTCAACTTTCATTCAAAATTGACAAAACATAAGAGCAAATTTCCCCTAAAATTCTTGATTGATAAATTAGTTAAATACATAATTTAATAGCCTATTCAGATTATACTATTTATTGTAATAAAAATCGTCAAAAAGAGTAACCTGATGCCAATCCCCATACATTCAATTTTCTTGCTTCACTTCAATATTATAGGCTTTAAGGAAGATTAACATATGACGTAAGCTACTTTTGAGATTATTCGATCCCCACCTCTTTCTGTATCGTTTTTGTATACCTTGTACTGTACTAGCTTAAAATCGTGAACCCTCTTATCCCTCAAATTATGAATGTCATTTTTGAATGGCTCCTTATCACGAATTACTTATAATATCAATGAATATTTCTCTGAATTGAAAATAATTCAAACAGAAAAGGCATTTTATTTTATACAATAAAAAAAATAACCAAACAAAAATTAAAACTTAATAGCGTCCATTTGCCACGGAACTGCACCACTGGTCATGAAATAATCTGCATACCCATTTCGTATTCCTGCCGCTTCTCTGCTGTAGTTGTTACTGCCATGCATCTCCAGTCTTTCTGTAGCACTTGTTACTTGTCTCCAATATCCATACAAAATCTCTCCTGTATCGATGTCTTCGATATCTACTGATCCACGTGGAGTGTACGCCGATGGAGTAGTTTTCGTAACCAATTGTGAAGAACTACTGCTGTTCTAACCAAACTTGTCACTTTTCAGGCATCAAAGGAATCGGTCTTTCAAAAATTCGAATTTGGCTACCAACAGCCCGAAAGCGTTTTCTGATACTCTTCGAGCTCTGCTTAATCTATAATTGAAAATCCGTTCTTTCAAGCTCATATCTCTTCTCGAATATGGTTTCATCAAAAAAGGTTTTAGCGGAAAAGCATCATCTCCAACAATAACACTACCAGGAGGATTTTTGAGCACATCGAGCTCTAAGTACTGCAACAGTAGGCTTTCTTGGAATAAACCACCATCGGAAATTCTTCCTTGAGCACCAACATCGATGTAGATGAAGCAATAATTCGCATCTACGAGTCCTAAAAGAATGATGCTGTAAGATCCTTTGTAGTTGTAATAATCTGAGCCGCCATCAGGAGGGTTCCTGATCAGTATGTGTTTGCCATCTAGCGCACCGATACATCCAGGAAAATTCCATTTAATTGCGAAGTCGTTCATTACACTTCTCCATTCTTCGGTAGATTTCGGTGCCTGTTATGGAGATGAAAATATATTCGTAGTAGCAATGTCGTTCTTTCTGTTTTATGTTTTATTACCTTGATGTACTCCTGAAGAACTTCGTATATCGCATCCAATGTCTCCAACAAAAAACAAGAGATAGAACATTTCGGCACTCTGTATAAAAATTCTAAACTTTTAAAGGAATCACCCGTGGCCAGATATCGCAGAACAACCTGCAATCGTATCGCGGGGCTGATAGCTATACGCATCATGGTATCCTGTTTTTGTATTTTCGGCGCCACCTTCACCAGCAGTTCTTCAAACTGACTGGCACTCATACGAAATAAGTTCTTGAAATCCAATGGGTCCTCCATCCGCAATTCGTTCACCAGATTTTGGGATGCTCCCAGCAACATCCTTCGTTCAATCCATGGTCTTACCCATACTCTCTTCTTTTTTTTCATTTCTTTTGTCAGATCATCAGCTAATTGTCCTGCCATTGCCGAAACAATTTCCAAAATTGCCACTCTCACTGTTGCGTTCCTGCAACTTGCCATTTTGAAACAAACTACTCAATTGATGTGCGTGATCTGAACTGAAATCAAAATGGATTGAAAAGAATGTAAACCACATCTTTCAATTGAGTTGAATTCAAGTGATATGAATTCAACTGAGTTGATCAATTCATTTGCCCTGTCAAAACGCAGCATTAATCAGAGTTTAAGAGTTCGGTAAATAATTTTACCAAAGGGGTCGGTGATTCAATAAATCACAGATATTTCGGTGATTTTACTCTTGTTGACATTGTAATATACTGAACTTCGGTGATTGTGGGTGAACTGTCACCATATTTACCGAAAATACTGCAAATAGTTAGTATCACCAATGGATCGGTAATGTTTTACTGATCTTTCGGTACCATCGAACGTCAAATCTACTTTGCTTCATTTTTGTTTGTGCTGCTGCAAAATGATTCCTTCCATTGTATTTCTGCATTGAATTCAAGCTCAAAAAGAACGATAAAAGTTAGTCATGCGTCTGGCGATGCGTTTCATTGAAATTGTCTCCTGCCAACGGTAAGTAATATCTATCCGCATCAAGCAAATCCTTTCCAAGGTGTGCCTCATTGAAACAAATATTTGTGTTTTCCACAGACGAAATTTCTGACGATACATCAGCACCAGACCGCATAGCAACATTTTTCTATGATCTAGCGCATGATAATGAAGCCAACCGTTCTTGGAGGCAGAAAAATCAAATCGTTTTACACAAGATTCCGCAATCATTAACATAATAACGCATTTGTGACTTTGATGAAAATAAAATGTCTTCTCATTGAAAATTGTAATTTCTTTTTATTGAAAAAAAAAAAACATTCCGGAATGAATCCGTACAACATCCTTATTACTGAATATTTCGGTAAACCCAGAACTTTACCGAATTGGTCGGTAAAATTGACATTCCGTGGGAAGAACTCAGATTACCGAAATTTCGGTAGTCTATTCGTTTACCGAACTCGTTACCGAACGTTCAGCTGTTGAGAATTCGGTAAATAGATTACCGAAGTCGGTAATTTTTGCTAAGTGTGTACCAACTCTTGAACTTTCCCCTTGCCGCCGAGTCTTTGCGCTGAGTGCTCGACGCGGAAACCCAAAGGTGCACTAATAAAAATCCACACATTTTTATTGGCAAAAATCTAAAGAAATTTACAAATAAATTTTATGTGTGCGTTAATAACCACCCGCTTTGGGAGAATCCACATAAAGGTTATTAGTTAATAACGGTTATGTGTGATTCCACATATATGCTATGCGAATTCACATAGCCGTTATATGGGAAATGCTATAGTCAAAATTCATGTGTGCCACACATAATGGATATGATTGAATTTTTGTCAGTGTGGGAATAAAATTTTTGGGTTTATGCGCAATAACAGACAAAAAAAAAATAATAGGTATAATTGAATGAAACGTTGGTCAAATTGAGGAATACAGTTAATGATTTTCAGTAGAAAGTATAGGATTGTTAAATCTACCAATAAGAAAATTGTCACTCCGATAACAACTTCATCTAGACTCGACTTTTCAAAATAACATTTTCCTCTCAAAACTAAATGTGTGTTTTACATTAGAATTAGGGATCCTATAATGAGAGATATACGAAAGCGGCCATTGTGAGCCAATCGAGCATTGAGAACTGTCAAAACGTGATCCAAATGAGCGTTGTTACCCGCATGGAAAGAAATCGAGCATCTCACAGGAATCTACCTTATTAAGACACCAACCCATGAATGTGTTACGGGTTTCATTCAATCCATTGCACATTTGAGCATAAACACCATATTATTCTCAAACCGCTAGCCGAAAGCACACCCTTCGTCGATCCCCTCGCCTAAAATAAATTCGACGAGCTAAACCGAAACGGCAATAACGGTTATAGCGCTGTCAAAATAACTTCCCTCGTGTTTTTTTCTCGTCGCCATTTTTTTTATCTCCGTAGTGCGCTGTGCAGGATTGCGAAGGAATCCCCTCAGTGTTCGCAGTGAAAAAATCTCCCGAAAAAATTCCCGCAGAAGTCCTGAAGAAATCTCAGTAGTTTTCCACATACAGTCCCGCAGCATTCCCGAAGGAACCTCCACAGGATTTCCTCGCAGAATTCCCGATGGAATCTTTAAAGGATTCTCAGCAGTATTGCCGAAGGAATCACCGCAGTATATCCGATAGAACTGCTGAAGGATTCCCGAAAAAATCTCGGAAGTGTTCCAGAAGGAAAACCAGCAAGATTCCAGAAGAACCTCCCGCAGTAGTCCCGAAGGAATTGCCACAAGATTGCCAAAGTTATCCCCCCAGGATTCTTAAAGAAATCCACGAAGGAATCCAGAGTTCTCAGAGGAATCAGGATTCCTAGGAAGGATTCCCAGCAGGATTGCCGAAGGAACCCCCACAATGTTCACAGTTAAAAAATCTTTCCGAAGTCAACCCAGCAGTACTCCCGAAGAAATTCCCGCAGATAAAGGTTAGAATTTGTTCCGGAATTCATTCAGGAATCCTTGAGTTTAATGAGCAATCCATTTTCTTCCTTTACCGCCAGGAAACTTCTCTGAATTTTGCAGGATGCTTTCTGAATAATTCTTAAGAGCTGAGCAGAGGATAAGTTTGCGTATGTTTTGACAATTTTTCCATGGAAAAACTGTCAAAACGCATGCAAACGTATCCATTCTTCTCAGCTATTTACTGCTGTGGTTTTTAACAACAATTCTGATGCTGTATGAAATTGAGATTTAGTAAACATATTACTGAATGTTTTTTTTTTTCTTTTCAGAAAGTTATCTTCGGAATATTTCATGACAATGTTCCCGGATTCACATGTCCGATATTTTTCAACTATGGATTGACGAATAACTCGATATACGCAATAACATTGCCTGAAAACAGTAAATGAATATTACATATTCTTGAATATTATGAAAAACAAAATAAATAAAAAGAAATATCAACTGATTAATATTTAAAATGATTCCATGTTTTCACTGTACAAAAGGAAGCATAAAAAGCAACAAAAAGAAGAAGAATCGTTAGGTATCAATATCTATACCATATCTAGCAAAAGTCTAGAAGAATTGTGGTTCTCATGTCTAAGAGATATCTCTGCTAAATCTAGAAGATCCGATATGTCAAATTCCTTTCGGTTCAAACGGTTTGCTCGTCTAAAACTCGAGGTAGACACCGGTGTAAACGGTTGTTGCATTTGAGGCGGATTTGAGGTGTGACAGGTTCTAGACATCGAAGAAAAATATCTAGGAGACTCAACTTTTTGTCTCAGAGATATCGCGGAGATGTCTAGAACAAATTTCCGAGCGGGATATTGTTGCAGATTGAGAGGTATTGAGATACCCGAATAAAAAATCCAGTAGAATAACAATACAATTTATTGCAACACTATAACTGTTGATAACATTAAATTGTCAATAGATTATATTGTAAATGAAACCATAGAAATATATTAGAATGCATTGTTATGAACCATTTACTCAAATGTAAATGAAGTTTTTGCAATAGAATGTACGGGTTGTTAAGTATCGTAACTATACAAAATCTGAGATTTTTCCATACATTTTTTTCGTCACACAATAGAGTGTATGGTTAATATATTGTTGAAATATCCGAACAAAACTGTTCAAAATACAATGGATTGTATTGTATTTGTATAGTAAAACAATACGATTTTTAATTTCTCAGTTGTGACAGCTTTACTGTTCAACAATGCAATTTAAAGGGAAAAAAATGCACATTTAGCACTACCCAAGTAACCACTAAGCCGTTGAAAATGACATTAATTCGGTTCTATAGTCGCATTAAAGACATGATCAACAGTGCTGATAAGATCTATATTGAACTTGAGTGCTGCTCTAAAGCCGCTTTTGGCGAAATATTCGGCTGATATAGTGCATGTCCCTATTATTTTCCATGTCTATGCGTAAATGTCAAACTATTTAGACGAGAAAAATGAAAAATGACGAAAAATGAAAGGAAAAATATTTATTTACATTCTAAAGCGTTCTATCTTTTTTCTTCCAGTTGGGACTCGATGATTTTTTGTGTTAATTGTATTAAACTCCGGTCTTGAACTGTGTTTAGTACGATGGATCTGGATTTAGCTGGTGAATGAGTTTGCCATCTGATCCATCTCCGTACTGAGTGGATACATTGCTGGGAGTGGTTAATAAACGGAAGATTTCTATCTGCTTTCATGTCAATGGCGAGGAAAGTGTTCCGTAAACGAATTATTTATTACTTATCACAGTAAGCCAAACGGAACTTTTCAAATTAAGTTTATTTAAAAGGTACCTTTCAGCGAGCCTTTCAGGTGGGAATTAATATCAATAATAATAATAATTAATATAAATAGAAGAAATCCACACTTCGCGGAACATGGATCATACATTCTCTATACGAATGTCATCAATAATATTATTCCTGCAGGTTTTCCAAAATATATCTGCCCTAATGCGAGTGAAAGAGATAGCTTTTTAAATTATAGGCGTTATTGTTTATGATTTCTCCCAAACGTCATACATGATTGCTCTGAATTGGAATTTAAGGTTTTCTTTTTCGGCTTGTATCCAAAGAGCTGATTAGCTTTATATCCAAGCGTTATATACCGATATACGGTTTCTTTTGCTGCTTGTGGTCCATACTGCCAATAAGCACTAGAAAAACCTATATAGAACTCATAAGCACTGAAAAGCTATTATATGATACAAATGCGGCTTATTACAGTGCTTAACGGTTACCTGGGCAGTGTTGATACAATCTGTGCAACCATCAAGAAACAATGTATCCTATTGTATACCGTACATTTTATGGTAATTCAATTGTTTACACTATTGAACCAATAGTACATTTTTATCCGGGTAGATTTTAAGAAAAGTTTAAATCGATTAAACAATTTGTTTTACTTTCGTGAGTAGAAGTAATCTAGTTTATGTATCGTATTTTGCTTATTTGTATTGCACTTTTATTTGAGGCTTTGGTCCGATATTCCAAATTGTTATCAAATGCAAAGTCATATACAAGCTTCAACATTTTGCACTGCGGCAAGTGCTGGAAGCGTTTGATAACAAAAGTAACAGCGTTGCTAAATCCTCTGGAAAAGTATTTGCGTATCTCTCATTATAGGAACCCTAATTAGAATCAACTAATGAGCTGTCAATACAACAAGTGGAGTGCGCTTTCAATGCAACAATTGGGATTTTCTTCAATTTAACTTTACCAAAAGTTTTATATGTTAAAAAAATATATTATTTCCTTTATTTAAGTCTCTTTTACATACATTTGATCTCGCATTTGACGTAGAATGTTATTAATAATAGCAGCTGGTTGGTTCTGTTGTTCCATAGGAATCCTCCAAGCGCGTTGCACTGGAAACCGAGCTTTGCCGAACTGAGGGTACCTGTCGCTGTCTGCGAGAACCAGCAGCACATTGCGATCCGACCGACGACGGAACTTCTATCTATAATGTCGAATTCGTTTTTAAAAAGTTCAACAGTTCCAACCTAAGTGCTGTCAAAGTGCTTTTTTAATGGCTCAGGTTGGAACTAGGTTCCACTAGTTCTAATTCTAACCCCAAAGCTGTCGGGAACAAAAGATATTTTAGTTACTAGTTACTAGAGATTGTGTGGGCTTCGTGGCCGTGCGGTTAGCGACGTCAATCGTCTAGACGCATGTGCTGTGGAGTGTGGGTTCGATTCCCGCCCCAGTAAGGAGAAAACTTTTCGTAAAGCGAAAAGTTCTCCACTGGTCCACTGGTTGTGGGGTGAATGTCCTGTCCGTTGTCTAATGCTAGATGTTAAGTGTTCAGTCTGTGCGACCTCTGGTCGAAGACGGTGACCCTGTCTTTTATAAGATTGTCGCTTCGGTTCCCTTTGTTCTGCTGTCCGAAACATGTGTGGTACATACCTGTCAAATCGTATGGATTTTCTTTCTTTGACATTTAGCTCCCCTATCCTCGCCAGCAAAAGATGTTCCGGACAGCGACGACAGCGACAATCTTTATCTAGTAACTAAAATATCTTTTTCGGGAACGCACTGTGTTGTTTTACAGTTTCACCAGGTTCACCAATACAACTGCACTTCAACTGTCAAAACCATGTGGGTGGAACGACCCGGTGACAAGCGCGGTGTCATCATCATCAATAGACATAGACCGCTGTCATCATTGAAACGCAGTATGAAAAAAAATTATAGCCCAGGACATCCTGGCTACGATCTGGCGATGGGCTAAACAATAGGATGTCAGTAGCCTGGGGTGGAAGGATGGATGGAATAAACAAGCAGAAGGAAAAAAACAAACTGTCCGTTTGTTCAAATAAAATGCGCGTTGGATTTTTTTTTGGGAATTTTGTTATATTTTATATATTTTAAAAGATGTTTCTCCGGTACTGTTGTCTTGATTCAGTTTTAAAAAGTTTTTCAGAAGTTCATTAAGGGTTTTCCTCACAAATTGTGTCCTAAATCAGATCGATGGATGGAATTAGTTTGGGAATTGACCTTGAAACCCGTTCACAAAATCCCCTAAGAATTAACAGAAAAGTATATTTGGGGGATACCGAATAAAATTCTTTCATTCTTTTGAAACTCTTCCAAAAGCTCCTTCGTGCGTTTCAGAATTTTATTCTGGAATTCTGTCAGAAATTACTTCAGTAATTCCTCCAGGAATTCTTTCTTGAATTCTCGAATGCATTCATTGGCGAAATCATTCAGGCATTCCTCCATATTTTTTTCAAAAGAATCCTTGGAAATGAATTCTTTTGGAAATTCTTCTAGGAATATCTTTGAAAGCTGATTCCAGATTTCAAGGAACTTCCGAAGGAATTCCTCAAGAAACTTTCGGAGGATTTCCTCAAGAAACATGTAAGGATGAAACTTGCGGGGAAATTTTTGAAGGAAACTTCGAATAAATTCCTGAAGGAACTTCCGGAGGAAACGTTGTTAAGTTTTCCCTTTAAACAAATTTGGCTCGACTGATCGAGCGTCTGTTCACCAAGGAGGTACGGCTCCAACAGCGTCTGTTCTGGCATCCAGCGGCTGAGTATGAAATGCTATTTCCCGGAAGCTATACCTAAGATGGCGGTCCCATCCCGGTGGATAGGGAACCTTGGGCCAACAACCTACTGTTCCCGAAACATCAATTTGTTCGAGAATCCTAAAAGAAAGAATACGGACTAATTTTACGGCGACGAAACAACGGACACGAATAGGAACATGGAACGTTTTAACCCTAGTCCACCAGGGTAAATTGGCACAACTTGCCAATGAGGCACGCCGCATGAAACTTGAGATCCTGGGACTGAGTGAAGTCCGTTGGCCAAACTTTGGAGAACACAGAACGCCGTCGGGACAAGTTCTGCTATGCTCTGGTTTACGAGGTGAACGCTCCCCAGCATCGCGGAGTTGGCTTCCTACTAAGCGCTCAGGGTCAGGCACACTCTGCGGAGTGTGTTCGCAGAATTTTGTGGTAATAACGACATGGTGATTGGGGGATCGCTCTTCCCTCATCGACTGGTTCACAAGGTCACATGGGTCTCTTGTGACGGATTTACAGAAAATCAACCACATCTGCATCAGCCGGAAATGGAAAGGGAGCCTTCTTAATGTACGGAATAAACGTAGTGCCGATATCGCATCTGATCATCACCTCCTCATCGGCGAAACACGCATGCGCATTGCGTATATTCTTCGGCAGGAGGAAAAAGTTGGACAACGATTCAACACACACCGACTGGAAGATGCCCCGGTGAAATGGTGCTTCGATGAAGAACTGGAGACGCGTGCTGCAGATATTCCGGAAGGTGGCAGCGTGGAAGACCAATGTACCACCAACAAGAATGCCTCCATCGCCACCAGCGAGAACAATCTAGGCGAACTGCGCACCCAGAGAAAACAATGGATCACCGATGAGACCTGGAGGAAGATACACAGACAAAAATTCCGTTGTGAAAACTACTTACCATTTTACCATGGTTTCAGAGAAATTCACCACTGTTTCAGTTCATGTGACAACATTCCGCATGGGCCACAGTTGATTTTTACTGCGCGCATGGTAAAATCAAACGAGTTTGTTATCTGCTGAAAATTGGCGGTGCATATTCTTAAAATAACCCTTGGAATGGTAGTTTCGACTGCAATATTTTTTGGCGTGTACAGGAGCGAAGAGAAGCCAAAGCCGCGATAGAGCGAACAAAAACCAGAGGAGCCAAAGTCTTAGTCCGTCAACGATAAGCGGCTCTTGAGAAGGAAGTAAAACGCTCATATCGACGGGACAAGCGAGCGTGGGCAGACTCTTTGGCCGACGAAAAAGAGAGAGTCGCAGCAACCGGGGACATTCGCCTCCTCTACGATATCTCACGACGCTTAAGCGGGGCAAAGATGAATGCAACGATGCCTGTGAATGACGCGAATGATCAGTTATTGACCGACCCAACTGACCAGCTGAAACGCTAGTTCGAGCACTTCGAACAACTTTTTCAAGTGCCAGCCAGGCCATCACTCGGCATGATCGGCCTAGGATCCGACGTATAGCACGCGTCAATACCGAAGCTCCATCACTGCTAAAGATTCAAACAGCCATCCAAAGCATGAAATCGAATAAAGCCCCAGGGGTCGATCGCATATCAGCCGAGATGCTCAAAGCTGACCCCATGACATCCGCTCAACTACTGCATCGTTTATTTAGTAATATCTAGGACAACGCAACTTTCCGGTCGACTGGATACAAGGTATCTTAGTGAAGGTGCCCAAAAAGGGTGATTATGTTGCTGTGTACCGTTCTCAATTTTTTATGCAAAATTATCTAAGCCCGGATTCAGGAGAAGATCGATGCGACTCTCCGGCGGCAGCAAGCCGGATTCCGTGCCGGAAGATCCTGTGTGGACCATATTGTCACGCTCCGCATCATTCTGGAGCAAGTCAACGAATTCCAAGAGTCCCTTTACTTGGTATTCATTGACTACGAAAAAGCTTTCGACCGTCTCAATCACGAGAATATGTGGGGCGCCCTGAGACGCAAGGGGGTTCCTGAGAAAATCATCGGCCTCATCGAAGCACAGTACGAGGCCTTTTCGTGTAGTGTAGGGTCCTATCCGACCCTATCCGGGTCGTAGCTGGTGTGAGGCAAGGATGTATTCTATCACTGTTACTGTTCCTCATCGTAATCGAAGAGATTCTGGTAGATGCGATTGACCGTGAACCAAACCGCGGGCTGTTATGGCAGCCTATAACCATGGAGCACTTAAACGACTTCGAATTGGCTGATGATGTTGCACTCCTCGCGCAACGGTGCTCTGATATGCAGAGTAAGCTCAACGACCTTGCCGAGCGCTCCTCTTCGGCAGGCTTAGTCATCAACGTCAACAAAACCAAATCGTTGGATGTAAACACGGTGACTCCTTCCAGTTTCATAGTAGCCTCGCAACCAGTGGAGAATGTTGTAAGTTTCCAATATCTTGGTAGCCAAATGGCGTCAGACGGCGGTACCAAGATCGACGTAGGCGAACGGATCAAGAAAGCAAGGGCTGCCTTTGCAAGTTTAAGAAATATCTGGAAAAACAGGCAGATAAGTGAACGCACCAAAATACGAATTTTCAACTCTAACATGAAATCTGTGCTGTTATACGCTAGCGAAACATGGTGTGTATCAGTGGAGAATACTCAACGGCGGCAGGTGTTCATTAACAGATGCCTGCGGTTTATAATTCGGGCCTGGTGGCCTTACAACTGGATCTCAAACAACGAGCTCCATCGTCGTTGTCACCAGAGGCCGATAGCAACATAAATTCGGGATCGGAAGTGGGGCTGGGTTGGTCACACTCTACTTAGGGGCGGAAAAGAAATCTGTAAACAAGCATTAGACTGGAACCCAGCGGGACATCGCAGCAAAGGCAGACCCAGAGGCTCATGGCAGCGAAGCCTCAATAAAGAAATAAAAGAAGTCGACCGAAATCTAACCTGGCAACAGGTTAAAGCGATAGCCGGGCAACGCTCAGGATGGAGATCTTTCAAGTCGACCCTTTGCACCACCGGAGGTGTACAGGATTCATAAGTAGGTAAGTACAGTCGTGCGGGGCTTCTTTTGACTCCGGGGGCTACTTTAGATTTTTTTTCTAAAAAAGTTAAACGATAAAAATACCAAATTTGAAACAGAAAGTTGCCATCTAAATATCAGCAAGAAACTCAAATGATGGTAGTTGCAATTGGGTAGTATTGTCTATCCGGATAAAAGTTAGACCGATTTTTATACCAAAGTTGGATTTTTCTCCAGATACAGGCAACTTTCCCAACTTCGGAAATAGTGCGCTAGATTCGCCTAAAGATGCGCTAAACAACGCATCAATTAGTTTGACAGATAAAACTTCGGAAGAAAGTTCGGTTCGGAAGTCCCGACTTCCGAATTCTAAGTTGGTGCTACGCCGACAATATTAGATCGATGTCGAATTTCCTTAGTCGAGGGCGTAGCTGGTTGGTGATGTGTTCATCATATGGGATCGAAACTCTTTTTAGCGGCTCGACATCGATCGATGTTAGCGTTGTAAGTCCGTTTCGTCGTAGGGTCCTTTCCTTCTTGTTGATGATCACTCGTATAGTCCTCTCCTGGTATCCGTTGATCTTCGCTGTTTCCAAGATGTGTTGTAGTTCCTTCGTTTTTCCTTCTTCGCTCAGGGATATCGTCTGCATCCTGTGGATCATGTGATGAAATGCTGCCATTTTGTTTTGATACGAATGGTTCGATGTATATGGGATGACTCTCATGATGTTCGTGGGCTGCCTGTAGATTTCGAGGCTCAATGTGTTTGTATTTGCTTCTCTGATGACCAGTAGATCCAAGAAAGGTAGTTTACCTTCTTTTTCCTCCTCGAAGGAGAACGTACATAAGGACATCAAATTAATATAAACTAAAGAGAAAAACTGTCGCTATCGGCATCAAATCTAGATTAACCCTAGGGAAGGTAAAGAAATTAGTCCTTACCGAATAAGGATCATTCAATTATTTCAATGCTTAAGAAACATTTATACTAAAAACGGAGTTTTTCGGAGTAGTTTGCGTAAATGAACAATTCAATAATATAAAAGGATTTTGTATATTTATTTATGTTCCGAGTTTTAAAAATACATGCTATCAATTATTTGTTGTGCAATATTTTTGTTTCAAATAATCACCAGATGTTTAAGCAATTGTTCTTGTTACTGTTCGGAAATAATTTTGCATCTGTCTCATCCGCTCATTCTGCAATTTTACGATCTGATCCATTTGCCGCTCGCTTCGGCACATTTCACAAAACTGACATGTCAGGACATGCAACGGAGTGCGGTAGTAGAATTCCGGATTTCGATTTGATGCGTTCTTCTGATGAGCCCACATATGCAGTGCTACTTCAACGGCCATGATTAGCATGAGAGCCAACTTGGGCATGATAAAGAGCGGTGGAATCAACAGTAGAAGATAACTGGTCTTGTTATAGCCAAGGATAATTTCCTGCGAATTGGCGAAACAAAGGGTACAATTTCAATCGCCTAATTCAGCAATGATCGAATCTATGGTAAAACAGGCAGTAGATTAACAACAAATTTGGAATTTTGGCTAACCCTCTCGAAAGTAGCTGATTGCGGAAATTATCGCTTAACGAATACCTCCTTCAAGTGCATCATCTTCTCCCGGCTCGCTAGCGGATAGCTGCTGTTGACTTTCGAAATACAGCCCTGCTTGCGGCCGGTACTCTGATCGCAGCTTTTCAGGTATTGCTTCGGGATGGTGAACTTCGAGCGCTCACGTCGCACCACATGCGTGGGCTGGGAGCTGCTTTCACCTGTTTCCCGGTCGAAGTACATTCCACCATCGTGGAAAGCGCCCAGTTCCAGCTCTCCGGTCTCTTTGTCGAACATCAGGACTCTCTGTGGGGAAAGAAAGACAAAAACGTATATTGTTAGGTGAAATTCCGAAGTTTCATTGCATATTTATCGATTTGTTTACTGTTGGAAAGAAATTCTAATTAAGTCAATTGCATGTCTGTCGACTGTTCGGCGCAGGCGTGTCAGTTCGAAGGTCAACATGAGCTGTTGGTGAAATCACGCAAGAAGTTCAATCGGTAGACTACACCTAAAGCTTGCTAGCTAAGTGTGTGGCCAGAGTAGATGCGTTTTGTCAGTTCATTGAAATTAATTGTTAGGGGTCGTACACTTATTACGTAAGCAATTTTTCAGGGTTTTTCGACTCCCCCTCCCCCCATGTAAGATTTTTTTCATACAAATGAATTTTTATTTATATGGAGCGTAAGATATTGACCAACCCCCCCTCCCCCCATATGTGCTTACGTAATATGTGTACGGCCCCTTATTCCATCGTGTGATGCGTCTACTTTGGTGGCCACCCAAAGGGCCATTCGATCGATTCGTTTAACTTTCTGTTAAAATTTTGAAGTCCGATAGTCATTTTTAGTTTGGTTCAAAATGATCCTGCTCCAGAACAAGATTAGATTTTACTAGAAATACTAGAATAAGAGATCGGCGAAGACGCCATCTTGTTTCCAATCGAACCGTCAAAAGCGGTTCCAATCCGACTTGTTTACTTTTTGCTTGCTTCTTATGCAACGTACACACCTGGGAGGGAGAAACAGATTCAAAAAATGTGTGTGTCAAGCCGAGCCGAAATCTAGCTGTCATGACATGTCAGAGCGAGCCGAGAACAAAACTCTCGACAAGAAAATTTTCTAAGGCAATATAACAACAATAACACACAAAACAAAATTTGGTCTTTTTAAGTGGCGCCTACGTTGATTGTTTATTCTTGCAGAAAATTTGCTTGTTGCCTGACGACAGTATTTGTTTATTTGATGTGTAGTATCGAGAGCTCCCTCCCAGGTACACACCAGGCAAGCAGTTTGACGAACATTGACTCCGCCTTCAAGAAAATGCTTCGGTTGCTGCTTTGTTTGAACGTGTGTGAAGTTGTTCGAACAACCATTTGACAGTTGGCGGCTCGGTTGTAAAAAATAAAACGGTTTGATTTTGGTTTGAGTTGTCGGGGGTGGAGTCAAGGTTCGCCGAACATGTAGTAAAGTTGCACAAACCCCCATATATTTTTTAATGGTTGGTGCTCAAGTTGGCGCTTCGGTCGATCGTGTGTGATATTTTTGGTCGAATAAATTGATTGTTCGTGCCGCTGTTGGTAAAACTTGATGGATGTTTGAATAAACGAGAGGTGGAGTGTTGGTCAAACTGCTTGACCGTGTGTACGTTCCATTATGGATGCAAAAAGTAAGCAAGTCGAAATGGAACCGCTTTTGACAGTTCGATTAGAAACAACATGGCGTCTTTGTCGATCTCTTATTCTAGTACATATTTCAAGCATTTCTAGCATTTCCTAAGAAAACCCATACAGTAGACGTTCGATAACTGCAAGTCATTTAACTGCAATGCTTTTTAACTGCAATTCGATAGTTGCAACAGTTTTGCAGTTATCGGACCGCTAAACTTCAAACTGATGTCAAACGCAATGACAGCTGCATTGCGCTGCACATTTAGATGCACTTTTATTGCATCTGACGTCGATTGACAACCGTTTGACGTCTAGAATGCGTTGCAGTTATCGAACGGCATTCGTTAACTGAAAAGTAAACATTTTGCAGTTATCGAACGGCTACTGTACTGCACAAAATAAGTTCCCTTTATCGGGTAAGGGAATGAATTTTGAAGATAAGCATTTACAATCAACGAAATCGATAAAACAATGCTTTTATTATGCTTCCAGTTGAAAACCGAAGTGAGCTCTCGCGACGATTGAGGTTTCTTTTATTTTCTGATGTCACAACTGCATCGTGATGGCCGCGATAGCACTGGATAGCTGACGATGTCCTACAGTATAGCATAGGAAGATAATTTTAAAATGCTTGTGTCTAATAAATACTAGATGAAATGTGATTAAAATCTGACTGATGAACGATACGGAAAAAAGTGCAGAACTATATATGACAGATATATTTTTGGAAGAAATATTGTGGATTTACTTGACCAATGGATTCAAAGGTCGGTTCACTTGCCAATGACATACGTTCCCTTTTGCAGCAAGGTTTGTCAAACTCAAAAAATGTTTGGTAGATTACCTTAGTTTTTGCTCCTTGTCTATCAAAACAGGTGTCAAAACATCGGAAAAAGAAAGAGAAGTCCGAGGGAAACAGCAAAAAGCACGTGGCAGGCTTGTCAGTTTTGACAGATTTTACTATGAAAACGGCGATTTCGGGGGCGACTATTTCGAACGGTCGGGTCCAATAGGGAAATCCACGTACAATACATCAAAGCCATCTGTCTGTTGATTGATTGTTCCCGATGTCAACAAAATGGAACTTTTATTTGATAATGTTTTTTGGGCGAAATATGCAATTTGGCAGAACAAACCATTTGCCGGAAATTTTCGTTTGGTGGAAAAGGATTTGGCCGGAAATGACGTTTTGCTGAACTGTTTGTAACACTTTTCCTCTGGATATTGTTTGAAATTTCCTCGGGAAATCTTTTGAAATCTAATCAGATTTCTTTTTTTTTATTTCTTTTGAAAATCTTTCGGATTTTGTTAAAAAAATCTTAATTAAATACTCCAAAATTCTTTAGAATTTTGACGGTAGATTCTACGGTATTTCATTTGCCAATTCGGCCAAACTGTTTTCGGCCCAATAACCGTTTCGTCAAACGTCCAATTCGGCCAAATAGAATTCGGCTAGATGACTTTCGGTCTATCCTGTTTTTCTGCCAAATGGCTTTCGGTCGAATTACTTTACTTTTGACTAAAGCCCTCAGTACACTGTTTCACGCAGCTGAATTTGGTATGATTAAATCTAAAAAGTTTATTGTTGAATTCAATAATAGGCCTATTATTGCATCAAAAACATTTTGTTGTAGAATCAACAATGTTACATTGTTGAAACTACAATAATATTTTTATTCCAACAATATTTGATTTTGCTTCGAACTTGCCTAACTACGAAACAGTGTGTAATTTTTTAAGTGTACTTTTTCCAGTAATCCTGAAAAAATGTTTTCCTCGCGAAAAAGTTTTAAAAGAAAGTGTGCTGTACAGGAGTATATTGAAAATGATACGGAACCGAAGGTAAACTCATAGCCGATATTAATTTCTGAAATTTTTGATATTTGCACTATTCTTTTTAATGAATACAGGAATTATGTGATTGGCTGCCAACAATGAAGATTCTGCTTCGAACAGGTAGATTGCCACGTTCGTGTATTTATTATGAAGGACCGGACCAATTAGATCATATGAACATTGAACAGTGGTGATAATTTATAATTTACAACATTAATATGATAATAAATTGGCTTCAAAATAATAATAGTCAGATACAATCGAATACACTATTATTGCTTCAACAATATTTTATTGTTGAATCAATCATCTATATCACATTGAATCAAAAATACAGTGACAATTAATTTAACAATAATATTGTTGAATCTACTCTCAACGACACTATTGCTTCGATTGTAGAAACAACAATATTCTCGATTGACTCAAAAGATAAATATTATTAGCCCTGAGTTAACAATATTTATTGTTGAATTCAAACCGGAATATTGTTGTTTCTACAATATATTTTTCTGCGTGTTGTCATGATGACAAATATTTGTCAAGTTTATCCGGATATCTATCAGACTGACCAGAAATCGACATGGATATCAGGCTGACTTGACAAATATTTGTCATTATGACAAACAGTGTACTGATAGCTTAAGACGATCCCCACCAGTGCGTAAATAAAGCCAAAATAGCAACCTCTATCATGACGCGAACTCGCACCGGTCGTTGGTAAACGGGTTTGGGAAATGTAAACGCAACCTTCGGTGAATAGCGAGTTGGCAAATTTGGCGACCCGCTCCAACCGTTGCCAAACCATCACACGGAAATATAGAGTAACGCATAAATAAAAAATGTGCCGCCTTCTGAAAAATTGTTCGGTTATTCATCATCAAAACCATTGTGATGGAGGTCAGTTTAGTTTGGATTTCAACTGATTGGCGGCGCTAGTGCATATGAAATAACCTGATAGGTTAGATATCTCGAAATCTGGAATTTTTAGAATATTGGCGTCTTCTACAAAGTTGTTCGGGTGGTCAAAACCATCATGACGAAAACAAGTTTAATTTGAAATACAACCGCTTGGCGGCGCTAGTGAATTGGAAATAACCTAAAAGGTTAGATATTTCGATAGTTGAAATCTCAAAAATATTACCGTCTTCTGCAAAGTTGTTCGGATGATTAAAACCATCATGACGAAAGCATGTTTAGGTAATAATACAACCGCTTGGCGGCGCTAGTGTTTTAGAAATAACCTGATAGGTCAGGTATCTCAAAATATGTAATTTTTAGAATATTGCCGCCTTCCACAAAGTTGTTCAGGTGGTCAAAACCATTATGACCAACGCAGGTTTAGATTAAGACATAACCGCTTGGTGGCGCTAGTGTATAAGAAATAAACTGATAGGTTAAATATCTCAAAATCGGGAATTTTCAGAATATTGAATCAATTCCATTTAATCCCACCACTTGGTTGTACCTTCACTCAGGAAAATCAACACATACTTTATGGCAAAAATCCATGTATTTTGAAATATGCATATCATGCGTCGACACATACTTAATTGCATACAAATTCACACATGGATTCTATGACCCACATGGATAGTATGTGTGAAAACTCATGGAATGCATGTGGGCGCATGGAATATATGTGTCGAAAATATGGAATCCATTTCGCTACCCCCATTGCAAAAATCCATGTGTGAACTCATTAATATAATGTGGAGTTTTTTGTGAGTGTTTGACAGATACTTATTTCGACTTCTACAGTAAGGCCATCTTCAGTGTATCGTACTTGACTCTATTCGACTCAACTCAAGCGTCAACGAGTATTGCGGTTTCAAACTAAACTTCTGGTTTTGACTACCCTTTTAAATCTTACATAATAACCAACCTAACAGATAATTCGGATAACTTTGTAGAAGATGGCCACTTTCTAACTCTAACGGATTTAGAAATATTTAACCTAACAGGTTATTTCTCATACACTAGCGCAGCTATGCGTATGAATTCCAAACTAAACTAGTCTCCATCATAAATGTTATGGCTACCCGAACAACTTTGTAGAAGACAAAATCTTTCTAAGTCTTATAGATCTCGAGATATCCACCTCACTAAATTATTGCATATAAGCTAGCGCCACCTAGCAGATGTGTGTCTAGCTAATCTGATAATCGCAAAATGCATTACGCACATATTTATATTACAAAAGTTGGAGCGCGTTCTGAAAGATTCCTGATTTTATTTGTTTCCGTGTTTGCCTCAATAGCAACCGGATATTCACCACCGGTGCGAAGCATGATTGCACTTCAACAACCTTGATAGAAACAACCGGTGCGAGAACAAGTGCATAAATAAAATATGAACGCATTTCGTTGCTATACTAGAGACTCATTTGGATACACATCGGTGGGGATCGTCTAAATTACCCTTCCCCGTTTTATCTATGAATTGGTACACTGAAAGATGCGGCATGGTAATATCTACCGAATCGAGGGTAAAATTAAAAACATTTTACCACTTGATTTGTGCAGACTACATCTCATACTTAAATCAACCATGACTGCGGTTGATTTTACTATGGAGTCTTCTTGACACTTCTTGTCGAGTTGTACTATAATTTCAGTTAAAACTACTATGTGCAGCAGTAAACACTGCAGTTGATTTTACCATGCCCGTTTTCGATCCATAGTAGTATTAACAATGTATATATGGCTTGATATATGGTTATCCATATTATCGTAAATGAATAATAGGTTTTTTAATTGATTGTACTTTAAATTTATTGGCATTTATTCGAATTACATAGAGCATTTGCGCACTGGAAAATATATTGGTGATAAATAAAAAAATCCCTGTTCGTCATTCCACCGGTTCTCCGTCGTTTTCGGCAGCAACAGCATGTGCGTTTGCTAGTGAGCCACCAACGCCAGATCACTTTGATGGTCGCTTTCTTGAGGCCTGTTATACCGATTGCACTGCAGAGCCTATGGCGAAAATACCGGGTAAAGGCTAAAACGATGCGAACCACTTCAACATTGCAAATAATCTGCAGCTGGCATGGTGGCCGACGTATAAAACGATGGTCCGTAAGACGAAAATGCATATCTATATCACCCACGAATTCTTTTTCATTGTCTAAATCTAAAATATTAAATACTTACCATCATGGCCAGTATTAAATTGAACAGATTAATGCCAAAATAACTTCAGCGAAATTAATTTGCCACTCGCAGTAACTTTGATGTTGGCCTGAAAAGGTTGTTTACTTTGTGAATTTTCTTCACCACACATTGTTGTTCTTTGGACCATGCGTGTGGCAAAATTTATAAGAGTGTTATTGTTATTTTAAATATGCTTCGTTTATCCAGTTTTCCGCGAGCGGTAATGGCCGCCAGCTTGTCTGCGGGTTAGTCTCTGATTTGACTTTTCTGGAGGTCAACTGCACCCACCGTTCGAGCATTTTAATCAATGTGGTATATAAAAAGGCTTGAATTCACTTAATCAGCACCTTCTTTTATGCCACATTGGTCAGAATGCTCGGAGCGGTGGGTGCAGTTGACCTCCAGAAATGTCAAATCAGAGACTAACCCGCAGGCAAGCTGGCGGCCATTACCGCTCGCGGAAAACTGGATATCAACTACAAACTAAAATAGTGATTTTAAGCGCTGCTCCATAGTTAGTATTACTACAACATTATTTTCAGTGTAGTTTGAATGTGCATAATGCTCTATCGTAGAAGCAATCACTGGGGAATTGATGAGGGGGGGGGGGTTGAAATTTCTGAAAAACGATGGACGTAATTTTTGAACGATCCCACAGTATTCGGTAAATTTTACCGAAATCTCAACAGCAGAGCTGTTCGGTGAATATTTTACAGATTTTTTTGTAATGTTTCCCATTACTCAACTGTCAAAATAACCGAAAATCAGTAAAATGATTTACCGAACAGTTTTGCTGTTGAGATTTCGGTAAAATTTTACCGAATTCGGCGATTTATCTTAAGTGTGAACGCTTGAATGGCCAAAATAAATCAAAACAGAATAGTGTTTAACACTTGAAAGCAGCGGTGTGTGAGTCATGAAGAGTGTCAAACTGTATAACGGAAAAAACGCTGTAGAAAACTACCCATTTGGCACTTTTTTTTCTAATTTGGGTAGATGTAGTTTAGAGTGTATTTTATCGCTGTCAGTTTTTCAAAAACTGAAAACAATGGGGTCACCCGAAAAGCAACAACGCAAATTGATTTTCCACAAGCACCTGGAAAATCCTCAATTCTCTTATCGTGACATCGGAAAACAACTCGGAATCGTGCAGTCAACGGTGAGTCGTGTGATTAAACGTTACTATAAAACTCTGAGCATCGAATGGAAGGAAAAAGTCAGAATGGTCAGAATGGATGTTCTATTAGTGATCAGGATCACAAGCGTATCATGAAAGCATTTCAAGGGCACATTACGCGTTTTCAAGGGCACATTACTCAATACAGAAGCCACGCATAACTGTCATTTTTATTATTTCAGCTTTCCTGCGTCGCAGCATGCGTGAAATAATAAAAATTACAGTTCTGCGTTACTTCCTTATCGACTGGTGTGCCCTTGAAAATGCGAGTACTTTTAAATTTGGATTCCATGAGGGGTGCCCTTAAGGAGTGTCTACAGAAGTGTCTCCTTCTGTGGGAGCAACACAAGGGACTTATGATCTTCAATGAAAAATGTTCCGCTCAATCGCAGTCAAACAACAAGAAATCATGAAATGGTTTTTCACAACACCAACTGATCGAACGTTATTTAAATTTTATTCGCGTTCAAAATAAATAAATATCAATTTGTTGAAGTTCAAATTGTCAGGCTCAATGCAAAATATCCACCGTGATAGCACAGATTATGTCGGATTTAAGCCAAAAGTTGCACGACTTTCAATTGTTTGCTTTAATCATGATCATCTTGGTTAAGTTTCTTTGAACGAAGTCAAATAATAATCCAAGACACCAAGTGAAGAATTCAGAACGGTGTATTTTTATGGTGAAAATTGAATTATATTTCTATGACACAGCTTATGAGCTTTTTTTATTTAAAGGTCAAGAGTGAGGTCAATTCAGAAATAACAACGTAGTCTAAGAAATTGGGAGTCCAATGCCAATCAAAAAGTGACATAATTGAACACGTACACATTTTAACTCTATTGAATCTGGGAGTATGGGACACATTGCACACCTCTGCTCGGCAGCTCTCAACCGTTCGTTCAATTAAGGTGTGCCATGCTCATGCCCCATTCTACCCAGACTGCGTTTACAAGATTTGTTTAACTAAAAGTTTCTTCATCGACGTGATTTGTCGAAAAAATTCATCTTAAAAATGTGTTTTGTCGATTGGATTGCAGAGCACAGCGGATCATGGAACCAACGCAAAGCAAAATGGAAACAATATACATATATGATCACTGATCAGGGTACGAAACCATGGTTTGAACTAGCACACAGCACAGCTCATTTTATGCAGCTGCGTAAATCCTGAAGGCTGGGAAAGTATTGCTTTTACAAAATAAGTGAAATGTAAGAGCTCAAACGGGCTTTTGGAATAGCTAACGAAAATGCTTTGATACACTTCTACTCTAATCTAATCTAAGAGAAAACACAAATGTGAACCACAGAGAAATTTCAGTTGCCAAATTAGGTGTACACTCAAAAAAAGTCACCCGAAGTTTCGAAAATGAAATAGTGTTATCAGTTTCATGGTTTGATCCAGACATGCTGAAAATAACGTTTTCCCATTTGCAGTCTACTGACAACCCTGTCTTGCCGAATATGGTTTTTATATAAATAGTAATTGATATAAATTGTGCATGGATTAATCAATCAAGAACCAACTATTAAAATATCTGTATGAAAATTTTCAATGAATTAAAAGATTTTTCTTGTCTTTATTAATGAGGTTTTCATACCTGGGCTGGCTCACCTCAGCGAAACAAGAAATAAATCAGTGTTTTTCTAAGCAACAGATACCATTATTTAAGCATAATTCATAAATTGAAAAATAATAACAAACATAAGATTTACATTAGAATTCGCTGCATCAAAACGGTTCTGTGGATAAAATTAATTGATATAATTTAGAACACAACTTTGAAATTCCTTCAATTTAGTTCAAACCATGTTTCGATGCCCTATATTTGCAAAGTAGATTTGAGCTGAGAAGATTGGAGCGAAATGAAAATAACATCCTCACCGTTCGGAGCATCAGTGGTTTTGTTTGTCGTTTTCTAGTGGCGAAGATAAGGGCTTATTGCTGTTCATTCAATTCACGCACACATAGAAACGAAATCGCGGTTTCAAAAATACAAGCAGTTCCATTAATTTAACTTCCAGTAGACAATTTTATCGTTTCTTCTAAGTCGTTTTTTGTAAGGTTTTGGATCCTATGCGTGACATCTAGGAAGTTTTTCAACAACACTCTATGTCGGAGAGTGATGAAAAACTATGGTGAGATCTCTATTTTTGATTAAATATTTTTGATAAACGTTAGGGAATAAAAAAATTTATGGAACCGGCTTGAATGAAATCAGTCTCCGTCTCGGATGGGTAATCACCCGCTCACATTACTAGATGGACGGCCGATCGACGATGACGTAATAATAGTTACCCAGCCAGTAATTACCTACGAACAATAATTATCCTCATATAGTATGTCTGCTACCCATGGAAAAATGAAAAAATGGAGATAATACTACGATAGGCCTTATCTTTCGCCATGGCCATAATGGGGGGAAAACCCAAACAACAACTTACCTGTTTGTAAGTTTGGTTATTGCCCAAAACAAGCTTTATTTCCTTGCCAGCCACTCCACAATTGACGAACAGCTTCAAGTGCTATCTTCAAATGACGTCACTAACTATTCAAACGAAATTGACACCGTTCGTAGTTTGGGCTATGAAATTTCCGAATTTCATTTGCACTTTTTACCATCAGCACGAAACTTAGTCCTCCTTGTTTCCTGTTTTTGAAAACTTTGTTCGTTGAGCTCACTCAATTAGCAGCTATTGCCTCAGACTTTTCGTTCCAGTATTCAGTCTTCTCAAAATTAATACTGAAGTCCCAGCTCGCCACGAAAGTAATTAATCTTAAACTCTATATAAAATCCGACAATCTAATTAAGGCCACTTCCAGTACCGGTTACTCAATGGTCGACCCTTTCGCCGTGCGAACGAAGTTAAGTTGAACTCAACCGACCGCGCAGCCTTACATATATTTCACGACTGATTCATTCTACCCGGCCGTGTATCGCATTCGCTGGCTTATTGTGGCTACCAACAAGCTCACGCAAATATTTGCTCAACAGTTTGATGGTGTGCTACTGCTACGTTTAATCGCGAATACACCTACGGGAGATCCGCGGTGCTTTGAACCGGTATATGTTTTTTATGGGGCAGTATGAGAGAGAGCATAAAGGGTGGCGATCATCATGGTACATCAGTTGAATCGTAAAACCATCAGTGAAAGAGTTTCTACAGCAAGATAAAATTTGTATGACAAAGTCCTCCCCTATTCTGTGTGTATGCTACTTCCAAATTCGGCAAACACGCGATGGTAAAAACAAACCTCCTCAGAAATGGACTCACATGTTCATCCCGCATGTACTGTGCATATCTTGCTTTCCGTATTTATTCAGTAAGCCTGATTGAACTGGTGCGGTGATAAGATGACGATACTGACCAGTTATCAGTTATTGTTTTACTCGGCGCTGTATCGGTCACCACCAGCATATCAGTTGGTTGTTCCTCACTTTTGATTTGAGGTGTGTTTATCTGAATTTTATTGGTCTTATTGGTCTACGTTGGTTGATGAAGTATTCCAGAATTATGATGAAATTTTCAGCTTCTCAGTCGAGTATGTGCTTCGCATATATGCGCTTATACTAATTATTTAGGATATTTCGTTCTCTGGAGAACAACTCTCACCCAACTTTTTTTCTAAAACTCAGGCTAAAACGAGAGAATTCTCAACCGTTTTCTCTGTTTCTCTTCCCTTATGGTCAACACATGTGTAATTTTTATGGCACTTTGCAGAATATGATAAGTGGACAGATCCATCGTCTGCGATCCGACTGCAGTAACTATTGGAAAGTATTATGAATATTTATATAGGGGCCCTCCTTGGCCTATCAGTAAGATGCGCGACTATAAAGCAAGACCATACTGAGAGTGGCTGGATCAATTCCCGCTTTTCGGTTTGGAAATTGTCTCGACTTCCCAAGGCATAAAAGTATCATCGTGCTAGCCTCACGATATACGAATGCAAAATGGCATTGTTCTTGCCACACAAGATACGTACTCAGGTGGGGCGCAGTTGTATGAAAAAACGCAAACTTCATCCTATCAAGTGAGATCAAGGTTTTTCTGAATCATTTTGGGATCCCAATCAACTGTGCCAAATATGGACTTGTTTGGTTGCGTCTTCGCTTTCCCCATCGCGTTTTAAATTTATATGAAGATTAATATGGGAAAGACTTTTCCAAAGAAGTTACGTAGCTGGAAGGTGTACAAATAAAGTCATTATATGTACTTCAAAAATTGATTGTTCAAACTATATGCAAGAAATTAATGTTTCTGACTTGCACTACCGGACAACGTATTGTTGTCAGAGGGCAAAACCCATCTTCCTTCTTGTCGGAATTTTTGCTTTGTTAAATGAATCTGAATAAATAACTCCCATTAGCTGCAAAACCCTATAAAATTAATAATTTTGAAATAGCACTCAGTTAAATTATTGATCCACAAGGTTCAGCAGTGCTGGCAGAATAAACGATTTTTTGCATATGGTTTGAACAATCAATCTTTGAAGCGTTATAACTTTTTTCGTGGACGTTCCGGAAACGTACCTTCCTCAGGAAAGTTTTTCGGCATCCTTTGGGTTATATTTTTACTCATAAGCATTAACAAGAAGAGTAAAAACTAGAGCACAGTGTGACAGATCTTACTCCGTAATGCATCACGATAATGTGTCTACCCAGCATTACAGGCTTCGTTAACTGCTTGGCTAATTGTTTTACCCCCAGGCCATTCATCCCTTCGACACGGGTAGCCTGACACCTTTGGATTCGAAATAAGGTACCAGTCAAAACGATTAATGCAAGAGATGGCGTTTTTTCAATGGTAGTAAAATCGAAATTTCATCACTATGAGACTACTAATCAATGCAAACTAAGTGCAGGAGATAATGTTTTCACCTCATACAGTATACCCCCGCTGATCCGACAAATGTATGGCCGGACTATCGGGGTTTCTCTCGTTAATCCGACTGCCAAATCCATACAAATGAACCAAAACAAAATCACAGCACAAATTTGAAAACTGACAGCATAATGTGTTTAAATGGGTGTTGATACTTTTTAATCCGGAAAATTCCGAATTAGCGAGATCCGGACTAACGAGTCGTCGGACTAGCGAGGTCCGGATAAGCGGGGGATACTGTACTTCATTCCTTTTCACTAATTTTATCTAAAACACCACCATTTTCCATAAATTTGCAAAATACTTGATTTGCCCATACATTTTATCGATTTCCAACAACCATTCTTCCATAAGCTCGTGGTGAAAATTGTGAAAATCTCAGAACATAGAGTAGCAGGTGTGGTGGACATAATTGAGATTAATATAATTTAAATACAATTATTTTGAATAAAACGCAAAATGATTATTATTCTTTTATTTGCGATATAATCTTGTTTTCTGATTGCATTTTGTTATGAGTGCAGTCGATCAAACACTTTGATCGAGTGTGACTGCTTGTTCGTATCAACGAAAGTTCTGACGAAAACAAAGAAGAGAATGGGAGAAAGAGTATATCGTTCTTCTTGTGACGGATCTCGACGCGAACAGTCGCACCTCGTTTAGTTTTCTTGGTTCGGCTAGCTTTTAAGTTTTGTTTACCACAGCAGGCTTAACAACACAGATAGAAACGCCGGTATCGCCACTCACTGACGAGTACCGTAAACATGGTGCACGGAAGGTTGTTGTCTACACTTTTTACGGCTGCTGCACACTGGAAGTAAATGCCATCGAAGTAAACAGTCGGTCCCTTATTGGGGACGTCATATTGTTAGCTTCAGTGTTGTACCGAACCTGGTGATATGACCGGATTTGCACATATCTAAAACGTGAATCATGTACAGTACATATGTCAATGTCTAAACATAGATTCAATATTTGCATTACTAATTCCAATGTAGAGCAAACATGCTTTTAAAATGTTCGGTGCTTGAATGCATTTATATTAAGCATTATAGGCGAATATAATGCTGATAGTAATGCAACATTTTGTTCAGGCTTCAATGCATTAGCGATGCTTATATAGAGTATGTAAGCACCCGTAAATCTATAGAAAGCTTTTTAGCTACTAAAATGCCAATATACACACTTAATTTTTTTCGCCGAGATCTCAGCATTTTTTGTTTATTTTCCCGAGATGGGCACCGCCGAGTTTCAGCAAACATGATTTTTGCCGAGATCTCAGTAAAAGTGACGTTTCGGTTACTGAGATACAGTAAACAAATTCCAAGAATCAGTAATAAACGAAATTTTCTGCCGAAGTTCAGTTCTGAAATTTGCTGAGCTACAGCGGTGCCCGATTTTGCCGAGCTCGAAAAAGAAAAAGTTAGTGTGTTAATCCACTAACATGCTGTGACTTAATGCTTACGGTTACTTGAGATGGCCTCTAGGGGCCAGTATGGACACCTTCTTCTTTTTCTTCTTTTTCTTGATCATGGACCTATCTGGATCGTAAATCATGCACATAGCCTCAAAGGGTCTGTATGAGTTGCTATCCAGCTTTCCACGGTCGCCATAATGGCGGCTGCCATAAAATAATTTGACAGTATCTGCTTCCAACGCCGAATTGCTTTCGACGCTGCATGGTATCTTAGCAACAATTTCATTTTGTTTATTTACTGAAAAATCTGGAGAAGCGTTTGCAAACTATTTTCTACGATTTTCTAAAATTAAATTGATTTTCTATTTCCAGGACATTTTACAACATCTTGTGATGAGCAGGGGCCAACTAATGTATTTATGAGGATGACCGCAGTCAATATAAATATCGGATGTTTTCGACGATTTGATATCTAGACTTCCCATGTTCAAATGCAAGAACATTATTGCCGAGAGATATAAAAATTAAAATGCAATTTCAATGAAGTACTACAATCGGTGATTGCTAAATGAATTTTGATGAAAATGTTCTCCCGCATAATTACAAACTGTACATGGATATTTTCCCGTGCGGTCGACAACAGTATCCTTTACTGTTGACAACTGTAAATGAACAATCTCATATAAAGTTTTAACAGTTTGTGGTACGGTTATTTGACAAATAACATTATGTTGAATGGGTTGTTAAGTTATGTCACCATAAAAATCGTCTGTTTTCGCGTGCAAAATTTTCGCTCAACAGTATGATAAAATGTTGACATATAATGCAGGAAATAAAGAACATTTTAGAGACAGCATGTTATATGTTGACATTTAGTGATGATGTCGAGCAGTTATGGTTGAATCGATCGAAAAGTATTCGATAACCGCAACGTAAACTGTGAAGCTATATCTTACATCGTAATAATGATTCTGACCATATAACATGTTGTTTTTTATTATGCGGGGCTGTGAATACGAAAGGTTAAAGAGGCGTCAAAAACATAGCACAGAAAAATACAACTTCACGTTTGGAGCATCTTCACCAGTAGGAAGAGCTTTCTCGTTTATGCAATGTCAGTCTGCTAAAGGATTCCAGTTGAAATTAAAGCTAAAGCGTCATATTTTTTATTCATTGGAGCTTCAGAGCTATTTTGCTTGAACGATAAATATTGAAGATTACCAAGATTACCATCGCACAAATAAATTTATTGTGCATCAAGCTTCATATTTAACTTTTTTCAGCTTTTTTTTCGTTTCCTACGCGAAATTATTTCGTATTCCCACTGGAAATTCCTTCGAATGTAAAAAAATTCTTTAACATTTCAACGGTAAGTTAATTTCAAATGGCAATGGAGTTCCCGATGATTCGAAATGATTTCCAGACGGATTTACCTTGTCCGATTTCTACGGGAAATACTTCAACTTCTTAATTTACACCGCAAATTCTGCGAATTTTCACGAGAAATTATTTTGATTTTCCACTGGAAACCATTTCAAACTTTTACGGTTGATTCTTTTGTATTTTCACAGGATTTTTCACGACAATTCTTTTCAATTAATACGGAATTATTTTCTTCGAATTTTTACGGAAAATTCTTTCTAATGGGAATGGATCTTCCCATTCGATAAGATTTCTCGTCTAAACTCGAACAAAAAATCTCGTGGAAATGGAAGAGTTCTTCTTCTTCGTCTTATTGGCATTACATCCCCACACTGGGACAGAGCCGCCTCGCAGCTTAGTTTTTCATTAAGCACTTCCACAGTTATTAACTGCGAGGTTTCTAAGCCAGGCTACCATTTTTGCATTCGTATATCATGAGGCTAGCACGAAATTAAAGGAAATTAAAGAGTATTGAACGTGAAAGTTTGAAAAACAGGACTAGATGCAGCAAAGAAGCATAGAAATTCCAAAATTCCTGATAGTTGCTAACAACATGTAGATTTGTTACTAATAAATAGGTTGAGAATGCAGGGAAGTTGGACATGAGATGTCTAGTTATCAATTTTCATCGCCGAAAATATCCGAAATCCATGGTCAGATACGGCTGCGGTCATCACAAAAAAAATAAATTCATTAATTGGTCAAATTCACAAATGCCACCGCTCCTAATTAGATGTTGGAAGATGTTATAATTAGAACTTTATAAAATCGAAGCAAATAGTTCTGCAAACGCTTTTCCTGGTTTTTTAGTAAATAAACAAAATAAATTGGTTGCTATGATAGCATAAATAAAATAAATAAAATAAAAAAAAAATATATGGGAGAAATCTTACATAGGGGGAGGGGGGGGGGGTTTAAAAATCCCAGAAAAAATGCTTACGTAATTAGTGTACGGCCCCTTTGGAGAACTTAGAAATACTGTTTGGACCAGTGGCGTAGCCACGGGGGTGGTTTTGGACATAACCCCCCCCCTCCCAGAGACAAAATTTTCAGAAGAAATTATTTTTTTCGAAATTTTTTTTTTCGGAAACCCCCCCCCCCCCCCTACAACCAATTTTCCGACTACGCCACTGGTTTGGACATATCTAGATCGAAAACAATGCGCATGGACTCTAAATGCCTGTTCGGACACCTTGGGACACCATGGGTTGCAATTGGTTTCGTACCAAGCATAATTGACCTTTTCCGTCAAAAATTTTTATTTGCTCAATCCATTCTTTGGCTTATTTAAGGTCAACTTTCGCAAAGAACCCAAATTTTTTGACGCCTCTAAGTATTTTTTAAATTAAAAACAAAAATCGAAAACGTGCTGTTCTCTAAGATTGGCCCGATTTTGAACGAACATCGGGTGAATTTTTCAGGCCGGTTCACACGTGCAGTAATTTTTCGGTTTTTGTTATCGATTTTAAAAATAGTTAAAGTTGATCTTAAGCCGAAGAATCGACTAAGACAATAAAACGAGATACAATTTTTGACGGGAAAGGTAAATTGACCGACTAATGCTCTGAAATCCTGGAAGGTTTGGAGAACCTAGTTCATCTGTAGAAATATTGTCTGCATGATTGGTCATTGGGTGCTTAGGACCATCTTTGGCGGTGTGCAAGAAGACGGTGTGTGGCGGCGAAGAATGAACCATGAGCTCGCCCAGCTCTACGGCGAACCCAGTATCCAGAAGGTAGCTAAAGCCGGAAGGGTACGATGGGCAGGGCATGTTGCAAGAATGCCGGACAGCAACCCTACAAAGATGGTGTTCGCTTCCGATCCAGCAGGTACGAGACGACGTGGAGCGCAGCGAGCGAGATGGGCAGACCAGGTGCAGAACGACTTGGCGAGCGAGGGGCGTATTCGAGGAAATTTTCTTCCATATAAAAGTGGCCAACTGACGATCCTTCCTCCATCGATTATAGAGGTGTAGGTGTGGGCGATCAACAATCTGATATCAATTTCGGAAAATTGATGAGCAGACAATTATTAATATTTTGGGTATATAAACATGTGAATTTGGCTGAGATGCCTGAGAATGATCCTTTGACAGTTGATATACGGGCCTGACGTCTTGGGCTGATGGTTAATTCGTTCTTAAATGTTGCTTTTTTGGCAACAGAACTTGATCAGCCCAAAAAAGACCAGAAGACGGCAAGTCAGACTAGTCTGAGAAATTGTTGAAGAACAAAAGTGTTAAAGTTTAATCAACGGAATATTATATTAGATCGGTGACAGAGGAAAAAGAAATCTATTAAAAACAAACGGGTTGACGAAAACATCAGAATTGTAAAAAAGCATAGGTAAGTGTAGCCTCCAGCGCTCCTCTCTAGTGAGTGATGCATAACGGTGCTAGTTAGTCGGGCCGAAGTCACCCATTTCTGATTCTCTCCGTGAGTGATCGTCGTGTGGACTCTTCGCGATAATCGTTGTTGAGTTGTACTGAGTAGAGCCCTATAAGAAGAGTAACGTCAAGTGTTACGTTTGACAGGTCTCCTGCTCGTTTGGAATGCGCATTTGTATGAAACTGACAGGCGATTCTGTTCCAATTCTGACACTTGACGACACTGTTATTATAGTCACTGTAGTACTGAGATGGTTCGAGTGCAGGTTTGGAAGACGCCTTCTCCGAGTTGTCTCGCAACCCGATCAGGAGAAAATAACTCATACTTACTTCATGCATAACATACTATGTTAGGTATTACAATACCAAAGGCATAACAATTTATTATTCGTTTGGTATTGAAATACTTGAGTATGTTATGCCTGAAGTTTTTTTGCATATTCATTTTTCGTATTTTACCTCTTATGCAAGGCAAGTTCATACCAACTTCTGTTATCGGGATCATCGCTCCTGCTCGGGAACATATTCCACGAATCGTAGGTGTTGGTTGTGACACCATAGATATTGCTCCGATATAATGATGCGTTTACATCGACCAATTAATTGCCATGTTTCAAACTAAACCTGATACCACAAACGATGGATCCAGGGCTCTTGAACACCTCTGATACTACTGAAGATTTTGCTGATATCAAAGGTTGATCCCAGGTTAGTAGTTGGGATCCTATTTTTGGCTGTAAGTGTGTGACCAGACTTGACTATTACTGCGCAATTCTCAGTGGATAGTTCGCAAAACCAAGTGAACGCCCGGCATCAAACCGCATATTTCGTTATTTGAAGCTGACACGCAGTCACGACCTGCATCTTGGTGCGGATGAAGGTCAAACACTATTTATGTGGTTGCACTGACTCTGACTGGGCAGATGTAATCAAGACAAGGCGAGCTACTTTTGGATAGACGAATCCAAGTAAAAATAAGAAGAAGACACACGATGGCGTTAACTTTGACAAATCCTAAACAGCAAAAAGCACGTGACTGACTTGTCAGTTTTGGCAAATTTTACTATGAAAACGGGTGTGAAGGTAAAAACGGCGACTATTTCGAACGATCGGGTCCAATAGGGAAATTCACTACAATACGTGCTATCCAAGCATTCGTCGCCGGATTACACCACGTGGCGGCCAAATTTTAAAAAATATCGAAGTAGCTTTTTTTCTGGAAGTATATTTTTCTTAGGCGACTATCTGGCGCGTATTTTTCTTTGCGAGCAAAAAGGAGCGGAGGAGTAGATTTTTTTATGAGCGGTACAGTATGCTTTTCAATTTACTGATCAACGATGTGCTCGAGGGTTCGATTACGAGATCTGGTGTGGTAAATACAGAGGTAGTGCTGGATATGGAAACTTTGCATGCATATCACGAGGATGTTACATTCCCAGACTTTGACTAATTAGGAACATTGCATTTTGGTGAAGTTATTCAGAAGGTGCTCAAGATAGTGTCTATCTACAGAGCAGTTTCAAAAATCGGAAGATTTGAGGAATGGAATTGTAGACTGGTGGTGGGCTTGGCAGCTGATGAGATAAGCGCTAAGTCATAGTTCGAAAATAATAATATAGTCTACGAATAAAGAAAACAAAACAAATGTTTTATTGTCCAAAACTGATTACGACCAAGGTACAAAGACCAAGGAGTTTTCCAAATAAAAAAAAACATGATTCGTGGTTCGTTCATAAACCGAGCTATATATAATCCTTTTTAATCCTTTTTAAACCCTTAAATCCCGTTTTTTGTACTACAGAATTTTCAGCCTATGGGCTATATAAACGTGATGATGTAACGCTTATCATGAACTCCTACCCTCATAGAAATGTAGAACAGTTTATGAACGGCGTCCACGCTTGAGCTCGTATCTTCAAAAAGAGAGCAAAGACACCGGCTACTTTCCGTATCTGCTTTCGACTTCAACCTTTTGACACTCTTTATAATTAGGTATAAGAAATCTTGTATCAGCCGGATGAATCACAGTTCAATATTAGCAATAGCGAAATGGTTTAATTTGATCTAGAATTTGCGATAGAAATTATACTGCATTTGATATACAATACGCACCGCCCTTATTACATGAAAATTCAATAGGTAAAAATCTTAGCTACATTTGTCTTTTCATTTCACTCCACTTTTATACACAAAAGAATTGTGGAGATTTAGATTTTTTTTTATTGTTTCATATCTCATGTCAACATATCCCAACCAAAGAAGCGATATAAAAAACTATATTGGGGGGATGTTAAAATAGTAGGGGCAGGTGGTCGGTTGTCGGCACCTTTTTGTTTTTGGTCCATAACTTTCATCCAGTTGCACAATGAGGTGATATTTTCATACCAATAATTAGCATAAGCTTATAACGGGTGGAGAGATTTGTTTTATTTCATCTATCGGAAAATTTTTATTACAATTTTGTTGAGCATTGATTTTATGTCATTTCGGAGAAGGTGATCTGTTGTCGGCACAAACACACTCAAAAAGAAAAACTATGAAGTGGGAGCGTTATGGCAGGAAAAATCAAGATGTATCGTGTCAATAGCAATGAAATTTATTACATTTAAGGACATTATCCACATTTTATCAAGATTTCAAAAATTGTTAGTTTTGCCTACAACTTGACTTAAAGCCTAAAATTAGGCATTAAACTGATGATTTCCCTTGGTAACCACCGGAGTGCCGAAAACTGAAATAAGTGACCCTCTTGAAAAGTGAAAATAATAGTTAAGTTGCGATCGCTACGGTATGAATCACAATCGATAGTTTCACTTCGGTTTATAACACTAAGCAAATGACAAAAAAAAGCTTTGGAGTGGGTTTTTACTTGACAAAAAAAGGTTTTCTCTGTAAGACTTCAATATGCTTCGGAAATGAACACAACAAGATCATTCTTACATAGCACACGAATGGCAAATGGCAGAATGACCACATATGTTTTCTGTCAAAAGTTACGACGGGGTGCCGACAACCGACCAACTTCCCCTAATCATTCAAATTTTGACACTACACTCACTTCATTTGAACGTTGTGGTAAAAACAGTGATCAAAAGGTTTGGCCCCAGGTGGAAAACTAATACTTAAACAAATGCACTTGTACAAAAATTTAAATAAAAAAATACGAGCACACATATATCTTCACTAGGTAGATCAACATGAATTTAAAAAATATTATTTTCTTATTGAGGCACCGTGTTAATCAAATGCTCATTAATTTTAAAACATCGGCTGATTGAACACTCCTGTGTGTGGATTTTCGGAGGCTTGGCAGCCAAGCACCGAGATAATCGTCAGGCCATATTATGAAAAACTGTAATCTACGAATTTGAAAACAAAAACATATGTTGTATAGAATCGAGTTCATAACGGCCAAGGCATAAAGACAAACGAGTTTAAAAAAAATGGAGATCATCCATAAACATTGTATTGATTTTTATTTTTATTTTATTACAGGAACCTCCGGAATGGCCATTTCCTAAATTGAGTCAAAAAGTCGTGTGTCAAAAAAGGCCGTGTGACACCTCAAGCTTCATATTTCTCAAAGCAGTGATGAGAATGATATTTTCAGAGTTCCTGAAATAACAAACATCATGTGGTCACATATGGTCACACCGGCCACAATCCAAAGATATACGAAATGGAAATTTTTTAAATTCAATCAAAATAGAACGTATACTACCTCATGCTTGATGATTTCACGAAATAATTTATTCTGTTTTTGTGGCTCTTAGGCCATTTGGTCACATTGGCTGCGATCCTTAAAACCTTCTGAAGGAAAACTTATTCAATAGAGGTTCAAGAGAGGTAACCATTTTATTATCATTGGGGTTCTTCCGCAGAACTCGATGAAAACAACAACAAACAAACTTCAACTCAGTCATCTCACCTGGTGAAATTCATCAAATTTGAAGCCCTGTGACTGGAAATGCAGGTTCGTGAGCAATTGCACCATCTGGGTTAACTGTTCTGACGGCTATTTGTTATTATTTTCATCGAGTTTGGAATCAGCTGGGCCAGCCAATGTGAGCTGTCAGCAATCTCAATATTATCAAAACAGGTTATCAGAATCAAACCTAATCTAGTCGGATTGAACCCAAATCGCCAAGGAACCCTAAAAATATCATTCCCACCATTGATTTGTAAAACCATTAAGCTTGCGGTGTCAGAACAGAATAATTTTCGTATCAGTATAGTTTTTGTCCACACCGCACTGCGATTTGATGGTAGAGACGATGTTGCTTGCATCCATGATCTCGTTCAGTTGTTTAAACTGAAGGGTCATACCCGCACCCGAAGGTTTATCAACTGCTCGCGTCGATTTAAGGACTCCAGCGCCTCAGTCCTTGACTTCCTTCGCGGTTCGAGATGGGTTCTGCTTTCGCTTTACCCTACTGACCAGCTGCCAGGAATTTGCGGTCTCTTGTGCCGATGGCACTGGCCGGCAGGTACCCTCGACGACTTGCGTCTTGTTGATGCCTTTCACCTTTTTGGGCCGATAAGTCGTTTTCTCGGGTCGACGCCCTATCCCATATCACTGCTGGGGAGACTGTGGTGCTGCTAGATGCAGCCTCCGTCACTACGCTCTCCACCCCTCTGGGAGGAGACCTTGCTAAACCTCTTTTGGCAAAGGGGTTTACTATAGCTACCACTGCATCGAAAGAATCTACTTCCTTTAACTAGGCGGTAGGTCCACCTACCTCGAACTGTTCCACTCCCTGAGCCATTTGGCTCCTCCTCGATGAACCCTCCGTAAACGGTAATTTTTACGGTCTCAGCGAATCCCACAGGCTTGACTCATGGCGCAAGCTTTATCCTAAGCACACCTAAGTTCCACAGCAGTGGGGTCGCTAACCAAGCCTTCTTCCAGCTCGTAGATCAGGGGTGGCATTGTTCACCTCGACTCGAAATGAGCAAACCATGCAAACTGTCATACGAAGTTCGCATTCCAGTCGAAGTAACAAGTTCGTGATCTTCAGCTAGTAGGCACTATTGAATATATTGTGCAGTAGCTTCCCTCAGTATTCATCAGAAAGATTGGTATGTACGCCGAGGGGCCCCTGGTGGCTTTCCAATGCAAAATGGTGCTTTATTATCGCTGCAGCTCCAGCAAGTTGCATCTGTTCGACTCTTTGCACGCCCACGATTTGTGTCCAACTTTGTCTGGCCCTTGATGGCAGAGGCGATCTCTTCCGCTGTCGTCACTTCGTTCAGCTGCGGGCATTGGAGTATCACCCTCACCTAATAGTTCTTGGACTAGCGCTCTATATGAGTGCCAGCTGCGGTCTTCTTTAGGACGAGGAGCTTCTCCCCTGTCAGGATTTGAATCCAAAGGAGAATGAGAAAATCTTTCACTTATCATGTCTGTATACACTCTCGATAGGTAGCATAGCGTTAGAGACGTTTTTCGGTCGCTGTTACGATACTTGTATACATGTGCGATAGTTTTGTTTTCATGGCTTGTTATGATTCGAAGAGGTTGTAACCTATGTTGTACAAACGCCACAGACCACGCGTGAGTTTGAATTATTACTCCCAAGGTCTACCACATTAACTGAAGTGTATGTTCCTCTCGCCATATGTGAACCACCACACTACACAACAGCACAACAGAACAGATTTTGTCAATAATCATCATCAGGCAACCAACAAGCCCATACGCAGATGAGAGGGCATCGCACTACCTACTTTCCTTATAAAATAGGTCAGAGCAGAGCACAAAGGACCGACCATATGCACACGCCTATAGAGGAGGTAGTCAAAAACCACAGTTCACTCGCATCCATATGAGTACCATCATCAAGCGGCTATCGCAGCATCCGATCTCGCGTCGATCCGATCTCATCAATATCGGTATGCGTTATCGCTATCCACCGGCAGACGAGGCGGGCTTGAACGTCTGCTTCGATAATCACTCTGAGCACTAAGTCAGTAGTCAGTTAAACGCAAAGCAGGCTAGACGGTATACCGACCAAATTTGTGTAGTTGCCTGACTGGCATTATATTTCGATACAAGTGAAGTGCATGATAGAGTGGAAGTTAATCTACGGAATTGAAGTGGCAAATCGATAGTGAGGAGCTTGGCTCCAGGTAAAACCGCCTAAGGTGAATTGTCTTTGCCAGGTGAATTAATTGGACTTTTCTTAGCTAGCTTATGATACGTAGATATGTATGCTGAATTCATTGGAAGCATGGAGTAGCTAGCATAAGATTACTGTGAGATCGGTAAGCACCTTTTTGAGTTTTTCTAAAACAAGTCCCAAAAGTGCATATTATATGTATATTTTAGAATGGTGATTTATTTAAGATCTATCATGATCTGAATTTGGTTATCGGTTAATCAGCAACGACGAAGAGCGGTGCGACTGTTCGTTTGTAAATTCGACAACAAACTGCCAGTGCAATCTTCGTCGTTGCTATTCAACCCGATAGCGTTACCAACACAACGTTTACAATGTTTACATTTTTTTCACGATAGGATCAGTATTTGTGCATATGCAACATTGAGAGTTCGAATCAAGTCTAATGTGAAACTTGCCACATTGTACGGTAATTGGGGACACGCGAAATATGTGATTTCACGAAATTGGTATATTTGATTGATTATGTTTGATGTGCTATCCGCAATATCAGAATCAATTCATAGTCTAGAATCACTTATACAAACTAAAATTATTAGCCGCTACTCTGAATACTACATTATAGACGTGTGAATCTAAGTGCTCCCTTGTCTTGTGCTCAATAGGCCTTTCTTCCATCCAAAACTATGGTGGTGGCTGCCATCGAGTGGATCGGTGATGGGCTCCCCGCATCTGTACGAGGCGTGTGGCGTTGGAGAGTTCGGCATTGTGCCGGTTATAAGACGTTTGTCCGGGCAAGCGCGCCTTCTTGCTGACGCCGGGGGATACACCCAAACACTGACGCCCACTCAACATTAGGTCTAAGTACATTAACCAACTAATGAGTAAGTAATAAAAACTAATTATAATGCATGTAAAATATACGCTTTTGATTCTGTATGGAGTGACCCGAGTAGCTTACTTTTGCAATGGTTCCACTGAATCGAACCTAGTATTTTCGGTTTGGCAGGGTAAGTATGAGGTAGATCAATGCCACTGCCACTCTTTCGATCATGTTTTGTCTCCGTCTCATGCGCCCCCCTCCCCCCCCAAAGGGGGAGGTGACAAGGTTTCTGCCTCTCTTTTATCGTTGTTTGTTGTCAATTGAGAACGATTGCTGCAATCCATGCCCCTGCTCTCGTTCGCATCATGCTACGAACCTCTTTACAGCTTCTCAGCACTGCGCATCGCATAATCAGCAGATTCAAAAGGTATAGTGGAAGGAAATACTAGCTCAACAAGGTTGAAATAAAATTCATGGTCTCTCCACCCTGATGTCCACGGTTCGAACCCAGTCTGCCGCACTTAACTTTTTTTATACGAAAATCATCATTCATAAGGTAACATATGTACACAGACAAACAGACGTTACAGCTTGAACATTTTTCTGAACAATCCATCACTCAACTCCTCTACCACCATCTTGCGAGCATGTTACACGAAACGATGTTTCGTATGACATCGTCACCAGAAGGCGCTGGAGTGAAATGTCAAACCTGAAGGATTACGACACTAACGCCTCTAGTTGTGAATTGCGTAATCAATCAAATTTAAATTGATCGTTGAAGTCATGGTCGATGGTATTTTCTCTAGTGTTACGTCTGTTTGTCTGTGATATGTGTATCTTGAAATTCATAGAAATCGGTTGTCGCAAATTTCCATAAGGTGTTCGATTGAAAGTCATGAGTCCATTTTCCTCAGGGAGGGTTCGACATAGATTTTTGAAATAAGATGACCAAACGTGAATAATGGAAAATCAGTTTTTAATTTATTTATTTAGTTATTTATACGAATGGAACATCAACACGGCGTTACACATTTGAAAGGAACAACCGCACCATAGGAAACGCCGCAATGTTATCTCCCCATAAGAATCGAGTATACGGGCAGCAAAAGTGCGGTGCGTCGTTTCTTGTGGGGAGCGCCGCGTGTACTTTTGGGCAAATGCGTTAATATTATGCATCTCGAGATTAAATAGAATACAGCGGCTTCCTGCGGGTTGCTTCTCAGGTAATCGCAGCGGTCACTAAACACGACAGGGTTAATGCAAATCTTATCCATCGTATGCACTTGCCATGATAAACACTCTCCATGTACTCAGTGACTCCAGTTGCATCTCACTAATACAATAGAACACTCCTGTCATTTCGCGAAAAGCACGTGGTTTTTTTTGAGCGGCAAAGTTCTGCCTATCTTCTAACACGGCGGCTATCTTGACGTTTACCTTCGCAGTCGAGCCTGCGAGCGTAAGACCGCCGCAGCATTCTAAAAAAAGATAAGCGCGACAATACCAAGCTCAAGATATAAAAACGAATGTCAGATTAGGCCATTTATGATGATATATATCATCATAAAGAGTAACTTTATGTCAATCCGCATACATTGAATTTTTTTCTAATATTTGACACGATAATTATCTTAATAAATGGTGTAATCTGAACAGGATATTAGCCTGTAAGCCATTTCACCAATTCGTTTAACTTTTAGTTAACATTTGACAGTTCGATGATTATTTTCCTAACGTGGTTAAAATTGTACCCTGAAGCCGACTCATTTGAGATTTGACAGATTGATAGCTATATTTGGAACAAAATGGATTTGACGCCCATTTTTTCGTGAACAAAGTTTAACTATCGAACTGTCAAATTTAACCATGCTCCGGATCAGGTTTATTTTTAACCACAGAGAAATAACCATCGAACTGTCAAATTTTAACTAAAAGTTAAACAAATTGGTTGATTGGTCACAGCCTTATAGATTACGCCATTTATGATAATAAATATAATAATAAAGAGTCTCTTGATCCCAAACCCCATACATTCAATTTTCTTTCCAATATTTAACTCGATAATTAATATAATTAATGGTGTAATCTAAATAGGCTATTAGTGGATTTGTATTCAGAATTAGTTATGCAACTCAAATCAAACTGCAAAAGTAAGATTTATTTTAAACTTAATTTTCATATACCATCACGGGTCACGCAAGCTTCAAAAGCCCGGCACAACTTATCGACACCGACTTCCAAAACATCGGGCGAATGAAAGGCGAACGTCAATCGGATACGATTTTTGTACGTCCCAGTAGGAGAAAATCTATTTCCGGTAATTGCACATACCCCAAAGAGCTGCATATGGTACTTAAGTAATTCGTCGGAAACGGGGGGGAGTTCGATCCAGATGAAGTATCCTCCTTTTGGTACTACAAAGTGGCACCCTTTTGGAAGTTTGGCTCGCAGGACTTCACACGCGGTTCGTAGACGTTCAGCGTATTTCTCTGAGTACATACTGAGCTGCTTTTGAGCCAACCCTAACTGAATCATACTGGTCACAATCCCTCCGGTATAGTTGTTCGCTGCGCCGCCACTTTTAAGAACTCCGCTATGAAGGTAATTGGTGATCGTAAGTTATACTCTGGCTCATGAATCGTCAAAACTCAGTAACTATTTACCTAGCGCGAAATACTTCTACACAACGCGGTGGGCATTCCATCCATCCCAGACGAATTCCTGGAGATAAAATCTTAGAGAATGATCCATTGGAGATAACATTGCCTTTCCAGCCATCGTTTCCGATATCTTCAATGTCATACGCAAATAGCCGTTTCGGAGGTTCTTGATTCAAGAGATTGTTACCCGATGAATAGTACAGCAGATTGTAGACATCGTCGCAAGCTATTAAAATGTCGTTGTTTCTAGCCAGCCGTATCAACTGTTTATTAACTTCTGTAAAAAAAGATCGAGTTTTAATTATACGAAAAATCTGGACGCCTATATCTCACCTTCCGAAAAAAGAATTCCAGTCGGGTTGTGAAACGTTGGAATTGTATAGTAGACACCCCAGAAAAGCTTGTTATCAGACGGTTTGAACTTATGTTTTTTAATCAGTTGGCTAAGCGTATCTATATGTGGGCCCTCACGAGTCAGCGGCACTAAAACAAGCCAAATCTGTACAAATATGTTCTTATCTATTTTCGAATTACCACTAACCAGGAACAATTTTCATTGAATCAAATTGCTGAAAAGTTTCCAAGGCTATCATGTAGGTGACTTCGTCCACGAAGATGAAACCAGTCAAATCTATCAACGTTGATAGGATTAAATGAAGACCATGTGTTGCACCAGACGTTTGCACCAAATCAGACCTGCAAATATTTAAGATTCGTTGTTCAATTTAAGATGAGCAAAGTCGGTAATGATCTTACGCGTTAACATTTGATTGATAACCCCAAGATAAGAATCCAGCCAAAGTCTGACGAAATTCTGTGGTTCCAATACTTGGCCCATATTGAAAAAGGTATGAATTATTTTCTAACTCAAATTTCTGCAAAGAAAAACATCATTATTACATTTTGTTATTATAATCAGTAGTAATGTCTAAAAGCAACATGAAACAATAATATCAAAAACAATAAATATAGTACATAAGCAATAATATTAACTTAATGAAGACCTAAACAGACCTGAAAACAGTTTAATTATTAATCCCCCTAAAAGTGAGTTGAGAAAATTATTTTTCCACCAGAATGAGATAGACATGCAGTGTATTTCGCAAAGTTGTAGCAAACAAGGGGTGGGACGCTGAGCACAATGTTCCAAGCACACATTTTAAGGATTTTATTCACAAGTGTGGCACGTGGTGGCACACTCTGCGGCACACTTTTGACATTAAAGTGATAAGAACAAAAAATACCGGCAACCTTGCTAAATTTTGTTTCCATACTTATGAACGAATGGAGCGTGACGTCATCTGACATCATATTAGGACAATATTTACATGTTTCCGACCGCGAACAATATTTACATGTTTCACGTGGGGGCAATGTTTATATTTTTTATATGGAGTTTTGGGAACAAAATAATTAAAGAAATAAGGAAGTAAAAGATAGTGCAGATCGTTATGTGTTTCTCGGAGAGACTGTTATAGCAAGTCGATCATGCAAAGCACCAGGGCACCCTTCACAGTATCTAGCCCTTACTGCGCTAACCGGAGCTATGGCGTAGTTGACTTTTTGCTTCTCCGAAATAATCGGCTACTCTTATTCAATTTCAACTTGAGGTTAAATAAGGGTGGGATTATGCACATGTTTTTATTTAGTTTTTCAACAAATTGTCACCTATATGGATTCGCTTTATGCGTTATACACATTGTACTCTGTGTTTCGTCTTTGACTTTCTTGATAAGATACCAATTTGGTTTCATCGTTGCTGTTCATATTAATGCTGAAGTTGTGGAGTGCATTATCTTAATTTGCAATGGCTTCAGTTAAGATAGCTCAAATCAATCTTCAGCATAAAAGAACAGCAACGATTAATCTTTGTAGACTCATGCAAAATGGCAAATCCCAAGTGGCTTTGGTGCAGGAACCCTATTTTCGCAAGGGTAGCTTCTACCTAGGTAACCTAGTTAACCCGGTTTTTGCTGTTTTAGTAGAGAAATGGCAAACTGTCGATCAATGCCGCGTGCATGTGTGCTTGTTAACAATGCTATCGTTACTACACTTATCTCTGAACTAACAACCGAGGATGTATGTGCTGTCACAATTGATGCAACTGGCGGAACCCCCGTCAGAAAATACGTCTATTGTTTGGATTACTTACCACATGATGAACCATCCCCTACGGATGCTTTCAAATGAGTTGTCATATATTGCATTTCAAAAAGCTTTCCGCTAATTGTCGGCAGTGATGCTAATGCTCATCACATCATCTGGGGTAGCTCGGATATCAATCTGAGAGGCTCCAGCTTGATGGAATACTTAAGTAGTACCGAACTTAGTTTACTTAACATAGGCAATCGCCCAACCTTTATGGTATCTAATAGAGCAGAGGTGTTAGACATAACCCTTTGCTCCAATAGAATCAGTCACGAGTTGACGAATTGGCATGTGTCAGATGAGGAATCGATATCTGACCATCGCTACATCTACTTTGATCATTTGAATGTTACTTCGCAGACCTTGCGTTTTAGAAATCCTCGTTCAACGAACTGGGATCTTTACACAGAGTTGCTCTCTACCAAATTTCATGGATATCTACCTTCTATAGAAACTCCTACCGACTTGGATGATGCAGTTGATACTACAACGTTGCACATCGTGGAAGCTTTCGAAGAAGCTTGCCCTTTACGTTCTGTAAAAACCTCAAGAGGAACCCCTTGGTGGAATTCCGATTTGGCTAAACCAAGAAAGCAGTGTAGAAGGAGTTGGAACAAACGCCATTCAGCAGGGACGGATTCTTTCAAGTTGGCTCGCAAAGCTTACAAGAAGGCTCTACGATCTGCTGAACGATCCGGCTGGAAAAACCTTTGTGCAAATGTTTCCAATTTGAGTGAAGCCAGTCGATTGAATAAAATTCTTGCGAGATCCAAGGATTTCCGAATTGGCGAAATTCGCAAGCCAAATGGCGACTACACTTCTTCTGATGAAGAATCGTTAGAGCACTTATTTGATACGCACTTCCCTGGATGTGTCGATATAACATCTTCGGATGATCCTGATGTCTTTTCATGTAGCTATGGGTCTTGGGCTCAAGCACGTAGAATCATAACTACTGAATCGATTCAATGGGCACTTAACAGTTTTGCTCCCTACAAATCTCCAGGGGAGGATGGGATTTATCCCGTTCTACTTCAGAGAGGTTTTGAGCATATCAAACATGTTTTGAAAAAGCTTTTAGTATGCAGTTTTGCTACTGGGTATATCCTGGCGGGATGTCACTGTAAAGTTTATCCCAAAAGGAGGACGTGCTTCGTATGAAGAAGCAAAGAGTTTTAGACCCATCAGTCTGACCTCATTTCTTCTGAAATGCTTAGAACGTATTATCGATCATCACATTCGTGATGACTGTTTGGCAAACATGCCTCTTCATGTTAATCAACATGCTTACCAATCTGGAAAGTCCACCGTGACTCTTCTACACAAGGTTGTGTACGATATCGAGAAAGCATTCGCTCAAAAGCAATCGTGCTTGCGTGCTTTCTTAGATATTGAAGGTGCTTTCGACAACGTGTCTTTCGATGCAATATTGGAAGCCGCACGTTGTCATGGGCTACCTAATATTATTACCAAATGGATTCACCAGATGCTTAAAAACCGACATCTCTATTCGACATTACGTCAAGCAGCGATTAGGAAATTAATTGTCTGCGGATGCCCTCAAGAGGGAGTATTATCTCCACTTTTGTGGAATCTCGTTGCAGATACGCTATTGAGGTTACTCAATAATGGCGGTTTTCCTACCTATGGATTTGCCGACGACTATCTTACATTGATAGTGGGTTTGTGCATTACTACCTTATTCGACCTGATGCAAAATGCTCTTCAGGTAGTTGAAAGTTGGTGTCGCCAATATGGCCTTTCGGTCAATCCGAATAAAACATCTATTGAAATCAATGTAACTGATCAAGTAAAGTCTGGGTCTAATTTTGGATTCAAAGCTTTCCTGGACTCCTAACATTGAGTTCAGAATCAGAAAGGCGTGTATGGCTTTCGGCCAATGCCGACGAACCTTTGGTAAAACTTAGGGTCTTAAACCCAAATATATCAAATGGATTTACATAACAGTTGTACGAACAATTTTGGCTTATGGATGTCTTGTGTGGTGGCAAAAGGGGGAAGTGGGGACAATTCAGTCTAAATTAGGCTATCTTCAAAGGATGTGCCTAATGGAAATGACTGGTGCGTTCTCTTCAACTCCCACGGCTGCTCTCGAAGTTCTTTTCAACGTGGCCCCACTACACATACATCTCAAACAAGAAGCATTTTCTTGTACTTACCGACTATGGGTACTCGGTTTTATGGAAGAGAATCCTGTAAACCGCAGTTCTACACACACTTCGTTGTTACCGCTTATGGTTAATTGGGACAAAATTTTCCTTGCTCCAAGTGATCTCACACACGTTAGTAGTTTTCCTTATAGGACATTTTCAACACAATTCCCCTCGCGGGATGAGTGGATATCTGGCTACAGTGATCGTTCGCTAATTGGGGCACGACCTCACCCCAACTTGCGAATGCCGTTCGCTAATTGGGGCGGTTTGACAAGCGTCAATGTTGTTTACTTTTTGTATTGAACAAAAGAAAACTTTACGCGCCAGAAAATATCGATCCCGCCAAACACGGAAACAAAACGTCAACGCGTTTCTGACATCACATTCTGACGTTTAGCTGCTTTTTAATTGGGTTTCGCCCCAATTAGCGAACCCCCAACTAAAAAGCGCCCCAACTAGAAAAACCCCAATTAGCGAACGTTCACTGTATTTGGAGAGAAGTATGTCGGACAGCATTGTTTGTTACACTGACGGCTCCCTCCTCGAAGGTAGAGCAGGTGCAGGCGTCTATTCGCGTGAGCTGAGATTGGAACATGTGGTGTATAAGATTGATGTTATGTTTGGCTCTGAATTAGTTTACATTCTTTACCATAATAATTGATACAATTTAAGATATAAAATTTAAGAGTAGAGAAGGGGAAATATGTGGTGTATAAGATTGATGTTATGTTTGGCTCTGAATTAGTATACATTGTATTGTGGTAAAGACTGTAAACTTGAATGATTCTAAAACCATTGATTGTTATTGAGCAAAAAGAATTTTGAGAAAATTTCACAATATTTTAGTTGAGTAAAAGTGTAAAACGGAAAACATATTGAATGAGTTATATTAGGCGTGTAGTCGACTAAATGTGTCATTGATGACAAACGATGATCGATAAAAAAAAGAAATCTAACCGAAAAATCGCAAAAACGAAGAGGCGTTCGGCGATTATCGGTATTAATCGGATACGGGTGGTTTTTGAAGTAACGCTTTACTTGAAAACTAATCAGTCTATTGATTATTGTTGAGATGAAGGCACGTTGTTGGTGATTCTTGCTATCGAGGCTTGAAATCTCGATTGATTCACTACAATGGCGTGGCTTTGCTCCCAATTGTATTTGAAGTTTTTTTTTGTTTAATACGTTTTTATGGTTGTTGGTTTATGGTGAGTTTTGTGATTGCTAAATAGATGGTTCGGCAAAGGTTTGGATGGAAACAGTAGGGGGAATAGGCGGATGTTTTGGATGTGAGAGGAGGTGGCTGCTAGTAAACAAAAGCAATTTAGCTTCACGATTTTTGATTCAGTAGTGTACTGGATCGGATTGGGATGAGTTTTGTACTGAATTGGATTGGATTTGAAATGGCTTTGAATTGGATTTTATTTGGTAATGGATTGGATTTGAGTGGGATGACAAAATTCATCGCAAAAAAAAATACGGGCGCCAAGAAAAAAAAATTCGATTGGTTCCCCGATGGAAGGACGGAAGAGTTGAATGTTGATAAAATTGCAAAAAAAAGGGCGGTGGCAAAAAAAAATCGAATTGAAACGTAACATGGAGTAAAAAAAAAAAAGTCGTTGAGCAAAAAAGAAAGAAAGAAAGAAAAAAAGCAAAAAAAAAAAACTTAAGAGAAAAAAATCTGGATGGCAAAAAAAAAGTTGATTGGCTCCCCGACGGAAGGGCGGGAGAGTTGAATGGTGGTAAAATCGCTAAAAAAAAAATAAAATAAAAGGATCATGGAGTAAAAGAAAAAAAGTCGTTGAGCTCCCCGACGGAAGGGTGAGTGAGTTAGAAGAAAAAGAAAGTTAAAAAAAAAAATTAAGAGAAAAAAAATCTGGATGGCAAAAAAAACAAGTTGATCGGCTCTCCGACGGAAGGGCGGAAGAGTTGAATGGTGGTAAAATCGCAAAAAAAAGAAAAAGAAAATCAAGATGTATTGACCAAATGGAAACGGAAAATTTATTTTAAAAAAATCCTTGTTAAGCTCCCCGAGGGAAGGGCGGGGGAGTTAGATTGCGTAAAAAAAGTAATAAGCAGAAAAACGAGACGAAATAGCAACACAAAACGGAAATACTATGGAGATAAAGGGAAGCAAACAAAAAAAAATTGATCAAGTATCGTGCTGAAAAATAAAACTGGTAAATAGGAAAAGGAATTAGATTTGATTACAATTCGAAAAAACGGGTTTGGACAAAAACTAGATGGATTGGAATTTAATTCAAATAGTATTGTATTTGGATTGGATTTAGATTGGATTTGTAAGGCATTTGAATTGGATTTGAAATGGATTTGGATTGGAATTGGGATGGGAGTTGGACTGGATTGGATTGGATTTGATGCGGATTTTGTTTGGACTTAGATTGGATTTGGGTTAGATTGGAATTTGTTTTGGATTGAATTTGGATTTGGATTGAATTTGAAATGTATCTGGATTGAATTTCATTCGGATTTAGATTGGATTTGAATTTGGATGTGGATCGGATTTGAATTTAGAGATTTGGACTGGATTGGAATGGATTAGGATTGTAATTGAAATTGATTTGATTTGGATTTTGTTTGGATCTAGATCGGAGTTTGATTGGATTTAGAGTTGATCTTATATTGGATTTGGATTGGGATTGCATTGGGTTTTGATTTGATTTGGATGAGATTTGAAATGGATTTGGATTTAGATTTGTATTAGATTTGGACTGGATTAAGATGTCATTTTGAAAATAATTTGGATTGGATTTTGTTCAGATTTGGATCGGAGTTTGATAGGATTTGGATAAGATCCGATATTGGACTCGGATTAGGTTTGGATTGAGATTTATATTGCATTTGAATAGGATTGGGATTTGTTTTGGATTGGATTTGGATCGGGTTTGTAAGGCATTTGAATTAGATTCGAATTAGATTTACATTGGATTGGATTGGAAATGGATTTGAAATGGATTTGGATTGGATTTTGTTTGGACTTGGATTGGAGTTTGATTGGATTTGGGTTGGAATCGGATTGGTTTTGTATTGAATTTGGATTTGAAATGGGTTTGGAATGAATTTCAGTTTGATTTGGATTGGTAATAATTGATACAATTTAAGATATAAAATTTAAGAGTAGAGAAGGGGAAATATGTGGTGTATAAGATTGATGTTATGTTTGGCTCTGAATTAGTATACATTGTATTATGGTAAAGAATGTAAACTTGAATGATTTTAAAACCATTGATTGTTATTGAGCAAAAAGCATTTTTAGAAAATTTCACAATATTTTAGTTGAGTAAAAGTGTAAAACGTAAAGCATATTGAATAAGTTAGATTAGGCGTGTAGTCGACTGAATGTGTCATTGATGACAAACGATGATCGATGAAAAAAAGAAATCTAACCGAAAAATCGAAAAACGAAGAGGCGTTCGGCGGTTATCGGTATTTATCGGATACGGGTGGTTTTTGAAGTAACGCTTTACTTTAAAACTAATCAGTCTGTTGATTATTGTTGAGATGAAGGTACGTTGTTGGTGATTCTTGCTATCGAGGCTTGAAATCTCGATTGATTCACTACAAGTTAGATTAGACTACATAAGTTAGATTAGGCGTGTAGTCGACTGAATGTGTCATTGATGACAAACGATGATCGATGAAAAAAGAAATCTAACCGAAAAATCGAAAAACGAAGAGGCGTTCGGCGGTTATCGGTATTAATCGGATACGGGTGGTTTTTGAAGTAACGCTTTACTTGAAAACTAATCAGTCTATTGATTATTGTTGAGATGAAGGCACGTTGTTGGTGATTCTTGCTATCGAGGCTTGAAATCTCGATTGATTCACTACAATGGCGTGGCTTTGCTCCCAATAATTATTGTATTTGAAGTTTTTTTTGTTTAATATGTTTTTATGGTTGTTGGTTTATGGTGAGTTTTGTGATTGCTAAATATATGGTTCGGCCAAGGTTTGGATGGAAACAGTAAGGGGAATAGGCAGATAATTTGGCTGCTGGTAAACAAAAGCAATTTGGCTTTACGATTTTTGAATCAGTAGTGTAGTGGATTGGATTGGGATGAGTTTTGGACTGAATTGGATTGGATTTGAAATGGCTTTGAATTGGATTTTATTTGGTATTGGATTGGATTTAAGTTGGATGACAAAATTAATCGCAAAAAAATATGGGCGGCAAAAAAAAAAAGTTCTCGATTGGTCTCGACGGAAGGACGGAAGAGTTGAATGTTGATAAAATTGCAAAAAAAAAATGAGATGTGGCAAAAAAAAATCGAATTGAAACGTAACATGGAGTAAAAAAAGTCGTTGAGCAAAAAAGAAAGAAAGAAAGAAAGAAAAAAACAAAAAAAAACTTAAGGGAAAAAAATCTGGATGGCAAAAAAAAAGTTGATTGGCTCCCCTACGGAAGGGCGGGAGAGTTGAATGGTGGTAAAATCGCTAGAAAAAAATAAAAGGATTATGGAGTAAAAAAAAAAGTCGTTGAGCTCCCCGACGGAAGGGTGAGTGAGTTAGAAGAAAAAGAAAGTCAAAAAAAAATTAGAGAAAAAAATCTGGATGGCAAAAAAAAGGTTGATCGGCTCCCCGACGGAAGGGCGGGAGAGTTGAATGGTGGTAAAATCGCAAAAAAATAAGAAAATCAAGATGTATTGGCCAAATGGAAACGGAAAACTTATTTTAAAAAATCCTTGTTGAGCTCCCCGAGGGAAGGGCGGGGGAGTTAGATTGTGTAAAAAAAGTAATAAGCAGAAAAACGAGACGAAATAGCAACATAAAACGGAAATACTATGGAGATAAAGGGAAGCAAATAAAATAAAAAATTTGGATCAAGTATCGTGCTGAAAAATAAAACTGGTAAATAGGAAAAGAAATTAGATTTGATTACAATTCAAAAAACGGGTTTGGACAAGAACTAGATGGATTGGAATTTAATTTAAATAGTATTGTATTTGAATTGGATTTATATTGGATTTGAATTTGGATTTAGACTCGGATTTAGATTGGATATGTAAGGCATTTGAATTGGATTTGAAATGGATTTGGATTAGAATTGGGATGGGAGTTGGACTGAATTCGATTGGATTTGATTTGGATTTTGTTTGGACTTAGATTGGATTTGATTTGGATTTTGTTTGGACTTAGATTGGATTTGGGTTAGATTGGAATTGGTTTTGGATTGAATTTGGATTGATTTTGAAATGGATCTGGATTGAATTTCATTCTGATTTGGATTGGATTTGAATTTGGATGTGGATAGGATTTGGATGAGATTTGGACTGGATTGAAATGGATTAGGATTGTAATTGAAATTGATTTGATTTGGATTTTGTTTGGATCTAGATTGGAGTTTGATTGGATTTAGAGTAGATCTGATATTGGATTTGGATTGGGTTTGCATTGAGTTTTGATTTGATTTGGATAAGATTTAAAATGGATTTGAATTTAGATTTGTATTAGATTTGGACTGGATTAAGATGTCATTTTGAAAATAATTTGGATTGGATTTTGTTCAGATTTGGATCGGAGTTTGATAGGATTTGGATAAGATCCGATATTGGACTCGGATTAGGTTTGGATTGAGATTTATATTGCATTTGAATAGGATTGGGATTTGTTTTGGATTGGATTTGGATCGGGTTTGTAAGGCATTTGAATTGGATTCGAATTAGATTTAAATTGGATTGGAAATGGATTTGGATTTTTTTTGGACTTGAATTGAAGTTTGATTGGATTTGGGTTGGAATCGGATTGGTTTTGTATTGAATTTGGATTTGAAATGGGTTTTGAATGAATTTCAGTTTGATTTGGATTGATAATAATTGATACAATTTAAGATATAAAATTTAAGAGTAGAGAAGGGGAAAGATGTGGTGTATAAGATTGATGTTATGTTTGGCTCTGAATTAGTATACATTGTATTATGGTAAAGACTGTAAACTTGAATGATTCTGAAACGATTGAGCAAAAAGCAAAACGCATTTTTAGAAAATTTCACAATATTTTAGTTGAGTAAAGGTGTAAAACGTAAAGCATATAGAATAAGTTAGATTAGGCGTGTAGTCGACTGAATGTGTCATTGATGACAAACGATGATCGATGAAAAAAAAAGAAATTTAACTGAAAAATCGAAAAACGAAGAGGCGTTCGGCGCATATCGGTATTAATCGGATACGGGTGGTTTTTGAAGTAACGCTTTACTTGAAAACTAATCAGTCTGTTGATTATTGTTGAGATGAAGGCACGTTGTTGGTGATTCTTGCTATCGAGGCTTGAAATCTGATTCACTACAGAACAGTCACACTCACTGGGTACACACTGCACTGTCTTTCAAGCGGAAATATTTGCAATCATGTGTGGAGTGCAATCTGCACTGCAGCAACGCATTATGGGCAAAGTAATATACTTCTGTTCAGATAGCCAAGCAGCTATCAAAGCTCTCGCCTCGGCCAACTCAAGGTCGAAGTTAGTAATCGCATGTCGAACTCAAATTGAGGAACTGAATTCAGTTAATACTTTACACCTTATATGGGTACCTGGCCATTCTTCCATAGCTGGAAACGAATTGGCTGATGAGTTAGCTCGTAATGTTTCTGGTTTTACTGACCGTCCAGCAAACTATTATTGACATTGCTGAAAGTACAGTAATGTACCTGTCATTTATATGATTTTCACGTTTGCTGGAAAAACAGCAAAATAAATTTTGCTGGGTGGATTGCTGGTTTTACAGCTCGGCAAAATCCAGCAAAATTTTGCTGGATTCCAACGAAATTTTTTTTTTAATTTTTTCTCGAACAAAATTTTGCCATTACAATAGAAATTATTGTAATTCTATTGCCCACATTTTGCCGGTAATAGAATCTATTGTACGTCTAAGAGCAAGATTATCGGTGGTGAGTTTAAGCCGTTTGGCAGCGCAGTATCATTACTTGGCACTTTACCAGTCGCTACTAAACGCGCTGCTATAACAGTTGCGCGACTGACAGGTGACCAAATTGGTAGCGCGATAAGAGCGCTGCTATTTGATGAACTGTCATCTGTCAAACGTCACCGGTACGGAATACAGCAACCAAATTGAGCGCCGAAAATAGTAACCGATACGGAAACGAGTGACGAATCTAAAATGAAAGCGCTGCGAGGGTGATTAAAATGCTCGCGACCGATAATGATGCTCTAATGGAACAACAATATGGCAACTTGATTGGAACACGTAAAAAAATTAATGTTATATATTATTAAGATTTCTAATACTTTTTTGCCGAAGCAGGCGCTTAATGATATGTATAAGAAAAAACTTATACATTGCATTAGTCACATACATTCCGAAACTTATACCACAGATAACAGATATTGCGCATAAGCCCCAAAATTTTATTCCTACCTTTGGGTTTCCGCGCCAAGCACTCAGCGCCAGACTCGGCGACAAGGAGATAGTGGTCAAGTTGGTACTCCTGATTTTTTGACAACTGATGTCGTTTGGTTGTGTGAGTGCACCGGTGTCAAAAAATAGAGCTTTTAGCTAAAAATTTAGTTGTCAAATGCACATTTTGACAGCAATATAGATGTATGAGTGAATGAAATGTGCAAATGCTCTATCGCGGAAGCAGTCGCTGAAGACAAGTGTCAATGGTTTCAGTGACGAAACGAAAAGTTTCAATGCAAAAAGCAATATTTAGGCTAGAACAAATTTTATTGAAAATTCTGTGTAAACTTTTGAATTGATATACGTTGGCCCACTACTGCCATCTACTCAACAGATTGCGGCAGTACATACGTTTACACACGTATCGGATGCCAGCCTCAATATCTGTTATCTGTGCTTATACTTTTCATTAACTTATGAATGTTATTAGCTTTTTGATATGGGATCATTCATTAGGTGGCATAATGAAGAGTATAAGTATTTTCGAATGTTTTTTTGCCATAACATATTGCAAATTTGCATGGTAGTCTAGTCAGTAGAGTTTATTGTTCATCAATGAAATTTATTATATTTTTATAATATTTATTTTATTGTAAACCTATTGTATTTTTTATCCGGGTGGGCAGACCAGGAGAGCGTAGCCCGCCAGCGTGCCCTAACTCGGTTGAGAATCGGCCACACGCGGCTCACCCACTCTTCCTGCTGAAAAAGGATCCTTTCCTGCTGAGAATAGATCCAGTTGTAAACCGAACTGAGATCTCGCGACAATCGAATTTTCTCCCATTTCCGGATAACGCAACTGCATCGTAGGCGGTGCGCATGATGGCGCACGACTATGGCATAGATGCGCACTACTCGCGATGCAGTTGCGACATCCAGAAATGTAAGAAATGCGATTGTCGCAAGATCAGTTTGGTTTTCAACTGGATCTATTTACAATAATTTCAGCTACAGTAGCCGTTCGATAACTGCAAAATATTTACTTTTTCAGTTAACGAATGCCGTTCGATAACTGCAACGCATTCTAGACGTCAACCGGTTGTCAATCGACGTCAGATGCAGCGCAATGCAGCTGTCATTGAGTTTGACATCAGTTTGAAGTTTAGCGGTCCGTAACTGCAAAACTGTTGCAACTACCGAATTGCAGTTAAAAAGCATTGCAGTTAATGAGTTGCAGTTATCGAACGTCTACTGTACATAGTTGCTGTCGAGGTTGCTGTTAAATTCCGTATAACGACCGAAAACACTGAGTTTTTAGCAAACTTTTTGGATTTGCTGATGGTTCAGTAATTACTATTTACTATTTCAATAGCCCGCTGATTTAACTGTGAGCAAAAAAATCTCGCAAAACTCTTATAAAGTGCAAAAAGCGCAATAATGTGGATATTTTTAGAGTAGAAAAAAATGAGCGTGGCCATTACTTATTAAAGTTAAACAATATAGATAGTGGAATATATAGATGAGCGAAGATAAATCCTCTGTCTCCAAACGAACTGTCAAACGTGTCTCCAAACGAGCATGACGTCACGATTTCAATGTGACGTCATATGCGCGTGTGCACGGGCAAAAAAATCGACTCAGCCATGCTTTCGCTCATCTATAGATTCTACTATCTATATTAAACAATATTTACCCAAAAGTGATCTGTTGCACTTTTTCCAAAGTGAGTAAAATTTTGACTCATTTTTGGATAGATTAAAATGAGTGTGTATGCTGTCAGTTTCAATGTTTATTTTTGGGCGTTTGACGTTTACGTTTGATGTTTTGTTTGCTGTGCGGAAGTTCTTGTTTAGATACGTATACGCTGCAGCGTACGCGTACTTTTCTGTAAATTTGGTAAATTTGCAATATTTAAACATAACATTCAAATTAATTTTCATTTTCCAGTTTTCCGCACGACATGTGGGACGATTCGGAGCATAAATCTGCCACATTTGTGTGGCAGAAGAAGCTCGAAAAACAGGGCTTGAAAAACTTGTCTCGGAAGGAGTTGGAAGCACTGAACCGTAAGAAGCAGCAGGATAATGTAATCGAGCTGGAAAAGCTGAAAAAGCGACGATTGGAGCGGGAGCACCAACAGCAGCAGCGGGAGGATGATATGTATCTGATGCAGCGTTCAAAGGAAGTGGCGCAATTCGAGGAGTGGCAACGGCAGGAGGAAACTTTCCATTTGGATCAAGCCAAGCTGAGGAGTAAGATTCGCATTCAGGATGGCCGTGCGAAGCCGATTGACCTGCTGGCTCAGTACATTTCCGAGCAGAACCTGGAAGAGTCCATCGAAATGCAAATGCACGAGCCGTATACTTATCTGAATGGGCTAGGTTTAGACGACCTGGAGGATTTGATGGCGGACATCAAGGTTTACAATGAACTGGAAAAAGGCCAGAATGGAGACTATTGGAACGATTTGACAATCATCGTGGAAGATGAGCTGCAAAAGTTACGCAAAGCAGAGGTCGAAAAACAAAGAATGGCCGCCGGACGGAGAGAAGGAATCCACCAGAGTGTTGCGAAGGATGTGACTCAAATTTTTAAAGGGAAAAGTTCGTCTCAGCTGGAAGAATTGAAGAAGAAAATCGAGGATAAAATCCATAGTCAACAGGACGGTTTGGATATTGGTTACTGGGAAAGTTTGCTATCACAGCTAAAAGCCCACATGGCTCGCGCAAGATTGCGTGATCGCCATCAGGATAATCTCCGAAACAAACTGGAAATGCTGAAGAAGGAACAAGAATCGAACGTGAAGAAGGAAGATTGCGATGATCCTGAAGCAGGGCCTAGTGGAAGCGGACCTTCTGATTTGCGGAAACAGGAAACCATGGATGAAAACTCGAGGGACAGCAGCAGTCATTCTGGCACTGAGCAATGCCCGATGGACGAAGAGAGTCACGAATCTGATTTGCTAAATGAATGTTTTGAGCTGTATAAGAAGGGCGGGTACGAGCCAAAATATATTTCGGAAGGAGATCTGGAGACGGGTGTGGATATAGTGTCAGAAGAAAGAGATGACGAGGAATTGGATCTCCTCAGACAGAAAGTGCTAGGAATCAATCAGGAGGATGAAAGCTTTTCCAAAGACGAAGTTTTACTTCGCAAAGAAGCAAAGCGGGGTATGAACGACGATGAAGCTGAATTCTCCGTGGAATCACGGGTCGATTCGCAGGTCTATCTTTGGTCCGACAAATACCGCCCAAGAAAGCCACGATACTTCAATCGTGTCCATACCGGGTTCGAGTGGAATAAATACAATCAAACTCACTACGATATGGACAACCCGCCTCCGAAAATTGTGCAGGGCTACAAATTCAACATATTTTATCCAGATTTGATCAATAAGAATTCTACGCCGCAATACTTTTTGACGCCGTGTTCAGACAATCCAGACTTTGCAACGCTTCGATTCCACGCAGGACCACCGTACGAAGATATTGCATTCAAGATTGTGAATCGTGAATGGGAGTTCAGTTATAAGCGTGGATTCCGTTGTCAATTTCACAACAATATTTTCCAGTTGTGGTTCCATTTCAAGCGGTACCGCTACAGAAGGTAAGGTCTAAACGTTATTAGCAGCATTGTGCGTTATTTTAAAATATAATTTCAAAGTTCTGCCCAACGTATTTAACTAATTTTTGTGATGACAGCAATCGAATTCAAAGTTTATGTTGATGTTCAGAGCTTTGGAGACGAGAAACAACGCAGGATTTAACAGGAACAATAACGTTTAATGTGAACAGGTTATAACTGAATGGAGGTTCGATTAGGAATGAGAAAATTTTATAACAACTCTTGTTGCTAAGGTCCAAGGTACTCTACGTCTGGATCGTACTGGATAGGACTCACGATTGCTTCGTTTTTCAACACCCCTTCTCAATCGGTTACTCCAAGTCTTGATCGTAAATCATGAAATCGTACTGTATCCAATGACTTCGTGAAAATGTCAGCTTCTTGGTCTGCACTTCCAATAGGTTCGATTTTCACTGTTCCAGCCGCAACATGATCTCTCAAAAAATGGTGTTTTATATCGATGTGCTTCATCCATATCGATTCCATGTTCTTTGCCAGTCCAATACAACCACGATTATTTTCGTAGATTGGAATTGATGTTGTCTTTGATTTACAGTTTAGATCTTCCAGGAGTCCACCCAACCAAATCGCTTCACTGACAGCGGAACTAAGAGCAACATATTCCGCTTCACTTGATGAAGTGGATACCGTTACTTGTTTTCTGCTTGCCCACGATACGGTTGATCCGAACACCTTGAAAACAAAACCAGTCACAGATTTTCTATCTTCTTGATCCGACGCCCAGTCTGCATCCACAAATCCGATTAACGGTGATGAGGATTCGTTTCGATTGTATAGTAAACCGAGTTTGGCAGTCCCCTTCAGGTATCTCACGATGCGCTTCAAAGCCTGCCAATGTTGATCTACTGGATTCTGCTGGTAACGTCCTAGGTAGCTAACCGGAAAACAAAGATCGGGTCGAACACAAAGCATTTGATACATTAAGCTTCCAAGAAGTTCTCTGTAGGGTTCTCGAGTTTGATTTCCAGTTCGACTCAATTGCAATCCTTTTTCCATAGGAGTTTTCGATGCGTTGCAGTCCGTCATGTTGAATTTATTCAGAATCTTTTGACCATTCCTTTCTTGAGACAGTTTCAAAATTCCTCTTTGTCGATTGTATTCGAGTTTCATTCCAAGAAAGAACCTTGCCTCACCGCAATCCGACATTTCAAATTCACGGGACAGTTGTTGCTTCAGCATTTCTATAGATCGTATGTTTCTTCCAACGATCAATAAATCATCCACATACAGTACCAAGTAGATTTCATCTCCTTTGGTCGTAGAAGTATACAGGCAATAATCTCTTTTCGATCTTGTAAATCCGAGCTTTAACAATATCGCATTGAATTTTTCATTCCAGCACCGGGGAGATTGCTTGAGTCCATATATTGACTTCATTAGTTTGCAGACGGTTCCCGGTGCTGATTTGACCCCATCCGGTACTTCCATGTACAATTCCTCCTTCAGGTTGCCATGATGAAAGGCCGTCTTCACATCCATTTGATGCAGATGGAAGCCATTTCGTACAGCCACTGCGAGTATTACACGAACTGTTGCCAAACGAGCTACAGGAGCAAAAGTTTCTTCATAATCGATGCCAGGACGTTGCAAGAAACCTTTTACGACTAGCCTCGCTTTGTGTCGCACCGCTAGACTATGCTCATTCTCCTTCAACCGGAACACCCATTTGGATTTCAAGGGCTTGACGCCTTCAGGTCGTTGTACCAGTTGCCACACATGATTTGCCTGCATTGATTTAAGCTCTTCTTTCACAGCGTTCATCCACAGTGCATGATCATCGTAGTTTTGAATCTCACTGAACTTTTGCGATACATCTGAGAATGGTAAAGAGCCAACAGCAGTTGCTTCAAAACCAGTTAAATAATCCAGTAACTTACCAGGAAACTTGCGCTCCCGTTCGCTGCGCCTCGTGGACGATTCGTTTGAATTGCTGTCCCGTTCTGGTTGCGAAGGGAGCGCGGTGGGTAATTGTTCATCGAATTCAGCTGAATTAACTTGACCTTCAATCTCCTCTACAGGATGTTCGTTCTCTGTGATAGCTATGCTGTTGTTTGCTGGATAAACTTGACATTCAATCTTCTCTACAGGAAATTCGTTCTGCTCAACGGCTATGATATTGTTTTCATCTTCCCCTTCTTGATCAGACGATGTCAAGATCTTCAAAGGAATATCTTCGGATTTATCACGGTTTGATGCATACGGAAACATACATACATCTTCGTTAAATTTTACATCCCGTGCGATGACAACTTTCCGTAAATTCCTGTCCAACAGGCGATATCCGTTTGCAGTATATCCAATCATTACCAATTCTCGACTTTTTGCATCAAGCTTCTTGCGTTGCTGATTCGGAATCCAAGCGAATGCTTTACAGCCGAAGACCTTTAGTTTCTTCAAGGTTGGTTTCTGACTTGTCCATCTTTCAGCCGTGGTGAGATTCTTGGGTAACGCCAATGTAGGACTTCTATTTAGTAAAAACGTACCGGTCAAAGCAGCTTCTCCCCACATTGATTTGGGCATTCTTGAGTCGATTAGCATGGTACGAACTTTCTCCACCAGTGTTCGGTTGAATTGCTCCGCCACCCCATTTTTTTTGGGGGGAATACGCCACCGTCGTCTCTATTTGAATACCTTTAGCCTTGTAAAACTTCATCTGATTGTTAGAGCAGTATTCACGACCCTGATTTACTGTCAACTTCGATATTGATGTACCGAACATGGCTGTTACCGTAGCCTCATACTCTTGAAATTTTTCAAATACTTGTGACTTTTTCTTCGACAGGAACACCATTGAAAAATGCGTATAATCATCGATGAAGCTCACGAAATAAGGTAGCCATCCCAGGATGCAGGCTCTATTGGTCTACAGCATCCGAATGGATTCTTCCAAGTGGTCTCGTTGCTCTTTCTCGTTTTCCATCAAATGGTTCTCGACACATCTCATCTTGAACACAGGCTTCACAAAATTTGAGCTTCTCAGGTTTGAATTGTAGTCCCTCGGCCAAATCTTCTCGCATCATCGTCTTCATACCATTTTCACAAAGGTGACCTAGTCTTCGATGCCATAGATTGGTTAGCTCCGAACTGCACATGTTCGCTTCTTTTTCTGGGACTTCAATTTCAAGCTCGTACAGATTACCTCGCAGATAAGCCGTCGCAATAGATTTTCCATTAAACTTCAACATAGCTACCTTGTTGTTGAACACGACTCAATTCCTGCTTTTGTTAACTTCTTGACTGACATCAAATTGTCTCGGAGGCTTGGTACGTACAACACGTCCTTGACATGCAACGGAACTCCCAGATTACTTTTCCTTCGATGATTCCAACCTGCTTGGCTTCCAAAATTGTCCATCCTTAGCAACATTGATTATCACCGGCTGTTGTACTGCGTTTAGGGATGAGAAAAATAATTTTTAATTTACGAGATGGTCGCTTGATCCAGAGTCCAACTTGAACACAATCTTCCCGACGCTGTCTCGTATCGAATTTTTACGATCTGCCATGAATACAACTGATCTTGAAGTACATGCCTCGTTTGCGTTTCGTTTAGCTTTCTTGCAATCTTTCTTCATATGTCCTCTTTTTCCACATACGTGGCATTTTCCATTAAACCGGTTACTTTGCTTCTGATTTTCTCCGATGGACGCTGCTGTCTTGTCCTCTACGGTATAATTTCTTTCATTTCGCTTTGGTTCTTCATCAATCAGACGGGTCTTCATTACCTCATAGGTTAGTTCGTTCTCTGGTAGATTTTCCAGTGCTGTCACCAGTGCATCATAAGACTCCGGAAGCGTGAGAGCTAGCGATGAGCAAACATCACTCTCTTCAAGCTTCGATCCAGCCATGCGCAGTTGACGGATTAAATCTTCAAACTCCAACAAATGAACCCGAACCGAGGCGCCGTCCTTTAGGTGCAATCTTGCTATTTGCTTCCTAATAAGAGTTTGTCTACCTGCTGACTTCTTTGCAAAAGTATCCTCGAGACTTTTCCACATTGCTTTAGCCGTGCCTTTGTCCCGAATGCAGCCTAGATACTCATCCGCTACAAACCCTACCAATATCGCCTTGGCCTTCCTATCCATTTGGTGGAACTTTTCTGCGCTGTCGGTACATTTTTCACGATAGCGTCCCACACGTTCACCGACTCCAAATAAGTTTGTACACGAAATTGCCAGACGTCGTAGCCTTTTTCGGAAAACTGTTGAATTCCGTGCACCGCAGCTTCTTTATGTTGGTCACCCATAACCTGTTGATGTTCAGAGCTTTGGAGACGAGAAACAACGCAGGATTTAACAGGAACAATAACGTTTAATGTGAACAGGTTTTAACTGAATGGAGGTTCGATTAGGAATGAGAAAATTTTATAACAACTCTTGTTGCTAAGGTCCAAGGTACTCTACGTAAACGTTGTCTGGGTCGTACTGGATAGGACTCACGATTGCTTCGTTTTTCAACAGTTTACTTTTCCGAAAAAGAGACGACCGTTTTAAAAACTTGAATGCAACTGCTTAGGGGTCGTTTAACAATGGTGTCACAGGTTTTAAGGGGGGGTATAAGATTTTGTATCGACCAGAATTTGACTAAGCAATATCTCATGCATTTCTCAGCCAAATTCACATGTTTACACCTACCTACCAAAATAATCGTCAGCTCATCAACGTCAGCCGAAACTGACCTCGCACATAATTTATGATCCAGATGATATGTTCTCCAAATCATTCTGGAGTTCAGACAAATTGATCTGCCAAGATTACTGGGCTCGATATCAAGCCAATAACAACGCATACAGGCGCTAGACTACCGTGATTCGCATAAGTGTCCCATGTCGGTTTTCGACGATTTTGATTCTCTAAGCTAAAAAGCTTTTGAAATAAGCTAAAAATGACCTCATCTTTAAGAAAAATTGATAAAATAATAGGCTGTGTTCCAGAAATTTGAAAATCAAAACCCACCTGTGTTGTCCCATCTTGCTATTTATTCGCATAACAGTCACATTCCAGATTTTAGTACACTTTTTTACAAAATAATAAATATAATTATGGTCCTTTTAATAGTTCCATATCAATATATGCAGATAAATATTGTGCCAAATTTTCAGAAAGATTGCAGGTTTTATGAATTTATTAGAATTGTTTGTATTTCTTCATGTAAAACGAGTTTAAAAAATTCAACGGCGTATTACTCAAGTTGAAGAAAACTGACATGGGACGCTTATGCGAATAGGGGCAGTAGAGGCCATGCGCATGATTCATGATCTAAATATGTCCAAACCGGATGTTCTAAGTTCTCCAAACCATTGTGGAGTTCAGACCAATTGGTCTACCAAGCGAACCGGGCTCAATACAAAGCCTGCGAAATGGTGAGTTGACATCTGGGAAGGAGCGACCTACACAGCTCTGGTCCTCACAATTCCAATCTCACGCTTTCACGGGTCCGGAGGGGAAAATCAACCCGGGAAGCGCGACATCCGTCGACGCAGCTCTCACGAGAAAATCGGAGGCCTTCCGTCCAGCCGCCACCCACTTCGCGACTTTAGTTCGGCCATATTTGCACGAGCTCATCAGCAGCGCACCATCCTGCAGCTAGGCGATTCTTATGTCGCCGCCATCGTCAAGGACAGCTTCGCCGCCATCGCCACGAACAGGTTCGACGCCATCGTTCCGAACCGGTTCGCCGCCATCGCGCCGGCGAAACCCAGCAAGTCGACGAAGAAGAAAACCTGCGCAGGTATGTGACTAGTGTGTAGACATGGCCATGATCTAGATAAACATTTCCATATCCGTACCAATTCCAAATGTGTTCAACCCGAAACAAATAAACCCCATGAATTGTAAGTAAGAAGATCGAGTAGTTTTTAGTTGGAGTAATCACTAAGAGATCACTCGGTTCGCTTTTCCGTTCCGTTCCGTTGACTACGTTGATCACTCGCTTTGCATAATTGCTGCCGGGATTTATTGGCGGGTTGGAAGAGTTTGAGGGTAATGTAACTTGGGAGGTGGCCAAATTGAAGAAGCACTTGGTGCAAAGCAATATTTTACGTTTCAGCCAGCGACCGTTCGAGTGACCCCTGAGGAGAGAAGTCGAATATTAGTCGGGCAAAAGAACTCGACCGGTGGTCTTCCGGATCCCGGAAGTGGCGCTTAAGTTAACGGGTAATCATAAACCTCTAGCTGAAGCTACGAACGGTTACAGGGGTTACGGCAGGCTAAGAGCTCTCAGTCGCACCTGACCAGGGAAATAGAAGGGGATGACGCCTCCTGGACCCTGGTCAAGAACAAGAGGAAACCGAAGACGTCAAGGGCCGAAAAGAAGGCCCAGGCGAATGAGGGTAGCAAGAAGTCTAGGGTAGGCGCCAATCGCTCCAGGGGCGATGCTCTAGTCATCACGGCGGACGAGGCTAAGTACTCGGACGTCTTGAAGGCGATGAGGAGTGACGTTAAGCTCGTGAACTCGGCGCCGACGTACGTCGAATAAGACGTACCCGGATGGGGGAGATGATCCTCGAGCAAAAGCGGGCCGTCTCGCTAAAGGGCCCGCCTACAAGAAATTGGCGGAGAAAGTCCTAGGCGAGACGGTCAAGGTGAGGGCACTCACGACGGAGGTGAATCTAAGGGTTAAAGACCTGGACGAGATCACCGAAGTCGAAGAGCTCGTCACGGCACTGCAGCGACAGTGTGAAGTGGAGACGCCCACCGCAGCCGTGCGGCTACGGAAAGGTCCGGCAGGGACGCAGGTAGCATTGCTTAGGTTATCTGCAGCGGACGCCTCCAAGGTAGGCAAGTTAGGAAGCGTCAAGGCGGGATGGTCGCTATGCCCTGTGGGCATATACGAGCAACCCGAAGTTTGCTTCAAGTGCCTGGAACCGGGGTACAAGCAATGGGACTGCAAAGGCCCTGACAGAAGCAAGCTCTGTCGACGCTGCGGATTGGAGGGACATAAGGCACAATGCTGCACGACCCTCCCAACTGTTTGATATGTTCCAGCAAAGCTGTGAACAGCAAGCACTCCATGGGGGGTTCGAAGTGCTCGGCGTTTAAGCGTGCTGCAAAATCACAGTGCAGGTTACGCAGCTAAACCTGAACCACTGCGATGCAGCCCAGCAACTGCTGTGTCAGACAGTTGCTGAATGGGGGACGGATATCGCCATCATAGCAGATCCTTACCGGGTACCCGCCAGGAACGGTAATTGGGTCACCGATGGGTCTCAAATGGCGGCGATATGGACAACGGGAAAATACCCAGTCCAAGAGTTGGTGTCTTCGACACACGAGGGCTTCGTCATTGCCAACCTCAACGGGGTCTTCTTCTGCAGCTGCTATGCGCCTCCTCGATGGTCGATCGAGCAGTTCGGTAGAATGCTAGATTGTTTGACGGCTAACTTGATGGGGCGTAGGCCGGTGGTGATAGCGGGGGACTTCAACGCTTGGGCCGTGGAATGGGGAAGCCGATCCACGAATCAACGGGGCAGATCCTGCTGGAATCACTGGCCATGTTGGATGTGGACTTGGCTAATGTCGGTACCAAAAGTACCTACAGCTGGAACGGGGCCGAGTCGATTATCGACGTTACGAACTGGAGGGTAGATAATGGCTACACTCACAGCAACCACCTGGCGGTTCGCTACAGTATCGACTATACGACCAGCATTCAGCGGACGGAAGGGCGAGGCATAGCCCTCGTGTGTGAAAGACATCATACTTTGACGACGTGGTGTTTAAGGAAGCGCTCTGCCGCGAGCACAATACTCTTGGTCTGAGCCGCGAGCAGCTGGTAACAGTACTTTCGCGTGCATGCGATGCCACCATGCCTAGGAAAGTCCACCCTAGGAATGGGAGGCCACCTGCCTACTAGTGGACCCAAGCAACTGCGAACCTGCGCCGCGCCCGCCTACGGGCAAGGAGGCGGATGCAGTGAGCACGCACAGAAGAGGAGCGTGTTGAACGGGTGGCGTTCGTGGCTGCTAGAGCCGCTCTGAAGACTGAGATTAGATAAAGCAAAAAAGCCTGTTTCGAGGGCCTGTGTCAAAGGGCCAACGCCATGGGGTGACGCCTATAGGGTCGTAATGGCCAAGACACGTGGGGCGATGGCCCCTACAGAGCGGTCTCCAGAGATGCTGGAGAGGATCATCGCGGGGTTCTTCCCACGTCACGACCCAAGTCCCTGGCCTCCCTTTGTGGAGCTGCCAGGGGCCAGGGTGGCCGACGAGGGAAAAGTAACTGTGGCGGAACTTGCGGGGATTGCACAGTCCCTTAGTGTAGGTAAAGCGCCAGGACCGGATGGTATTCCGAACCTGGCCATCAAAGCGGCCATTGCTGAGGCTCCCGAGATGTTCAGATCTGTCATGCAGAGATGCCTGGACGAGGGAGTCTTCCCTGAAGCATGGAAAAGGCAGAGCTTGGTCCTATTGCCAAAGGCGGGAAAACCAATCCGTCGGCAAATAGAGCGTCGGCATATAGACCAATATGTCTGCTTGATACGGCGGGGAAGGTGCTCGAGAAGATCATCCTCAACGGGTTGTTGATACGCACGGAGGGTGCGGATGGTCTATCAAGTAACCAGTTTGGCTTCCGAAAGGGTAAGTCGACCGTAGACGCTATCTTGTCGGTTACCAAATCCGCGGAGATAGCTATCCAGCGTAAGAGGAGGGGAGTTCGCTATTGTGCAGTAGTGACTCTCGACGTGAGGAATGCTTTCAATAGTGCCAGTTGGGCAGCTATTGCAGATGCGCTCCTGCGTCTTGGAATTCCCGAGTACCTGTACAAGATTCTCGGAAGCTACTTCCAGAATCGAGTACTAGTATACGACACGGAGGCGGGTCGGAAGGGCGTTGACATAACCTCAGGGGTTCCGCAAGGTTTCATACTGGGTCCGGTGTTATGGAACGTCATGTACGACGGTGTCTTGAGGTTGATGTTCCCGGTGGGCGTGGTAATCGTCGGCTTCGCTGACGATATTACGCTGGAGGTCTACGGTGAATCGATTGAAGAGGTGGAGTTGACTGCAGCCCACTCGATCGCAATTGTGGAGGAGTGGATGAGTTCCAGGAAGTTAGAACAACCGAGTTAACAACCGAAAGTCGGAGCAACAAGCGGTGATAAGGGCAGGCAACTGCACGGTCACCTCTGAACGCTCCATCAAACTCTTGGGGGTAATGATCGTCGATAAGCTCACCTTTGGTAGCAACGTCAATTACGCCTGCAAGTGTGCCTCCACAGCTATAGTGGCATTGTCCCGGATGATGTCCAATAGCTCTGCGGTTTATGCCAGCAAGCGCAAGCTTCTGGCTAGCGTTTCTCTGTCCATACTGAGGTATGGGGGGCCAGCTTGGGGCACGGCCCTGCGTATTAACTGCTACAGAACGAAGTTAGAAAGTACGTATAGGCTCATGTGCCTAATGGGCGAGCGTTGCGAGCGCGTACCGTACCGTGTCGCACGATGCACTTTGCGTCATCACCGGAAATGCGCGGCACGAGAGGCATCCGTTGGACTGTCAGGTTGGCCTCAATGGTCAAATGGCAGCTTGCGTGGGACAATTCCACTAAGGGTAGATGGACACATAGGTTGATACCGGAGATAGGTACGTGGGTCAAGAGGCGCCATGGGGAATTCACTTTCCACCTGACCCAGGTCCTTACAGGCCATGGTTGCTTCAGACAGTACCTACACCGGTTCGGACACTCGGCCTCGCCCGAGTGTCCGGTGTGCGCAGGTTTAGAGTAAACGGTGGAACACGTGTTGTTCATGTGCCCGCGTTTTCGCACAATGCGTGACCACATGTGGTCTGGACACTACCCCGGACAACCTAGTCCGGAGGATGTGTAAAGATGAAGTTGGCTGGAACGCCGTTTTATCGGCTATCGTCCAAATCGTTTCGGAGCTACACAGAAGGTGGCGTGTGGACTCGAGGAATGGCTAGTGCGCAAATAAGAGGTGGTCCAAGGGTTCGGAGTCGGCTTCATGAGTCATACCGGTGCCCTGTGGTCGTACTCGATCCTTTTATCGAACAAGTGGCCGCGTGAAGAACAACATGGTATCGTCGCTTTCGCGGCGTTGGTCAACCGGGCGGGTTCCGAGCCCGAGGACGGAAAGGGGTCCCCGTCAAGGCTGGGGCAGGCGTAGGCACCGCGTCGGCAAGTCCCTCTGTGTGCTGGCAAATAGGCCCTATCGCAGAAAGGTCAGTTTGGGGTGCACGCGGCATCATCATTCTTGATACCAGTCGTGCAGAGGGAAGCAGGCGCGAAGTCGACCTTCCCGCCTTCCGAGGACATAGGGCGTGGTAAGGCCACCTGGAAAGCCGGCAATGTGCTGGCACGATACCATGGTGTTCTTCTAAAAAAGCGAGTCACGATGTTCGATGCTGCAAGGACACCCAGCTAACCTCGAGGGTGCGTTATGCACTGGCGGTTTAGCGGGTCGGGGATGCAGTCCTGCCTCCCTCGTTTGCTGTTGGAGGTGGCTCCTAACCCCGCACTTCCTGGACAACCCAGGATGTCTGTTGAGCAGATTCCCCCTCCATTGCTTAGGAAGAAAACAATACAAAGCCAATAGCAACCCATGGTGTTCATACAGACCCTAAGAAGCCATATGCATGATTTGCGAATACATATGTCCAAACCGGTTATTCTGAGCTCTCCATATCATTCGGGAGTTTAGACGCTAGTCAAATGGGCTCAAAGACAATAGAAACCCATAGTGTGCATGATTTAAAATCTAGATATGTCTACACCGGATGTTCTGAGTTCTCCAAATCATTCTTAAGTTCAGAACTATTGATATACCATGTCAACTGAGCTCAATACAAAGCCAATAAGAACTCATAAAGGCCCTTAAAAACCTTGTGCATGATTTATGATCTAGATATATCTCTGCGATATATCCAAGATATGTTCAAGTCAACTCTGGTTGGTACAAATCATGTAGCAATCCATTGGCTATTGTCGCTCAGAGACAATGTGCATGGTATACGATTTATATCTCTCGAAATCGAATGTTCTAATCTATCCAAATCATTCTGGAGTTCAGACCATCTGGTTTACCAAAGCAATTGTAAATCATGCGGATGGCCGCTAAGGGTTTGCATTTCTTGAATAACTCCAACAGACTAGACACAGTCCCAATGAGCTTGAGCTTGAGCTTGATTGACTGCTCGTAGTTGCTACTCCATTATGACCAGATCAGCTGTTCTTGCACAGGGAATTTTACTGATAGAATACTCATTACCAGGGAATCAATATTCGAGCAACGCCTAACAATATACTCTTTGTCATCAACAGAGTTTGTTACTGACAAACGCACCTAGCGACAAACCTTTATCAGAACCCGAACACAATATGACAAGAATCATTTGCCTTGCATGCTCTGATATCTCCGAAAATACGCTGCTAATTTTGTAATCATTGTTCGATTCTCGAATATTTCCATAAAAGCAGAAACTATGATAGCATAAAACCAAAATTTTCACTAGAAATAATGCAAAATAACGGAATGAAAATTCAGCAACAATATTGTTTTCTTTTTTGTTGCTGACAAAATTTTTCGGATCTTTGTCATTATTATCTCCGACAAAAACAAAGCTTTGTCGTTGGTTCTCTTTTGTCGCTTGTTTCGCAGGCGCATTAAAAAAAATTGATTCCCTGCTCATTACTGATTACTGATAGAATACTCAAGTTGAAGATATAGGAATAGTAATGGAAACGGTATGGAAGTCCATTTCCAGTTCTAGCGATTGCTAGAACATGAGAAATAAAGAGAAGGATACAAAGTAGGAGAATGGAACGGACCTGGGATTGAACCCACGACCTCCTGCGTATGAGGCAGAAGCAGTAGCCATATGACTACCAAGCCCGCTTCGAAACAAGAGAGATCACGCACTGAACTGATTAATTTTATTACCGGCCGCGCAATGCAGAACACAATAATTCGGCCGACCGCGCGATCGTTCTGTTGTCCGGAACAAGAGAGATCACGCACTGAACTGATTAATTTTATTACCGGCCGCGCAATGCAGAACACATTAATTCTGCTGTCCGGAACAAGAGAGATCACGCACTCCAACTCAGACTAGACACAGTCCCAATGATGATAAAAATAAAAATAAAGACATAAATACAATATTACAAATCTTTTCGGAGTTTTTTTTGGTATGCAGTCTTAATTCCAAGGCCAAAACAGGGTTTTACTATTATCGACGTTTCGGCAATTATGAATAATCATAATACGCCTCATTTTTATAGTTCTCAGTCTATCCATTATCATGTTACATCACTGCAATAAAAACATGCGTCGATTGTTCTGCTCAGTGAAAAACGATGTGAAGATGCGGCGGAGGACATCTCGCGTCAATTGGAAATCAAAGACAGACGTACGTCTGGTATTGCAGAAATGCCGCGAATACAACGTGCCCACACATCATCTATTTATCGACTTCAAAGCCGCATATGATACAATCGATCGGGACCAGCTATGGCAGCTAATGCACGAAAACGGATTTCCGGATAAACTGATACGGTTCATCAAGGCGACGATGGCTCGGGTGATGTGCGTAGTTCGAGTTTCAGGGGCATTCTCGAGTCCCTTCGAAACGCGCAGAGGGTTACGGCAAGGTGATGGTCTTTCGTGACACGAGTGGTACGATTTTCACGAAGTCCGTCCAGTTATTTGGTTTCGACATTGATATCATGGCACGTAACTTTGAGAGGATGGAGGAAGCCTACATCAGACTGAAAAGCGAAGCTAAACGGATTGGACTAGTCATCAACACGTCGAAGACGAAGTACATGATAGGAAGAGGCTCAAGAGAGGTCAATGTAAGCCGCACCCACCACGAGATTCTATCGATGGTGACGAAATCGAGGTGGTTGGAGAATTCGTGTACTTGGGCGACGCATCAAAGCTGAAATAATAATAAAAACCCTGATTAATCCACCTAGCGGTGTTGGCGCCTTTCTCGTGCAAAAAAAATATGGGTGAGCGCTTTTTAGCGTGTTTTGCGCAAAGAAAATACTATCTTGACCATAACTTCTGATCCCATAGTCCAATCTAGCCAATTTTCAATAGAAAACAATGGGATAGGATTCTTAGTCGAATAGAACTTATTGCGAGTAATTCGGCCAATGCTAAGTTCCTAAAAGTGTGTCTACAAAATTTTGTACACATACACACATATACACACACACACACACACACACACACATACATACATACACACAAACAGACATCACCTCAATTCGTCGAGCTGAGTCGATTGGTATATAACACTATGGGTCTCCGAGCCTTCTATCAAAAGTTTGATTTTGGAGTGATCATATAGCCTTTACGTATACTTAGGGTCTGTCCCATTTGGAGAATTAAACTGAAATTAAAATTAAAAGTGACATTTCAATAATTATCAAATAACCCTGCTCGCAGAGCAAGATTAGTTTTGACAGATTTTACATCGATGTCTTATTGGAATTGCTGGGTAGCACCAACCATTCTTATGATTGAGTTATTTGCTAATTTTCGAACTGTCACTTTTAAGTTTAATTCTCCAAATGAGACAGAGCCTTAGTATACGAGAAAGGCAAAAACAAAAGTTGTCCACCGCCTCCGTATTGAGTGGTGTGCTCTTGAAAACATGAGTGAATTTAGTTTTGGATTCTGTGATGCTTGTCCTTAAGTAGTAGATAGCGCAATACTTATTCTCTTATCATCAGTGTAAATAATTAACAAACCCGCTAGTGTAAAATAACCGACGAAGTAAAACTTCGTAATGATCTCAGCCAAGAGTTGAGTTTAATTGAAAAGCTACCATTGCGCTCCGGTGGAATAATTTGAGTTGTTTATCGTTCATTAAAATGAACATGTGATGATAATGTATTGTACTTACCATTCTATGCTCGGTAGCGATTTTGAAACTTTTGCAACATTCGCTCAACAAATCTGGCCCTGGTGCTCCGGCAGACAAATTGATAATATCTTTGTCGTACACATTCAGATCACTGCCATCGAACAGGTGGCGCATCGGTACCTCCGAACGTTGATTCATTTCTGGTCAAAATTACTTCCAATCACAACCAATCTAGTGTTGAAACTTGAAATACTTCTTCCAAAATCTGGTGTAAGAATTCGTGTACCTTTTCTCTCGCCTTACAGACATACTAAAAGCGTTTTTGTTTACGCTGGCGAATGTCACGCATGCTGATTACGGTTTTATTAGTATGTACGACGATCCTCCTAATACACTTTCGTTCGTTGGCCCAATTCATCGGTAGCGTAGACGCAATCGAGAGTGTTGGGGAGACTGGCGATTGGCGGCACAAGAACGAGCGATCTGGACTATGACGTAATACATTCGGCTGTGATCCGTACACGGAGTGTATTCGTCCATCATCAGTAGAGGTAGATAGGATAGGAAACATATCACAACAAAACTTATCTCTTATGATTCGATAATGAAAATTATGGGAGGCACGTGAAAGTTTTAAATCATTTTTTTTTTATTAGCTTATTCAATGACTTATACATGATGCAAATTTGATTTGCAAATGTTTTAAAATCGCTTCTGCCCAAGGATCATTTCTATTAATGAAAACATAGAAAACTGCACATTACACAACTAATACAACAAATTACTGATCCATTAATTCTTAAATGAATAAGATAAATAATTACTTAACTAATTATGCAGTTTCATGACTTTTTTTCATTTCCTAAATATCTTTGCTATTAAAAATAAATAATACTTTAAAACATTTGTCCATCCGGTTCACATTTCGTTCTGCATGCAGTGGATGGCGGAGTCCTCTGATAACTCATCCAACGACGATTCTGTGGATGAAATTCGTTATCTTTGTACATAATTGTAATCAGGTATGCGCTTATCACTTTACCTACCATGTCTGCTGTATGGGGATGACTTTGACGAACTATTTGCCTTGTTGTTATTACTAAAAGCTGCTACCGTAATGTTGTTATTGATGCTGCCGCTGTTGCAGTTAATACTACCGGAATGGCCAACGTTAGCCATAGCGCCCATGTGTATCGGATTGTGCATTACGGTCGATTGTTGGAATGTGTACGACAGCTGGAGATTAATGTGCCTGGCGAATGGATTCAGGTCGCCATCTCTAGGAACTGAACATAAAAGATAAATATAAATATTATTACGTATAATAGATTCGAAATCTGTTTGAAATAGAGTTCTCTAAAAGTTTCACAAAAAGTATATTTATCAAAAGTTTGACTTAGATTAGGGTGATGGTATTCGATGATGCTATATAGGCTATGTATAAGCTATTTTACAGAAAGCTCAAATGACAGGAGACCTAACACTAATATTTACATTTTACAAGGAACATTTGCGAAAATGGAATGAAATGATGATGGTTTACATGCAAATTTACCAAAACAAAGATCGAGCCGTTCACTCAAAATTCCGATCAGCTGTTCGAAACTGTCTCATAAAATAGCTTATTGTGCTTTTCTCAAGGTATGAGCTTGAGGTAGGGCTTGAAATTCGCATTGACGAAGCCGCGCTGCTGCCTTCTGGTGGAGACGGACATGTGCGTGAAATCACTGTGTTTTAACATGGCGAAGATGTCCAAGGGCTTGACGATCCCTCCCCAGGTCATCTGCGAGTTGTGGGGCTTGCCTAGGATATGGTGGGGTTTGACAGTGGGCCCTGTTAAATTCCTATAAAAAGCTGCAAGTATCCGCAAGAAGGCCCCACCAAAGCGACCGTGTGCCGCTCAAAGCGCATAAGTCGCGCAATAAGCATAAGCATAAGCGCAAGTCCTGGTGTTAGGTGGGACGCTAAACAGCCCTGACACGACGGCCCTCCGACGAGACAGGAGGTTTGCGCAGGCCCAATAAGCCTGGAAAACCAATAATTACGAACAATATAAGAGATAATGCGACTCGATATAATCGGCAAAGACCTAGGCGACGAATAAAGGATCACGATTGGAAGCTTGGAACATGGAATTGCAAGTCGCTAGGTTTCGCAGGTTGCGACAGGATGATCTACGATGAATTACATCTCCGCAACTTCGACGTCGTGGCGCTGCAGGAGATTTGCTGGACAGGACAGAAAGTGTGGAAAAGCGGGCATCGGGCGGCTACCTTCTACCAAAGCTGTGGCACCACCAACGAGCTGGGAACCGGCTTCATAGTACTGGGTAAGATGCGCCATCGTGTGATTGGGTGGCAGCCAATCAACGCAAGGTTGTGCAAGCTGAGGATTAAAGGCCGTTTCTTCAACTATAGCATCATCAACGTGCACTGCCCACACGAAGGGAGACCCGACGACGAGAAAGAAGCGTTCTACGCACAGCTGGAGGAGACGTACGATGGATGCCCACTGCGGGTCGTCAAAATCGTCATCGGTGACATGAACGCACAGGTAGGAAGGGAGGAAATGTATAGACCGGTCATCGGCCAACGATGCATAAACTTCGCAGCCTCCCGCGGAATGGTATTCCGAAGCACCTTCTTTCCCGCAAAAACATCCACAAGGCTACATGGAAATCACCTAACCAAGAAAAGGAAAACCAAATCGACCACGTTCTAATCGACGGTAAATTCTTCTCCGACATCACGAACGTACGCACTTACCGCAGTGCGAATGAATATTGAATCCGACCACTACCTTGTTGCAGTATGCCTGCGCTCAAAACTCTCGACGGTGTACAACACGCGTCGAAGTCGGACGCCGCGGCTTAACATTGGGCGGCTACAAGACGGTAGACTAGCCCAAGAATACGCGCAGTAGCTGGAAGTGGCACTCCCAACGAAAGAGCAGCTAGGCGCAGCGTCTCTTGGCTGGAGATGGCTGGAGAGATATTCGATCCGCCATTGGTAGCACCGCAACCGCTGCACTTGGCACGGTGCCCCCAGATCAGAGAAACGACTGGTATGACGGCGAATGTGAGCAGTTGGTAGAAGAGAATAATGCAGCATGGGCGATATTGCTGCAACACCGCACGAGGACGAACGATGCACGATATAAACAGGCGCGGAACAGAAAAAACTCGATTTTCCGGAGGAAAAAGCGCCAGCAGGAAGATCGAGACCGTGAAGAGACGGAGCAACTGTACCGCGCTAATAACACACGAAAATTCTATGAGAAGTTAAACCGTGCACGTAAGGGCCACGTGCCACAGCCTGATATGTGTAAGGACATAAACGGGAACCTTCTTACGAACGAGCGTGAGGTGATCCAAAGGTGGGGGTAGCAATACGAAGAACACCTGAATGGCGATGTGACAGACGAAGATGGCGGTATGGTGATGGACCTGGGAGAACGCGCGAAGGACATAATTCTACCGGCTCCGGATCTCCAGGACATCCAGGAGGAGATTGGCCGGCTGCAGAACAACAAGCCCCTGGGGTTGACCAACTACCAGGAGAGCTATTAATACACGGTGGTGAGGCAATAACTAGAGCGCTGCACTGGGTCATTACCAAGATTTGCGAGGAGTGGATGGAAGGTGTCGTTTGTCCCATCTACAAAAAGGGCGATAAGCTGGATTGCAGCAACTACCGCGCAATCACATTGCTGAACGCCGCCTACAAGGTACTCTTCCAAATTTTATGCCATCGACTAGCACCAATTGCAAGGGAGTTCGTGGGGCAGTACCAGGCGGGTTTTATGGGCGAACGCTCCACCACGGACCAGGTGTTCGCCAAGTACTGCAGAAATGCCGCGAATACAACGTGCCCACACATCATCTATTTATCGACTTCAAAGCCGCATATGATACAATCGATCGGGACCAGCTATGGTAGCTAATGCACGAACACGGATTGCCGGATAAACTGTCACGGTTGATCAAAGCGACGATGGATCGCGTGATGTGCGTAGTTCGAGTTTCAGGGGCATTCTCGAGTCCCTTCGAAACCCGCAGAGGGTTACGGCAAGGTGATGGTCTTTCGTGTCTGCTATTTAACATCGCTTTGGAAGGGGTAATACGAAGAGCAGGGATTAACATGAGTGGTACAATTTACAATAAGTCCGTCCAGCTATTTGGCTTCGCCGACGACATAGATATTATGGCACGTAACTTTGAAAAGATGGAGGGTGTGTGTGGTGTGTGTGTACAAAAATGTGAGACACACTTTTTGGTACTTAGAATTATCCGAATAGAATTAGAAATTGCTCGCAACAAGTTGCAATCGACGCGGATTGCGGTCTACTTGTTTCCTATTGAAAATTGGCTTGATCGGTCATTGCGTTCCAAAGTTATTAGAAAAACATTGTTTTTGCCAAGGGTCCCCTCTTGGGAAAACAATTTCAAAAAAGAATTTTTTTTTCGAAGATTGCAGCAATGCATTCAAATGACCGCAAATGGATATGAATTGATGGAAAAAGTAAAATCTATCCCCCTAAAGTGTTATTTCGACCTATCTTATGTGTTTTTCTTAGTTTTTAATGCGCGAGAAAGGCACCACCAACGCTAGGTGGATTGATCTGGGTTTTTTATTTTTGCTTTGGTACATATTATAGAAGCGACAAAACAGATATGTACATTGTACATTATTTTGATTGTAACAGCCATCATTCGGTTAAGAGGCCAAAATTTGGCGTATATTTTTCTATTTCTTTATTAACGAGACTTTCAGCCGAAGGCTGGCTCGTCTCGTTTGGCGTAATTTGTTCGGCGGTGGTTAGTTAAAAATAATGAAGAAGGTAAAAATTAAATTTCATTGAGAAACTATATCGTTAACAAATAAAACCGTTGCAAATTCTCGACACATACCTTGAACGTGCTTTTTCTGACGCGCACGGGAGTTTTGAAACCAAACTTGTGTGACCCGCTTACTCAGGCCGGTCACTGAAGCTATCCGTTCGAGATCCTGCCCGTCGGGATTGCTGTCGATGTTGAAGTTTGCCTGCAGAATCTGCAGCTGTTCTTCGGTGAATGTTGTTCGCACCCTTTTCGATTTGCTGTTTTTCTGGAACTCATCCGTTTCGCAGCCATCTGTAACACACAAATCGCATGTTGTTACGTCTCTGAAATAGAACAACGATAGACCTTACCATCACTGGAAGTGCCGCAGTCAAACATCTCCGAGTAGTGAGTCTTGCAGAGGACCTTATCGTCTGCCAGGGCGAACTGTTCCCCGGTGGACAACTGCCGTCCACAGCTATCACAGGCAAAGCAGGCAAGATGGAACGTTAGTTCTCGAGCGCGACGTACCCAATCCGAAGCGGCAATGCTTCGACTACAGCGAGCACATTTAGCACCAAAGGTTCTGAAACAAATATGACATGGGGATAATCAACATGGTTCGCATCATCTGTTATCATAGGTAGAGATTGTTCAATCAAAGTTATATGGGTCGTGACTTGCTTGTAGACAGGTGGGGAGACTGATCCCTTGGGAGACCCCCATGTTTTACCGCGAACCAAAGAAGTTTTATTTTAGCGTATTTTTTGGCCTCTAGACAAATGATCGTTATGTGGTGAGTTATATATGAAGATTTGTTTAGTGGTCACGCAAAATTTAAATAACTTCTCCTAACAATGACCAAATGCTATATTTTACTGGTCAAAATGTCAACATTCCTTCGCAATTTTAGGATATTCAGAATTCAAGTTGTTGCGTCAAAATGGGACATTTGATCCCCATTTGCCACCCATACACCCATTTTACGAAAAAATTAATCTCTGGCGATAGATTTGGGGTCTCCCCAATACACACAACAAGTCGAAAATTTTGCTTTTATCAAAGCAAGTTCTTGGGGAAAAATCAATTCCCACCAAACATTTTTAAATTCGATTTTTGAGAGTCACTGTTAGGTCAACAAATAAGTTTACTGTCTGAACAATCAGCCTCATTGACTCATTCGACTGTGCCATTGAGGGTAATTTAACAATTCTCAGCCAGAAAAAAAATCCTTGGGCCTCGTTGGAGCTTTGCCACAAGCGCTCTGATCACTCCACCTTTGTAGACGACAGAGGTCCCCATGAGCAGAGCCAAGACCCCCTTCTAAAAAAGTGAAAGGGATCAACACGACGCAAGTCAAGCATTACTAGAGACGCTAGCGAAGTTCGACGCAATGTTAGTCAATGATGGTTCCACTAGCACATTCCATATGAATGAAGTCGAGTCATGTATTGACGTAACGTTTGTCAATCCTGGTCTGGCACTAGATTTGGACTGGAATCTATTCTATGAGTCACACAGAGCATGAACCATATTTGAAACAGGCGGATAGATCTTTGGTTACGCAGATATTAAGGCCTTACTTCGGAAATTTTCTGGATGACCAAGAACTTATGCTTTGACACAATCTATTCTATGAGTCACACAGAGCATGTACCATATTTGAAACAGGCGGATAGATCTTTGGTTACGCGTGTAGATATAAAGGCCTTACTTCGAAAATTTTCTGGATGACCAAAAACTTAAGTTTTGACACAATCTATTCTATGAGACGTGGGCCCTCCTTAGCCGTGCGGTAAGACGCGCGGCTACAAAGCAATACCATGCTGAGGGTGGCTGGGTTCGATTCCCGGTGCCGGTCTAGGCAATTTTCGGATTGGAAATTGTCTCGACTTCCCTGGGCATAAAAGTATCATCGTGCTAGCCTCATGGTATACGAATGCAAAAATGGTAACCTGGCTTAGTAACCTCGCAGTTAATAACTGTGGAAGTGCTTAATGAGAATACTAAGCTGCGAGGCGGCTCTGTCCCAGTGTGGGGATGTAATGCCAAAAGAAGAAGAAGAAGATTCTATGAGTCACACAGAGCATGTACCATATTTAAAACAGGCGGATAGATCTTTGGTTACGCGTGTAGATCTAAGGGCCTTACTTCGGAAATTTTCTGGATGACCAAGAACTTATGCTTTAAACACAATCTATTCTATGAGTCACACAGAGCATGTACCATATTTGAAACAGGCGGATAGATCTTTGGTTACGAGTGTAGATATTAAGGCCTTGTTTCGAAAATTTTCTGGATGACCAAGAACTTAAGTTTTGACACAATCTCTTCTATGAGTCACACAGAGCATGTACCATATTTCAAATAGGCTGATAGATCTTTGGTTACGCCGGAGATGAGCCAGCCTCGGGCTGCAAGTCTCCTAAATAAAGAAAAAAAAATCTTTGGTTACGAGTGTTGATCTAAAGGCCTTACTTCGGGAATTTTCATTATGTACCTACTTCAGAAAACGGAAAGGAATTATTGTTCCTCGCCAAAAGCCAAAACTTGTCACCACATGTTAATTTAAAATCCAGTTCTCATGATTGATGTTACAGCAGCATCTTCCCAGCGTGCCTATTAATAAAACATATCTTTGAAATTCACCACGACATGATTTGGGACAGTAATTTTCACATGTTGCGAACGAACGTTGCTGGAATTTTAATTACTGCGGCTCGACGTCACCCCGGCAGCCAGCCTGCAAAAGCACAATCAGTGCTGAAATGGGTTCATGCATTGTCAGCACCATGCATTGAAATGCGCACATTTACTTCCCCGTCTATTGCAGCTGTGGGCCTTACCTTCGCGCACTGCACGATGCTAGTTTCATTGAGAACTTAAAGGGAGCCAGAAGCGCAGAACGATAACAGGGGAAGCGAATAATAAAATATCGACATATTTTTTCACGCGCCACAAGAACGTTAACATGCAAGAAGCATGTAACCATGCTTACAGCCAAGCGCAAGGAGTAAGATGGTGGAGAGTGGAGAAGTAAATCAATGTTAACGTAAGCACATATTAAACAGAGTGAAAATCCGGTAGTGGGTAGTGTGGACAATCGGTTTGGTTTGCCTTGGAAGTTCCATACAACATTTTTGAAATATCAGATTGTGAGTTCGTACTTCGTTCTTCTTAATCAAGGTATGTTACCCGAATGTGGATACCAACAAAACCAAGAGCCAACGATTCACTGAAAACCCAACTTATTGGAGTACCAGTATTGAATTAAAGAAAGCGTCTTTTGATTATATGAAATGTATTAGTGCTTAGTAAAATGAAAATTTGGAATCAACTAAATTCTAATCATGCATATTAATGATGTGTGTATGATGTGAACATTGTACATCAACCAATGCCTGCGATACATAATTCGAACCTGGTGGCCTCATAACTGAATTTTAATCAACGAGTTTCATCGTTGGAGTCACCAGAGGCCAATAGCAAATAAAACTCGGGAGCGCCAGTTGGACTGGGTCGGCCACTCTATACCTAGGGGTCGAAACTAAATCTGCTAACAAGCGTTGAATTGGAACGCAGCAGGACATCGCAGCAGAGGCTTTCCCAGAGGTTCATGGCAGCGTAGCCTCTCACAAGAAATAGAAGAATTCGACCAAAATCCAACCTGGTGACAGGTTGAAGTGGTAGGCGTTTAGGGTCCCTACGTAAGTGAGTTTTACGGCAAGTTAAGACACACCTGTTTTACTTAGCTCTAAATATAATCTTTTATTCATGACACTGTTTTTGCAAATGACAAATTTTTTTGATAAATTATTTCCACTCACAACCAACCAACAGTTGGCAACTAGACCCTCAACCCAGTCTCAGATGCGGTTCCATTTCAAATAGCTACAAATAGCTTTCTCAGTTTCCGATTCCAATCGGAGTGATTTCAGCATCCCATTGATCACATCGTTTCCTTCCACGAGCAGCGGACAGTAGCAGTAGTGGCAATTGTAGATATGAGAACCTGGCAAACCGGTAGCGCTCGGCAGCCAAATGGGAAGGCAATAAAATTCATTAACTTGAAAGACGCTTCGACACGATTTTTGTTCTCACAGTTTTTCCTCTGCTGGTGTGCCGTGTAGCGTGCGTACCTTCCTCTCCTCCTTCATCAGAATCAAACCCGACAAGATGACCAAATCAATGCCCTCTGCTGCTGCGATCAAAGAGAAAGAAAGATAATTCTCGTCCCATACCGGAGCTTCTCGGGTCCGCACACCGAGAGTTCGGCGGGGAAAGTAAGCACGGACAACTTCAGGAGCACTCACGCGTAACATGAGCGGACAAATTATGCACATAATCTCGAACATATCTTGAAATTTATCATTTTTCAGTACGTTCCGCCGCACAATAGGACGGCTAAGTGAAAAAAGCAGTCAATAGTACCGAACTGTGAATATCCGATTCTTCCGGACTGTGTTTATTAGATTTATATTCATAGCTCTAGCAGCTCTGTGCCTCTGTTTCCAGTTCAGGATATTACCCATCTAGGATAACTTCCCTATACTGGACCAGTCATAAATCCTCTTAAACCGCTTCAAAATTTTGTTTGATACAATGCTGTGGTAGCACTCAGCTTTTATCGATTCAATTTGAGTAGTGAACATAATAGCAAAATCTATAGACCATAATTTCATAAGTAAAAAAAAAAGGGTTGCGATTCAACTAATTATTTCACAATCACATTTCTCATGATGAAAATGTCGAGTGTATTTCATGACTTTACCAAACTACTCTGAATGTTGTTAGGGGAAAAGGCCCCAAAACGCGCAGCCCCTCCCCCTGTGCAAAACGCCTTTTGGGTATTCCCTCATATTTACCGTGTTTGAGATGTTCGTAACAAAACTAGATATTAAATTATGTGGGGGCAGCAGGGATTATGTCCAAGGGCTTGACGATCCCTCCCCAGGCCATTGTGGCGCCTGCCTAGGATGTGGTGGGGTTTGACAGTGGGCCCTGTTAAACCTCTATAAAAAGCTGCATGTATCCGCAAGTAGGCTCCGCCAAAGCGACCGTGTGCCGCTCAAAGCGCACAAGCCCAAGTCCTGGTGTTAGGTGGGACGCTAAACAGCCCTGACACGACGGCCCTCCGACGAGACAGGAGGTTTGCGCAGGCCCAATAAGCCGCCTTTAAAACCAACTATTACGAACGACATAGAAGATAATACGACTCGATACAATCGGCAACGACCTAGGAGACGAATAAAGGATCACGATTGGAAGCTTGGAACATGGAACTGCAAGTCGCTAGGCTTCGCAGGTTGCGACAGGATAATCTACGATGAATTACATCCCCGTAACTTCGATGTCGTAGCGCTGCAGGAAATCTGCTGGACAGGACAGAAAGTGTGGAAAAGCGGGCATCGAGCGGCTACCTTCTACCAAAGCTGTGGCACCACCAACGAGCTGGGAACCGGCTTCATAGTGCTGGGAAAGATGCGCTAACGCGTGATTGGGTGGCGGCCAATCAACGCACGGATGTGCAAGCTGAGGATAAAAGGCCGTTTCTTCAACTATAGCATCATCAACTTGCACTGCCCACACGAAGGGAGATCCGACGACGAGAAAGAAGCGTTCTATGCGCAGCTGGAGCAGTCATACGATGGATGCCCACTGCGGGACGTCAAAATCGTCATCGGTGACATGAACGCTCAGGTAGGAAGGGAGGAAATGTATAGACCGGTCATCGGACCGGATAGTCTGCATACCGTATCGAACGACAACGGCCAACGATGCATAAACTTTGCAGCCTCCCGCGGAATGGTAGTTACCGCAGTACGAATATTGAATCCGACCACTACCTCGTCGCAGTATGTCTGCGCTCAAAACTCTCGACGGTGATCAACACGCGTCGGAGTCGTCCGCCGCGGCTTAACATTGGGCGGTTACAAGACGGTAGACTAGCCCAAGACTACGCGCAGCAGCTGGAAGTGGCACTCCCAACGGAAGAGCAGCTAGGCGCAGCATCTCTTGAAGATGGCTGGAGAGATATTCGATCCGCCATTGGAAGCACCGCAACCGCTGCACTAGGCACGGTGGCTCCGGATCAGAGAAACGACTGGTATGATGGCGAATGTGAGCAGTTAGTTGAGGAGAAGAATGCAGCATGGGCGAGATTGCTGCAACACCGCACGAGGGCGAACGAGGCACGATACAAACGGGCGCGGAACAGACAAAACTCGATTTTCCGGAGGAAAAAGCGCCAACAGGAAGATCGAGACCGTGAAGAGACGGAGGAACTGTACCGAGCTAATAACGCACGAAAGTTCTATGAGAAGTTGAACCGTTCACGTAAGGGCCATGTGCCGCAGCCCGATATGTGTAAGGACATAAACGGAAACCTTCTTACGAACGAGCGTGAGGTGATCCAAAGGTGGCGGCAGCACTACGAAGAGCACCTGAATGGCGATATGGCAGACAACGGTGGCGGTATGGTAATGAACCTAGGAGCACGCGCGCAGGACATGCGACTTCCGGCTCCGAATCTCCAGGAAATCCAGGAGGAGATCGGCCGGCTAAAAACAACAAAGCCCCTGGAGTTGACCAACTACCAGGAGAGCTGTTTAAACACGGTGGTGAAGCACTGGCTAAAGCGCTGCACTGGGTGATTATCAAGGTTTGGGAGGATGAGGTTCTGCCGCAGGAGTGGATGGAAGGTGTGGTGTGTCCCATCTACAAAAAGGGCGATAAGCTGGAATGTAGCAACTACCGCGCAATCACATTGCTGAAAGCCGCCTACAAGGTACTCTCCCAAATTTTATGCCGCCGACTAACACCAATTGCAAGAGAGTTCGTGGGGCAGTACCAGGCGAGATTTATGGGTGAACGCTCTACCACAGACCAGGTGTTCGCCATACGTCAGGTATTGCAGAAATGCCGCGAATACAACGTGCCCACACATCATCTATTTATCGACTTCAAAGCCGCATATGATACAATCGATCGGGACCAGCTATAGCAGCTAATGCACGAAAACGGATTTCCGGATAAACTGATACGGTTGATCAAGGCGACGATGGATCGGGTGATGTGCGTAGTTCGGGTTTCAGGGGCATTCTCGAGTCCCTTCGAAACGCGTAGAGGGTTACGGCAAGGTGATGGTCTTTCGTGTCTGCTATTCAACATCGCTTTGGAAGGAGTAATACGAAGAGCAGGGATTGACACGAGTGGTACGATTTTCACGAAGTCCGTCCAGTTATTTGGTTTCGCCGACGACATTGATATCATGGCACGTAACTTTGAGAGGATGGAGGAAGCCTACATCAGACTGAAAAGCGAAGCTAAACGGATTGGACTAGTCATCAACACGTCGAAGACGAAGTACATGATAGGAAGAGGCTCAAGAGAGGCCAATGTGAGCCACCCACCACGAGTTTCTATCGGTGGTGACGAAATCGAGGTGGTTGAAGAATTCGTGTACTTGGGCTCACTGGTGACCGCCGATAACGATACCAGCAGAGAAACGACGCAAACAGACGCATAGTGGCTGGAAATCGTACGTACTTTGGACTCCGCAAGACGCTCCGATCGAATAGAGTTCGCCGCCGTACCAAACTGACTATCTACAAAACGCTTATAAGACCGGTAGTTCTCTACGGACACGAGACCTGGACGATGCTCGTGGAGGACCAACGCGCACTGGGAGTGTTGCGAAAGGAAAGTGTTGCGTACCATCTATGGTGGGGTGCAGATGGCGGACGGTACGTGGAGGAGGCGAATGAACCACGAGTTGCATCAGCTGTTGGGAGAACCATCCATCGTTCACACCGCGAAAATCGGAAGACTGCGGTGGGCCGGGCACGTAGCCAGAATGTCGGACAGTAATCCGGTGAAAATGGTTCTCGACAACGATCCGACGGGAACAAGAAGGCGAGGAGCACAGCGGGCAAGGTGGATCGATCAGGTGGAGGACGACTTGCGGACCCTCCGCAGACTGCGTGGTTGGCGAAGTGCAGCCATGGACCGAGCTGAATGGAGAAGTCTTTTATGTGCAGCACAGGCCACTCCGGCCTTAGTCTGATGATAAATAAATAAAAAGGTTAGGAGGAAAAATGTCAAAATAATCAAAGGTAGGTAGGAAAATCCTCTTAAATGCTCTTAAAATCAAAATGAAAAACTCAAAGGTGCAGCCCAATCGGGTTGTACGCAAAGGTGACGTAGGACTACGTAGCTATACGAAATGGAGGGTATTTTTCATCATAATTTGTGTAAATTTATTAGCATTGTGCAAACTGCTCGGAGGTCAACCGAATCAAGAAACTGAAAATAGCTCCCAGTTAGATGAACCAGCCGTGGAAAAGGAACGACTCATCGGCCGTATCGCCACTGAAGCCACTCGTCTATCTTTCAGTGGATATAATCAGAATCCTAGAAGACATTATGCTCAAAAATGTCCGGAATAAAGGGAAAATAAGCAGAATCGGAGATGGCGCGAAACCAAACACAAATATATTAATTTGCAACGTTCGACTTCCGCCCGCGATGGAAGCGTACATGCATCGTTTTCTATAGCGCTGGTGGCAAAGTGAGTGGGACTTCAAGAATAAATTACAAACAGTCCTTTTCAGGACTTAAACTATTTATCCAAGAAGAGGTTTTGACCGTTGGGAAAATTGTTTACCCAGACAAACAGACTGTTCGGCTGTTTAAACGACAATGACGATTTTGGAAAGATTTATTGTTTTTAATTCTTTGGTTTTGTTTCGTTAGTCATTAGAAATGATATCGATTTTTTCCGGGTTACCATCGTTTGGCGACGGAGGGAGATGATGCAATGAGTTTGTTCAAATGGATGGCGTCAGTAGCAGTCAGATGGAATTTCATCACAAGATTTTGATTTGTTGTTGAGGTTGAATGACGACCACAAACGCAGACTTCCACCACCAATTCGATGATTTTTCTTTGAAAATGCTACCAGAGCGCCTTCGTGCTGCTGTGTTCACTCCGCTGCGTCCGTCCTGCATAAAATCTTGTTCAACCGCTCTCAGCGAAATCCTGATCAAATGGCTCGCGCGCGCTGGAAAGCAGCTTTCTTGTATTCAATAAATTAAGCCCGTTAGCTCCGCTCCTTTGTGATCTGATATAGGGTAGAATACGGCATTGGCAGGGTGCGACAGTTGTTGGCACCCTCAACAATATTTGCCTTTTTCAGCAAACATACACTATTTATGAACATAATTTTGATTCAATCACACAATTTCAAGTCTAAGCTTTCATTTGAATGAGTTGTTTGCGTAAAAGTAGCAAGATTTGATGAGTTAATCATCGAAACAAATTTCCCAAGAAACAATTCAGAGCCATAAATCAACAAGCTTGTTGAACAATTGTTGAACAGAAGCGATGGTAGTTGAACAATAAAGCATGTTTAAGAAGTTGTTTAATAAATATTATACTGATTGAAATCACTGCATTAGTTCCCTGTTCTGTTGTTATTTGAATAAAGCATCGAATAAAAGTTTAACAAATGTTGCCCTAAAATTTCCCTGGCAGGGTGAAGAACAGTTGTATTATTCACTGTAAATATACTTTATTCCACCAAAATAAATCCTATTTTGTGTAATCGAGTTTATATTGAATAGCATGTTTATGTGACGCTTAATAACATTTGTTAGAATTTGTTATGCAACAGCGCTGCCGAAGTTGTACAATTCAATGAAGAAGTCTTATATTAGATTGTAAGCCTTTGAACCAAACATGTTAATTAATTGTGAAATAAGTTTACTGTATGATAACTGTTCAAATAACTTACTTATTTAGTTCTTTCAAATGTTGTTTAACACAACATAATTGCTGTTGATTCATCATTGTTGACAAAATCAATTATGTCCGTCGACTTCGTCCCATATATCAGATGCGCGCACGGATTGACTATTGGAAGCAGGTTGTTTCAGAATTCATTATTCAACGATTCTTATACTGCGGAGGAACTACATTCGATGCTTATCTGAATTTGTATAAACGTTGTTGTGCAAACGTTTTCAACAATATTGTTGTCATATACATTCTATTTAATAAACATGTTCAAATGTTGTTTATGCAATGTTTGTGCAATCAATTGTTCAATTTGTTATTAAATAATTTATAACTACATTTAACATGGTCGATTTATATGACCTTGCATGGAGCAGTGGAAGAGCAGGCGGATGTCAATCGAAGGGTCCTGGGTTCGAGCCTCACATCGTTCGAGATTGTGATAACTGTACTAATGGCTAGTTGATGTAAAAAAACAAGTCACAGTTCTAGAAATTAATTAGTTGAAAAATCGATAGTTCATGAAAGCCATAAAATAATATAAAGATGAAAATTATCCGTAAGAATTAGTCCTCTTTCAACATTTTTATAAAAAAATGCTTGTTGTGGAAACTTGTAATAAGCTTTATTTGAGATATTTCTTACAACAATTGAGATGTCTTATAGCCACCAAAACCAACGTTATTTCTCAAACTAATGTTGAATAATAGTTTCCTCCAATCTTCTATATTACACAAACAATAGTATATCAAGCAGCCTTATTTGTAAAACATTGAACAAACGCTTTATTAGTTCGGGTAATAAGCTTTGTAGTAACAAGCGTTGAATTAATGTTGTTGTAGCTCTTTTATTGTTTTTGCAGTTGAACAATCGAGGCAAGGTAATAGCTTAAACATTTATTTCAACATGCTTATAGAACTACTGTTGTTGAATAGATTCTCCATTTTTGGGCGAACAAGGTTGGTATAGTAGTATCAAATGCAATAAATCAATCATAATTAAACAGACAGCTGAATAGCGTAGCTGTAAGAGACATTTCTTCAAAGAATAATTGTTTCTTGGGTTGCACCTTCGAAATCCTTGCCATTATCGCATTGCCAAAGAAAGCAGCGCACGATTAGCAAACTGTTACTTACTTTTTTGGATCGCCTGTTTCTCCTCTTTACTGCGTTTGACACGACCAATTAAGTACGTACACTACTTTTTACACTTTATCAGCACTTGATTATTACCACAAAGAGCAAATTTATGCAATATTTGCTCTATGTTTCACTAAATAAAATCGGGACTGTTCGTTTTCTTTGACAGCAGCACACTTCGGAATAGAGCGAGAGAATGTGTTTGTGAGCATATCAAACACACGCTAAAAAGCACGCACAATTCTATGTGATTTTTTTTAGCAAAAATACGAACAAAATATCCGGCGATGGCATTTATTTAAAAAAAAGTGTTAAAATACAAATGTTTCTATTCGGATTTTTACGCAGACCATGGATTATATTAAAAGTGATAGCAACACCGTAGTGTTTTAACCCTTATGTGGCTGACAGGACCGCTTTCCTTTTGCGACTTCAATACTTTCCAAGCTCATCAAAAATTATAATCATTCCCGTTCCTACATAGCGCATTTCAACCATAAATAATTGCCTACTTTTAGGGTATTATATATTATCCAACTGTGAAACGTAGTGTAAGAATGGGGTGGCTCCAGCGGCTGGATAGGACAGTGCTGTCCATTATTCAACATACTTATGAAGACTCACGAGGTGGAATATATTGTTAATATACTATACTACCAGAACCGACGAGCTTCGTTTTACCTAAAATTGATTAAATATATATTTTTTACATTATTTAAAAGACGTTAAGTATTCGAAATTTGCAAATTTTGGATTCCATTTTTTAGATTAATTTTCGATTAAAGCAGAAATGTGTACTTCATTTGTATGAGAGTCCCTCTTCCAGAAGAGGAGGGGTCTAATATCATCATAAGAATCTTCATCGTTCCCTAAAACCTCTACATACAAATGTTCATGCCGTTTCCTAGTCTATAAGGGCAGACAGACAAATATTCATTCTTATGTGTATGGATTTGGTTTCACGTAGTTTACGTCGAGCGGTCGTGTCTTGTACACAACCACCATAGTTTTTTTTATGAAACATACATATCATGTAAGGACCGCAAAGAGCAAGTTGTATATTTGAAAGAGGTTGATAGACTTTTGCTTACGCGTGTATACTCTAAGGCATTACAAAAGACAAAAGATGTAAATCTTGGCAGCGGACAAAATGCATATAAGTTCCCTTCTCCTAAATGGCAAACATTATTCAAATAGGTTGAAAATGGTAAAAGTAATGAAAATGTCAATATCTGGGTACACGGGTACCCTATCTGCCATTCACGTCTGATTTTTGTTGGCTTCATAAGGGTTAAATTTGTTTTACAATGTGTTTAAATGCTTTTGCCTATCTGTCTACATGACATAAAATTGATGCCAAGGCTAAAAATTCATGTTTTGTGTTAAGCCAGTTTTGATAAACAATAAAGTTTGTTCCAAAATTGAGTGAAGCGAGATGAGCGTGCGGCCGATTAATATGAATGAATTTTACTACTGGAGGATATAAACAACCAGCATTTGGCACCAATACATTACCAGTTTTTCACTTCCATGTCTAGTTGCTAAAGGAAGCAAATCCATTGCTGATAATAGAAATTGCTATGCCAATAGAAGAAACGTTGACCTGTTACTTTATAATAAATTTACTGAGTTTGTGGTAAAAGCTGTTATATTTAGTGAACACCAATCATCAAAGAAAGAGCATACAAATGTGTACCAGTTAAGCTGTACCTGTGTTTAGTGTAATTATTAATTATTTTTATCATTCAATTTGGCGAATGTCCTAGACTGCCAAGAATAGGTATTTTCCCCTAGGTGTGAATATAATGTGCACTCATAACGATTAACGAAGGGGCGGGGCTAATGGAACTACTTCATTAGATATAAGAAAGCTGCTTTTCGGCGCGCGCGAGCCATTTTGATCGGAATTCCGCAGACAACGGACCGTTCCGAGTAAGAATGGGCGTTTTTGGGAAAAATATCGATACTACCGAATCGATGTTTTTATTGTCGAATTATCGATGCCGAAAAATATCGGCGTTGAAACATCGTTATTCCGATAAATCGATACGCTCGAAAAATTAGAAGCACGAGCAAAAAAAAAATTCATCGAATCGCACATCAAAGTTTCGCTGTTTTTAACAGATTGTGCCTAATGTGTTATATTTTTACTTTTGATATATTACGGATAATGTCTCGGAATTTGAAAAAAAAATGAAATCCGATATCAGCTACAAAACATCGATACGGTCAAACATCGAACATAAAAAAATCGATAATCGATTAATCAGAGCGAAAATATCGATTCCCGATATATCGTATCGGTATCGCCCATTCCTAGTTCCGAGAATGATAGATTCTAAAAATCAAAAAAAAATCGCTGTTCCGTGGACCCCCGGTAATATGACCGTTTTTAATCTGAACACTTTTTAATTTGAACCCCGTTGGTTTGAACATCGTTCAAATTAAAAATGGTTCAAACGTCATTTACCACGTGGAATCGAGAGAAGAAAAATGGAACATCGTGATATGGAACGCAGAATCAAAACAAACCAGCGAAGAGGGCAGCCAGAAACCAGTTTTTCTGATGCTTATAGAGTAACCAGAAGTTCAAACTAAAAATGAACCCCGTTAATGTGAATGAGGTGCTGTTCAAATTATCGGGGGTCCACGGTATTCTGAATTAGGTTATGAGACGTTGGTTAGATGCTTACTATTGCGAGGAATAACAACAGAAATTTGACTCAAGACGAAGTTTCTTCATATTACAAATCATTATCTCTTGGCATCTGTCTGTCCGAGCGACGTTCACCGATGGGCAGTTGATGTAGATAGTTTCCACTGGGGTGGCGTCTTCATTGATATTATACAAAAGCCACCATTTTATACAAAAGAAGGTTGATCCGACCGTTGAGATGTTGTTTATCTAAGATGCGTATTGTTCTTTTCATAAAATGTTGGTCCTGAGAAGAACCAGTTTTTCTTTTCCCAATGCTCCTTTCCAACTAGCTGACACCACAATTTGTAATAAATTTTCAGCATCCGCACTGGCGGTGCGGGCTCGCCACAGTGCTATTTTTATGGCCAACCCTTTCTTCATATAAAATGCTGGTTCGTTGAAGTTGAATGATCTGCAGCAACACATCGAGCACCACCACCAATGCGATGGATTTCCTTTGAAAATGCTATTAGCGCCTCCGTGATGCTGTGTCCGCTCTGCAGCGATCGCTTTGATGCGTCTGCTCTGCGTGAAACCTTGTTCAAACTGAGGATTAGATCCAAACCCGCAAGTGATTGATTTTTGATGTCTGTGCTAGTGATGCATTTACGTGATTGGTTGGTTGACCTATTTCTAAACTTTTTAACAATTATTAATAGTAAATAGTTAAAAATCAGTATTTTCAAATAAATACGAAGAAGCGTTAACTCATCCTTGATCGAATGGTCCAAAAAAATTGAAAATCCATCGAAAAACTTTTTTTTTTGTCTTTATTTAGGAGACTTTTAGCCCGAGGCTGGTTCATCTCCGGAAACAGCCATCGAAAAACGTCTTAGATATTAAAGTTTAAAGTCTATCATATTTTCGTGACGGTCCCCGATTTTCGCAATCGTAAAGTGTACCCCAATATAGAAAACATAGACGTAGTCCTACGTCACAAACAAACCTGATCAAAATGAAAAAAAAAACAACTTAATTCACCGAAAAGTGATACTGCCTTTTTCACATTTAGCCAAGACACCAACCTTACATGGTTCAATCGAAGGTTCTATGAAACATTTTCTCAATCACTTTTGAACACAACGGCCAATCGTCACAAAATTCAATGGTGATCTACAAGGGCTTACCACCTTTCGAATGCAACTTGTAAACTTGAAAATGCAACTTGAAAATCGACAAACGTGCAACAAAAATGCAACAAAATGCAACTTGAAAATCGGTTAAGGATTACTATATGAAAAGTTGTCTAATGTTTTACTTAGCTTTTGTGCACACACATACACACGGACAGACAGACATGTGCTCAGTTCGTCGAGCTAAGTCGATTGGTATATAACACTATGGGTCTCCGTGGCTTCTATAAAAAGTTCGTTTTCGGAGTGAAATGATAGCCTTTCGGTACAACTTGGTACAACTTTGTTGTACGAGAAAGGTAAAAAAGGAAAAACCTCTCAAGAAAATGTTTTTCTTTTGAAATCCTTATCCAGATTGCTATCAGAAATCAAGGTGGGTTTGCCACTGTGCCCCCTCGTAACTTTTGACAGAAAACAGATATTATCATTTTGACATATATCATACGTGTGCTATATAAGTACGATCTTTTACAATGTTATGAAAACTCATATGTGAATATGTACGTTATGTGGAAGATATTGATTTGGAAAATGTATTGGAGGTAACCACTTTCCCTTCGATGGGACTCGAACCCGAGTTCGAGTCCCATCGAAGGGAAAGTGGTTACCTCCAATACATTTTCCAAATCAATATCTTCCACATAACGTACATATTCACATATGAGTTTTCATAACATTGTAAATTAACGTCCAAGTCGGGTGGTTTAATCCCCGGAAATAGGCAATTACCTTTGATTGAACAGTACGATCTTGTTATGCTCATTTCCGAAGTACTTGGAAGCCTTTGTTTCATTTTACTTTTTTTTTCTAGTAAAAACCCACCTCAAAGTTTTTTTTGGTCATTTGCGAAGTGTTATAAATCGAATAAAATAATCGGATAGGTAAGAGCATTCCGTATTTACAAAGCAAATTTCTTGATTGCTTTGAGAATAGGTCGTATGTGCAAACGAGAAATTCTCTTTGATCACGCTCTCTTTCGCTAATATATCGGCTAGTTTTGCATGTTTCGCTACATTTCCACTTCAGCAAGATAGACAAAGCTATTATCTTTGGATATCTGCCAAGAAATTCGAAGTAAACTTTTGTATAGTTTCGTACACTCAGCGAACTGGACTGTCGAAATTCATAACCGGCGCCTTATGAATATTCGACTGAATATTACACCATCAGTGCTTCTTATACGCAGTTACCTTTTCGAATACCCAAGCGTCGACGGGCGTGTGGTCTACATACCGGCCTCCCGACCCCGACGTCCATGGTTCGAATCCAGTCTGCCGCACTTCACTTTTTTTTAAATGAAAATCATCATTCATAAGGCAACATATTGAAATTCATACCGATTCCTTGTGGCAAATTTCCGTAAGGCGTTTTATTGAAAATCGTACGTCCATTTTCCTCAGTGTAATAATCGAAAGAGAATAGATCCAAAGAAAGACTCTTTTGCACGTACGACCTATTTTCAAAGCACTCTAGATTTAGTCTATTTTGTGATTCAATATTCAATGCCACCCTAGCGGTCGCAGTTAAACTATCGTTTTCACTTTTCTGAAAGGTTACTAATTTCGGTTGTAGGCACCCAGATGGCAGCGGTGAAATATCATGGCAAATCATCAGTTTATTGCCTAATTTTAGGCAATAAGCCAAGTTGTAAGCAAAAACAACACTGAAAATAATCGACACGCTTGATTAATGTTCTTTCGAACGTGAGTTTAAAGTGTTTCATCGCTGTGTATATTCAATAGCAATACACGTTATACTTTTAGGAAATTAAGTTGAATTGACAGCACTAGATTTCACAGCAGTTTTGAACATCGATCTAGTTGACGTTCAGTTTGACAAATTAGCATTATGGCGCCTGCCTGAAGTTGTGCTCCTACATATTTTACTTTGATTTTTTAATGATGTGGAATTTAATAAAGGAACAGAGCTTAGAGGTAAATTGAAGATTTAGTTATTATTTTTGTTTTGTTTTGTTGAAAAATCATCTGTTTCACAGGTAGTTCTATTCGGATCCCCTAATGTGAACTTTGCCATCAAGTCAACGGGGAATTATCCGGCGAACCTCGATCGTGAAACAGCTGAACGGCAACACATAATCGGTCAGAGCTCCAACGAAATCCTGCCGCTGCTGACATTTCGCTGCATTAAGGTTCCCCCAAACACAGGCGACGCGACAGTCGTGACGCGATTCTATCGTTTGGCGACAGCGATTCTGTCGCCGTAGGTATGAAAGCGTAAATAGGCTATTGCCTGCAGCGACCCAACGATAGAATCGCGGCGACTGGTTGTCGCCGTCGCGGCGATGGAATCGCTTAGGTCTGGGGGAGCCTTTACAGTCGAGACAACCGTTTTATGTCCATATGTGACTGTTAGTGTGTAAATAAGTAGTTTCGTTATTTAATGCGGTTTTTAATAAATCATTCGTTACAACATATTACATGAATGGGTTTTATCAATGTTTATCTGCATTTTTTTTAAATATTTAGAAACAAATTCTGAAACGCATTTTTCATTTTATTAACGAGAGCAATCCATTGAAATTTAACGTGTTTCGCATTTCAATTCATGTTGTTTTCCAATAGCATCGCGCGTTTTTTTGACATATGCGGCTGGATATACACGTTATTTCTACATTGTTTTCAATAAGTGCGGATTCACGTGTGAAACCAGTAGTATGAACGTTTATATTATTTTCAACGAACAATTTTTTAAATTTTATTAAAATCTGTATAATGTACTTAAATGCAATAAATTTCATTACTGTTTCCAAAATAAATTTCGATATTTTCAGCCATAAAACCCTCAATTCGTATTTTTTAAATTTTGAATGAGTTTTTGGGGGTGCCGACAACCGATCACCTTTTTCAGAATGGCATAAAAACAACGCTTAACAAAATTGTTAATAAAAGTTTTCCAATAGATGGAATAAATCAAAACTCTTCACCAGTTATGCCTATAGGCTTCCATTGGTATGACAATATCACCACATTATGCAAATGTAGGAAAGTTATGAACTAAAAAAAGGGGGCCGACAACCAACCACCTTCCCTTACATTAAGGCTATATCCCGAGTGGGATTACGCTAATAATGGCGTTCCATTTATATGCATGATTTTTAGCGTAAATTTCGGTGGATTCTTCTATCTGTGTACTGTATATCCGTACTTACTCGATATTCTCTTAGTCAAACTTATTCAATGTATCTTCACCTCGCCAACTAGATGTTGTCAGAAACAGTTCATATGCACGATATACAAAGTGTCGGGCCATTTGGAGGAATGACCTTTGACCGAAGAGTTGAAAAAACTTAAATTGCGAGTAGTGAAAAAAGAGTAATGAGAAGTGAGTAGTGATAAGTAGGAAGTGAAAAGTGAAAAAAGAGAAAAGAGAAGGCTAAAAGTCTCGATAATAAAGACAATAAAAAAAGAAAAGAGAAGCTAGAAGTGAAAAATTCCATGTGAGAAGTTATAAGTGAGAAGTAAGAAGTGATAAGTGAGAAATGAAAAGTGATTAGTGATTGTGTGAAGTGAGAAGTGATTGTAAGAAGTGAGAAATGAAAAATGAGAAATAATATATGAATAGTAAGAAGTGCTCAGTGAAGAGCACTGAATGAAAAATGATAAGTAATAGTGAGAAGTAAAAAGTGAAACGTGAGAAGTTATAAGTAAGAAGTGAAAAGTGAGAAGCAAGAAGTAATAAGAGAGAATTGAGAAGTGGGAAATGCAAAAATTTCTCTCAAAGTTCCTTATAAAGATTTTTTTCGAGTATACCTTCCCCAGCAATTCCTCCCGAAGTTCCGCCAACAGTTTCATCAAATATCCAAAAGGTCCTCCAGGAATTGCTCCGAAAACCTCCTCTGGGTATTCCTCGAGAAGTTACTCCAAAAGTTCATCCATGATTTTTTTCGAAAGTTCCTCCAGGATTTTTTCCGAAAGTTCCTCCACAAATTAGCATTAGCATTAACATTGTTACGGTGTATTTCGTAGATTGGACACTAAAGATACTCATGTTTTAGAATGCTATCAGAAATCAAGAATGGAAGGGGTCCTTTATCCAGTCTACAATGACAAAAGCATGAGGATTACTACTCCTAGCGACGCTCATCTTCACCGTAACTAGCGAAAGGAAGGAAATGTTGTTATGGTACTTGCTTAAAAGAGGCTAGCGACTTTAGCGACACCCTCATAAGTACCACGGAGTTGGATAATGGGGAGGGTATCCGTTGGGTCAGGATTTGTCTGAAGCAATGTGACCATGATAAATCTTACTCCGTAACACAGCACGGCGTTACGGGACTCCGAAAGTTCCTCCACAAATTCCTCCTAAAGTTCCAGCAGCTATTCTTCCGGAAGTTCCTAAAAGTTGTACGTATACATTCAGTAATTCCCCAAGAATACATTCGAAAGATTCGCCAGAAGTGCCACCAAAAATTGCTCCGGAAGCTCCATCAGGTATTTCTTTAGAAGTTTCATCAGGCAGTCCTCCGGAAGCTCCCCCTGCAATTTCATGGGAAGTTACATAGAAGTTTCTTCAGAAAATCCTCATATAATAAGAAGCAATATACCAAAAACCAAATGCAAAATACTTTAGGCAGAATATACATGTATTTTATTAAGAACAAATAATAATTTGCCACGTTTTTGGTATTGAAATAACAGAGTAAGTTATGCTTGAGGTATTTTGCATATTAACTATTGGTATTAGATTTTGGTATTTCACCTTTTATGCACATCAGATTCATAACAGTGTATGAGTAAGTAACAATAATAGAACTAGGTGTTATTGAATTATTTTCTCCTGCTTTCCTTGCAGGAATATGGGAATGGGAAGGAATATTTTTCCGCTTAATTATCGTTACAAAATTTGCTCTACTTCTTAGGTACTACTCAAAAAATGTCAGTAGCGGAATCATCCTATCTTTCTGCACAGTACTTTTGATTTATTTGCATTAATAAAAAATAAACCTTACCACTTTAATTCATTTTTTCCGATTGTGCATCGCTGTTGGCTGCAGTTGAATGGTGGCATGGTGGTGACACAATTTGTACCCTATCAGCAGGATACGTTCCACCATGTCACGCAGTCCGGGCAAGCGGCTACAGCGACGATTCCTCTGGCAGATCATGCAATATCATGTGGCCAGAAAGGTGTGTAATATTAGCCCAGCTGTGAGCTCTGCTGTTTGTCCCTAGATTACGGTCCGCACGACGACGTTCGGCTGAACAGCAGCAATGAAGATGTGACGTGCGAGATGAAGTAACGTTGCGGAGATTTCAATCGCATGATCGCAAATATTACGCTCGGACAAGGCGCAGAGCAAACTGGTGAATTTGTCATGATCGCCTTGTACTGATAGGACACGAATGCTGTTGGATATTTGTTTTATGGTGTTCAGTTTGAGTTTACTTCTTTGGCCGGGAGTTAAAAAATAAAAAGAAATCTTTCTCAACCTTAGCAAACTGTTTTTTATAAAATTTCAGCTTGTGCTGCAGGTCATTTTTCATAAATTTGCCCTTTTTGTTTGAATTGTGCCTAATTATTTAAACCTAAATTTCTGGAAAATAAGTAGACACGTTTTCACAATCTACACACTTTTGATATCATTTTTTGAAAATACGGCGAAACATCTTTATTGAATTCTTTTCACTGAAATGGTAAAAAATATGTATTACATCGGGTCATCTTTTGTTACTACTCCATTGATTAAAGAAATCCAGATTATCCACATCATTTTGAAAACTGCTTCTCAGATTCTGATATTTTTATAAAAAGCTTATACTTTTTGTAATATTTAGAATCAAACATTGTGTATATGCGATGTAGGTTATCCTTTGGCTTTAGATTTAAATTTAATTTGAACTCATGTTGAACTTGAAATAATTAGATTTTTCATTGGGGATGTTACTTGTTGCATACCATTCAAACGAAATAATAAATGAGAAAATAATTTTAGATTGGTTTCCGTTAAGTGCAATCATAGCTGGTAGGCAAATTCTCCTATCTATATGCTTACTTCGACGACCGTAATGTGGACACATTTGCAGTTGAACAAAAAGAAAACAAACATCGAAAACACATAAACATAATCATTAATTTTAATGCTTTTTATTCTGCTCTGCACTCAGCCACAGTACACAATCTCGACTGGGTGCTAGTGGAAATAGAGGAGGCTGACCTTATATGTACCTTTACATGTGGTAAAAAAGTTTTCCCGAAGAAATTTATTGGAGAAACCCAGTTCAAAAATTCATTACTTTTGAAGATTTATTATATTTTATACCAACAAGCTTTATACATGTTCATCATATAACCATACAAGCATATGGAGACGCGTGGTGCGTTGGCTCTACTCCTTGTGACTAAAACTTTTGTGCAAAAATTGAAGTTTTGTGATATTCAACATACCAGTGAGAGCTATTTGCCTTAAGTTACTTCAATTTTGTTATGCATATGAGATTGTCTGCCACAATTCGTCCTTGTTGTTGTAGTTATGCCAAATATAACTAAAAAATCCACTGTTGTATCTTTTTGCTTTCAAGTTTATATGTCGCAATAGTCAACAAACGCCGTATTTCAATATTATCTAAAACTTACTAGAACATGCAAAGTATAGAATTGAAAATGAAACATGTATGACGAAAATCCATTTTAAGGGATTGCCGGCATAAAAAGTAACAAATTTCTAAAAATAACGGAATTACTAATTTGGCGTCTTCGACAAAGTTTTCAGCAGAACATTTGCAACATTTTTGCTAAGACACAAACATTATAATTTTTAAATAAAGAAACATAAATTTTTCATCTCACTTTGGAGGGGACTGATCATGTGACTGAATACTTCAAAAGAAAAGAATTAACTTACTAATAGAATGTCTCGAATACACCATTACGCTTAATCGCATCGCACTATTGAATAAACGCGCTAAAACACGATTTGAGTCACTGTGCGCCGCCGTGATACTGACGCCATCAAATTTTCTGCAGTCACCAAGCAAATATATTTTGCACTAAATTCGTCGCTGACAGCAACTTTCTGCCGTCGCCAAGTGATTATGATTTACAATTTTAAGAAAACTCGTCTCGGCTCAACCTTCTCCCGAATAAAATGGTGGTCTTGAAAAGAATCGATATATTATCAAAAATGCGCTTTTCCATTCACTAACAGCAACAAACAAAAGATATTTTAGTCACTAGATAAAGCTTGTCGCTTCGGTTCCCTTTGTTCTGCTGTCCGAAACATGTGTGGTATAAAACTGTCAAATCGTATGTATTTTTCCTTTATTGACATTTAGATCCCCTATCCTCGCCAGCAAAAGATGTTCCGGACAGCGACGACAGCGACAATCTTTATCTAGTAACTAAAATATCTTTTCAACAAACCAATTGCAATAATGCAAATATCAGACTTCAAATTCCCTCAAAAGTTAGCTAGTTTCAACAGCTTTTTGATAATGGTATTACATTGCTGCTACCGGCAAGGATCGGTGAGATATAACTTCCAGGACGAAACTTTAAAAATATTATATAATCGAAAAAGTAGAGCAATTGCTTAAAATATCAAACTTCAATTTTACTAAACAAATATCCAAAGTCATACATGAAACATTGCAAATTCAACCAGCTTTCTTTAGCTGAAAAAATATTGACAATGCGTGAGCACATACCAGAGATATTTTCATTGACCATTCAAAATATCTTCAAAATAGATCATTTTGATTATAACCAAATTAGATGGTAATCTAATCTAATCTAATCTAATCGAACACAAACGCAGCCAGTACAAAGAAAGCATCCTGGAAAATAATTGAGTTAGATGACGCCCAATAATTTTTCTTGTCAATATTGAGGCTCACAGCATACCAGTGATATGACATAAACTTCAAAGCGGCCAGGCCCACTGCGTTGTGTTTGCCGCAGAGATGATTCTTCGAGATGTATCGTGTTCAAGTATTCACTTCAACATGATACATATCACGAATCTACAGGGGTTGAAGGATGCGTGGACATACCGTACCATACGCATCGCGTTCTTTTAAGTTCTTATTTTGGTAGTTGTATATAAATATGTAGTGAAATGAATAACATTATGATAAGAAATTATATCAAATATTATATATATTTGTAGAATATAACATCAACTAGGAGCCGAAGTTAACTCGGGCTGTACATCTCTCGTAGAAGAAGCTGGAAATTGTAAAGAATTTAATTATTATTTAGAATGTCATGAATATCAGATAGCAGGTTATGTGCCAGGACGTCGTCTGCATAAAGGTTATATGGCAGGTTGTGAAGCTTTCATTCCTGGGATGTTTTGTAGTGGGCTATGAAAATGTTAAATCATGAAAATATGAAGGTACATAATACAACAATATAAGTATATAGAAGCATGAAAATATGAAAATTTTATAATATGAAAAAAGGAAACATAAAAATATAATGTAATAAAATAATAAAAATTTGCTGTATAAAAAATATGGAAACATGAAATAAAAAATTAAAATAAAAAATATTAATAACACAAAAACATAAAAGCGAGAGAATATGAAAATATTGAATGTCTTAAAATATAAAAATTGATGTTAAAGTATAAAATTTTGAAAATATGACAATATGAAGATCTGAAAATAAGATAATATAAAAATATTAAAACACAAAAAATATATAACATGGAAAAAGTAAAAAGTATAAAAATTAAATAATAAAAAAATATTTTACCAAAAATATTAAAACGGAAACATAAAAATATAGAAATGTGTAAATATGCAAATTAAATTATAACAACATCACGAGATGAATCGGCCTAGGACCAAAAATCTCGTAAATAAAGATAATTCAATTCAATTATAACTACATGAAAGTATAAAGATATAAGATAGACAAAAAAAATATGAAAATAAAATATTTGAAATTATAACAATATGAAAATATGATAGCATGAAAAAAGAAAATACCAATATATGAAAATACAAATGATTTAAATATGGAATTTGAAATTTAAAAATACAAAGGTATAAAAATATGAACATATAGAGGTATAAAAAATGTGGAAGCATGAAAACATAAAAATATAAAAGCATCATAAAGTGGTATTTGTATAAAATAGGTAAAATATAAGAATATGGAAAATATGATATTATAAAAATATTATAATATGAAAGTGTAATAACATAAAATTATATAAATATGAAAATACAAAAATATGAAATATTACAAAATAAAATATCAAATATGAAAGTGTAATGTTACATTTAAAGAAATATGACAATATGATAATATAAAAACATAATAATATGAAAATTTTAAGACACAAAAATAATAGAACACGAAAGTGTAAAATTAGGACAGTATAAAATACGTAATTGAAAAGATATTAAAATGTAAAATTATGAAATTATAAAAATATGGAAATTAAAAAAAAATGTAAGAATATGGAAATTAAAAAAAAATAAATGTAAAAATATGAAAAATAAATATAATGAAATATGAAAAATAAGTATAATGAAATATGAAAAATAAATATATTACGAATATATGAAAACACAAAAGCATGGCATTGCTGCGGTATATTTCGTGGACTGGAAACTAGTGATACTCATGTTTCCTTTGAAATCTCTGTCCAGATTGCTATCAGAAATCAAGGTGGGTGTAGTCCTTAATTTCAATCTATGACAAAAATGACAAAAGCATTAGAATTACTATTCCTGTCCACGCTTATCTGTACCGTTACTAGGAAGATAAGAAATAAGTACCATGGAGTTGGATATTGGGAAGGTATTTATTGGGTCAGGATGTGCCTGTAGCTGGCAATGTGACCATGGTAGAACTTACCCCGTAACACACCACGAAGAGGTATCTACCCAGCATTACGGGTATATAACCAAATTAGATGGTAATAGTAAAAAAAATGAGAAGATGTGCACCCACTCAAGCATTCAACCAACCACTTACGTGATAAAAGTGTATGTTTCCATTGGAAATAATTCTTGATACTTCATAATTATTTGCTAATTTGAGAAGAATCTGCGTACCGATTACAAAAATCCCACATATACATTTATTTTATGATTCTTGATATATTACTATTGTTGATAATTATTATATTTTAAAACAGAACTGTTTGTTGTAAACATATATGTAGATTATATTTAAATAATGCAAACCGATTTAGCATTTATTTATTGTCAAAATATTACTCATGTTTTTCAGGAAGAATGTTGGTTTAATGAAAAGTATTTTGAACAACTTTAAAAGTAAAATCTCGATGAAGCTTCTCAAGTGACTTAAAATATACTTTAAATAAATCCATATCATTCTGTTCCGAATTCATTTTTGATAATAACACTAAATTTAGAAAAATTGAATTCAATCGAAAATGCATGTATATGATTATGGTTTCCCTAAATTATTATTAATCAAAACACTTTTTGCAGGAATAAGAAAAACTGTTGTCACAATATAAACTTTGGACTACAAAAATTCTTAGCTTAGTGAGACGAGTTGTGAAATGTTTCAAATATTTTGAATGCGTAATAACATCTATATTCAAATGCGTACAAACGAGCTTCATAGCCACAAGGTATTTACAAAGGATGAAAAAGTTACACTGTATAAGCATTGTACAAACATGCACTTTCTATCACGTAAGTGGGTGCATATTGATTTTTTACTACTTCAATCATATTTGGTTATAATCAAAATTAGCTGTTTTGAAGATATTTTCAATTGTCAGTGAAACTTTTTTTTAGCAATGAGTACACGTATTATCAATGTTTTTCGGCTGAAGAAAGCTGGTTGAATTTGAAATATTTCGTGTATGACTTTATATATTTGTGTAGTAAAATTGAAGTTTGATACTTTCAGCAATGTGCTCTACTTTTTCAATAATATAATATTTTTCAAGTGTCTTCCTGGAAATTATATCTCACCGATCCTTGCCGATGCAGCAATGTTATACCATTTTCGAAAACCTGGTAAAAATAGCTAACTTTTGAGGGTATTTGAAGCCTGATACGTAATTGCATTAAGTTTTGGCATTCACGGAGAAAAATATGTGGTAGAATCAACCTGATTCTGCTTCAAATCAACAATATTTTTGCATTGATTTATGAATAACAATATTTTTGGTTGATACAACCACAAATAGGGTTGAATCAACCATACGCGATAGTTGATTCAACTATCGGATATATTTGTTTCAACCATGCTTTTCAGCTGTCACTGTCAAATGTTACATCAGAAAACAACTATTTGTATGGTTGTTTTCACTTTCGAAAATGCTACGAAACTACTTTATCGACACTACGATGACATCAACAAAATAGGAAAATATGACAGAAGCAGAATCGAACTAGTTACAAGGGGAGTAAGAGTCATCCACCTTACCTCTGCTCCATACTTACTTCTTGTAGACAGAATGATTTATGTTGATCAGTTTCTACAGGTTTTTCATATTACGAAATAGTTGCCAGAACAACGATATTATTATTGTTTCAATCATGCGATGCAGGATTGAAACAACAATAATGTTCAATTGAAAGAAGCAATGAATCATCGTTGAAACAACAATGTTGAAGATTGAAACAACAATATGCACGTAGTTTGGTGCAACAATCGAAATAGTTGTTTCAACCTTGCAAGATTCTTCTGCGTGTTATAATCAATTTTATGAATTTTGAAGACCTTTGCACTATGGTCCAGGATACAGATTCACGCGGAAAGATGAATTTTACGCCGAAACTATATTTTTTAGAAAAAACTGTAGTTCTACAAAATTGTTCGAAATAGTAAGGCCATCATTATGGTGCAACCAAAAAATAGGGTGGCCCATCATATAAAAAAATTTGAAAATATTTTTTTATTTTTTGGAATATTGACATGTTATGTTCTACAAAGTTGTAGCGCAGCTTATTCCAATCAATTTTGCTAAAAAAACTTTTTCTGTAGCTCTTAAGTTGGCTGATTTTGGTTGTCAATTTTACCTAATTGGATTAGGGTGTACCTAAAAAAAAAACAGTATTTTTAATCTACTTTTATTATTTTGGATTTCTCGAAAAAGTCGTCTTCAGGTGACTTTTAGAGCTCAAAAAAATGCAACTTTTGATGGGTGAATATGCTCAATATCTTCTACCGATCAAAAGTTATAATCTTTTTTCTGTCAAAATTACATTTTTTCATAAGTTGATATCTCCGGTTAGGGCAGACCAAAAAAATATGTTTAGAAATTCATATTCTTCATTATGTCAAAAAATTGGAGATATGTTATTTTTTATCTCAAGTTTTACTAATTTTACTAAAACCATGTTTTTTCAAATAAATTGATATAACTTGACAATGGAAGAAGATACAGATGATATTCTATAGCAAAACACGCGTTTTGGAAAGCCCCAAAAGTCTTCAGAAGGTGACACCCGTGAAAAAAAAATGAAATGAGCAGATCATAAATATTGTTTTTTGAGGGACACCCTAATTCTGGTAAGTAAAATTACTCTAAACAAGTGAGCCTAAGAGCTACATAAAAAGTTAATATAGCAAAGTTGATGTGAAAATGCTGCACTACAACTTTGTAGAACATTTTATGTCAATACTCCGCAAAACAAAAAAAATAAAAAATTTACATTTTTTAAAAAATGGCCCACCCTATTTTTTGGTAACTCTAAAATAAGGGCTGGAGTATCCAGAATAACTTAGTAGAACAAATTTTTTCTCTTAAAAGTATGCTTTAGGCCGAAAATGCATCTTTTCTCGTAAATCTTGCAATACGATGATAATGATAAAACTTATAAAAAGTGTTAAAGCTGTAGATTTTTTATTTTTTATTTCTCACAAATGTCCTTCTGAAGACTTTTGGGGCTTTCCAAAACGCGTGTTTTGCTATAAGAATATCGTCTGTATCTTCTTCCATTGCCGAGTTATATCATTTTTTTTGAAAAAACTTGATTTTAGTAAAATTGGTAAAACTTGAGATAAAAAAATAACATATCTCCAATTTTTTGACATGATAAGGAATATGAATTTCTCTTCCAAATGCCGTGTAAACATATTTTTTTGGTCTGCCCTAACCGGAGATATCAACTTATGAAAAAAAATGTAATTTTGACAGAAAAATGATTATAACTTTTGATCGGTAATAGATATTGAGCATATTCACCCATCAAAAGTTGAATTTTTTTAAGCTCTAAAAGTCACCTGAAGACGACTTTTTTGAGAAATCTAAAACAAAAAAAGTAGATTAAAAATACTGTTTTTGTGGGGTACACCCTAATCCAATTAGGTAAAATTGCTCTAAATCAGCCAACTTAAGAGCTACAGAAAAAGTTTTTTTAGCAAGATTGATTGGAATAAGCTGCGCTACAACTTTGTAGAACATATCATGTCAATATACCGAAAAAATAAAAATATTTTCTATTTTTTTAATATGATGGGCCACCCTATTTTTTGGTTGCACCATAATGATGGCCTTACTATTTCGAACAATTTTGTAGAACAACAGTTTTTTCTAAAAAATATAGTTTTGGCGTAAAATGCATCTTTCCGCGTAAATCTGTATCCTGGACCATAGTGCATTGTACCCAAGATATGAAATACAAAATCTTAAAAAATACCAACTTGCACCGGATACCATCAGTAACTACTGCATGCATTCGATTTCTGGTAAGATTCTGCGTTGGTATAGAACACCCCGTTCGGTTCAAATTTTTGAATTATGCTCCTTATGCTGAAAATTTCTCCACTGTGCAGCGGCTTGTAACCCGAGCAGAAGAAATTTTTATGACGTATCCTTGCATAAGAGGTAAAATACCAAAAAATGATACCAAAAATTTATATGCAAAATACTTTGAGCACAACATGCTCAGGTATTTCATAATAAAGCATTTGAATCGCTTAATATTACTAATCAAACTTTTTTGAAAAAAAAAATCCCATATGATTTTCCATAGGAATTCCTCATAGGGGAACGGTTCGGCACTTCATCCCATAGCTCCTATTTCCATCCCATAAAAAAACAATGACAAGGAATTTGGGATGTTTCGCGTGTTAGCAAAAAGAAGCGACGAGGTGTGCTGTATTTCTTTGTTTTGCAATGGGATGAATATATGTTCAGTGAGATGGAAAACGGAACAGTTCCCCTAGAATTTAATAAGATCTTTCCTATAGAATTTCTAAAGGAACTACCAAAAAATCGTCTCGGAATTTCTAAAGAAATTATCTGTGGCTTTTCCATTGCAATTTCTTGTGGAGTTTCTTACATAGTTTTTCTGTGGATTTGCTGGAAGTGTTTTCTGTGCAACTTTGGGTTGATTGCAGTTCCGTACTCTTATTTAAATTCATTGCGAGCTTAAATTGTTTGACATTTCCTATGAAATTCTCCGTCTACATATTCAAATATATAAGCATTCCAAGTCAAATCGAACAATAGAAAAATCTGGCGTAACAAATAAATCTGTCGTTAGTTGTACGGCTACAAAGTAAATGCAAACTCATTTTTGTATATGAAAACTAAGCTTAAAATATTTTTTTATTCAAATTATTGAAGTAATATATTTAGATATTCAATACACGTTTGTGTTAAGTGAATTAATCAATTATTCTGAACTCTTTAGTAATTTGTAATTTGTAATTTTTATTGGGAACGATAACCGGTTAGCTTACACTTATTATCGGGTCAAGAAAGGGTAAGGGAGGGGAAGGTTTAGTGTAAATACTTCCTTAGTCATACTTTCCAAAAAACAATTTTAAGTCACTGCTCATTAACTAAAAGCTTGGTAGTTGTCGGTAAAGGCAATATTTAATGAATTAGATATATTTTAGATCTCACTGATGCACTAGCATCTGTGCTCTAAACACTGTCAATTGTGAGAATTTGAAAAATGTGGATTTATTTTATGATTCCATTTTTTGAGACTCTGTTTCGGAATTTTAATTTTGACAGAGTTCGATTTACGAACTAATTACGTTCGAAGACGCTAATCACTTTATTCTGCCATGTGATTCTTCCTATTTTGAATGTCTGAACGCTTATACGAAATAAATCAAACATGTGCTTCACCGCTAATTAAATTTAAGCCCTTTTTGGCTTTACAAAACTGTATTCGTATATGTAGAAATAATGCCGTAAAAAAATAAAATTTACAATTTTACACAACTTTAAAATCTGGAACATTTTCTACCACCTTCCCCTTTTGTTACTGTTGATGTTTTTTTCAGAACTGCATCGCAAGTGCCACCGACAACGGTGAAACCCGCATGTTTTTAAAGTCCGCACATGAATGAAAGAAGAAGTTTATATAACTTTCGAAATTGATTACATATTTTTTCACTGTTCTCGACAGAGCAGAGGTGAGCCCCTGTCCCGGTATTTTACTGTCAGCGCATACGAGGTTGCCGAATTTAAATATTGCGGCGATCAAGAAGCCTCATTCGAATGTTGTAGGTGCCAATAAACAAAACCGAGGCGTCGTCGTTGGTGGCTCACACAGTCCCAAATGAAAGATTTTTTTTCTCGGAGGGGATATGGGTTTATTGCGTTATTATCAGAATCATTGCATGAATCAGTTTGTGAGATCTTTGCCCTATAAGTAATTTTCAGACAATACATATATGGATGAAATAGATAAGATACGGAAAATTTTACAAAAAAATAACTTATCATAAACACGCATAAATGGTAACTTCGTATACTAAACTCGTAAGTATTAACTGTGGAATACAGCTAAGCTGCGAGACAGTAAAGTCCCAGTTATGGGATATAATGCTAGAAAATTTCTTAAAATATAAATAAACGATAGTAATGATCCCTCAAAATTAAAATGTGTTATGCATAAAACATTCTTGTTGAATTCATCAAAACTGAAATCGTTTTTTAGCAATCAATGAACTGCTACAGGAACAGAATGGGAAAAAAATGAGCACGGAAGAATAAAATCCTTGATAAATCCACTTGGCGGTAATAGCGCAATATAATAAAATAGTATTTATGCCATAACTTTCGAACTCATAGTCCGAGCTAGCCAATTTGCATTTGAAAACAATGGCACAGGATTCTCCGTCGAATGCAACTTGTTGAAAGCAAATCGGTTAGGGTTAATACCCTATAGGGTATAGGGTATATGAATAAGTTTTTACACACATACATACATACAGACAGAAATCACCTCAATTCCTCAAGTGATGTTGATTGGTATATTTCGGCACTCCGGGCCTTTTATCAGAGTTTTTTCAAATGCTAATCTAAATATAAGAAGATGCTTGACTATTTTTTTTTCAATCTTGAATAACGCTATTTGGAATTGACCCAAGTTTCGTTGTCATTCATCATAATTATTATACTAGAATAATCAACGTTGTTTTTCAACACACTTGTTTTACATTCAACACCTCGCTCCGATTTGAAATCAAAATGCAGAAGGCCAGAATTTATGCATCCTTCTATTTATCATGCTGGGTCCCCACCTAACCGCTTAATTGAGTTAAATTGAGCATGTAAAACGTGTTATTTATATGCATATCATCCATGCATTTTTCACCAGTGCTACCGTATACCATTCGGGATTTTTTCCTCATTTTAACATTTTTGTCGTTCAGCGTGCTTAGCGCATTAGTTCCCCCTTGGAAACATAGGACACAAACGGGTTGGAATGCAAAACTGCGTGTTTATTTCACACCCAAATTAATCAGCTGACTTAGTTGGCAAAATGATCGGGGGACGATTGAATTTCATATTTGCACTGATTTTTTTGCTTTAGGAAATGCTGCCGCCACTAGTATAAATGCTTTACGACGGTTATGCTTGGGATCGCCCAAAAACAAACTGACGATAGCAGGTCCACTTACCCATAGTTCATTCATTTATTTATTAGCGTACAACCGCGGATCTCCATCAGTGGTACATGTACCTTTAGGGGGTATCTTTGCTGCTCTCGGAGGGTACCTATGACAAAAATGCGTAATGGTGTACTAATTTTAGGAACATTTTTTAATAGTCGTTCACTCAACGGTCCTAGCTGCTATGACACAGCATTGTGTTCGTCCCATAATGGACAACAGGAAAGGGAACTACCGTTGAACGGAGCTTCTTTTGACGACACGGCCGCTAATTTTGACATAGGGGAACGGTTCGGCACTTCATCCAATAGCTATTTCCATCCCATTAAAACAAAGCAATGAAAAGGAATTTGGTTTGTTTCTTATTTTTGTTATTTTTTCACCTGTGAGCACGCGTGTTAGCAGAAAAAAGCGACGAGATTGGTGCTGTATTTCTTTGTTTTGCGATGAGATGAATTTGTCCAGTGAGATGGAAAACGGAACAGTTCCCCTACTATTAAACGGAGTGCAACGAAAGATATATTTTAAATTGAAACATCATCATCACCTAGTACACATTTTATCACATGGATGACAATTATCAAAAAGTCCATAGTAGTCCCGGAGTTATTTACATGAGAGTTTAGGTGGTGGGGATCTGTCGCTTTATAACGCTTCATAACGGCGCCGACTGAGATAGAACCCAGGCACACCGAAATAAGAAACAGGCATGCTTACAATTCTACCACCAGTGATCCATTACCGCTTCCTCTTTAAACTTTTTGAAACCATTATTTCGTAGCTCCAGTTTCAGAATTCTCTCAGCCACTTTTGTTTGTGAAGAAAAATAAAATAATCAATCTATGAATCCAGTACATTCAAAGTTAATTGCCTATATGCCGGGTATGAAGCCACCCGGAGTGGAAATTAATTACTATGTCTGAAACTCGATTATGCATATGCGCACAACATGTGATAGATTTAGTTCGTAAAAGGTATTAGAGGGTAACCGCCCTTTCGGAGGGTTTTGATCCCACGACCCCAGTACGCTAGACAGGTGCTTTCCCTATTATATGAGAGAGTTAGTTCTTAAAATGTATTACGAGAGTTTGGCTGGTGGCCCGAGGTTGGAAATTTGGTTTCATCAGTCCCCGCTAAGCTGCGGAGGACGACGGAGGTCCTTCGTAGCTTAGTATGGAAAGCACCTGTCTAGCGTACTGGGTTCGTGGGATCAAAGCCCACCGAAGGGGCGGTTACCCTCCAATACCTTTTCCTTTACCTTTGTGTGATGTGATGTGGACACATAAAATAGCGGATTGTGAGATTTTATCTACATAAACCATTTCTTCCTTTTCTTGTGCTGTTCTTTGATGAAGAAGATTGAATTCAGTGTTGGCAGATTCATATTTTCTATTCGCGTTTCTTTTAGTCAGGCCTCTACCTTATAGCTCCAAACGCGGGGAGCACTGTTTCTGATGATGTATTTCAACTTGTTCTTGTTGAAAGCTAAAATCATCACTTTTCGGTGGGGGCTGCCTATCCGATTTTGTTTTTTGCACTTGTATACATGTTTGGTAAATTTGTTTTCATGGCTTGTTATGATTCGGAACAGTTTTTGCTTTTCTTTTATTACGCATTGCAAAAAAAAATAATGGAATCCTTGAAAATTCAAAGCGCCTCCAATGAATATTTTCCTGGAAAATAATCAAAGGCAGCTGATGCTAAATTTGCTATGTTTTGTTTATATTTGAATCATTTGTTTGAGAAACTGCATAAGTCCACTTTACACAATTTCGAGAAAACAACAAAAAACTGTTTTTGAACAAATTGGTAACGAACCTTTCGATTTCTTCGATGTAGATCAATAGTTTTTGGTAACACCCTGAGGCACTTCCAGTGCAAAAACTGGAAGCAGTACTCCATAAATGCTCTTCAAAGTGCATGGACATATGTAGTTTCTTAAACAAACAAGAAAAAATCATACATTCCTGAAAAACAATTTTTTTCGTATTTTTTGCCAGAATACGTATTTTTGGAAGAGGATTCAGAATATATAAAAATCTCATTTTGGCCAAAAATGTTACATATGCAGTTTCTCAAACAAACGGTTCATTTATGTTCATGACATTTCTATATCCAAATTTATCAGAAAATTAATAGTATTAGTGGGAATATTTTAAAATATTTAAGATTCAACTTCAGACAATGAAGTAGGTGGTAATAAAAAGTATAATAATAAATTAATAAAATCGCAAATCACGACGTTTTCTATAAGAGCTCTATATTTTACTATTTTTCCAATAAAAGTGCAGCACAAAAATTAAACTTTGGAACCGAATTTTAAGAGAAGAGAAATTGAAACACTATCTGCTCCATCCTGCAGCGGGGTCGTAGAGCTTAAAAACCCCTACATTAGCCACTATGAGTTGTGGGGCTTGGCTAGGATGTTCCGCTTACATAAAAAGCTGCATGTGTTCACAAGTGTGCTCTACTAAAGCGACCACGTGGTGCTCAAAGTACACTAGCTTAAGACCTAATGTTGAATAGGACTTTAAACAGACCTAAACGATAGCACACCGGCTAGACAGATGGCTTGCATAGGCCCAATTAGCCGCTTGTAAAACAATTACACAACTGTGATAAAATTGCTCTCAATATTGTAGTGAAATTCGGTTCCTTTTATAATGTTCAGGTTAGTCTAAGGAGTAGAATTATAAGTACTAGAACGCTAGTGGCACTGTAGTCATTTAAATTATTTTGTCAAATTATGCTTCAATAAGTTTCAATTGGCCATAATTTATGCATCATGTTGTAGTGCATGTTTAATTCCATCACCAACATCGGTTTGACACTTGTAGTACTGGTACTTTGGTTGTCAGGTCAAAGTAACCTAGATGTTAGTCACTTATCTTATACTTTTGAAGAATCAACTGTCTAAGGTACGTTGATAGCGTACTGCTAATAATCAAATCTTCCCATGTTTATGTTGGTTCACGACATTCGAATAATTAGATTTATGACAGATGTTTTTTAATGTTTGAACTCAATCCAACGCACACTATGTATGATTTGTTCTATGCGGGGATTTACCTCTGCGTGTTATTTCCGCGGAGCTATCCAATTTTTTCTTTTTCTCCGTAATATCGTTGCTCGTTATCTATTGGGAGCGATTTCTGCAAACCCTGTTCATGATGTAGGTATGAATGGCCCGAAAAGAAAACTACAAAGTACAAAGTGAAGTATAAAGAGCTGGCCTTAGTGTTTAAACTTAGATTAATGATTAATATCATATGGTCCGTGGTCCGCCGTGCGGCGTGTCTTTGGGCTTCCAATCACCTTTGTATACAACGGAGCTCAGTAGGCCAAAAATCCTTTAACAGTTTTCGAAACATTTTCTAGTTTAAAATTGTCCACCGCGTATACGCGTATACTTTAGTATACTTTTACTCTTTTACTTATACTTTTACTTTAGTATACTTTAGTATACTTATACTACTCCCACAATATTTGATCGCTTGAAATTATTGTTTTGACGGCATGTTTTAAGCAACTGAACATGTTGGAGTAAAAGTGTGTGGGCGACATTTTCTGAATATTCTAAGGATTCATTCACATAAGGAAATATTTCTCTGCAAGCATTCATGCTCTCATAGGAAAATATTGAAGTATTGAAATTCCCTTTTTTTAGTGGCCACTGTTAATATCATTTGAATGACATTTGCTAGGACAAGACAAATTTGTAGGCACATTTAAGCGCTATAAGTTCGTCATACCTCATGAATTGATAGTTAACTTTTGGAAAAAGTTCTGTAAACATTATACAAACGAATGCAAATGGCAATTTACAACATTGTTCCTGTCACCTTCAGACGTTGGTTCATTTATTCGGTGTGGATGTTACTCTTCAAGCCTGAGTCTAAAAGCGCTCTCGCCGGAAACGGATTTCCAAAATCATCTTCGATGATCACCACTGCTGTAGCTAGTAATGCCTGAGACGATTCTGAGTTGGATTTTGCGGCATCAGAGACCATCTGGGAAGGATTTGATGGTGTACCTCAAGGAATATTTGTGGGGAGATTACTGGAAGGTGTAGTAGATCCTGCAGCTTTAGGAACATCTTTCTCGGGTTTGAAGACCACTAGTGGGGGATGTCGTTCTTTGCACTTCCGGTAAGAGAATTTAAAGCGATAATCTTTTTTTTCTTCCTAAGCAATGGAGGGGGAATCTGCTCAACAGACACCCTGGGTTGTCCAGGAAGTGCGGGGTTAGGGACCAGAAAGCGATAATCTAAATGACCCTGTTTAAGGCAGTTACGACAGATGCAATCAAGATGAATTCACTACTAGGTGCTCCAATCTGCCAAGAAGAAGGTGGGGGTGAAAAATTCATTTTCAGTGCAAAACGAAAACAAACCGGCTGGCTCTCCCATACTAAAATCCAAGATGGCTGAATCGTGAATTTGGCATATTGAAACACCTACACTCCAAATAATCTAAACGTTGTTTCCACCTGAATTTTCAGGTACATTTTACGTGCACACGTAACTGAAAATGCTTCAGAAAATTCAGGTGAAACTTACGTGTCCGGTGAATTCTATCCAAAACTCTGGTAGAACTTACCTGATTTTCACGTAGAATGAAAATTCTATCGACAAATCAGGTAAAGGTTACGTGAATTTCAGGTGGAAAAAAATCTACGTGCTTTTTCAGGTGGAAACAACGTGCAGATTTTTTTGGGTGTAGTGGGGTATGCATCTTGGATGCAATGATCACGTAGGTAATAAAGACTATCAGATGACGTCATCCGTTCGAAAACTGGGCACTGTAAAAGGAAGTGATTCGTCGAACTCCGACTGTTCCCCTGGACAGTGTTGAAACTTGTTTTCACTGAGGTTGGTTTTGACTTCCAAGTGAATGATGGAGTTGCGGCTCTTTGTACCCTCTGGCATGGCGGTAAAGATTCCAGCACTGCGGTATGGCGTTGCAGTGCAAATGCAGTCAGATCATTTAGAGTCTTTTGATCAATCCTCGGCGAAAATTACAACAATTGTCAGTAAATGGATCGTATGAATAAAAAGCAGCAAGTTTTAGTTTATTATATTTTGAGTAGTGAACGTCACTGATGGAAGAGACTTTACTACAAAACACGTTTCGAACATACTAAACACAACTATGAGAAATGTAGTGTTTACTGCTGATTCATTGTAGCCTGCTGTAGACGTAGCTAATCATGTCTCAGACCCATGCGTATTTTTTTAAGACAAGTTTAAAATTTCCCGGATTATTCCAGGTTTAAAAAAATCCCTGATAATTCGAGGTTTTCCAGTTTTTTTTAGGTAGAAGACACACTGAACTAGATCTACATCTATCTCTACCCGCAACCATATACTTTGCCTTGGCAGATTTTTTTTTAGCGAAGTCCATCCTTGCCATCTCCCTCTTCATGTAGACAAAAGCCTCCACAACTTCCCTGCGATCGATTCCAATGAGGTCGATGTCGTTCGCAAAACCCAAAAGTATATGCGACCGATAGTGCCGTTCCTCGTTCGTCATCGTTCGCTGAATACGTGACCTATACTAATTCCTTTTTTTCAATGGCACTACATCACAACTGGAATTTGGCCAGTTGGAATGTAGAGCAACCTGAAAAACCAGAGAACCTAGACCAGAGCGAGAATCGAACTCTCCATCTCCGGATTGGATTTCTCACGCCCTTGCCTTGCTCAAGGCTAACAGGCAGTGTTGGTAAAAACTCAACATCTCAAAACTCATGGATGATTCAAATCAAGCGTGAGTTGAAACGCACCCAACTCAGCACCTAAAAACTCATGGATGAGTTGAATCATCCATTTGAATCATCGTGGGTTTTCTTTTGTTCTCCTTCGTTAAAAACAGTAAATTGATGTTTGTCGCACAAAATATTAGACACTCCTTTATGTATAAGCAATGAATTGCCTCCAAATTGATTTCAAATGCGTATTTAAACCAAAATGATTTTTTGGCAAATGAGTGAAATGATGCGTTTTAGCATGAAAAATTCAAGCGTGATGCATTCCTTTAAAATCGCAGACGATTTCGTTCGCACGGGAGCGCTCGTTGATTGAGATTTATGAGTGATTTTACCAACACTGCTAACAGGAGACTTAAGCTAATTACTAAAACTCAATATCAGCCCAAATCGCAGCAAAGTGGTAAATTGGCTTCTCTTCTCAGTTTTGTAACTATGGAAATTCTAAATTTCGCGCCTTTGAAAAAAAAAACTTTCAGTCTAGAAATCGACACTTACGTAATTTGTGGATGGAAACTTTGTAAAGAATGTATCGATCTGGCATACTCACTTTATGTAGTCGCTTTTGCAGTAGATCTGCTGATCCTTAAGAAAACAGGACGGCTGATGATCCAGCGGAGTGTGGCAAATGCAGCAACGGAGACAGGCTGAATGCCACGAGCATCCGCCCACGTCTAGCAGGTACTTGTCTGAAATGGGCTCACCGCATGCTGTGCAGGAGCGAAGTTCTTTCTGAAAGTAGGAAAAAAATCACAACATAAAGATACTTTAATATTTGATAGGGCTATGGTGCTTATATTAAATACAATACAGTTGACTCAGAATGATGTTTGATTTATAAATATTGATTTGTAAGTGGAGTCTATGTAGCGCTGAATCTCAGAGATGTTAAACACCGTTCCATTAGGGCGACTACTTGTATATAGGCCGGAAATGTGTTCACGTCAATTTCACGATATTTCAAACTTATTTTTAACAATATATATTTTTTAATATGCGAAATACTACATGTTTTGAAAATCTACAAATTTGCAATACTGTAAAGGTCGGTAAACTCTATGGTATATGACCTCATTGATCTAAGAGTGTAACATGTGCGCTAATTGTAGAGAACTATTTCAGAAAAATATATTAAGCTCTTTTAGTGGAATGTATTAAACCGTCTAAGACGAATTAAGTCGAGTCAAGTACAAGACACTGAAGACGACCAACACAGTTGTGGTCGAAATACGTATCAAGGACAGTACTTAATTCGTCTTAGAGAACTATTTGTTAATATAGACCAGAGTCTTGGGATTGGTACAAAATGGGTATTTTTGAATGAATGACTTAGAAGTATCGTGTATTAATAAACAAGAAAGTTTATACTTAAGATGCATTATGGTTATTGGTATTATTAGCTTTCTGAAAAATCTAAAAAATGTACAGGAAGATAAAGTCCCACATTAAACAACATAATAAGTTAATATCTATAAAACTTCTGAAATACTACCGTTTTGTTTTCGATTGCGGTTGAACGATTGAACTCGAAGAAAGATGAAGCAAACACCGTCCGAAAAAAAATCTTCCCATGCGTTCTTTCCAGTTCTGTCGGTTGTCAGCAGCAGTGGAGAACCTGATTCCGAAGTTAATACGGTCGATTGTCACATATTTTACACAGAAGATGCCATGGGATCGGGCACGCTTGCGCCTTTCATTCAGATTTGTGCATTCTTGAAAGTTTTACGATAGTGGCCGTATCATTTCATTCCGGTTTATGGGACAGTATCGATTTCGTGTTCCAGGCGAATTGATCCCGATAACCTTTCTTTGCATCCGTTCTGCATTTTTTACATTGAGCTCAGTTCTTTTCACTAATAATACAGTACATTTTTCATTTGGAGAATTTCTTCCTTTTCGCTTCGAACCTTAGTTCGAATTCTAGAAATAATTACCTAATGTGGTACCATTTACAATCAAGTAAACTATCAATACTTTTGTTTTGAATTCATTTGATTAAATATTTCAAAATTCTATCAAGAAAATAAAGGAACAATACCTCTATTGATCAGATTAGATTTAAAACAAAAATCTGGCAAAAAGCCACGTAATGCCAGAACTATTTGGTCAATCGAGCATTCCCAAAAAAAATAATCAAAATTAATATAAATGAAGAAACTATCAACAAAAGAATGAGAAAATATTGTTACACTGAACACGACTGAGACAAACTTATCTGGAGATTCAAGTTTCAATGCAAGATGAAGTGAATTAATGATTATTCCATATTATTCAATCTGAGTTGGCGTATTCCATTTTATTTCAACATTTGGTATGCAGTACTTCTTAAACAGCTTTCAACTGTTTTCAACATCAAAACAATCGATAAGAAAAGCAGTTTGAATTTTATTAGGTTTCCCACCGTAAACAGTTTCTACCAACAGCAGATGGTCTCAAATCGTTTTCCTAATCCGTATGAAACAATCTTAGAAACATCACGATGCAGCTGGTTTCTACATATCGTTTGTGGGAGAAAGAATGAACGATGAAGATTATTTGACTATTGCGATTGGAAGTGATAGGTATCGCAAATCGAAACATCCGCCCGATCAGCACATATCAACATCAAAGCATTTCTTCAAACTTATGCCACCCAGCTACACACATCATCGAAGCTACAACAATCAGAATGTACGAATCATCCAAGATGGGGAAGTTGATTTGTTTGGTACAATCGTGTTATGACTAACAGAGCAACGAATTCCTCACCATCCATTACCGCAGCCATACCGAACTATAAGCGGAAAAGGATGAAATAAACTTAATTTTCGTTTCCCCCCGTATTTCAACTGAGAAAATTTAGATTTTCAGCTCACCATCTAGTAATATTTTATGTATTTTTTGATTTTCCTGGATAATTGAACCTTCATTTTTATTTTCTCAAAAAGCACACATACATTATGAGTCTCCAGACATCATATAAAAATCAATAAAAATGTAAAAACAAATCGTATTAGCTGTAGATCAAAGTTTCAACTCGATTCATTATTTGTCATTTTTTCTTAAAAATTGGTTTTATTGTAGTAACAGATGCCTAAGGTAAAAAGTCCAGTCCAGTTTAAAGTCCAGAACACTTTCGTCAAAAAATGAACATACTTTTATACTAGAGTTGAACAATAATCAACATTCGGAGCTTTTGTTCATATAAAACATCAATGCAATCTTCCAACTTGCTCCACTTGGTCAACGCTAATTGAGTGATTTGCTACGACTCGACGTTAATTCTTTAAAACATTTCCGTCATGCCGCGCAACCATTCAGCGCACCACCGTTGATAATCGGGCAGCACATGGCAGCAATCGGGCAGGAAAAGTGCTACCGTAAAATGAGATTTCACGGATCATCGGATTGATTGTTACTGGTGGTTGTCTTTCGAGGGCATGAAGATGCGGCATGTTTTCACTTGGAAGTCGCATTATGCGTCCTTGCATGAGAAGGAATCCTAAGCTACACAACATGCTCCATCGGACAAATCGGTTCCACTGACTGAGGAGAAATCGTTGCCCTTGTTGTTGCTTACGATCGAACGTACTTTCATACGCGATGTTACATACATAGACATCATCATTTCTTGACATCTACGCTCTTCGCGACCGTCTATAATCCGATCAGTCGATCGGCCGTGGACCACGATAATTATTTGATCATTTTTTCTTTCAATTCAAGTATGTACTTTATGTATCGTTTTAAGTTTCTGAGATAGATTTGTTGTGATTACTTATGCTGGCGCGATTATTAATTGTTATGCTTTAATTTCGGTGAAATACATTGTCCATGATGGTTTGCAAGGACTGACGTGTTTTATAAAAAACAAACAGCAATGAAATTAGTCATCCCTTAATTTCAGATTTACTGCACAATTCTTTTTGTTAGTGTTTTTTTGGTTATTATTATTTATTTATTCAGACTAAGGCCGAAGTGGCCTGTGCGGTATATAAGAGTCTTCTCCATTCGGCTCGGTCCATGGCTACACGTCGCCAACCACGCAGTCTACGGAGGGTCCGCAAGTCATCTACCACCTGATCGATCCACCTTGCCCGCTGCGCACCTCGCCTTCTTGTGCCCATCGGATCGTTGTCGAGAACCATTTTCATCGGGTTACTGTCCGACATTCTGGCTACGTGCCCGGCCCACCGCAGTCGTCCGATTTTCGCGGTGTGAACGATGGATGGTTCTCCCAGCAGCTCATGCAACTCGTGGTTCATTCGCCTCCTCCACGTACCGTCCGCCATTTGCACCCCACTATAGAAAACTCGAAGTGCGCGTTGGTCCTCCACGAGCATCGTCCAGGTCTCGTATCCGTAGAGGACTACCGGTCTAATGAGCGTTTTGTAGATAGTCAGTTTGGTACGGCGGCGAACTCTATTCGATCGGAGCGTCTTGCGGAGTCTCCGAATTTCTCTGCTGGTATCATTTTCGGCAGTCACCAGTGAGCCCAAGTACAAAAATTCTTCTACCACCTCGATTTCGTCACCACCGATGCAAACTCGCGGTGGGTGGCTTCGCATTGTCTGTTTTTTGGTTATTGTCTTCGAATTTATTACGAAATTATTTATTATATTAATATACAATATTTTGATTTGTTGAAACAATGAATAAATTTACAAAAAAATTTACAAAATATTGAGATCCTGGGACTCAGTGAAGTCCGTTGGCCAAACTTTGGAGATCACAGACTGCCGTCGAGACAAGTTCTGCTATACTCTGGTTTACGATGTGTACACGCTCTCCAGTATCGCGGAGTTGGCTTCTACTAAGCGCACAGGCACACTCTGCGCTTATGAAGTGAGATCCTATAAGTGAAAGGATAATCGTTGCCAGATTTAGAACATGGGTCCGAAACCTTACTATAATAATGTTATGCGCCAGCCGATGCTGCAGATCTTATTATTTATATTTTATTTATTCACCATTTTTTTATTCAACATTTGTTTGTTGCACAGATTGTATAACTTGAAGTGATGATCTTAACCTATTTTTCGAATAATAAAATCGAAGATATTATAAACCTCGTTGAAGAGTCTACAACACCTGAGTAGAGGGCTATTGTGACCATATAATGTGCGATGTGTCGGAATATAGAGTAGAGCTTGGTTGCGAAGCATACGACGCGGTGCGTGGAAATTCACTTGTTGTAGCAGTGGTGCACAGTCAATTATGTTTGTCAGAAGATCAGAACAAAACATTTTCTGTTGAAGAACTCGTCTAGGCCGTTAAACTTGAAGCGGTTTTCATACGGAGGAAGTCTAGTTCGTAAGCGTAAAGCAACTTATCCGATAGTCTACAACCATGGAGCACCTAAACGACTTCGAATTGGCTGATGACGTTGCCATCTTCGCTCAACGGCGCTCTGATATGCAGAGTAAGCTAAACGACATTGCCTAGCGCTTCTCTTCGGAGAGTTCACACAGATAGAAAAATTCAATGAAATTTACACTAAAAATCATGCACATTAATGGAACATCATTATTAGCGTAATTGCACGCGTGATATTGCCTAAATGTATACAATATTTAACGTGAATCATCAATATTGCTTGCAAGTTGTACGCAAACTTGTTAGGAAGAGAACCGTTTCAGCGTAGAATAGCGTATATATCCGCATCTCAAGTTTTAAGCGCTGCTTACTTTTCACATTTTTTTTCTGTGCAGTCATCAACGTCAACAAAACCAAATCGTTGGATGTAAACATGGCGATGTAAACATGGAGAATGTTGAAAGCTTTTAATATCTTGGTAGCCAAATGGCTTAGAGAGGCAGCAGGGCTAGACAATCCCTCCTTAGGCCATCTGCGAGTTGTGGGGCTTGCCTAGGATGTGGTGGGATTTGACAGTGGGCCCTGTTAAACTCCTATAAAAAGCTGCATGTATCTGCAAGTAGGCCCAACCAAAGCGACCGTGTGCCGCTCAAAGCGCACAAGCCTAAGTCCTGGTGTGAGGTGGGTCACAAAACGGACCACGATTGGAAGCTTGGAACATGGAACTGCAAGTCGCTAGGTTTCGCAGGTTGCGACAGGATGATCTAAGATGAATTACATCCCTGCAACTTTGACGTCGTGGCGCTGCAGGAGATTTGCTGGACTGGACAGAAAGTGTGGAAAAGCGGGCATCGAGCGGCTACCTTCTACCAAAGCTGTGGCACCACCAACGAGCTGGGAACCGGCTTCATAGTGCTGGGTAAGATGCACCAACGTGTGATTGGGTGACAGCCAATCAACGCAAGGATGTGCAAGCTGAGGATAAAAGGCCGTTTCTTCAACTATAGCATCATCAATGTGCACTGCCCACACGAAGGGAGAACCGACGACGAGAAAGAAGCGTTCTACGCACAGCTGGAGCAGACATACGATGGATGCCCACTGTGGGACGTCAAAATCGTCATCGGAGACATGAACGCACAGGTAGGAAGGGAGGAAATGTATAGACCGGAAAGTTTGCACACCGTATCGAATGATAACGGACAACGATGCATAAACTTTGCAGCCTCCTGCGGAATGTTAGTCCGAAGCACCTTCTTTCCCATCAAAAATATCCACGGGGCCACATGGAGACCACCTAACTAAGAAACAGAAAACCAAATTGACCACGTTCTAATCGACGGTAAATTCTTCTCCGACATCACGAACGTCCGCACTTACCGCAGTGTGGATATTGAACTCGTTGCAGTATGCCTGTGCTCAAACCTCTCGACGGTGTACAACACGCGTCGTAGTCGAACGCCGCGGCTTAACATTGGGCAGCTACAGGACGGTAGACTAGCCCAAGACTACGCGCAGCAGCTGGAAGTGGCACTCTCAACGGAAGAGCAGCTAGGCGCAGCGTCTCTTAAACATGGCTGGAGAGATATTTATTCGATCCGCCATTGGTAGCACTGCAACCGCTGCACTTGGCACCGTGCCCCCGGATCAGAGAAACGACTGGTATGACGGCGAATTTGAGCAGTTAGTGGAAGAGAAGAATGCAGCATGGACGAGATTGCTGCAACACCGCACGAGGGCGAACGAGGCACGATATAAACGGGCGCGGAACAGGCAAAACTCGATTTTCCGGAGAAAAAAGGGCCAGCAGGAAGATCGAGACAGTGAATAGACGGAGCAACTGTACCGCGCTAATGACACACGAAAGTTCTATGAGAAGTTAAACCGTTCACGTAAAGACCACGTGCCACAGCCTGATATGTGGAAGGACATAAACGGGAATCTTCTTACGAACGAACGTGAGGTGATCCACAGGTGGCGGCAGCACTACGAAGAACACCTGAATGGCGATGTGGCAGACGAAGATGGCGTGATGGTGATGAACCTGGGAGAACGCGCGCAGGACATAATTTTACCGGCTCCGGATCTCCAGTAAATCCAGAAGGAGATTGGCCGGTTGAAGAACAACAAAGCCCCTGAGGTTGACCAACTACCAGGAGCGCTATTCAAGCACGGTGGTGAGGCACTGACTAGAGCGCTGCACTGGGTCATTACTAGGGGTGGTGGAAATTTGATGTTAGCCGCGAAATTTAAACATTTTCACGAAAACCGCGAAATTAACCTTTCCCGTCAATAATTTTATTCCATTCTATTGCCTCAGTCGATTTCTTGATCTAGTCCATACCAACTCGACAAACAACGCATTTTTATCACGCCATAATCAAAACTATCTCAATTATAGAATTCAATTGGCGAAAAATTGTTGAAATACAGTTCGAATTAGATTTAATTTGGGCGAAGTATGGACTTGAGATATGCGTGAAGAAATTTAGGACATTCACGCTGAATCTCTGGAAATATGCAACGAATCAATAGAACTGTTTACGCTTGCCGAACAGCATATTAGGCAGAATAACAGCGATTTCAACAATGCTTGTTCTCTCATATGGCCCTCTGCTAATCTTTAGTTTATATTCATTTCATTTCAGTTTATATTCAATCGCGCCGGGGAGTAAGACAAGGTGATGGACTTTCGTGCCTGTTGTTCAACATTGCGCTAGAAGGTGTCATGCGGAGAGCCGGGTGTAACAGCCGGGGAACGATTTTCAACAGATCCAGTCAATTTATTTGCTTCGCGGATGACATGGACATTGTCGGCCGAACATTTGCAAAGGTGGCAGAACTGTACACCCGCCTGAAACGTGAAGCAACAAAAGTTGGACTGGTGGTGAATGCGTCAAAGACAAAGTACATGCTTGTGGGCGGAACCGAGCGCGACAGGGCCCGCCTGGGAAGCAGTGTTACGATAGACGGGGATACCTTCGAGGTGGTCGAGGAATTCGTCTACCTCGGATCCTTGCTAACCGCTGACAACAACGTTAGTCGTGAAATACGAAGGCGCATCATCTGTGGAAGTCGGGCCTACTACGGGCTCCAGAAGAAACTGCGGTCGAAAAAGATTCGCCACCGCACCAAATGTGTCATGTACAAGACGCTTATAAGACCGGTTGTCCTCTACGGGCATGAAACATGGACAATGCTCGAGGAGGACTTGCAAGCACTCGGAGTATTCGAGAGACGGGTGCTTAGGACCATCTTTGGCGGTGTGCAAGAAGACGGTGTGTGGCGGCGAAGAATGAACCATGAGCTCGCCCAACTCTACGGCGAACCCAGTATCCAGAATGTAGCTAAAGCCGGAAGGGTACGATGGGCAGGGCATGTTGCAAGAATGCCGGACAGCAACCCTGCAAAGATAGTGTTCGCTTCCGATCCGGCAGGTACGAGACGGCGTGGAGCGCAGCGAGCGAGATGGGCAGACCAGGTGCAAAACGACTTGGCGAGCGTGGGGCGTATCCGAGGATGGAGAGATGCGGCCTCGAACCGTGCATTGTGGCGTCAAATTGTTGATTCAGTGTTATCTGTTTAGATGTTAAGTAAATAAATGAAATGAATATTCATTTCACACTAGTCGCTCGCTTGCGGTGTCAACGAATCTGTTTCTTCATTACTTTCATCTACTCCTTTCGCTTTGAGTAGTATAATTATCACCGAAAAAAGCCAAAAAAATAATTTTGATTTAGTCACGCGGTGATCAAAATTATCCTACCCTAGCAGCACACATATTCCACTTAAGTTACTGCAACTAGCATGTGACCAGATTTAGTCACACACAAGTTGCTGTAACTGATTTTGTCTGACTTGTGCTGCTCGGGGTAATTATAGGGACCGAATATCCTCAGAACATATTATATATTCAGTAGAAAACCGAAATATAGCCGCTATCGAAATTGGATTTTTCTCGCAATCCATACGTCAAACCTAATTTCGGAAGTAGTGCGCTGTATAGCACATCACCAAATGAAAACAGCGAACTTCCGAAGTTAGGTTTAACGTATGGATTGTGAGAAAAATCCAACTTTGTTAGCGGCTATAATTCGGTTTTGCACCGAATTGATAATATTTCGATTCCTGAAAACAGAACCAAATTCCGATGCAAGTCCGCTGAGAACTATGATAACTATGAGGAAGAACGTACAGAAGAGACGCTTATGATTTTTAGCACTCCATATCGTATCAATCGTTTCATCTTTTCCCTTGTTTGATATCCAGAAGTTCAGATATGTAAGTAGAGTTTTCTAGTGATATATTTCCGAAATATGAAAATATAATATATAAGGTACACCGGGGCAAGTTGAAACGGTTTTTTCAAAGTTGAAATTAGAAGTGCTGTAAAAAAAATCACCCTTTGATATATTTTGAATCCGTTTGCGGTGTTTGCTAGTTCGGGCCAACGATTATACATGAAAAATAAGCAACCTTAAAAAACTTTTTTATACATATTTTGTATATTTAAATTATTTTTTTATACGCATCGTTTCAACTTGCCCCGCGTATCGGGGCAAGATGAAACACTGCGTTATACAGACATGAGCTAATTCTGCCGTATTAATAACAAAATGTATGTACTCAATGAGACTCGAGAATCACGCGGTTGTAAAGGTGACTATAATACTGCCAGGATTCACATAAGAATCCCATGTAAGTTTATGGCAATTTTGATTTTCTTTCAGAAATTAGCTTAAGATTTTCTCCTGTTTAAGAAAATCTGATAAAATAGTAGGCTTTGTTCTAAAAATTTGAAAACAAATCCCACTTTTGTTGTCTCATCTTGATATTTGCTCGCATAAAAATTACATTCCAGATTTTGATACTCTTACTCTTACTCTTACACAAAGAATAAACTTAAGTATGGTTCTTTTAATTGTCCCACAGCAATATATAAGAATATTATGTCAATTAAAAAAAATCGCATTTTTTTAATTTATTAGACTTTTTTTTTCATTTCCCCTTGTAAAACAAATTTGAAAAATTCAACGGCAAATTACTCTAATCGGAGAAAATGACATGGGTCTCTTATGCGAATAAGGGCAGTGTACAACAAGGTCAAAAGCGTATTTTCGGAGATCAAATTCTGGAGAACGCACTACGCTGAAAATTTATCAAATGACCACTCGGATTACTATTCAGGATGGCTCATTATTTGGATCACTTGTATATTGTGCACATGATTAATTCTATTGTGGCTTCTTATGAATGCACATTAATTAACCAGCCAGCATATCTCTCTTAAACTTTTCGATTGGAGAAATAGGCAGCTTGGGAAGTGGAAGGTGGAGTTAACGAAATGTTTACATACTCTATGCTTTATTTTTCTGAGAGTCAGTAGATTAAGAATCTCAAAACATCAGTTCAAACATGACCCCGTTTCCTTTTTAATGGAGATTGTAAGAGGGTTGCATTCATGACGGAATTGGTGAAAATTTATTACATTTATTTTCAGAAGTTTGCATGTTTTTATAAACTTATGTTTTCCGAATATATGTATTTATGGACCATGTTGAAGTTTGGAAAAAAATATTACTTTTAATTGCGTGGGTGACGTTTTGAATTGTTGTTTCAACTTGCCCCGCACCACGCATTTCTATTTGCCCCGATTAGTTGAACATGCGGAGCAAAATCAATCAACCAAAATACAAAAATTCAAACGGATCTTTCGTCGATTTTTCATAATCATTATGCTTATTCAACATAAAATGATTACCTACCGTGAAAATTTGATAAAAAAAACTCTTCCAAACATCGTTTTGAGACCTGTTTCATTGGCACGTCAAATAGTTGGTTCGGATTTTGCAAAGGGCGAAAAATAAACAATGGCAGGAATTGGCTTTGAAAGCTGCAATCTTCCGGGAATGGCAGTCAGAAGGTGCGTTTAGGGGAGTAATTTGTTGAAAAAAATAATCAGAGCATTCGGTCATTTCCTATCTAAATTACAGCTTCCGTTTCAACTTACCCCGCATTTCAACTTGCCCGGTGTACCTTATATATATATATATATATATATATATATATATATATATATATATATATATATATATATATATATATATATATATATATATATATATATATATATATATATATATATATATATATATATATATATATATATATATATATATATATATATATATATATATATATATATATATATATATATATATATATATATATATATATATATATATATATATATATATATATATATATATATTAGGTGGCTCAAAAAACACTTTTAAACATTTCTTGATGGGCCGGTTCTATCGGTTCTATCGGTTCTATTTGATGCCCTGATGCTCTGGACAAAATTTCAGCCAAATTGGTCAACGTTTGAGCGGTGCTAAACTCGTTGGAAGGTTATATGGAAAAATGTATGCAGACACATCCAAAAACAGTGATTTGCAGTTGGACGGCACAATTTACGATCAAGAATCATGATACTCATTCAGCTCTTGTAGAAATAAATACAGAATGTTATGCTAAAAACCGCGAGAAGATTAGAGTTTATTAGACAAAGATATTAGCATTTTACTGGAGTGTCGTAGGGGTGAATTTATTTCTTTTCAAAGATAAAAGAAACGTCCCCACATCAGAGAAATGCTAATAACTTAGCCGAGCAAAGTCTAAAATTCTCGAGGTTTTCTGCTTAACATTCTGTATTAAATTCTACAAGATCTGAATGAGTATCATAGTTCTACATCGTAAGTTATGCCGTCCAACTGCAATTCACTGTTTTTGGATGTTTCTCCATACATTTTTGCATATAAACTTTCAACGAGTTTAGCATCGCAGAGCAGAGCATCAGGGCATCAAATAGAGCCGAATAAGAGGGCGGCCCATAAAAAAATATTGAAAAAAGTTTTTCCCATACTAATTTGAGCCACATTAATATATATATATATATATATATATATATATATATATATATATAAACCGTATAAAATTATTCAAAAACTAGTTCTTCTTAAACTTCTTCTTAAACTGTGTTTGATTGTGAGCTAATTCAGTTACATTGTTGCATAAGCAGCCACCAAAAGTAAAATGTTAGGCACAAAAGACCACGCGGGAGTACTTATCGAGTACTTTAATTGCCACAAGCCTTGTTTTGTGCAGCCTGAATGGAGGGTTCACGAAGGGTATACTGCTAGTGACCATCAGGAAATACGTTTTATGGTCAGCTATACCCTCAACAGAACCACAAGGCGGGTCAGTAAGGCTGATCTAGGATGGTGTACCTCGCAGTTCGACCCAGAACTGCTGGAAGAATCACTACGGTGGGAAAATCGGATTCCAGGCCTTAGTGGTGATGAGTTATCCGCATTGGCGTAACTACAGGGGGGCTAGGGGGGGCTATAGCCCCACCTAGGATCCAAATAGCCCCCCTAGAATTTTGGCTACTTTGCATAAGTATTGCACATATCTAGCTGTAAGCGCTTAACTACAGATAATGAATATTATTCATCTTCCCTCTTTTCAAATCTGTTGAATTTTTTTATCAGGTTTTTGAATTTCGAATAATTCAGGACCACTTTGCGATTTACAAATTCCTGCTAAAACATTTTTTTTGCGAAAACCACAGGGTTTGAATCCAAAGGAGAATGACAAAATCATTTACTTTCATGTCTGTATACTCTATAGATAGGTTGCATACCGTGAGAGACGTTTTTCGGAATCTGTTACGATAATTAACTGACTCGGGGGCTACACCTCATGATAAAGACCGTATAAAAATTATATCAACATATGTTATTTGTTTTAAATTTCTTCAACAAAATTTGTTAGAAATTTGATGCCGGATGTTGTTAAAATAACTAAATTAATATAAAAAATAACACTACTTTGAACAAAAAGTTTTCAAATTATGTTATATGTTATTGAATATGTTATTGTTGTTAGAATATGTTATCTTATGTTAGAAATTTAGAATCAGATACATAATATATTGTTTACTGTGTAGTTGAAAATTTTTACAGGCCGTAATAGGTCTCAGGATTGTTATCATCATCAGAATTTTGTGTAATTGTCTGAACATGATTATTTTTCAAGAACATGAAACTAAGCCTTAGCCAATTTGGCAATCTTTTATATCAACGTATGATGATCTATTTGGCTTGGAGACTTCAGTATGCTTAGGTGACCGAAGAATTTCAAACAAATCCTGATTTTATCAATGAAATTTCTCAGCAAATGAGCAATATTTTAAAATTTTAAAATTTTCAAGTTTTCTCGAAGTTTTGTAGAAAACAATTGTAATCTCACGCTTTCTAAGGCGCAGGATCAAAAATGTGATACAACGTTTCATATGCATGTATCGAATTCACCATTTCCGATTTGTCTGGTAAAGTGTTTTAGGGATTTCGGAATGCTGCTAATTCTTGAAAATTTTAGGTTTTCAGTAAACAAGCTAGGCTTCTTTATTTTCGACAAAGTTTTGGCAAATCCCTCGGATTTTAAAGAGAGAAAATTAAAATTTAAATGAGAAAGAACTTGGAATGCTGTTGGATGGATTATAAAAATCCACAGACTCATTTTGCTTTGCTAAGGCTCCTATGATTTTCCCACGACATTTCTATTTTTTATAGGCTGAGTGTCGTGGACATAATTTATATTGTTCAAGTCGTCAATAGATGTGTTGTACGTTAATAGGTCAATGTTTGTTTGGTTGGCCAACATGCGAACAATATATATTAGTTGTTTTGAGCATTGAGCGAAAACGATAAATTAATTGTTTTGAGTGAAAAAGTACAAAAATTAAAAAAAAAAAGTTAACCCCCCTCCCCAGGGATTTTCCATTAGTTACGCCAATGGTTATCCGATGTCATAACACGAGCATCTGACGTGACAATGTTCATGAGGACTATGCCAACCGGCAACCGCAAACCAGTGCACTGGTGGACGAGCACGATAGCTGATCTTTGCAGAACCTCTCTTAGAGCTAAAAGGAGGTTGCGACGTGCTAGAAGATTTTTAAAATATTTTTCTTTCAAAATACGCGGAATTTTCGAATTGCTTTGCGTATACGTGAACGATTTTTGTTATTGAATTCGACAGCACATGCAATTTTAAAATTTGGGAAGACTTGATCCCCTTTTTATGATATCTACGCAATAAACATTTTTTCCTGACAACCCTTTATCAAATCTGTCAAATCTACAAAAAATTAGAAGCTTGAGAATAGATTTATATTTTTTTGAATTTTTTTCGCAAAATTTTTGTATGGGTGACTAATGGGGGATCAAGTGTCCCAAATTGAGGCAATAACTTCAAATCCAAATATCCTAAAACTTTGATGGAATGTTAACATTTTCATCAGTACAGATCATTAAGCATATTTATAGCTTTGTGCTGTGAAAAAACGAAAGCATTTCTCGGGTACTTATTCAAAAGGACGTATGTGATTTTGTAAACAAAGATTCAAACGTCGATTTGTCCAATCCGATAGCACTCCCACGCAAACCAACACCACCAACAAGTAGCTGAAGCCTCCCCCTATCTGTCTATGGTGATGGTTTGCGTGGATGGGCTATCAGATCGGACAAATCGACGTTTGAGTCTTTGTTTACAAAATCACATACGTCCTTTTGAATAAGTACCCGAGATTTAGTCATTGTTATAAAAAGTTGTTCAAATTTTGGCTGGCCAATAAAAAAATCTTTAGGAAGGTCAAAACATACAAACCGCCTTGCCGAATAAATAAGGTTGTCAATCCAAAAAATAACTCACCACCTAAAGGTCATTTGTCTAGAGGATCTATACTAAAAAATATGCTGGAACATAACTACTTTAGTCCTCGATAAAACAGGGGTTGATCAAGTCTCCCCGGGGATCAAGTCTACCCACCTTCCCCTATGGGTTCTGTAAAGGCCGTTCTACGGTATTAGGTACTGTACATTAATTACACTACATGTAAAGAATGCATTTAATAACGCTAGCTGGGCAGCTATAGCTGATTCCCTGCATCGCTTGAGAGTCCCGGATCATCTGTGTAGGATTCTAAAAAGCTATTTTTAGAACAGGATATTGTTAGTCGTCACCGACGCTGGTCACCAGTCGATTTAAGTGTCTGCAGGTGTTCCACAGGGATCGATCCTCGGACCAGTTCTGTGGAATATCATGTATGACGGAGTATTACGCTTGAATCTCCCGGTTGGTGTGAAAATAAAAGGCTTTACGGATAATGTAATGCTAGAGGTCACAGGCGACACTCTCGACGAAGTTGAATTGAAAGCTTCATTCGCGATTAGCAGAGTCGAAGAATGGCTCAACTCAAGGAGGTTGGCGTTAGCACATCACAAAACTGAGGTTGTTGTGGTGCATAACCACCATGGGTTGCAGCAAGCGAGGATAAACGTAGGGACCTGTACAGTTAACTCCGTAAGGTCATTAAAGCATCTGGGCGTCACGCCTATCTAGAGAGTAGGAGGTTGAGGGTTCGAGTCCCTCCAAGACACGTGGATTCTTTTTCGCAAATTTCATATCAATTTGTCCATTTCGAAACATATGCTGTGCATATGCACAGCCAAGATATTTAACAAAAAATGGTTTTCGTACGGCCGAGTTGCCGAATAATATGCAATTAATTGTAATCAAGTGTCGGTCTTTCACCGTCATTAGTCGTCTGAGTACACGCGACCGCTTACGTAAAAGGCAATCAAACTCATCAAATGCTTTAGCCAAGCAAGCCTTTGGCACAGCAGAGTGCGATTGAATTCGCATTCTATACCGTCCCGCCCAGACAGTTACTGGGGGCATGGAGTGCGATCTTTTCGTTTAATAAACAATGTGCACTTGCTTGACTGCGGATATACAACAGTAAATCACATGTGAACATTGGACAAATCAAGCATCCGAAAGATATTCAACTTGCAAAAAAGAGCTAACGGCGGTGGAGGTTGGTACTCGGATCCTGATGGCTTTTCCGCAAACGTGACCTTTAAGTGGTCTTGTTGTGTAGGGGTTATCACGCCTATCTAGAGAGTAGGAGGTTGAGGGTTCGATTCCCTCCAAGACACGTCTTTTTCGCAAATTTCATATCAATTTGTCCATTTCGAAACATATGTTGTGCATATGCACAGCCAAGATATTTAACAAAAAAATGGTTTTCGTACGGCCGAGTTGCCGAATAATATGCAATTAACACTAAATTTGTTTAAAGTAGCGTACAAATATCAAAACGTCATGAATTCAAATGTAAAACCCCAACCCCAACCCCAATTAAATGGGATTGTCATTGTACAAACTCGTCTTATGACAAGTGAAGATATTCCTCTAAAAAGCTCAAAATAATTTTCTTAATAACCTTTAAATCAACCTAAAACGACGTTTATATAGATTCCAAAAGTAGAGATTGGTGTTGTACATTTAAATTCATAACTATTTGACATTTGTAGGATACTTTAAACAAATTTGCGCGAATCACCTCCAAATTGCTTAAAATTTTGCCATCAAAAAGAAGCTGATAGACATATGGGAGTTGAAATTTTCGAACATTTTTAAAATTTGAACTACTCTAATGTGTAGTGCTTCAACGCCAGGGACTCGGGGCAAATTTGACGTGTCAAGAGAGCAGCTTCATTGCTCAAATGGTAAGGAGCATGGGACACTGCAGTCAAAGGTCGTTGGACCCACAGACTGATTCCGGAGGTATCGAATTTGATTAGTAGGAAGCATGGTCAGGTCAACTTCCACCTATCACAGGTCTTGTCTGAACATGGCTGCTTTAAAAATTTCCTGCTTAGGTTCGGGTTCGCAGAATCTGTGGAGTGCCCAGAATGTGTAGGTGAGGTAGAATCAGCAGAGCATGTGATGTTTGCATGCCCGCGATTCTAAGTTGAACGCCATGCCATGCTGCTTGTCAGCGGTATGGATACAACCCCGGACAACCTCGTTGAGAGGAAGTTGCCGCTAGAGGATATATGGAATGCGGTGAACACAGCATCTCAACAGATTGCGTCGAAACTACAGCGCTGGTGGCGTCTTGAACAAAACCAGCAGCTGCAGTAGAGACTACTGTGATGCAGTGAACACCATGCTCACCCCAACAACAAAAACGTCGCGGATGGGCTGCGGGGACCTCCGTAGATATAGAGGTCATTGCGGTTCACGCGTGGCGTTTGTCGTCGGGGTGCTCGACTCCTACGCGAGTTTATGATACAGACCTAGGTTACTATCATAGCTTGCAATCGACAGGTGGTGTGGTGAGGTTACCACCCTTGAAGTCGATGTTGCGTTATATCGTCGAGTGCGTTAGCATAGGCGTGAGCGTTCTCAATAGTCCTTCCCTGATGTATTGCTTAAATGCGGGCCGGGGGATATGGACTGGCGAAAGGGTTTTTGTTTTAGTGGGTCGGGTGATCCCATCCCCACACTACCTGAATTAACCTCCTCAGTTGTCTGTTTTCAGATTTCCGTTTACCCTTGCTCAGGAAAAAAAGCCTTGTTTTATGTAGTAAACTAGCATTGCTTCTTCAATATAACCTGCACTGTACTGTTTCTTCGACCCTGTTATTAACGTTCACTTGATCCAAAGTCCAAAAAATCCGAAAATTCGAAAAAGGGTGTAACTAAATCCGCAATAAATGATCTTCACTGCACCTTAGCAAACGATTGGTTCCGTTCTATTGGGATCTACACATTTGATCGTGATAACGAAAATGAGGCAACACCGAGATCTGGCGTTTGCTATGCTTTGTTATTTGGATCCAATTTTTGTGTAATATGATTGTTGCAATATTCGGTCCTCGGATGGTGGGAAGATGATGAGCAAAATGAGCACAATTCTTATCTTTTTTTAAAAGCTGTGTCGGCAATGGTAGTGCATGGTTATAATCAAATGCATTTCAAATAATGTTAATCTATGGTAATTTGATGCGATCCCAACAAGCTGTACTACCGAATTATTTTAATACCATGTTCTACTTTTCCAGTTAACATAGTGCGATGTGCGACTACATAACTGCAGGCAAACTAAAAAGTTCAGATTAAAAGCAAGTAAAATTTCAGTAGGAGCGTAGAGGCACGGCAGCACAAATAAAACGAAGAAACCAAGACATTTTAATGTTCTGCAAGAACACTGTGTCAGTTTAATGGGACTTTGATGCTTGAAGTTCGAGTAAATGACCTCAATATTTTTTGGTTCCCGCTCCCGCGAGCGTGTGGTAGGTGGTTTCGCCAGTGCCCCCTCTTTTTAATTAACCATCAAAGAGCGGTTCGAGGATCTGCTGCGACAAGCTGTAAAATATCGTTAATTACCGTTCCGCTTGACAACGCCCCAGCTTCGAGCAAACCAGAAGACCATACCACGCCGATGTGGTGATCCTGCACTAAATGTGATCACAAAGCTGTCAGGTGTTGATGGAGTCGTGAGTAAAATATTGCTCAGATCGAGCAGCGCGGTATACGTTGAGATGGGATAGTATTTGCTACAGTCTGGTGGATAGAATATTAGAATCTAAATAAACTGACATTTATATGATTGATGAAGGATGAGAATGGTGAAATGTATTATGTTTTAAGAAGTCAAATGTGCGATGAAAATTATTCATTTAAATATGGAAGTCACATGAAGATTGAAGGATTCAATGTCAATTAAACTAAATGACAGTAACAAAGCTATAGATTTTGTATCCGCCAGACTATAGTTGAGGGACTACAAATATAGAGCTCTGAAGGGGTAGGAAGCAACAAGAGCACGCGTTTGAATGTACACAAAGACCCCATCACATGGTCCCAAGCGTAGGCTTTGTAGGCGATTCGGACGCTGTGGTGGACAATCTAGCAAAGAAGGTGACTTTGTGCCGTTACTCCTGTTCATTTGAGTTTCCGTAAGCTTAAGAACTCATAGAAATAATAATTATTTTGTTAAGGGTCATATTTTAATGATTTTATAGCAAGGCAGGCCGTAGAACACGATTAAAATGAGACGTTTGAGTTCTTCGAAGTTCGTCGATACAGAACGTGGACACATCGTGATGTCGTGAGCGTGTAAAGTAAACAAGGTTTTATTTATCGGACCGTGAATAAAGCAAATGCATCGTGTTTTAAATAACTGAGACATAAAATGTGCGACAATAGAAACTTAAATTGAGGAAAACTGCGATATTTTCTTTGATTTTTTTTTTTTAATCTGCGGTTAAGTTCCCCCATCTTTGCTGTATAGAGTGTACTTTCGATTTCTACAAATTGCAGAATGGATATTGGTTTTAATTTGAGATTAGTTCCGAATCTGATACATTTTTTTTGTAGAGTGTAAGTTTTCTCTCGTTCGTGACATTAAGAAATATTTTCCCAATCAAAAAGAACTTCATCAGAATGAATGAATACCTACAAACAATATTTTTGATGTTGTTGCTTTGATGGAGAAAAACGAGAAAAACTAAACTGCAGTCATGACACGAAATGCTCAAGAAATTCGCCTGAAATGTTTCAGGGCTGTATTTACGTATTGACTGTATTTTTATTTGTTGATCTTTACAAACGTGCTTTTTATGCCAGTTTTTATTCCGTACCATTATGTAGCAAAACATGAGTTATGACCCGTGAAAACATTTTTCTGCTGAGCGCATAAGCAAGCGCGGCGCATATCACATCCGATTTGTAAGGTGAAGAACGCATATGTGGAGCCATCGCATCGATTCGATTGTGGTGGCCTGTCGGGCAGCTGGAAAAGGTAAGCAGCGATTCAACCATCTACTGAATCTTTTTGGCATGATTGTTATTATTTCAGATTATATAGGAAGGAAGATAATCAAGAAGCTATTAAGTTTAAAGTTGGGACCGCTGGTGGGCGAGCTATTACAGAAGTGTTTGGCGCATCATCTGTCTAGATTAGTAGACGTGATAAATACGATGCTAAAGCATGATAAATGGGAAGCATTTTTGAGAGCGTTTACATGTCATGAAATCGGGTATAATATAATCTTTTGATGTTTATGGAATGCAATTTTTTTTCAGAGTCCAACGGCATTGCGATTTTTTTTGTAAAACACACACAATCCCAAATTCAATGGCATCGTGGAAAATTTTTAAAAGTACAACGAAAAATAATCTGTCTTTAGTTTCCCAAAACAAGAAAACACTGAGTGAGTTTAAAAAAATGTTCTTTTTTTGCAAATCATTGGCTATCCTGCAACTACCAAACGACTCGTAACTCATAATTCTGTGCACCTTCTCGAGTGGATGAAATATTTGATGACAACTCTATATAAGTGTATATGCTATAGTTTATTCTTCAAAACGCTGAACAGAGCATTAGGTTTGTGAAAATTTCTTGAAGTTGAAATTTCCCAAACAACTCGACAGCAATATATTTCAATATTAGCTTTAACAGAAATTACAGTAGTTGTATTTTGCAACTCAGTTATACTCAAACTAGATGTTCTAGGCTCACCAAAGTGTTCTGGAATCCATATCAACTGTTCTAACAGATTAACTACGCCTGATACAAAGACGACAACAGCCAATCATGCCCAGTCCTTGCTTTTCCTTAGAACACACGCGAGTAATTTGCCACTCAGTATTTCAGAAACCAGATGTTCTAGGTTTTCAAAAATATTTGATGATCTATGTATACGGTGAAGAGGATAAGATGAGCATTTCTCCTAATAAGTTGCCACACCTGATAAGGAATGATATTCTCGAAGCAAGCGATAAAACTAACTCACGAATTGATGAAATGTTTGTTCAAATCAAGCAATCGACAACAAAGTTGGAAACTGAAATGGAAGATTTAAAAGCATCCCAGCGGTTTATATCCAATGAGTTTGAAGTACTAAAAATTAGTGTTCCTGACCAAATGAAAAAAGATAATATTTTCCTGAAGAGAGAGGTCTTTGTAGTCAAAACAGATTGTGTAAGAACACACAGAATTTTGAAGAACTAAACTACGAGTTAAATGTTATGAAACAGTCAAGCTTAGAAAGTCATATGCTCTTTAAGGTCACTCCTGACGGAATCCAAGTTTTAAAGTGCTCGCGTTTTCGGGGGCACACCTCTCGATACGGAAGCAACGCACAACTGTCATTTTTATTATTTCACGCATGCTGCGACGCAGCAAAGCTAAATCAACAAAAATTACAGTTGTGCGCCGCCTCCGTATCGAGTGGTGTGCCCCCGAAAACGCGAGCACTTTGAAACTTGGATTCCGTCAGGAGTGACCTTAATGTCTCTAAATCTTTAATGTGATCAAGGCAGCGGAAGAAAATATCGAAAAGTTTTTGCATGATATTTTTACCTTGCTAGGCATTATTTGTAATGTCAAGAGCGTTTTAAGCATGGGTCGTTTGTAGATTTCAAATCAACGAGGAATACAACTTATTTGGGAAATATTTGGCTTCGCAGTCTTGGAGCGAATTGAAAACTATGTTTTTAATCTTTTCCCGACGTTTCGGTCCATTTAGGGCCTTCTTCAAAGGGTCGATTTGTAAAAGTTTCTTCGTCAAATATGTTTCTATGTAACGTACAATGTCATTGTAACATTGTACGTTACACATGAACAGACCTCTACCGACGGGGCGACGATCCCCGCCGGTGGGCCGCGCGGCGGCACTGGATTTTCGAATAAAAATTAAAACACCACTCAGTTCGGTGGTACAAATAAGACTCTTTATTAACTTACATTTAACTTACAGCTAACCTACTTTATGTTGACAATTTTCTCTCTCTCTTTACTTAATGACTCTCTCACACATAACAGTTCATTTAGAACCTTGCCAAGTGCTGTATTTTGCTTATAAAGCAAAAGTAAGCAGACTTAAACAACAAAACCCTGTTGCTGGGCGCAAAACTCTTTTCTAGCGCGGGTCGGTGCCAAGGTAAACTGACTCCGCATAAAAGATTGTGACGAATCCCCCTGAAGGAATTTAAGTAGTTGGGGTCGTCACATTACCCCCTACCCAATGAGTTGAAAGTGTACTTGAAAAGATCACTTTCAATTGAAAGTAGCGGGTTGAGTTCTAAACTTTATAGCAACTTGGTAGAACTTGCAATATTTTTGTACACTTTTCCCTTTTTGGATAACTTTAAGTATCCAGATCCATACAAAATTCTATAAATGTACTCCCCTTTTGTTCAATTTTCTGGAGGGTGTTTTCCTCTCCCATAATATCCTTTTTAAGGAGGCATAATTCTCCTCCTGCAATATCTCTTTTTATTTCTTTCTATAGGAGGCATGACTCTTCTCCTGTAATATAGTATTATTTCTTCAAATAATAAATCTTTCTATAGGATTATATCCTCCTTCATTATTTTCCCTTATTAAAATTTGGCAAACTAATGTGCCAATATGAACATTTTCATACGTTGTATATAAAACCCACTTTTAGAAAAATGTACCATGTTGTTGTTTTCAAAATGGCACATGAAAATACTGCAACTCTACCATATTATATGACTTTCGAAAATTTATCCAAAAATTAAAAATGTGATGGCTCCCTTTTCGGTCAAAGGCCAAGCAGAGTCATCGCATCACCCCTTCCCAATCAGCTCGTGGTGGAATATGAGGGTCCATTTCCCTTTCTGATGATGGAATGTGAGAGTCCATTTCTCTTTCCCAATTTAAAAGACAGCTAAAGTAATGGTTTTGATTAAAAACCAAGCTAGCCGTCATATAAAAAAGGATTGTCCACCAAACTAGCGCTTTAGGAGGATAGATTCCAATGTTTCCATCAATTCATATCTATTTATGGTCATTAGAATGCATTGCATTATAGTAGTAATTGCGGCTTTAGCCGAAACGAAGCCGAAGCGCAATAGCCTGACGGAATACCTGCCGATTCCCTGTTCCCCCTTTGAAAGAAGAAAAAATTAGCAAAAGATTCCTTCTTTGAAAACGTTATAGTGAAAACCAAGGCTCAAAATAGTCCGTTATTAAAAACAAAAAGGCTTGAGAGAGACTGAAATTTCAAAATACAATTAGTCAAGATCCATTTTTTAAGAGAGAAAATTGTTCACAGTTTTTTTTTGTTTTGAATAATTTCATAATTTTAATTTTTCAATAATGTGTTCAACAATAATTTAACAATAAATTATTTTTGAATCCTTCTACATGCTACGAATTACACGCTGAATGTTTTAAACTGTTTAGTCTTTTACTGTTTGAGTTCTTCAATGTGTGTTCGTTTGGGGCAATAATCTGATTAAATTCTGTTAATTAATAATAAAACTTAATAAGCAACGTGCTCGACGTCACATACACTCGAATGATTTTTCTGTACATTTGTATCGCGTAATTCCGCTGCTTTTTACTTTCAAAATAAATTTTCTCGATTAAAACACTTATTCTTATATGCTAAATGTTGGACTCAACGTGCTTCTGTTTCTTTGCAATATCACTTGAACGCATAAAAAGATTCACTTTTACACACAACTTTTGTTGTTGAATTTAAAAAGATGTTTCACTAGTAGATAATAATAATAAGCGATCAAAAATACGCGCAAACGAAACAAAATCCGCAGTTAAATTATTAATACAAAAACTTATTATAAGACGTCCAGTTGTAAACCAAATGCATATTTTTCTCTGAAACTTATAAGAAAATACTCGCGTTCAACTAATGAAAGTATCGCACTACACTTAGAAGATAAAAGAAGACAAAAGGCATACTTATCATTTAAATCACTTTCTCGGATATCCTATCGAAGTCGAAGCTACTAGAAACCACCTGCAACAGAGGATTCACCAGGCTTACGTTGCGTGCTGGAACCTTTCTTCTCCGTCGGCAGCTGGACGTTTCCTCGTGGCCGCAGACCCTCAACCAAAGAGTGCACAGTTGAACCATCTTTTGTCGCAAAAGCACTCGTTTCTTCCGTGCGTACTACGCAAGCGAATCCGTAACTCGACCAGAGATCTACATCACCATTCACATTTGTTGGGTGTGATATCCGGAACGTAGGACAATTCCCGGCTTCTTCACCTTTGCATATTAAAATCCACTTAGCTGTAGTTCATTGTAAATCAGGATCTGATGAAAACTCAATTTTTTGTCGTAGAAACGAATGCCCGTGGTCGTTTCGCAAGCGCCACTTTTCGCTTATCGCCATTTCAAAACAATTACACTCAGCTGTTTTCGTCGCAATTAATTAATGATCCAATTTTACACTCAAGCTTTGCACAGCATAATAGCTCTTCGCGCTTTGTTGCTTCTTGTTTGCTCACTTCAAATGTTCTCTTTGTGAAATGTTCTCCTTGGGGTTTTCATTGGAAACCCGATCATGCAGGAAACCAAATTCTTTGTCACTAATGTTCACCAAATAGTCCGCTATAAAATCGATAGCTGTTTTTCCAAACTCTCGAAACTCACTTAAATCCATATAAGCCATTATTTTCGCACCGCAGATTTTTTCTGGCGTACCGGCGCTTCACACGAAGCGCTTTCCGCTGTCACCACAATGAACAGACCTCTACCGACGGGGCGACGATCCCCGCCGGTGGGCCGCGCGGCGGCACTGGATTTTCGAATAAAAATTAAAACACCACTCAGTTCGGTGGTACAAATAAGACTCTTTATTAACTTACATTTAACTTACAGCTAACCTACTTTATGTTGACAATTTTCTCTCTCTCTTTACTTAATGACTCTCTCACACATAACAGTTCATTTAGAACCTTGCCAAGTGCTGTATTTTGCTTATAAAGCAAAAGTAAGCAGACTTAAACAACAAAACCCTGTTGCTGGGCGCAAAACTCTTTTCTAGCGCGGGTCGGTGCCAAGGTAAACTGACTCCGCATAAAAGATTGTGACGAATCCCCCTGAAGGAATTTAAGTAGTTGGGGTCGTCACACACAGAAACATATTTGACGAAGAAACTTTAACAAATCGACCCCTTGAAAAATGCCCTAAATGCACCGAAACGTCGGGAAAAGATTAAAAACATAGTTTTCAATTCTCTTCAAGACTGCGAAGCCAAATATTTCCCAAATAGGCTCAATACTACAGTCGAGCGAAAAAAAAGATGAATACAACTTATATTAGTACGCTTCGCATGTGTCTCAAAGTAAGAGAAGGTTTTAAAGGCAGTTCCTGGCCGCCTTATATTTTTTTTGGCCATTGAGTCGTTACATTTCAACCTAAAAGTTTTGGGAGTGTATAATCCAGGAAGAAATGTCTGTTTATTTCTTGATAAATTTGAGCAACGGATTTCAAAGTTTGAAAGACTGATAGTTTGTGGGGATTTCAATTTGAATTTATTGGATGGCTCTAATGAGCTTGTGGCAAACTATCGATGTCTAGTAGAAAGTCTAGGCTATATTATTCTCAATAGTTTAAACCCGTTAACTGCTAATCGGTTATCTAACACGATCTCCACTACCATAGACCACTTCATTAGTAACCATTTTGGACACAAATTACATTTGATTACAATGGAACCTGAATGTCAAATATCAGACCATAAAATACTTATATCGTCTGTAAAATTATAGATTGCCAAGCCTGATTTTCACGAAAAAAGTTTCTGTATTAGATATAAACAGAGAAAGATATTTCACTGGCAGGCCTCTCACTTTAGCTTCTCGAAAGTTGAAACATAATTTATACAGGAATTATACGCTTTAACGCACTTCTAAGAAGTCTTACGAATGAAACAAATATAAATATGTTTTAAAGAAGTTGAAAAACGTACATTAGTGATAATGAATTGTTGTAAAAAATGTTAAGTTAGGTTAAATATATTAGGGATGCTTGCACTTCATATTAAATTTACCAGATAAGTAGCTGGGTACAGTTTGTATTAACTTTACGACTATGTACTTCAATAAAGAACAAAAAGTGTGACACAGAAATGACAGCAACCAATCATGTCCATTAGGGTGGCTCAAAAACACTTTTTCTAATTTTTGATGGGCCGCCCTCTTATTCGGTTCTATTTGATGCCCTGATGCTCTGGACAAAATTTCAGCCAAATCGGTCAACGTTTGGGCAGTGCTAAACTCGTTGGAAGTTTATATGGAAAAATGTATGCAGAAATATCCAAAAACAGTGATTTGCAGTTAGACGGTACAATTTACATTCAAGAACCATGATACTCATTCAGATCTTGTAGAATTAAATACAGAATGTTATGCTGAAAACCGCGAGAAGATTAGAGTTTTTTAGGCAAAGATATTAGCATTTTACTGGAGTGTTGTAGGGGTGAATTTATTTCTTTTCAAAGGTAAAAGAAACGAAATTTGCCCAAACCCCATTTCAGAGAAATGCAAACTCTAATCTTCTCGCGGTTTTCTGCATAACATTCTGTAATAAATTCTTCAATATCTGAATGAGTATCATAGTTCTTCATCGTAAGTTGTGCCGTTCAACTGCAATTCACTGTTTTTGGATGTTTCTGCATACATTTTTGCATATAAACTTCCAACGAGTTTAGCACTGCCCAAATGTTGACCGATTTGGCTGTAATTTTGTCCAGAGCATCAGGGTATCAAATAGAACCGAATAAGAGGGCGGCCCATCAAAAAAATTGAAAAAAGTTTTTCCCATACTAATTCGAGCCACCCTAATGTCCATGCAAGTCTGTAAAGCCTATGTGTATAATATTCCAATAAAGTTTACCCAAACCAAATGTTCCAGGCTCCCCAACCTGTTCTGTAGTTCTGACAACTGGAAAGTCTAGAACATCTCATGTTATTTATTATTTACTCGGACTAAGGCCGGAATGGCCTGTGCAGTACATAAAAGTCTTTTCCATTCAACCCGGTCCATGGCTGCACGTCACCAGTCACGCAGACTAGGGAGGGTCCACAAATCGTCTTCCACCTGATCGATCCTTCTTGTTCGCTGCGTACCTCGCCTTCTTATTCCCGTCGGATCGTTGTCGAGAACCATTTTCACCGGATTACTGTCCAACATTCTGGCTACGTGTCCGGCCCACCGCAGTCGCACGATTCTCGCGGTGTGAACGATGGATGGATCTCCCAACAATTGATACAACTCATGGTTCATTCACCTCATCCACGTGCCGCTTGCTATCCGCACCCCACCATAGATGGCACTTTCCTATCGAAAACTCCAAGTGCGCGTTGGTCCTCCGCGAGCATTGTTCAGGTCTCGTGTCCGTAGAGAACTTCCGAGTCAATTAACGTTTTGTAGATAGTCAATGGGGCCCTCCTTAGCCGTGCGGTAAGACGCGCGGCTACAAAGCAAGACCATGCTGAGGGTGGCTGGATTCGATTCCAGGTGCCGGTCTAGACAATTTTCGGATTGGAAATTGTCTCGATTTCCCTGGGCATAAAAGTTAATCTCGCAGTTAATAACTGTGGAAGTGCTCAATGAACACTAAGCTGCGAGGCGGCTCTGTCCCAGTGTGGGGATGTAATACCAATAAGAAGAAGAAGAAAATAGTCAATTGTACCAAACTATTTTCAGCGAACTATATTAAATCGGGGAGCGTCTTGTGGATTCTAAAGTATGAATGTACGGTATCGAATTTCTTCGCATGTATCAGTAATCCCAAGTACAAGAATTTCTAAACAACTTCGATTCCGTCATCACCGATACAAACTCGTGGTGGGTGGCTCAAGATGTCTTCTCTTAAACTTCTTCCTATAATGTGTTTTGTCTTCGGTGTGTTAGAACTTCTCATGTTCATGGACAAAATATGTACGCCTTACTGAGGACTTCGTAACATACAAGGTTAATTTGGTAGACTATTTAATATCCATTCCAGGACAAATTTAAGAATCTAGGACATCTCAACTATATGCAGATAATTTTCACATAGAGAACACGATTTAATACTTACATACATTATTAACCAATGCCTCCTAAGGCTATCATGCTCAACTAGATAAACTTTTTAAAGTTATATTTAATACTCTCTGTTATATCCTATCATCTTCTTCTTCTTCAATGGCTCTACATTCCTACTGAAAATTGGGCTGCTTTTCAACTTAGTATTATATTAGCATTTTCTCAGTTATTAATTGAAAGCTTTCTATGCCCGCCATTGCATGAGTATGTATATTGTGTGGCAAGTACAATGGATACACTATGCCCAGGGTGTCGAGAAAGTTTCCAACCCGAAAACATCCTAGACCGGACCGAGAATCGAACTCGCCGTCTCCGGATTGGCAATCCTACGCCTTTGCTCTTAAGGCTATTGGAGACCCCATGTCCTATAATAAGTCGGGACCAATTTGCGATTAGGGCGTAACTTATTTTGTAAACAAACATTGTTTTATTGATTCCGTAGAATGCAATCATTTTTCTCTACAACTAATTCCCCTACCCAATAAAGGAAAGCCTATTCTTTCGGATACGTGCCTTGATTTTCTCAGGAAATACTTGTTTTAGCAGGAATTTGCTTCCCAATGTTTGTTTACAAAATAAGTTACGCCCAAACCGCAAATCAGTCCCGAATTATGCCAAATGTCTAGTGTGCCAAATCACTGTTATGTCAAATTGCATTTGAACCTGACATTCAAGGTAATCCTCCTAATGGCGATGGTGCCTTTTTCGTATGTTATGTTATGAAAAACGTACGAGGAGGGGTGAGAATCTAAAAAATTTAGGGCGATACATTCCTTTTTTGTGATTATTTGAATATATTGCAGTTATATTGTTTATTTAAGTTTTTAGCTGGTTGGAATTTTTATATTCAAAATTATCATCAGTCAACCGTTTAGCTGATTCATTTAGCAGTTTCACCAAGTCTGATCAATCATAGATATGGTTAATCGATCAAAGCTTGGCTAGCGTGTTCCTCCAAAGGTACTTTGAAGTAATATCAGTACACTTGTAAGCAGATTTCCCAAATGTAATTAGTGGTGTGATGGTCACCGGAAATATTATATATCCTTAGGTTCATACACACTTAACTCATTGCACCGTATTCGGTAAATTTTACCGAAATCTCAACAGCAGAACTGTTCGGTAATATATTTTACAGATTTTTTGTAATTTTATCCATTGCTCAACTGTCAAAATCACCGAAAATCAGTTAAATTATTTACCGAACAGTTCTGCTGTTGAGATTTCGGTAAAATTTTACCGAATTCGGCAATTTATTTCAAGTGTGTAGTTCGAATCTCGTTTTTCTATGATTGTAATCACCAGATGTTGCAAATAGACTTGTAACCTCTTGTGCTTTTCATATCACAAACCAACACACTTTACATAATTGAAATCTTCAGATAATCACATTTTTGTTTCTCGCTGCGAAACAACTGGTTTTGCTCGGATGTAAAAACTATGCTAAGCTGAAATTAGGTTCAGAACAATTGAAAAAGAAATTGTCTGAATATCACTATCACACTATGTTTTAAACAAACCTATGTTGATCGATATATAGTTACGTGGTTGTTGAATATTTTAATGCGTCAACCATGTTCCAACATTTTTTCAAAGCCATCAATGGGATAGCTTTTTTACTGACAAATCCGCACACATTTCTTAATTCATCGACCTGAAGCTCGAACTGAAACAGTCCAAGAAATGTAACTATAGAATGCTACTACAAAAGTTCATTTCTTTATTGAAATATAACTTTAATGTACGAGCAATGTCCACCCTAAATACTTTTCAAAGACCGGCGGTATGCTAAACTTACCTTCATATTCTTCCTCTCTGCCAGTTTTACATCGATGCGGTTCCATTAATTATCTATTATCAGTAAAGCAGTCACATTTCGATTCCCTTTATTTTCAATCCATTGTTAGGATCAAGCAATGGAGCAGAAAGAATTTGATTCGACCAAATTACAGTTTAATCAATAATACTCGTTGTCTTCTCGTTGTCATTGTTTAATTTGTTTTTCATATGTTTTCCTTTCAATATTAAACCACATTAAACATAGAACATATTTATGGTGTATTTGTTTAGAAGGTTTCAAAACTGTATCACAAATCACTGTTGTTTTCACTGTACCATTTTTGTTGTTTTTATGATTGCTTCAGCCGATAAAGTAGTGCACAATCGATAAACACGCGATAAACACAGCTTAAGAGCTTGAGCTTTACGGCGTTAGAAATACCAACACGTCCAATCGCGACCGTTATTCGTTCGAAACTGCTGCCTGGCAAATGCATTGGATTGAAAGATTTCTCTCATTTGCTCCAGCCGCTTTTATCGATCTGTTGTGAACCTGGCGGCACAAACATGAGACCTCTCGATTGCGGGGGTTATTCTTTTCAGGCAGATGATAAGAGAACATACTGAAAGTAGTAGAGCGAGTGAAGATGAGCTTGCCTTAGATAGAGGTTTCTACGATTTTTTTTTGCGTTTTTGTGAATCCTACTTTTCGTTTGTTTTTGTCGAGATTTTAATATTTTTGTTTGTTTCACTGTTTCACAGGAGAGATTATTTTTATCCATTTCTCTCGCCGTCATGAGCTTTCAATATGTCCAATCTCTTTTGCCTGTTCTCTCCCTCTATTATTCCCGCGAGAATCATTTGTACATAATGGCATAGCGCCATGGAAACTGAATATGCCCCGCCTACTGCTGGATTGTTTGAATATTCTCTCTTCAAATATTTGAGTATTTATCTCTTTTTCCTGGATGGTTCAGGGGTTGAAATGCATTATTTCTCTATTTAGCGTGATAATTATATTTCCATAACAAGCATGTTTGAAGAGAACCGAAGGATAATGCTTGGCAGACTTTATATAAAAATTAAATTCAATTTTAAAGATTGTGATTGCTTTGATGAACCCTAGTTCACAAAGTTTAAAGAGTTCAATAGGCTCTGGAAAATTATAATAAAAATGTATCAAAAGCCTCGTTTCCAACATGGGCGAACTGTCCAATAAATCAACTCAGAAAAACATTGGTCGTCATCGTCAGCCGGATGGCGGGCGCTATAAGAAAAAGTTGATGAATTTTTATGATTTACCATAAAGCTTAGCGCAACAAAACGGACACAATGTGCTAATTGAGCTAAGGTTGTTTGCTACTAGGCGTCTTTTCGGTTTCAATTAGACACCCCAAAATCGTAAAACCGATTTTTCTCTCTTTTTTTATTTAGGTTAACTATTTTTCCTCGTAAAAGTCCCATTAAAGGGAACTTCATGCAGCGTATTATTATCATCTCAGTAATGAGCAGACAATGTGTAAGAATTGTTGCTTTGAGGGCTGTCAAAATTAGGACAAGATAGAAATCATCGATAGACTGTGACGATAAAGTAATACTACAATGCTATTTTAAACTGTATGTTTTTGTTTGTAACATCATAGTAGAAGACATAAAATGATAGAGAATTCCTTTTGAAAAACGACTGGATCACAAGAGGTTACCCGGATAAAAATTTACAGTACCTTGTATGGTATGATCCATTGGAATACAATTGGTTGTGTGGTAAATAATACAATCTATTGTACTCTTATTGTAGATTTTTCACGGTTGTAAAAATCTTTTATTGTACTTACTTTAAAAGTACAATACATTTAAATGTGACCGATACATTCTATAATATTTTAGTTGTTCGCTTATGTTTTATATTGCTCGTTCAAAAATTAAACAAACTATAAAGGTATTCCATCTCGGTGATCAGATAATCCGTTTTAAAGAAAATAAAAATAAAATTTTAGGATATTTCATTGATCCATTATGTTGATGAAATAACAATTGAAAACAATAAAATAACAATAACTTTCATTATTACATGAAAAAGCGTTCTACCGATTTTCAAACATATATTTTAATTGCAGGTCTTGAAATATTCATGTTCTGATCAATTTAAATTTAAAAAAATCAAAGGAACAAAATCTTTCACTTATATTTTTTTCTTGGAGAATGACTGGATTTAGATGAACGTGTACAATTTTGTTTGTGATTAGTGGAAAGACGAAGTAAACGAAGTGTTCCTTTTATTTATTTAAATACTGATTCTGCGAGCAAGCGACGGCCGATCATTGGCCGCTGTACCGTGGTGAGTATCTATAGTGTTATCATCATGATACCGGATCATTTTGATGTGGGAGAAATCTTTCAACACGTAAAGAAAAAAAAACTTATAAATTGAAACCTCATAAGCAACAACCTATTCGAAAATATCAATACACTTCATTATGCCATCTAATGAATGTTCCCATACCAAAAACTAATAACATTCATAAGTCAATGAAAAGTATAAGTTTTGGAATGTATGTGCCTATTGCAATGTATAAGTTTTTTCTTAAACATATCATTAAGCACAAAAAAGTATTAGAAATCTTAATAAGATTATTTTTTTTACGTGAAATACCTTTAGGAAGGGGTCCCTTGATTTATACCACCAAAGCAGTTCGCAAATTTTTTGTTAACATGTATCCTTATTCCTTTTCAGAAATTGAGTTAATGCTAAAACACTGCTGCTTGCCACCATCCCTGATCGAGCTATATCACCAACGGGATATAATAAAAAATTAAACAGGTAACTTTTCTTTTTCTTCTCGACTTATACTTTTTGTAAGAAACCTGACATGATTTTATAATTTACGTCTTCCACAGGAAAAAAATGCGAGCAGCATCAGCCGTTTGCATCATCGGCGACTGAAATCTACGTTTATGCATCCCGGTCTGAATAGCAGTAACGCACTCAACAATAATACTAATAATTCAAATTTAAATTAAATGGAATCTAATTTAAATTCGAACAAAAAATGAACTAAAATCAAATTGAAATCATTTTGAAACAAAAATCAAGTTGTATTAAAATTAAATTAAAACTCAATTTCAAATAAATTTAAATTACATTAAATTGAAATAAATTTAAAATCAAGTTGAAATTAAATTAAATTTAAATTGAACCTAATTAAAATTGAAGTAGAATTATCTTAAAAATATATTAAAAATTAAACAAAATTTGAATTGACTGATAACAAATAAAGTTTAAAACTAAATTGAAATAGTACCATCAGAACAAATTGAACAACTTAAATCGAATTGTATTTTTATTGTAACATTGAAGTCGAGATTGAAGTAAAATGTATTTAAAATCCAAATGTATTTCTACTGCAAAACAATAAAAAAGTGCGAGAAAAAACATTTGAAACACATTGTTTTCTATTGTTTTGGCCTTCGAAATCATCCCATTGAATAACCGTTAAATCAATTGTTTTGCTCTGAATTTTGTATGAAAAATTTTCGATTTTTTTATTGTAAAGATACATAACAACCCCCCTTTTTTACTGTAAAAGTCCCATTTACCATTCATTCAATCGTGGAAAACCATTGTCTCTGATGTGATTTAGTTGTTAAAATTCCATTACATTCAATGGTAATTACTATGTTTTAATTGGTGATGTAACAGTAAAATTTATGATATTTTAATCATATTTTTTATCCGGGTAGACAGACTGAACACTTTACAACTAGCATTGACACCTTAACAAGAAAGACATTATTATATGGAGACACTTCATCAGACAGTTCACAGAAAATCTAGAAACAATTCGCCGGTGAGTTTGCAATAATGCTTAAAATATTTCTTAACTTACAATGCAAATGTTCCTGAAATTATGCTCATCCTGATTTTCATCAAAAGTTATGAATGGATTTTACGACGACAAACATTTCAACTATTAATCATGTTATATTAAATATTCATTGCGTTTAGAAGATCATGTATGAGTTGAATAATTTTCTATTAAACCCTCAGAACATCCATACGGATATTTCAGGGTAAAATGTCAATTAGTAGATCCCTTAGTAGCGGAATTTTGCCATTCCTGCCATAAGGAGTAGAAATTTTCAACATACTTATTTCGCCTGATATCTAATAATAAGTTCTACACCTCCCCTTCACGATACATACATAAAACATTTAAATGTACGACGTTCTTCGTTGAAATTAACATTTGAAAGACTGACTAAATTTGCCCTATAGTAGATCCCCTGGGGCCATAATAGGGCACTTCATCATGTTCCGTTTCGGGATGTTCTTCTTCCCTATTATGGACCCCCCAAAATATTCCTGTAATGGACACTCTCGTGTTACAAAATTGTAAAAAATCATCTATTTTTACTTTCCATAGCATTTCCAATGCATGGAATCAAACCAGGGGTGACATTGCGCATCTCGAATCGAATCACTCGATTCGTACGTTTTTGCAAGATTTCGAATGGTGCTGTACTAGCTCAATCGAGTATGTTCTGTCAAACGAAATGTAAACAGAGAGAATAAGAGATAGCTGTCTCCGTGTTTATCATGCCGCGCGCTGGAGAGACTACCTTCGGCGCATTGCGAATGTGAGTAAACAAAGAGAATAAGAGTAATTTCATCTGCGTGTAGCATGTTGCCTGTTGGAAAAGCATCCTTCATGGCATGAATTGGCAGTTAATTTATAAACAAGCAAATCGTGCTCAAATCCACAGTAGTTGAAACCGATTAAAACATTATGCCGATAAGACAAGTTTTATAAATTGAGATATAGTTACGACACAAATTATAAGTTTTATTATTCGGCAACTCGGCCGTACGAAAAACAATTTTGTTTTTGTTAAATGTCTTGGCTGTGCATGGCTTTGCTAAAGCATTTGTTTAGTTTGATTGCTCTAATTGTAATCAACTGTCGGTCTTCCACCGACATTATTCGTCTGAGTACCGCGGTCGACCGCATGCGTAGAGCAATCAAACTCATCAAATGCTTTAGCATTTATTATATGTATTCGAGTTTATGCCACAGATCCAATTTTGAGCTAAATAATTTAAAGTTAAAAAAGGATTCGATAATAAATTACTTTGATGTTTCCATGTGTTTTAGTTAGATGCACTTGGGTCACCTCTTGCGCGTTTTTTTATTTTACTCAACTATTTTTACGTAGATTTTGGAATATATACGTTTTTACGCAGATTTTCCCCATAGATTTTTCACGCGGTTTATCGAAATCGTCAAGAAATACGTGAAAACTGCAAAAAAAAACTATTTAAGTTGAAGTCGTTTTTACGAGGATTTCGGCATATTGTCTGGAAACTATAAAAGTAGGTATACTAATGACATTCTTTCCTTCAAGATACAATAATGAAACATTTATACTCTTCCCGTAGAGAAATAATAACAAATATAATGAAAAACTTTCAGCAAGAAACTACTCTCGAACAACATTCGAAGGCTATAAAGGTGACGAGTGACTTTCATTCGACTTGAGTCGTTTTTCAGTGTGCTATCGAGTCTCCATAATGCCGAAACATCTCGTTGATCTTGTACCTCCTCGAGCATACTCGAACGATGAGTCGTTTTCGAGATCGAATCGAAAGCCGTAATGCCAAACATCAAATATATTATATTAACAATATGGTTCACTTCGAGTTTTCCCATACAACGAAATGGCGAACAATTTGCCGGTGATAACAACATCATCTAGCGAGCAAAGAGGAATCTAAACATGTTTTTTTCTAGCTTGTGCTGGAAAACCCTCCTGCCATCTTCCGGTGAGTAGTCATACAGTTGTTCGATGACATTTTACAGTGTGGGGATGTCCATAAATTTTTCAATAAATCGATTACCGGAATATCGACTTTGTTAAATGCAAACACTACTGTAAATATTTCGATGCAGCAGTGCAAAGCAGACAAACTACACCTTTGCTTCAATCGTTTAAACTGTGAAAGCCGTTCCGCAAACATTAAAATGATTGTTCCACTGTAAATATTTCTATCATTTTCTTGAGCAAGAAATTTGATTAATTCTTTCTGAATATTATCGATATTATTCCAATGCATCATTCTTCTTCCACTTCGGTGTCCTAAATTCCTACTGGAACTTAACACCTGCGTTTCAACTTAATATGAATTGAAAACTTTTTGCTGCCCACCATTGATTGAATGAATATGTATCTTGAGTGGAAAGCCATGAAGATGACACTCATCCGATTGCGTTTTGTTATGTTGCGCTTATAATAATGGGTATGATTATTTTGTTACATTTAGACATGGAAAGTGAATTGAACAAGTCGCTTGGATTAAACGCGTCCAAACACCTTCGCTCAACTCACTTGAACGGACAGTAAGTTGAACATGTTCAACTCTATTGCAAGTAAATTGCAATCAACTAAGTTGTTCAATTCACTTGCCCTTTCAAAATGTAGCATTACGGTGAGATATTTCGGCTAAACTTAATCACGCCTATTTTATTGTGCTTTCTCGATTTCGCAAGAAAAACTAGTTGAACGTACCCGACCTTGCTCGGGATTATCCAGTTTTCCGCGAGCGGTAATGGCCGCCAGCTTGCTTGCGGGTTAGTCTCTGATTTGACATTTCTGGAGGTCAACTGCACCCACCATTCGAGCATTTTGATCAATGTGGTATATAAGAAGGCTTGAATTCATTGAATCAGCACCTTCTTATATGCTACATTGGTCAGAATGCTCGGAGCGGTGGGTGCAGTTGACCTCCAGACACGTCAAATCAGAGACTGAACCGCAAGCAAGCTGGCGGCCATTACCGCTCGCGGAAAACTGGATACTTTAGTCGCTCTCCACATCTCGATATTGAAGGGACCATCGAGATAGGGAGAGATCGAGGAATGGAAGGAACATTTTAATGGGTACTAGATCCAAAACAGCTTGTTGCTATGAAAAACGACTACAAAACAAATATCATTACTTATTGTTGATCTGTATTGTTATCGTCCAAATATGGTCTAGTAGCCTAAAAATTTGAACATATCGACATAAGGAGAGTGAATCCAGAACAAAATACGATTACAACACATCGGGATAGAAAGATTTCGAGATAGGGAAGTTATCGAGATGTAGAAAGCCAAAATGTATATAGATTGAAGGGACCGAGGAAACCATCGACATAGGGAGAGATATCGAGATATAGAACATCGAGATTTATAGAGTCGCCTATATTTTGCATTCTTACTGTCAATTGTTGAGTTCATTCAGCGCCGCACTCCAGATCATTTTTAGCGCGATCGTATTGGGTTTCCTTACAACTTGCATCAAAATTGTATTTTTTCAATTTCTGAACTTTCTCCTCAAAATTTAGTGATATTTTATAACAGCGCCCTCAAGACGAATCGATTAATGAGAAACCCGTACAAATCGGTCAACCCGTTCGTGAGTTATATTGCCTCAAAGGAAATGGAAACTCATTTTTATATAGAGAGATTGTACCACAAACGTTATTATGTTTAAATTGTATTTATATCAGACGCTCATTTCGGGCAGTTTGTTCACAAAATTTCGTTTCTCTCTGTCAAATCATATTCAAAAATTTAAAACAATTTGGGAATTCTCAAAAATGGGATTATGCATGCGAGCTTATTATTAGCATCGCTAATACTTTCACTACGTGAAAATATAGCTCTTATGAGCCAAACAAAATGGATAACTGTCAAAACGCACGCAAACGTATCCATTGTGTTTGACCCTTTAAGCTTTCTTTTCGTGACTATTTGAAAAAAATCTACCCAGGGGTCCCGAACAACTTTTTTTTCTCCCTTAAACGGAACCTTTCAGTTGTAAAACAGTCAATTATTTACCACGTCACTACTAAATGAGTTTCCTCGATTTTTTTCTTCAAATCATCATATAAAAATTAAGGAGGAATCGATTATTACCAAGTTATAGTCTAAATAACTTGTTTATTGAAGCTCAAACGTTAAAAGAGCATAACGAAGCCAAACTCGATAATTGTATGTAATCCTCTGAAAATAGCTGAGAAACGCTTGGATGGAGATTATGCACTGGTTCGATATCTTTTTTACACATATACCCAATTCTTTCTCAACACCTGCCAAAATTGAAACTTGTTATGCGAATGAATAAGTTTAACTGGTGTCATAAAATGGGGGTCGTGGGATCAAACCCCACCGAAGGGGCGGTTACCCTCCAATACCTTTTCCGAACTAAATCTATCACATGTTGTACATATGCATAATCAAGTTTCAGACATAGTAATTAATTTCCACTCCGGGTGGCTTAATACCCGGCATATAGGCAATTAACTTTGAATGTACTGGTCATAAAATTATTCAAAACGATTGATCATGCTAAACAATAATCTACCATAGTAAAATAAAAGGCTTCCTTAGCCATGCGGCGATATCCCAAGCAACAGAACAAGTTTCATTCCGTTCTAGGGATGGTTTTCAAGATCAATTTATAGGATCTAATAATAAAACCCAATATTACACGACAACTTTCCGATGACCACTATAAGTGTAAAATATGGCCAAGTGGCCCTCTCTAGATAACCACTATAAACCTATTATACAGGGTGTTCAATAAGTTCGGATACAAATGTTTGATCATTGTGTTTACAAGCCCAATGTACATATTCTGTACAAGTATTGGTGTCAGCGTTAGCGGTATATATACGCTAATGGATGTGAGTGGTGTTGACATTCTGTCACTTGTTGTTTGTTTATTACGCGCGGTGAAAATGGATTGGGGCATTGCAAACAGCATTTTTTGAAGATCAACTCCGTACACCGCACTACAAAACTGAGATTTCGGGGATGATTGATACCCCCAGTGGGCCGGTGATAAGACGGAGGTCAGCCCTACATGTTCCAATAGGACGATAACCCTTTATACACGGAACATGCGACTTAAGCCTTATATGGGGACAATTTCATCGACTTTTTGGACAAAACTTTGCGACCTCCCAGCTTCCCGGATTTGAACCCTCTTAACTTTCTTGTTTGATCCTTTATTATGTTAAAGCTATACGAATACAAGGTCAGTAACTTGGACCAGTTCAAGACGTAATTCTCAAAATCTGGAACGAAATGCCTATGCAGTCGAGCCTGCGAGTGTAAGACCGCCGCAGCATTCTAGAAAAAGATTAGCGCGACAATAGTATATTTGATAAAAGTGTTGCAGTCAAATGAGCAAACAGCAACATGGTGTGCGAAACAGAGAGCGAGTAGGTACAATGCTAGAAGAATGTTAACTTCCACAGCAACCTCGTATAGCTCTCCAACTGCTTCAGCGTGCGTTAATTTCGATATGGTGCACCGGAATGGTCCCGCCGGATACAGTTCAGCGAGCTATATCAAATTTATTATACATTTCCACAAAAATATGCCTACCACACCTCTGCTACAACATTTGATTTTCCGTTTGCATTCGATTAAACATAATCGATTAAGTTTGCAAAAAAAAACATCAAGCACCCCTATTTTTTCATGATGACATTTTGAAGTGTGTGTAAAACGATCGTCATATTTTGGGTAGTTCGATTTACGTGTGTATCGATCCTTTTGGACGCGAGTTGGCGCCACATGTGGTGTCGCCAAAATTTCGTGAGAGTGAATCATATTGTTAATATAGTATATTTGCAAACATGCTCGCTTCGATAGAATTACGTTCGAATCGAGATGCACAATGCCACCCCAGGTTACCGTCCGATCAAATGAGCAGTCCCGTGAGAAATAACCTTCATTATTCATTCTCTGTACCTATACCTAGATACCTGGTTAGCTACATCATCGTTACACCTATGCCTGGCGCATTGTAGAGGTCCATAATTGTCGGTCTTGGGCGATGTTCGTCCAATTTTTCCGAACATTTTGGGTTCCCACCCTAGTAGCACCCTCCTTAGCCGTGCGGTAAAATGCACGGCTACAAAGCAAGACCATGCTGGGGGTGGCTGGGTTCGATTCCCGGTGCCGGTCTAGGCAATTTTCGGATTGGAAATTGTCTTGACTTCCCTGGGCATAAAAGTATCATCGTGGTAGCCTCATGATATACGAATGCAAAAATGGTAACCTGGCTTATAAACACTAAGCTGCGAGGCGGCTCTGTCCCAGTGTGGGGACGTTATGCCAATAAGAAGAAGAAGACCCTAGTCAGACAGTTCAGATTGATTTGGTTGCAGCAACTCCAATGTGACTGGATTTGGTCGCATATGAGTCATAGTGACTGATATGTGACTAGTGTGCTACTCGGGCAGGTCAGCAGCAATACGCTTTTTTACTTCACGGGATATGTCATTGTCGCATGTTACAAGCTTACCAAGGTGAACAAATTCTTCGTAAACTTTGAACACACCCTCATTAAGCACTATTACATTCAAGCACTCAAGCGATGCACGTATCAGCCTAATCAGTTTCGCCGGAGAACCAGGTTCAAATATTATTTTCCACAGCTAATTTCTTTTCGCTGAATCGTAAGCTTACGATTTATGCTTTCATAAATAGTCAACTTAACGTTCCGTAACTCGGTCTATAGATCTTTAATGCTCCGGTACAGGGTTGTTAATCGATAAATTATCGTCGTTAAGTTAACGCCAACTTCGATAACGATAACGCTTTTGCGATAATACTTCGTTGGCGATAAAGTGAGCGTTGAATTAACGTTATCGTTATCGAGTATTCGTTGATTTATCGATAATTATCGAGTTAACTGTAACATGTACTATAGTTCAAAGTACAAATATTCACAAGTTGGATTTGCAATATCTATTTAAAAAATATTGTATCGCCTTACAATATTCAGTTATGCCTTTAAATCCTGGAATTAAATTGGGATTTAAGGAGGGCACCGAATTGACCAAATCATTTTTATTCAATCATTAAAGTTCTTACAAAGCCGCAGTTGTTCATAGTAGAGAATCTGAGAGCATTTTGAATGTCTACCCATACTTGTTTAATCTAGCATGATTAACAAAACTTCTGTTTAGAAGATCCGGAGCACCCAGTTATATGAATATTTTATGACTCAAAGACTAAACTGCTTAGTCCAACTAAATCATATTGAATAGGTGACGAGGCTAGTCCACCAAACTGTTGAGAGAATGTTTACTCGTTACTGGTGCTGCCTGGAATGCACCACAACAGATCGCTGCATCAAATAAATTTCTAGTACTTGAATCCCAATATATTGCCGAGGGGTTCCGATTCCAGGTGAATATTCTTGCTTATACGATAAGGATTAGCAAGGGAAAGTCATCATGTTCTCTCATTAAAAGCGTATTTATGTGTCACTGTCTCAGAGAATTAAGGCCGCCTGGGTACTGCAAATTTTTGCGATCTTCTTATTGGAACATATATGCTGCATAGTGAAAAAAAACTCCAAACCACCAACAGAGCACCTCACTTCTCATCGTTTCGTAGAATAGCAGGCATTAAGCAATATATTTAGAGTGCCCCGCTTCAATCAAAATTAACTCTCATCAACCAGCTGTAAAAAATTTATTTCATTCTCGGCTTCTGTCAAAATTTTACACCAACTTCATTCGCGTAATCTAGTAACCCCATTATCGCAAAATTATCGAGTTAACTTACGTTAATTTATCGAACTCCGATAATAATTCAGTTGATTCATCGTTATCGTAGCAACCGATAACGTTGATCACAATCAACTTTATCGGCGATAACGATAAATTAACGATTAACAACCCTGCCGGTAATCTGATTTAGTTCAATTTAGTATGTTAGTTCAAGATCCTTTTCTTTATGTTTCAATTCAGTAGAGTTTACCACTCTGCTTTCATATAGACTGTAGCGACGTAGCAAATTTTCCGAGAGACGTATCTTAATCAGATTTCGTTTAATGTTATGAACTTCAAGTGCTCAACTGATCACCAACGTAATTACATTTCAATTTCGTGTGAGATAAACCAACACATTCTTTAGCTTTATAATAATAATGTTCATATTCATTTGAAATGCAAAATTCAGTGCTATAAATCAAGCGATCATATAACTAGCTGTCAAACCTACTTGTCATTGCCTTTCAGCTGAAACTTTGCCCAAGTGTAGTAGAAATCATCTCGCCATCATTATAGGAATGTTCGCAATAGTCCCTCCCAGTAACTGAGTCCTAGTTTAGCATACTTTTGTTTGCCACACAGTTAGAATTTCTGTGTAAATTTACGTTTATTATGATGCACATATTTGGAGCATCGAAATCATCGAAATACATCTAAAATTACGTTAGCTGTTAAATTTACATCACTTTAAAATTGAATTAGGATCGTTGAATTTCACACGTTTGATATGACAGACGCGTTTAAAATTAAATGAATGTAAAAACCAATTTCGCACAATATAAAACATCAATATTCAGAATTACATTGAATATATCTATCGGTTCAATATGGCATGGAGTGATCCGGTAAATTGATGCATTTGCATAAATGTCTAGTTGGTCATCAATCGCTGAATTTTCTTAAGCAGAAATTGAGAGCCGCTCCAGGTCAAACAAATTGGCTGAAAAATAAGGAATCGATGATTTTCGAGACAATAAATAATATTCATAAACATTGATCTTACCATCCGTTATTGCACCGTTATTTAAATAAAATTTGTTCATTAATGTGCGGTTTCGGGATTCAGTATGTTTATGTACAGGTACTACTGATCTCACAATATATACGATAACGAGTTCTGCCTCCATGTTGTTTTAACATCTGAAGTACATCGGTTGAAATTTACACGATCGTGTAAAATTAAAGTTTTATTGATGCAAAAATAAATGCATTTTGATGTACCTTTACATCAATTAAAAAACGAATATTTAGCCGTGTCATTTTACATCTTTTTCAATGCTCCAAATATGTGCATCGATTTTGATGGAAAATTCAATCAAATAACAAATTCAAGGGCTGTGTTATTACAGCTTGTTCTGTTTACATGTCGTTGAAATTTAATAATTTTTTTCTATATGGCGTCCAGCCCTGCCAGTTTCACCGCTTGCCGAATGATTATCTCAGAATTGTTTCGAGCCGTCCCTGAAAGAACCTGACAGTCTCTCAATTGGTTGAAGGGTATTGCTCTTCCTTTGGGCCAGCAATTCCTAGGAAGGGTGGTGTCCCCTAACTACTACAATCACACCTCTCACGTAATCTGCTTTGCAACGTTGAATCATGTAATGAGCTAGTATGAGGTACAGTCGACTGACATGTAGACTCTATACGATCCGATAATAATGCCATTTCTTTTTCATCATTTTCATTCATTTATTTAGTCTACATCTATACAGATAACACTGAATCAACAATTTGACGCCACAATACACGGTTCGAGGCCGCATCTCTCCATCCTCGAATACGCCCCACGCTCGCCAAGTCGTTCTGCACCTGGTCTGCCCATCTCGCTCGCTGCGCTCCACGTCGTCTCGTACCTGCCGGATCGAAAGCGAACACCATCTTTGCAGGGTTGTTGTCCGGCATTCTTGCAACATGCCCTGCCCATCGTACCCTTCCGGCTTTAGCTACCTTCTGGATACTGGGTTCGCCGTAGAGCTGGGCGAGCTCATGGTTCATTCTTCGCCGCCACACACCGTCTTCTTGTACACCGCCAAAGATGGTCCTAAGCACCCGTCTCTCGAATACTCCGAGTGCTTGCAAGTCCTCCTCGAGCATTGTCCATGTTTCATGTCCGTAGAGGACTACCGGTCTTATTAACGTCTTGTACATGACACATTTGGTGCGGTGGCGAATCTTTTCGACCGCAGTTTCTTCTGGAGCCCGTAGTAGGCCCGACTTCCACAGATGATGCGCCTTCGTATTTCACGACTAACGTTGTTGTCAGCCGTTAGCAAGGATCCGAGGTAGACGAATTCCTCGACCACCTCGAAGGTATCCCCGTCTATCGTAACACTGCTTCCCAGGCGGACCCTGTCGTGCTCGGTTCCACCCACAAGCATGTACTTTGTCTTTGACGCATTCACCACCAGTCCAACTTTTGTTGCTTCACGTTTCAGGCGGGTGTACAGTTCTGCCACCTTTGCAAATGTTCGGCCGACAATGTCCATGTCATCCGCGAAGCAAATAAATTGACTGGATCTGTTGAAAATCGTACCCCGGCTGTTACACCCGGCTCTCCGCATGACACCTTCTAGCGCAATGTTGAACAACAGGCACGAAAGTCCATCACCTTGTCTTAGTCCCCGGCGCGATTTGAACGAACTGGAGTGTTCGCCCGAGATCTTCACACAGTTTTGCACACCATCCACCGTTGCTTTGATCAGTCTGGTAAGCTTTCCAGGGAAGCTGTTCTCGTCCATAATTTTCCATAGCTCTACGCGGTCTATACTGTCGTATGCCGCCTTGAAATCAACGAACAGATGGTGCGTTGGGACCTGGTATTCACGGCATTTTTGAAGGATTTGCCGTACAGTAAAGATCTGGTCCGTTGTCGAGCGGCCGTCAACGAAGCCGGCTTGATAACTTCCCACGAACTCGTTCACTAATGGTGACAGACGACGGAAGATGATCTGGGATATCACTTTGTAGGCGGCATTAAGGATGGTGATCGCTCGAAAGTTCTCACACTCCAGTTTGTCGCCTTTCTTGTAGATGGGGCATATAACCCCTTTCTTCCACTCCTCCGGTAGCTGTTCGTTTTCCCAGATTCTGACTATCAGTTTGTGCAGGCAAGTGGCCAACTTTTCCGGGCCCATCTTGATGAGCTCAGCTCCGATACCATCCTTACCAGCTGCTTTATTGGTCTTTAGCTGTTGAATGGCATCCTTAACTTCCCTCAAGGTGGGGGTTGGTTGGCTTCCATCGTCCGCTGAACTGACGTAGTCATCTCCTCCGCTGCCTTGACTTTCATTGCCTGTACTCTCAGCGCCATTCAGATGTTCCTCGTAGTGCTGCTTCCACCTTTCGATCACCACACGTTCGTCCGTCAAGATGCTCCCATCCTTATCCCGGCACATTTCGGCTCGCGGCACGAAGCCTTTGCGGGATGCGTTGAGCTTCTGATAGAACTTGCGTGTATCTTGAGAACGGCACAGCTGTTCCATCTCCTCGCACTCCGCTTCTTCTAGGCGGCGTTTCTTCTCCTGAAAAAGGCGGGTCTGCTGTCTCCGCTTCCGTCTATAACGTTCCACGTTCTGCCGGGTACCTTGCTGCAGCGCGACCGCCCGCGTTGCGTCCTTCTCCTCCAGAATCTGTCTGCACTCTTCGTCGAACCAATCGTTCCGTCGACTTCGACCCATATACCCGACGTTGCTCTCCGCTGCGTCGTTAATGGCTGCTTTGACTGTATTCCAGCAGTCCTCAAGAGGGGCCCCATCGAGCTCACCCTCTTCCGGCAACGCTGCCTCGAGATGCTGCGCGTATGCAGTGGCGACATCAGGTTGCTTCAGTCGCTCTAGGTCGTACCGCGGCGGTCGTCGGTACCGAACATTGTTGATGACGGATAGTTTTGGGCGCAGTTTAACCATCACCAGATAGTGGTCAGAGTCGATGTTAGCGCCACGATATGTCCTGACGTCGATAATGTCGGAGAAGTGCCGTCCATCAATCAGAACGTGGTCGATTTGTGATTCTGTCTGCAGTGGCGATCTCCAGGTGTACCGATACGGGAGGCTGTGTTGGATGTAGGTGCTGCGAATGGCCATATTCTTGGAGGCGGCGAAATCAATTAGTCGTAGGCCGTTTTCGTTCGTCAGCCGGTGAGCGCTGAACTTTCCAATAGTCGGTCTAAACTCCTCCTCTTGGCCAACCTGAGCGTTCAAATCTCCTATGATGATTTTGACGTCGTGGCTTGGGCAGCTGTCGTACTCACGTTCCAGCTGCGCGTAGAATGCGTCCTTATCATCATCAGTGCTTCCGGAGTGTGGGCTATGGACGTTGATTATGCTGAAGTTGAAGAACCGGCCTTTGATCCTCAACCTGCACATTCTCTCGTTGATCGGCCACCACCCGATCACGCGCCTTTGCATGTCGCCCATCACTATGAAAGCTGTTCCCAGCTCGTGTGTGTTGCCGCAGCTCTGGTAGATGGTATGATTACCTCTAAACGTTCGCACCATTGATCCCTTCCAACAAACCTCCTGCAGCGCTACGATGCCGAATCCACGGTCCTTGAGCACATCGGCGAGTATGCGTGTGCTCCCGATGAAGTTGAGAGATTTGCAGTTCCACGAACCGAGTTTCCAATCACTAGTCCCTTTGGTGGTGGTCTTCGCCGATGGTTCCGGTCCGTACTCTCTTGTTTATTGTTCGTTGCTTATGTTTTTTAAAGGCTGGCTTGCAGGGCCTGACACCAAACCCCCTAAATTTCCGGAGGACCATTCCTCCTTATTTCCGGTGGACCATGGTGCACAGTTTCACTTAGAGTCCCTCGCTGGCACTCAGACGATGATCAGCCGCCCCTAACATGGAGAACAGACGCTGTTTTGAGCCGATCCTGACATGGAGAACAGACGCTCAATAAGATTTGCACCTCCGGAGAGGAGCAAACCCCCCCTTCCCTGTCAGCATACGACCATAGTTCCCACCGGGGTTGGTTACCCGATCTTCCCTAAGGTTGCTCGTATCCCGGCCAGCACCGCGGGGAGGTAGGGATAGGAGTTGCTGGGTAAGAGGCTAAGGACCGCGAGGTGGGGTCTATTTTATTCCTTCAGGTACGCGAAGTACCAATGGTACGCTTTACCCAGCATTTGCCGTGCCATAGCATTCACATTGTGTGCGTTTGTAGAGACATGAATCCGCTGCTAACAATTCTTCACTGCTCGGAGAATCAGTTCGGATTTCATTCTTCGCCTTAGATTTGCAATAAACCTCAATGGCTTTACGCGTTGCAGGTGGATCCCGATGGAGTAGTTCTTAGGTTGCAAAAAACTGCTTCTTCAATGAAATGATGTAATAGTCTAGGTCGAAGTTCTTCCACCGTTTGCAGGTCGCAGATTTTCATCGGCCACTCTTTGGCCTGGATGGGAAATATGGCCCCCCAAACCACCTGGAGTTACCAGCTAAACATTAGCCTCACTTTGTGCCCTCGCAAAGCTTGTCTGGTAACCATTGCCATTCCGACACGTCCGTCGATTCCAAGATTTCTCTCACGCGGAAGGCAACGACCTGTGTATACTTTGAACTTTCGGTGATTGGACTTGAGTCAACGCATCACATCTCGCGCATTCGTCCGGAAATACCGCCGTATGATATTGATGGAATGGCCTTGTTCGACGTGTTTTGCTAATTAATCGATCTTAATTGATTATCTTAAGGATAACTCGTCTAGCTCAAACCTTTGTAGCATCGCGGTATCCGTACAGATTCAGCATCGGGAAGCATATATAGCCAGAGCTTCCACATATTCAGCAGCTTCTGTCCAATTTTGACATCCCACTAAGTGCCTTCTCACCAAATCTCTTGAAAGTCTTCAGTTTCAAGAGTATCATTTAGTTCGACAACAAACCAAGAGGATCATAGACATCAAGACGCGTAGGACGTTTTGTTTTATAGGGTACTTTTGGCCAGAAAGCAATTCTTGATTCGGTGCGGTAGATGATTTATTGCGAAAGGTGTCTGTTTGGGTATCCCACCACATATGTATACCTAATACTTTTTCCAGCTCTGTATCCCCTTCGCTGTCTAGGTTTTTCCGCTTTTACTGTATCACCTACTGTATCAGTGTCGACACTAGCCAGCATATCGTCAACATAATGACCCTTGGCGATAACTTCGATGGCTTCAGGAAACTCGGATTGAAACATTACAGTATATTCTCTAACGACGAACTCTGCGCAGCTTAAGATGAGAATTCGGTACCAAAGGTCATTACCGTCATCACGAACTCAACGACTTTCATCGCAATATATCCATATAATGCGTTGGCATTGCTGGTCATCTTCGTTCATTTGGACACGACGAAACAATTCGGCAATATCACCCGATACAGCTATTCGTTCCTCACGAAATCGATGTCCCTTTTGGTGAACATCGTTGAGCGATGTTCCTGATAAGGTCGCGGCAGCGTCTCAAAAACTCCGGATTTTATTTGGTTTATTTGGGTTATACACTGAAAACATCGGGCAGCAGGGACTATGTCCAAAGGCGATCCCTCCCTAGGCCATGCGAGTTGTGGGGCTTGCCTAGGATGTGGTGGGGTTTGACAGTGGGCCCTGTTAAATTCCTATAAAAAGCTGCATGTATCCGCAAGTAGGCTTCACCATGTGGGCTCCGACCGTGTGCCGCTCAAAGCACACAAGCTCATGTTCTGGTGTGTCAGGTGGGAAACAAAACGACGGTCCTCCGACGAGACAGGAGATTTGCGCAGGCCCAATGAGCCGCCTGGAAAACCAATAATTACGAACAATATAAGAGATAATACGACTCGATATAATCAGCAAAGACCTAGGCGATGAATAAAGGATCACGATTGGAAGCTTGGGACATGGAACTACTAGTTAGTCGCTAGGTTTCGCATGTTGCGACAGGATGATCTACGATGAATTACATCCCCGCAACTTCGACGTCGTGGAGCTGCAGGAGATTTGATGGACAGGACATAAAGTGTGGAAAGCGGCTACCTTCTACCAAAGCTGTGGCTGGGAACCGGCTTCATAGTGCTGGGAAAGATGCGCCAACGATGCATAAACTTTTCAGCCTCCCGCGGAATGGTAGTCCGAAGCACCTTCTTCTCTGCAAACCAACAAATGGAAAACCAAATCGACCACGTTCTAATCGACGGTAAATTCTTCTCCGACATCACGAACGTCCGCACTTACCGCAGTGCAAATATTGAATCCGACCACTACCTCGTTGCAGTATGTTTGTGCTCAAAACGCTCGACGCTCGACGTAGACTAGCCCAAGAATACGCGCAGCAGCTGGAAGTGGCATTCCTAACGGAAGAGCAGCTAGGCGCAGCGTCGCTTGAAGATAGCTGGAGATATATTCGATCCGCCATTGGTAGCACCGCAACCACTGCACTTGGCACGGTGCTCCCGGATCAGAGAAACGACTGGTATGACGGCGAATGTGAGCAGTTAGTGGAAGAGAATAATGCAGCACGGGCGAGATTGCTGCAACACCGCACGAGGGCGAACAAAGCACGACATAAACGGGCGCGGAACAGACAAAACTTGATTTTCCGAAGGTAAAAGCGCCAGCAGGAAAATCGAGACCATGAAGAGACGGAGCAACTGTACCGCGCTAATAACACACGAAAGTTCTATGAGAAGTTGAACCGTTCACGTAAGGCCCACGTGCCACACGATATGTGTAAGGACATGAACGGGAACCTTCTTACGAACGAGTGTGAGGTGATCGTAAGGTGGCGACAACACCTGAACGGCGATGTGGCAAGTGAAGATGGCGGTATGGTGATGGACCTAGGAGAACGCGCGCAGGACAAAATTTTACCGGCTCCGAATCTCCAGGAAATCCAGGAGGAGATTGGCCGGCTGAAGGGGTTGATGAACTACCAGGAGAGCTATTTAAACACGGTGGTGAAGCACTGGCTAGAGCGTTGAACTAGGTCATTACCAAGATTTGGGAGGAGGAAGTTTTGCCGCAGGAGTGGATGGAAGGTGTCGTGTGTCCCATCTACAAAAAGGGCGATAAGCTGGATTGTAGCAACTACCGCGCAATCACATTGCTGAACGCCGCCTACAAGATACTCTCCCAAATTTTATGCCGTCGACTAGCACCAATTGCAAGGGAGTTCGTAGGGCAGTATCAGGCGGGTTTTATGGGCGAACGCTCCACCACGGACCAGGTGTTCGCCATTCACCAAGTACTGCATAAATGCCGCGAACCCAACGTGTCGTGCTTCGCCGACGACATAGATATTATGGCACGTAACTTTGAGAAGATGGAGGAAGCCTACATCAGACTGAAGAGGGAAGCTAAGCGGATCGGACTAGTCATCAACACGTCGAAGACGAAGTACATGATAGTAAGACGTTCAAGAGAAGACAATGTGAGCCACCCACCTCGAGATTGCATCGGTGGTGACGAAATCGAGGTGGTAGAAGAATTTGTGTACTGGGGTCACTGGTGACTGCTGAAAATGATACCTGCAGAGAAATTCGAAGACGCATAGTGGATGGAAATCGTACGTACTTTGGACTCCGCAAGACGCTCCGATCGAATACAGTTCGCCGCCGTACCAAACTGACAATCTACAAAACGCTCATTAGACCGGTAGTAGACCTCTGAGATGGCGGACGGTACATGGAGGAGGCGAATGAAATGATTCTTAACAACGATCCGACGGGCACAAGAAGGCGAGGTGCGCAGCGGGCAAGGTGGATCGATCAGGTGGAAGATCACCTGCGGACTCTCCGTAGACTGCGTGGTTGGCGACGGTAGCCATAAACCTAGCCGAATGGAGAAGACTCTTATATACCGCACAGGCCTTTTCGGCCTTAGTCTGAATAAATAATAACTGAAAACATCGGCAAATACCATACACGATTCAAAAGTTTGTATAACTCATCTCCGGAAAGCTTGCGAGCATATTCTTTCTGCAAATAGTAATTCATCTTCGCGTTTAACGTTGAAGCCAGCTCTGGTTCTTATTGTATTCGTACTTCCACAGTAACCCAATACTGTACCTACCATTCTTGAAGTCAGTCAGGGATCTCATCATCGTTTGGTAGAAGTATTTTTTCCGGTTTAGAAACGCCACTGCTCTCTAGCAGAAAGTATTACTAAGGAGTTCAATTCGCGGTCTGCTTCCGCAAAATAATGGCACATGTGAAAGCTGTGAGGGGTCAAAATTGATTGGCCTCCTATCTCGTAGATCATCCATCCCTGTCTCGTTCTGACTGCTATGGGTTCGTTTCTATCTGCTTACCGGCTCTCGATGGGATGCGCAACTCTGGCATTAATGGTATCCCCTGTAGATGGTGATGAGTATCTAATAGTTCTTTGAAGGAAAGTGACTGATAGACTAATCTTAGCTCCTTAACTGTAACGACGTCAGCGAGTCGCTGTGTTTTGACGTGGGACTAAGTCTGTAATGTCTGTATTGGGGTACACTTTGCGATTGCACAAAATCGAAAAACGTCATGAAAATATGATAGACTTTAAATGTTAATATCTCAGCCGTTTCTCGAGGGATTTCCATTCTCTGGACGATTTGATCAAGGAGGAGCCAACGCTGCATATCAAATTTATTATATATATACACTTGATGGGCTACATCTCTTCGATGAACCTACGCCGAATGAAGTATCCTTCTCCACTGGACTCAATCCTGGGCCAATCGCTTCCAGTCGCCCTGAACATTGAGCGCCCTCAGGTCCTCTTCAACTGCAAAAAGCCATCGTGTACGCGGCCTTCCACGAAGCCTGCTGCCTCTTCCGGGTTTATATATTGATATATAATTATTTACTATTGAACTATTGAAAATTGCTAACAGTTTAACACCGATCAGTTCTTTAATGCTAGTAACCTAACACAGCTCAATTTTGTATTTTAGTACAACTGTGGCGACAAAGCAATTTTCCCTAGGAAATGAGCACTACGAGAGAGGTGTCTTAATTAGACCTATTTTAATATTTGTGAATTTCAAGTGCTCACCTGATTTCTAACATACTTTTATTTCAATTTCGTGCGCGATAAACCAACCAATTTGGTCCGACGGTTCTGGTTTCATCTAAATCGGATCATTTTGGAAAAGGTCGTTTGGCTGAAGGCCATTTGGTTTGATAGAAAATGTCATTTTACCAAAAGCGACAAACCACTGAAAGGGACATATGGCCAAACTGGCTATTTGGTAGTATAGGTTATTTGGCCGAATAGGTCATTTGGTCGAAAATGCCGTTTGGTCGAAATGGTTGTTTGACAGAATAAGCTATTAGACCGAACGGCCACCCGGCCGTAAATGTTATTTGGTCGAAAATATCATCTGGCCAAAAAGGTCATTTGGCTTCTTTTTTCTTCTTCTTCATTGGCTCTACATTCCAACTGGAACTTGGCTTGCTTTTTAACGTAGAATTCTGTTAGCATTTTCTCAGTTATTAATTGATAGCTTTTCTATGCCGGCCATTGCATGAGAAAGTATCTTGTGTAGCTAGTACAATGAATACATTATGCCTAGGATGTCGATATAGTTTCTAATCCGAACACATTTTAGACCGGACCAAGAATCTAACTCACCATCTCTGGATTGGCATTCCTACGCCTTTCCTTGCAAGGCTAACTGGAGACCTCATTTAATTGGTCATACGACCGAAAATGTTGTTTGACCGTACTGGTCATATGGCCGAAATGTCATTCTTACGGATCAAACGACAGTAAATGTCGTTAGTTGAAATGGTCATATGGCATACAATGGCGTTTGGTTGAGCAATAAAAATATCGAAAAACTTTGGACCATTTGACCAAAGCATGACCCCCTCAACGTAGCCCAAGACTTTCGAAACGGATTTTTCTTAAATTTTAACATTATTCAATAGTGCATCCATTATCACGCATACGGTATATTAGTTTATTATCACTAGTAGCCAACTATTGCAAATTGTTCAATTTTAATTTCCACGAATTTATTTCGCTTCACACATCAAGCTCGAACAAGGCTTTCGAATCAATGCTCATCATAAGAAAAGAAATTAATATTGAGCAATTTCAGCATCGAATCGATTACAGATTTATTTACACGCACAGTGGGTTGCTCTTACTGTTCACGGCCCAGTGGGAGTCCTTCGCGGGTTTTCCATCCACGGCATGGTTGGCCTCCACTGGATTACTATGAGCTTACCGGTGATGGAGGTTACGAGATGTGCGCTTGTTTTCTGCTTGGCGGTGGGTCGGGCAGTTCCACGATCTACGATCGTTCGTATTCAGGCACGTTGGGTCTGCAATCATCCAAATCGCACTCTCTGCTAGGTTGGTTTTTATTTAACTATGAGTAGAAGTAGACCCGTTGACTCGGGGTCCGTCGAATTGCTTAGCGCCACCTCCCGTTGAGAGTTGAGGCATAGGCCATTTCTAGACCAACATTTGAAAAGGGCGTAACAGCCAAAATTTATTCCTTCTGATTCCTCGTCTACATATAAAGCTATATATGTAGACAAAGAATCAGAAGGAATAAATTTTGGCTGTTACGCCCTTTTCAAATGTTGGTCTAGATTTGTCAGTGTGAATCACGTATTCGCATACTTTCCAGATGCCACTAAAAGTCAGGATGTGGTTATTCATTTAGCAGTTTCTTGAAATCACATTTATACAGTATTCTGCTTGACCTATTATTTGATCGCGGCAGCTACATGTTTGATTTTTTATTACATGCATTTCCTCTAACTACTGTCAAAATTACCCGTTTCATATAATGGCCAAAAATATTTAACGGAATTACTTTGAAAAGTTTAAAAATCGAATTAGTTGATTGAGGTAATTTACAAAATATTTGTTTAATATAATGCTCGCTGTTTATTAACCAAGTGATCAAATTCAATTTTCTTTCCTATTTTATTACTTTCGAAAACTTATCTTAACTGTCTCAAACCAGCACGATCGTAATTAATTTGATAAATTAATATGTTAATGGCGCTGGAGCTGAACAAATTGTTCTGTGGCCGTACAGTTGATGATTTTCTCCCGTTTTCGAAGCTCTTCGTTTGATAAATGGCTCACACGAATCGATGACCGACCCCGACGTGTTCGTGTGCTGCATCTGGTCGCTTCCTCGTGGGGCTATCTTCTTAGGCATGACCTTCCAAAGAGAACACCGAAAAAAGCTGTACAATCCTGCTGAGTGAATAACGATTTATCAAGATTTATCATTCGCATTCCAAATCCCACGACCCTTTGTATGCCAATCGTGTATTGCACATTTTTGCCATGTTGAACTATTTTTATTTCTGAAATAGAGAGGTTTTTTTACAGGTTCAAAATTTTCTCATACTAAATACACCATTTTTATGGAGCTGCTAAGATAACTCGCGTGAGATTAAACGCTTGTTCCTATGTTTTGTCTAATTGCTTTTTATGGGTGTTCTTCCATCCCGCAACGACAAGCGAACCATCGTGCTCCAAATTTTACAGCTTATTGGATACTGACCATGCTGGAGAGCACTTCTCAATGCTGTCAAACTTTCTTTCACAACGAAGGGCACATGATCTCCAGAAGCAGGTGTCGCTTTCCCAGGGAAAAGAGAGTGACAAATTTCTCACGGGTATGTTTGCGTTTGACTGTTGGCGCCACCACCTCAGTTGTTGATTTAGATGTTTCAACTGTGCGTGAGAAATATTAATATATTGAACTCCACGGACCAATTTTTATGACAATCAGAAAATGGGTATTGAGCGGAAGAATAGCGTTAATCAAACATTAGATCAATACAGGGCTTTGTTAGTCATTGCTTTCCTATTTGTAAGATGGTTCAAACTCTTACTGAGCTTAAAATGTTTCGCAGCTATGAGCCTCTGGTCTACCTCTGTTATGAAGCCCTGCTGAGTTCCAATCTAACACTACTTGTTTGCAGATTTGGTTCCCGTCCCTATGAGTGGTATGGCTGATCTAGCCCGTCGTCTTCTTCTTATTGGCATTACATCCTCCACTGGGACTTTGCCGCCTCGCAGTGTTCATTAAACACTTCCACAGTTATTAACTGCGAGGTTTCTAAACCAAGCTACCATTTTTGCATTCGTATATAATGAGGCTTTTATGCTCAGGCAATTGGTAATTTATGTAAATTTTACAAATTGATAAATTATTTCAAATCTAACCAAGTTAAGTAATGTATCACACAGAAGTGAATCCGATTTTCAACCGTGATGCACTTCAACGGTAACCGTCAATATAAACAAGGATAATCGTGTTTTTTCTGAACATGTAAGCATTCTCAGTGACAGTTGAATGATGTTGATGGAGTAGTAATCTGATGATGTCATTAAAAATCGAACCGAAGTAGCTTCATGAAGTTGAATATTTTATGCTCTGCTGGTGATACCAACAATGGAACTCCAATTGTATGTCAGAATGGAACATAGACTACAAACATTAAGCTATTGAGTCTTCTCCACTGATACATGCTACGTTTCAAGAAAACACAGTTCTCATGAAAAATATTTGGATTTTAAAGCATTGCTTGTTCCTCCACTGAAGTTTGTTTTCATAAGTTTTATAACTAACAAGAACAGATCTTGGTACTAACATTTGGCGCCATTTGGCTACATAACTGAAAGTGATCAATTTGTTCATACACAACGGTTTAGTTTTGTTCACGTTAATGAATAAACCTGCAGATGAGAAGTGCTCGCCAAGGCATTAAGTTCACTTTCCATATAAGAGTGTCATTGTGCTAGAAGCCTAACGTTATCAGCCAATTCTAAGTCGACTAGGTGCTTCATAGCATCCAGAGCCAGTTTTATTCGTGATGAACATTAATGGTGATAGATTCCAACCATACCTCACTCTACAGAGTTCCATTTACGACGCGACGGCACTGGATTGCTGAAGATCTTCTAACGATCTATCGATTAACAAACAGCTGCCTGGGTACAAAATTGCTGTCTAGGGTTATGCCAAGACAGTCAACCTTATTAATCTATACCATAGTCTTGCCATTAAGAGTGATTTTCCAATCCTCAGTCGGGATAAGCCTGAGGGAAGATGATGACCTAGGTCTTCACTGCGATACAGATCACCCAACTGTATTTTATCAGGAGGACAACAGGGGTCGTTGGAGTTTTTCCACTAGAACTCTGATTACTCTACTTTTGTAGACGAAAAAGGCGTAATCAGCGAACAAAGACAGAATGTCGCCTTCTGAAGGTTCTAGCATGCTGGAGGTGGGCAGATTGAACAGGGCCAAGAATGGGAATGTGTAGTGCAGTCGTTTGTACACTATACCATTATGCCAAACATTGTCGAATGCCTTCCCGACATTCAAGACAATGGTGGATGATTGTTGGTAGCTTGGGTCAGTTGATTGATCGAAACCAAACTATTCATTAGGGTAGTTCAAAAAATCGATTTTGCTCCACAATGCTCATCTGACTCTGTCTTATGCAAGATGTTTTGGTGTACAGTAGACTCGGCTTCGATAACCCTGAGAGAAAGTCAATGGGACGATATTTTTTTCATGAAAAGGAAGGATCTATTCCAGGCTTCCGGATGGGTATGACTTCCGCCGACTTTCAGGACGATAGGAAGGACTTAAATCGTAAACATTGATTAAAAATCAGCGAAAAGTACTGAGCGATCATGTGTTTGAGCTCAATGATCAGTATATTGTTGAAAACTGAAGCCTTCATGTTTTTCGATGTTTTGATAAAGGCCCTGAAAAGTCCACAGCAAATAGTTTTGGAAATTCAACTATGTGGAAAACTGCATCTTGTTGGGAGTCAAATGGATGTAGTTCATATACTCGTTAATGGCTCTTCATGTGGACCACAGATGTTTTGTTCAATAGTGACGAAGTGGCGACTTATTTCAGAGGCCTTCCCAGTAGAAGCCATCAGGTGATTCTGGAATCAAAGGTGAAATGGGCCAGATTTGGATTTTTGATTTTTTTTTTCATTTTTCAGAATGGCTTAGAGAGTCTGGGAGAGAACATATTCTATTGGAGAAATAACAGTTTCTAAGGGCCCCTATTCTGGCTTTAATAAATTTAGTCATAAATTTAGTCATTTAGTTAGTTAGTTTAGTTAGTTTATTTAGTTAGTAGTTAGCGATTGCAACGTGCCCAGACTCAGGCTTCCACTATGTCGTTGTTCTAGTTGGTGCCGTTTCAATTACCGCGCCTGTGGCTCCATGCTTGATATTTGGCATTGAGGTCGCTTGCAGTGATGTGACTGATGACCGATGAACCATCTGGGTGATTATGACTCCCAGGACCGGATTTAGCCGGAAGGGGGCCCCGGGGCCGACGGTATGTGGGGGCCCCAAAATGTACAAAAAATGTTGCTTTTGGTACATAAGATTTGTGGGGGCCCGGGGCCATGGCCCCCCCGGCCCCCCCATAAATCCGGCCCTGATGACTCCGAAACCCTCGATGGTCCACAGCTGGAAGACAACAGTAACTGTTAATCTTGTAGCAAGAGAGAAGATCTGGTGAAAACAAGTTTTGCAACTTCGTTAATTGATTGGGACCTGTGTAAAGAACGTAGCCTGTTGCACCGGTGTGTAGAGCATAACAAATTCTTCCAGGGAATTTCGCTTTCTGGCTGCCGACGAAATCCTGGGGGAGGAAGCGGTTATCATTCGCTAGTGATTGAAGCACGTAGAGCTGCAGCTTGAATCGACGTCTTGCTGATTATTGGTCCACGGTTCATCTTTTGTTGGTTCCTAGAGAAAGCCTACTCCAGGATTTTGAAGAACTCCGTCTGCTTTGGACAGTCTTTCGTGGTATTCCGATGTTTGTCACCACAGCTGGTGCATTCAAAATCCACCACATCTATCGTTTCACACGGGTCGGTAGCGTGTGATTCACCACGCTCGTTACTGTGCGGCTTCATGTGGCAATTCCGGTGGCTGTATCCAAAGTTGGAGTTCTCTGCGTGACATTGCGATGCACTGGCCTGTGACACTCCCAGTCATCGACAGTATAGATAATATCCCCGATCAGCTTGAGGTCCTTTTAGGTGCTGACGGCGTGCTCCAGATGGAACAGATCAAACTGGTTGCGGTCCGTCGCTCTCCAGTTCCTCGATAGACTCCTTTTATTCTAATGCGCTCCTTAGCCTCTTACCCAGTAACTCCTATTCTTGCCTCCCCGTGGTGCTGGCCGCGATTCTAGCAACCTTTGAGAAGGGAACTACCCAAGTAACATTTCTAGGAACTTTTTCAAATAGGCGTAACTGTATTTGACCTTGAAATTTGAAACGACCCATACTCTTTCTATTCAGCATTTTTCGTGCAACTGAAGTTACTACATGATAGATCGCAAACTATTCTTTCTGTTGAGTCCGTTAGTTGACGAAAATAGTTTGAATTAAGAGCACAATCGTCATTCCAAAAATCAAGGTCAGAATCAATTCCGCCCATTTGAAAAAAGTTCCTAGATTTTTAGTTTTATAACGGTCATGAAAACCATTATTTGCTCTTCATGACTTTTATAAAATCAACATAAAACCAAAATGTTACTAGGGTATGGTCGTATACTAACAGAAAAGAGGATGTTTTGCTCCTCTTAGGAGATACAAATCTTATCGAGCGTATGTTCCCCATGTTAGGAGCGGCTAATCATCGTCTGAAAACCATCAGCAAAACAGTACATAGTAGCTATGTAGGTTTTCTTTTAACCTGCGCTCGATGGGGAAGCGTCATTAGCAGCATAATGAAAAAATAAATTTCTCTATACTAATTTGCATGCAAACTTGAAACGGCTTGTGCTAAATCAGTTTTAATCCAAATGAGCTCAAATTTCCAGAGGACAATCAGAACATGGTAAAGAATCAGATGAGCGCTGTGGAGCAAAATAAATTTTTTGAACCACCCTACTGTATACTGTGCTGTTTCGTGCCAGCACCGAGTCAGCAGCCCTTTCAATGCGATTTAGATTGCGCAACCCTGGTAAAGTAGCCTACCGAAGATTCTAAAGTTACCAAAAAGGCAAAAATAGAGAAATCGAATGGATTCAACGGCAACATGGACTAAGCAACGAATAAAGGGCAACGATTGGAAAGTCGGATCTTGGAACGTGAGAATTTTGAATGAACCCGCACGTGTTGGTCTCCTGGGCCGCAGAAGGTCATAAGCTGCAGAAGGTCGGCGTGAGCGTGACAGCAAATTTAGGAAAAACGGTGGCCCAAAACTAGAGAACGTGAATTACAAGCGGTAGATCCCATCGCAAACACTTTATTTAAGTACCATATCTACTATAGCGGCAGTGACACAGCAAAACGTGGAGTTGGCTTCATGGTAATCGGGAAGCAGATAAAGCATGTTATCGGATAAGCGACCGCATTTGCGTGTTGAGAATAAAGGGCAAATTCTTCAACTACAGCTTTCCCTAGTAACATTTTGGTTCTATGTTGGTTTTATTGAAGTCATGAAGAGCAAATAATGGTTTTCATGGCCGTTATAAAACTAAAAATGTTACTTGGGTTAACAGCATCTATGCCCCAACGAACAATAAGCCTGATAACGTGAAGTATGCCATCTATGAAAGCCTTGACAAGGCATTCGAAGAGTTCCCAACACACGATGTAAAGATTGTCATCGAGGTTTTCAAACACGCAGATCGGAAGGGAACGCATCTTTCGCCATGTAATTGATACCGAAATTCTTCATTACGCTACCAACTAGAATGGTATGCAGCTTGTGATCTTCGCTGCTGCTAGAGGAATGGAAATCAGCAGTACCTATTTTGCACACAAGAATATCCGCAAACACACCCGGCAACATCTGAGTGGCGACACTTGCTCACAGATAGACCATGTGCTGTTCCACTGAACACCGAACATTGACTTGGGTCACTACCATGTAGTTGCAAAAAATCGGGCACGACTATCCAGCATCACGAACGATGCGATTTAATATCCAACGCTTGTCAGTTAAAGAGGTTGTTGAACAGTACTACCAAAAGCTAGGAGACGCTAACGTATCTGGCGACATCAACAATTGCGGGGTATATCCATAACGCTGTGACTACAACAGTACAGGCACTGCACAGCGACGCCAACGAAATGGTTGGTTTGATGAGGAGTGCCATCGAGTGATGGACGAGAAATATGCTGCTAGGAGTCGAATGCTGGTGGCTCGTACACGTTCCAACAGAGAGCGCTACAGTGTAGCAAGGGCAGAAGAGGAACGAATCCACTGCAGAAAAAACAGCTATGCCTCAGCAGAGTATGATTGTTTCGCACTCTATACAAATCCGCCCAGCCCGTTCTTGGGCGCATAGAGTGTGATGTTTCTCGAATAATAAACAAAGTGGGCCCGCTTAACTGTGGATATACAACAGTAAAGCGCAAGCGAAGATTGGACAAATCAAGCATCCGAAAGATATTCAATTTGCAAAAAAGAGCTAACCATGATGGAGGTTGGTAGGTATTCGGATTCTGATGGCTTTTCCGCAAACGTGACCTTTAAGTGATCTTGTTGTATAGGGGTTATCACGCCTATCTAGAGAGTAGAAGGTTGAGGCTTCGAGTCCCTCCAAGACACGTGGATTCTTTTTCGCAAATTTCATATCAACTTGTCCATTTCGAAACATGTGCTGTGCCGGATCTCAAAATTAAGTAAATTTAACCTCCAGTTGGGTAAATAAATTTTCCGTTGGGTACTTTTTCAACAAGGGAGTAAAGGCAAACTACTTCGACTCCATTTACTCAATTTGGGCTCCCCGTACGGATGTTCGAAGTTGGGTGAATTGGTCTAGGCAATGTTTATATTTTTTATATTTTATATGTTTGTTTGTTTAGTATTTTGTAGAAACATGACGTAAAAATCATTTTTGCCTTTCTCGTATACAAAGTATACGTAAAGGCTATATGTTCGCTCCAAAAATGAACTTTTTATAGGAGGCCCGGAGACCCATAGTGTTATATACCAATCGACTCAGTTCGACGAATTGAGGTGATGTCTGTGTGTGCGTGTGTGTGTTTTTTTTTCTTCCTAAACAATGGAGGGGGAATCTGCTCAACAGACATCCTGGGTTGACCAGGAAGTGCGGGGTTAGGGATCACCGAGGGAGGCAGGACTACATTCCCGACCCGCTAAACCGTTTCCATTGCCGCCAAGCCCATAGTCCCTTCGGTACAACCAGAAAGTAATGCTTCAAAGGGGGGCCAGTGCACAACGCACCTTCGAGGTTAGCTGCGTGTCCTTGCAGCACCGAACATCGTAACTCGCTTTTCTAGAAGAACACCATGGTATCGTGCCAGCGCGTTGCCGGCTTTTCAGGTGGCCTTACCACGCCCTATGTCCTCGGAAGGTGGGAAGGGTCGACTTCGCGCCTGCTTCCCTCTGCACGACTGGTATCAAGAATGATGATGCCGCGTGCACCCCAAATTGACCTTTCTGCGATAGGGCCTATTCGCCAGCACACAGAGGGACTTGCCGACGCGAGGCCTACGCCTGCCCCAGCCTTGACGAGGACCCCTTTCCGTCCTCGGGCTCGGAACCCGCCCGGTTGACCGACGCCGCGAAAGCGACGATACCATGTTGTTCTTCGCGCGGCCACTTGTTCGATAAAAGGATCGAGTTCGACCACAGAGCATGACCACCGGTATGACCCATGAAGCCGACTCCGATCCCTTGGACCACCTCTTATTTGCGCCTGAACTAGCCATCCTTGAGTCCACGCGCCACCTTCTGTGTAGCTCCGAGACGATTTGGGCGATAGCCGATAAAACGGCGTTCCAGCCAACTTCATCTTTACACATCCTCCGAACTAGGTTGTCCAGGGTAGTGTCCAGACCACATGTGGCAAGCATGTGGTCACGCATTGCGCGAAAACGTGAGCACACGAACAACACGTGTTCCGCCGTTTCCTCTAAACCTGCGCACACCAAACACTCGGGCGAGGCCGAGCAAGCCAGCTGCGTTACCTGCACCTGGATTTTGCAGCACGCTTAAACGCCGGGCACATCGAACCCCCCATGGGGTGCCTGCTGTTCACAGCTTTGCTGGAAAAAATCAAACAATTGGGAGGGTTCGTGCAGCATTGTGCCTTATGTCCCTCCAATCCGCAGCGTCGGCAGAGATTGCTTCTGTCAGGGCCTTTGCAGTCCCATTGCTTGTGCCCCGGTTCCAGGCACTTGAAGCAAACTTCGGGTTGCTCGTATATGCGCACAGGGCATACCGACCATCCCACCTTGACGCTCCCTAACTTGACTACCTTGGAGGCGTCCGCTGCAGATAGCCGAACCAATGCTACCTGCGTCCCTGGCGGACCTTTCCGTAGCCGAACGGCTGCGGTGGTCGTCTCCACTTCACACTGTCGCCGCAGTGCCGTGACGAGCTCTTCGACTTCAGTGATCTCGTCCAGGTCTTTAACCCTTAGATTCACCTCCGTCGTGAGTGCCCTCACCTTGACCGTCTCGCCCAGGACCTCCTCCGCCAACTTCTTGTAGGCGGGGCCCTTTTGCGAGACGCCCCGCTTCAGCTCGAGTATCATCTCGCCCATCCGGGTACGTCTTATTCGACGTACGTCGGCGCCGAGTTCACCGAGCTTGACGTCACTCCTCATCGCCTTCAAAACATCCGAGTACTTAGCCTCGTCCGCCGTGATGACTAGGGCATCGCCCCTGGAGCGATTGACGCCTACCCTAGACTTCTTGCTACCCTCATTCGCCTGGGCCTTCTTTTCGGCCCTTGACGTCTTCGGTTTCCTCTTGTTCTTGACCAGGGTCCAGGAGGCGTCACCCCCTTCTATTTCCCTGGTCTGGTGCGGCTGAGAACTTTCAGCCTGCCGTAACCCCGTCTTTCCTGAGTGGACGGACCTTTCCAGGTCCTTCCTCCCCCGGTTTTGGAGGTACCTGACCGGAGTTCAGCTTCCCAGCCCCACTACCCTTGTTCGGGGTAGTAACCCTCCGCGTTTTGGAGCGGCCCCAGGAGCTCATCCCCTGGAGACGGTCTCCCCCGGTGTTTTGTCTGCTCCGTTGGAGCAGTCACCCCCGACGTACCCGCAAATACTTGAGCCTCAGTCTGGGTAGACTTTGGCACCACCGTCTTCGCTGGCACGCCTTCTGGGTAGACCTCGACTCCACCGATTTCACGGGTTTACACTTGGCCGTCCCGACCGCCCTCTCCAGCTTGGCGTCCAGCATCGACTTTCGAAGTTTCTGCAAGCTCCTCTTGAGGTCCTTGCTGATATTATGCTTCGATGACGCAAAGTCGATGATGGCGTCCAGCTGTTCCGTCGCCACCTCGAAGGCCGAAAGCCCATCGCGTTTGCGGTTCATCGCCTCCACAAGCCACAACCCCTACCGGCGTTTTTATAGCCGAGAGGAAGGTTGAGTGACCCACGCTGGCGCTGCGCACTGAGCTGCCGACTATTGCCTCTGGCCTCCTAGGCGGAGACCTGAACAACCCACCTCTTGCGAAGGGGTTGTCGCCTACACTACTACCACTAATTGAAGAATTGACTTGGTTTTCCATTTTGGTCCCACGAGTTGCTCGGGAAAGAGGTCCACCACGCCAGAGCCCAGCATGACGCGGTAAGGGACAATTACTGTGGAGGGTGCCCAGGTACCCCACAGGCTCCGTTAAAGGCCTAGCTTATTATTTCACCCCCCTGGCCATGCATCCCCTCGGCACGGGTCGCTTGACGCCTTGGGATTAGGGGTTAGGGACGATGGTCCCGGTCTAACTCGCAGTGGCCATGGGGAGGGGTTGTCAAGCCCTTGGACAAAGTCCCTGTTGCCCCTTGTGTGCGTGTGTGTGTATGTGTGTGTATGTGTGTGTGTATGTGTGTGTGTCTGTGCGCACACACCAAAAAAAAAATGTCACTCATTTTTCAGGTACTTATCCTTAACCGATTTACTCGCAATAAGTTGCATTCGACGCAGGATACTCTACCATTGTTTCCTATTGAAAATTGGTCAGATCGGACTATGGGCTCGGAAGTTATGGCCAAAAAACCACTTTTTTTTATAGAAAAAAAGAGTAAAAAAATGTCACTCATTTTTCAGGCACTTATTCTTAACCGATTTACTCGCAACAAGTTGCATTCGACGCTGAATACTCTCTCATTGTTTCCTATTGAAAATTGGCCAGACTATGGGCTCAAGAGTAATGGCCAAAATACTATTTTTATAATGCTCGAGAAAGGCACCATCACCGCTAGGTGAATTAATCAGGGTTTTTGTATATATTTTGAAAATAATAATTGGCATATTGAAAAACGACGTATAGTTAAACATAATATGTCGCTGCCACCGGTTTCAAACAATAAAACAATAAAGCGAGAAAACAAAAAAAAACTTCGGATCAAAAACACAAAAAAGTGGCGAAAAGCCACGAGGTAATCGATTGAAGCCAGCAGCAACATCATGTACATTCTCGTACAGATGTACAGATATTAAAAAGGCGGCTGCCAAAGCCCAAGCCATCAAACCAACGACGTCCAACAACGTATCGAATGAAGATGTACAAATAAGAGAGTTGAAACAGCACCAGCTCGGACCCACGACGAATTCCCTTGATCGATGAGGACGAGGGGAGGGAAAACTATAACATTTGAGTGTAATAAAAATATGATAAATTGTAAATTGACCCAAAGCGGCATCGTACCAGAGCGAGCGCGAGTGAGTGCGGGAAACCTTTTCGAATGGTTCACGACGACTGTTGGCAGTGGACAGCGCAGTGTAGAGAGGTAAATCAAATAAAAAACAGTTTACGGTGTATAGCCCGTCGATATATTTTTTGCCCTGCTCCTCAGAAACCACCGTGCAGCCAGCCATATACCGGTGAAGGTTCCTTTTCGTTGGGCGGTCATCAGTTGGCCCGGGGAAATAAATTAAATCCATGATGTAAAGCGGAGGTCACTAAAAAAGTTTGAAACATTCATAACCTGCTTGTTTACGATTCTTTAGTTTGTTTCTAGCCATGTTCATTCATGTATGCAATGTATACGACTTTAATTTTTTTTTGCATTCAAATAAAAGAGGTTTTATTATTTACGATTGAATGTAACACTAACTGGACCCAATGCTTTAAAAATGGGAGAGTGGTTACATTTATGGAATCCTTTGAGGGCGACAATTCGACAATCCAGCCCATGGTTAACTAGAGCCAATTTAAAACGTTACACTCAAATTACCAAATTCATTGTTGCATCCCATAATTCATCTGCAATCAACCGAAATCGTAGTCATCAACATCTACAGCCGGGCATGTCTTCAGCTAATTGAAACATAATCCGTGATCAGTCTTCAAATTACTCTGAGCGGTCGTAAATTGCACACGCTTCACTTAACAACTCTACTCCTGGTTTTACTTTTTGGCTGACTGATCCTGAAGATCATCATCACCTGTAGAAGAAACGAACAAGCAAAACAAACTTCTCTCCACCCGGAACATTGTACCAAGCGATCGATCGATCGATCGACTTCAGTTTTAGAGGTTCCAAAAAGCAATTTTAGCACGAATAATTTACGACAAGGGTCTGATGATAAAATGGAAGGTTTATGTATCAGTTGAGTTAGTGTGCCGTTGTTCGTGAGTCGGTTCTCATTGGCGCGCAAACTTTATGGGACTGGCAGTTGTCTGAGTAGGTTCATGGCAAAAGCAACTACCTATTCGGACTCATATATTTCATCAATTATTCAGCTGATCAATGTTTTGAGAATAATTTGTTTATTCTTTCTTTGTTTTTCATTTGTTGACGCATTCAGGATATGGCTGGTGATCTAGATATCCTACATTCAAATTTTTTTTTTGTTAAATATCTTGGCTGTGCATATGCACAGCACATGATTCGAAATGGACAAATTGATATGAAATTTGCGAAAAAGAATCCACGTGTCTTGGAGGGACTCGAACCCTCATCCTCCTACTCTCTAGATAGGCGTGATTACCCCCTACACAACAAGTCTCTTAATTCTCATGTATACATGGATGAGACAGTGTGCCCTGAGCTATTAAAGCTCACGTAGCACAGATTCAGTGCGACGAGAGAAGCTAGCGCGCGCATAAAATAGCTGAGTGAGCGTGTCTCAATGTACGTCTCATGAGACTCACCTCATGCGCTAAGAATGCATAGCTGGGGTTACTTAGGCGACGATTTTATTGAATGAAAATTTCCCGCCCAAGCTGTTTTACGCACTCTTGTTGTTGTTTGCAAAGGTTTGCCATGGCAAACAGCGCATGAGCTGATCGCATTGAGATATCTCTTTTTTTGTACGCGTGCATGATGTCTGCTTATGGTGAGTGCATGCCGGAAAGCAGTGTTACGCAGGGGTATAGCAAAAGTCAAAATCACCGTAGTAAACATAAGGAGTTAACCCCATTGTAACTCATGGAAAAAGGTCAACTGAATTAAGCGTGCACAAACCGAAAATGTCAGAATGCCCAAAATTGTCAAAATTTCCAGAAAAGTCAAATTCATGTTTACTACGGTGCATCTGTATGGGGTTGACAGCTGCGCTATATCCCTGGTGTTACGATAGACGGGGATAACCTCGAGGTGGTCGAGGAATTCGTCTACCTTGGATCCTTGCTAACGGCTGATAACAATGTTAGTCGTGAAATACGAAGACGCATTATCTGTGGAAGTCGGGCTCCAGAAGAAACTGCGGTCAAAAAAGATTCGCCAGCGCACCAAATGTGTTATGTGCAAGACGCAAGACGAGTCCTCTACGGACACGAAACATGGACAATACTCGAGGAGGGCTTTCAAGCACTCGGAGTGGCGGCGAAGAATGAACCACGAGCTCGCCCAGCTCTACGGCGAACCCAATATCCAGAAAGTAGCTAAAGCCCCGGAAGGGTAGGATGTTGCAAGAATGCCGGACAGCAACCGTGCAAAGATGGTGTTCGCTTCGGCGTGGAGCACAACGAACAAGGTTGGCAGACCAGGTGCAAAACTACTTGGCGAGCGTGGGGCGCATTCGAGGATGGAGAGATGCGGCCTCGAATCGTGTATTGTGGCGTCAAATTGTTGATTCAGTGTTATCTGTTTAGATGTAAACTAAATAGAAATGAAACATACCTTTTAAAGAGAATTCTTGAGCACGAAATCTTTTATGTTTTTTTTAATTTTCATATATTATAGATCCTGGATTCCCTAATAAGCTTTTGTTTTTTTTTTTTAATTTCAACAACTTATTTCTGAATATGATTGGATAATAAAGTGCACATGTTTAAGGGAATTCATTTCAGTACCCGTTCAATGTTTCAAATCTTCCAATCTGCCCCCCTCTGGCTACTCCCATGACAACGGGAGGTTTTGGAATTGTTAGTGTGGAAAGTTATAACAGTAGGAATCATTTTCGTAGAACGTGAAACACGAAAGAACTAGATGTACGAAGTAGGAAAGGGACGAGCTTGGAATTGAAACCACGACCACTTGCTTATAAGGCAGATGCGGTAGGTACTAGACCACCGAGTTTGTCGTCGTTTGGTCAAAAACGTTATTGGTTCGAAAATGCCGTTTGGTTGAAAAGGTTTTTTTTGACAGAAATGGAAAAACGGCCGAAAATGTCATTTAGCCAAATGGCTCATTCGAAAATGCCGTTTTGCCGAAATGATCACTTGATCAAAAATGCCAATGCCTTAGGCCATTTTGTCAAAAATTTTATTTGGCTGATAATTCACAAAATGTTATTTACTTTTGATAGAGTTTGCAGTAGCCATCGAGCAAGTAAGTACAATGCGTGTTTTCGTCGTCGCGAAAATGGTAAAATATCTACCTGGTGTTCGGTGGCTCATGCGCATGTGTTGCGATTTGCTCTGGTCGAAACAAGCGCGATCTTCAATAATTTGCAGTAGCCATTTGAGCAAGAAAGTACAGTGCGTGTTTTAGTCGTCACGAAGTAATTAAGATATCGAATCAGTCTTCGTTGCTTTTCCGTCTTTGTATCATTATGAATATGGCGTTGTTTAAAGGAAATAATGAGTCCTTACCAAGGGGCCGTCCAGAAACCACGTGGTCATATAGGGGGGGAGGGGGGGGTTTGGAAAATGACCACGATAAGCCACATGGGGGGAGGGGGGTGTTGCTCTCGAACCACGTGGTTTTTTTTTTACACGAAAAACTTTTGGTGAATAACAATAGCGGTGTAAAAAATACAAATCATTAAAATTGAATGATTAAATCATTAAACGCAAAGCGCATCTAAGGGCCAATGCCTACGTAGCGTCTTTTCAACTCAGCGTTAAAAAGACGTAGGTGTGCATTGAGAAAAATCGATAACGCAGCGTCGGTCGCAACGCTGATGCATATCTGCATTATTTGATCATCTTAGCCTAAGATCCTATATCCATACATAAATAAACGAAAAAACATGTTGCGATTACGTCTCAATTTCCACAACATAATTTGGATAGGAAAAATGGAAAAATATTTTAAAAAATTCCGCCGCAGATGGTTTTTGGCATCACGCCGCCGACACTTTTTCATCAGCGGACTGCAGCTACAATTTTGAAAAATGTTCATGTTTTTACAATAATAAAAAAAAACAAAACATCTCCAGTGTTAATTCCGAAAAAATTTCCTTAAAACTCCGAAAAAAAATTCCATGTGAATTCTGTCTGAAAATTAAAAACAGTCCCGTGGGAATCTTCCGAAATTCTTCTTCATTTACAAAAGAAGTTTTTCGAACATTTTAGGGAGTGCACTTCAAAATGTTCAGTCTCCAGTTAGCCAGTTCGATTCTCGTTCCTGTCTAGGATGTTTTCGGGTGGGAAACATTCTCGACACTCTAGGTATAGTGTATCCATGCTACACAAGACATATAATCGTGCAATGGCTGGCATATAAAAGCTTTCAATTTATAACTGAGAAAATGCTAAAGGAATATACTAAGTTGAAAAGCAGACCAACTTCCAGTTGGAATATGGAGCCAATGTCACATGAAACACTTTGATACATATTCCGTTGATTTTTTTTTCAATTTTGGAATTTTGAAATGAAAATTTTTCGGAATACTTTTTAACGCTCTTTGTGAGTTCTATCACATTTTTTTAAATTTTCGTATTGTTTTTATTCAAGGCATTATTTAGAATTTCCACGGAAGAGTCTTTGGATTTTCAAAGAATAAATCTTTAGAATTCTCAAGGTTCGTGTTTTTTGAATTTGAACCCGAAATCATTTCAAAATTTCATCGGGAATTCATTCTTCTTCGGAATGTCATTTTGATTTCTTTGTAGGTTCAGCTAAACATTGCTTTAAATCTTTACCATGCAAAACTGTACAGGAAATAATTTAGAAAGTTTAAGGAATTTTCACATCAGAAAATCTTCAAAATTTTGATTTAATTTTTTAAGGAATTCCTACTGGAAATGCTTCAAAAGTACAACCTTTACAAGTACTACAAAAGTACAATTTCTTCGTTATTTCCACTTGTAAAAACATCGGAATTTCCTCGAGAAATTCATTATTTGTGATTCAGATGAACTTTTTTCGATTTTCAACTGGAAAATCTTAGGAATTTCCATCGGAAATATTTTGGCATATTCCGAATAATTTCTTTTGAAAATTAAAAAAAAAACCCAGATTAATCCACCTAGCGGTGATGGTGCCTTTCTCGTTCGTTCAAAAGGTTTGGAAAAATCTAAATTAACACCAATATGTGGATTAGTCTTATTTTTCATATTTGTTTATATGCATAAAAAAAATTCTCGCCAAACGCAATTTGTTGCAAACAAATCGGATGAGCATAAGAGCAAAAAATGGCATTTTATTTTGTAGTTTTAAAATTAGTATATTTCGCCATAACTTTTGACCCAATTGTACGATCCGGCCAAGTTTCTATAGGAAACAATGGGACAAGATTCTGCGTCGAATGCAATCTGTTGCGAGCGACCTGAGAAGCACACATATTGCACATCAATCACAGTAACTTATATATGACCGGATTCAGTCACAATATGGTTACTGCAACCAGATTTGTTGAACTTGTGTTGCTTGGGGAATACATGAGGTCTTAGTGCTAAAAAAGTGAGCTAGGCTTTTTTGAACTCTTTTTCATAATAAATAGTAATTTGACCATAACTTCCAAGCCCATAGTCCGATCTGGCCAATTTTCAATAAGAAAATATGAGATATTCTGCCTCGAATGCAATTTAATGCGAGCAAATCGATTGAAGAAAAGTGCCTGGAAAATGAGTGACATTTTTTTAGCGATTTTTCCATAAAAAAACCCAGATTAATGAGTGACATTTTTTACGTGATTTTTTCGTATAAATTTGTATTTTGGCCATAACTTTCGATCCCATAGTCCGATCTGGCCAATTTCAAATAGGAAACAATGGGACAGGATTCTGCGGCAAAACATGCTTTTGCATATAAACGATAAAGACGGATCCATAAAAAACTGGAAAACGATCCATAAATAACATCTGAATGTTCCTTAAAATGCTACCCTAAATCCATAAAATAGTTAATGAGATTCCATAAAGAATAATTTTTCGATCCATAACTAAGCTAAAATTTAGCAATTAATTGGGAAATATGTTCCATTAACATGGTCAAAACAAACAATACAATTCTTGCTATTTTCCCATGAACATGACAAATGATCCATAAATGGAAAATGGAAAATGATCCATAAAAAACTATATTTTGATCCACAAAACTTCAAATTTGCGCATTTTTTATCGTGATGATGATCCATAATTTTAGTCATATGATCCATAATTCTGGCCATTTGATCCATAACTTTGTTCAAATGATCCATAGTTTTGGTGATATGATCCATAAATTTTGATAAATGATCCATAGATTTTATAAAATGTGTGGATCAATTAATATAGTTTCATTGGCCTTCTTTCCAAGTATTATGGATCACATTATCAAAATTATGGATCATTTGACCAAAATTATGGATCATATGGCTGAAATTATGGATCATCATCAGGATATAAATTGCGCAAATTTGAAATTTCATGGATCAATATATAGTTTTTATGGATCATTTTTCAAAGTTTTATAGATCATAAAAATATTCTTTATGGAATCTCTCGAACAATTTTATGGATTTATGGTAGCGTTTTATGGAACATTCAGATGTTATTTATGGATCGTTTTCCAGTTTTTTATGGATCCGTCTTTATCGTTTATATGCGTTTATATTCATTTTTTTTTGGATCGTTTTCCCACATTGAACGGTGCAAAGTAAGGGCTGCCGGATTCTGCGTCGAATGCAACTTTTTGCGAGCAAATCGGTTGAAGATAAATGCCCGAAAAATGAGTGACAATTTTTACGCGATTTTTTTGTATGAATTTGTATTTTGGCCATAACTTTTGATCCCATAGTCCGATCTGGCCAATTTCAAATAGGAAATAATGGGACAGGATTTTGCGTCGAATGCAACTTGTTGCGAGTAAATCGGTTGAAGATAAGTGCCCGAAAAATGAGTAACATTTTTTACGCGATTTTTTCGTATGAATTTGTATTTTGGCCATAACTTTCGATCCCATAGTCCGATCTGGCCAATTTCAAATAGGAAACAATGGGACAGAATTCTGCGTCGAATACAACTTGTTGCGAGCAAATCGGTTGAAGATAAATGCCCGAAAAATGAGTGACATTTTTTACGCGATTTTTTCGTATGAATTTGTATTTTAGCCATAACTTTTGATCCCATAGTCCGATCTGGCCAATTTCAAATAGGAAACAATGAGACAGAATTCTGCGTCCAATGCAACTTGTTGCGAGGAAATCGGTTGAAGTTAAGTGCCCGAAAAATGAGTGACATTTTTTACGCGATTTTTTCGTATGAATTTGTATTTTGGCCATAACTTGCGATCCCATAGTCCGATCTGGCCAATTTCAAATAGGAAACAATGGGACAGGATTCTGCGTCGAATGCAACTTGTTGCTTGCAAATCGGTTAAGGATAAGTGCCCGAAAAATGAGTGACATTTTTTACGCGATTTTTTCGTATGAATTTGTATTTTGGCCATAACTCTCGATCCCATAGTCCGATCCGGCCAATTTTCAATAGGAAACAATGGGACAAGATTCTGCGTCGAATGCAACTTGTTGCTTGCAAATCGGTTGAGGATAAGTGCCCGAAAAATGAGTGACATTTTTTACGCGATTTTTTCGTATGAATTTGTATTTTGGCCATAACTCTCGATCCCATAGTTCGATCCGGCCAATTTCAAATAGGAAACAATGGGACAAGATTCTGCGTCGAATGCAAATCGGTTGAGGATAATTGCCCGAAAAATGAGTGACATTTTTTGAGTAGTTTTGCACACACACACACACACACACACACACACACACACACACACACACACACACACACACACACACACACACACACACACACACACACACACACACACACACACACACACACACACACACACACACACACACACACACACACACACAGACATCACCTCAATTCGTCGAACTGAGTCGATTGGTATATAACACTATGGGTCTCCGGGCCTTCTATAAAAAGTTTGTTTTTGGAGCGATCATATAGCCTTTACCGTATACTTAGTATACGAGAAAGGCAATACCGTATACTTAGTATACGAGAAAGGCAAAACGCTGAAAATTTCTAAGAATTTCTTTTGGAAAACGAAAAAAAATTCTATTGGAAATTTAGAAAAAATTCCTTTGAAGATTAATTAAAGTTGCCCAGGATTTGGAAAAAAATCTTTAGAGATTCTGTAAAAAATTAAGCTGGATTTTTTTTCTATTTTATACTTGAAATTCTTCGGAATTTGATGTTTATTGGAATTTTCATCGTAAATATGCATTTCGGATCCTTCTACGGATTCTTCTAATTCTTCAAACTTTCTACCGAACATTTTTCGGAACTCTTCCACAGAGTTTCGGAAAAAATGTCGTTGAAATTCTAAAGATTTTCCGGGGAGACTCCGAAAAATTTCTTATCAATATTCCGAAGGGTTTCCCTTGCAACTCCAGAATAATTATTCTTGAAAATTAAGAAGATCTTGGAATTTAAAATTAATCCAAGCAATAAATGTAGACAATAATTTAGGGTTAAGAAGCCTAGTTTTTATGATATTGAATAATTATCATAATTGATCGAAAAAAATAATAATGCACCTAAATGTTCTAAATGCACAAAATTCTAGTAGTGCGCATGAAAAAGGTTATGACATAGAGAAGCTTGCATTTAAAAAATCAACATGAAATTCTAAATAAAATGCTTTTAAATTCATAAAAGGGTCTTAGAACTAAGGAGATTCCTGCGATATGAAAAAAAGTGGCAGTGTTCCAGAAAAAAACTCTCCAATTCCTAAAACAATCTAGGTTAAAAAATAGTGTTATAATAACGATTGAAATTGAATTCCAAAACAAATCTCAACCCTTTCAGGAATGATGGGTCATATATGCCCAGCGTTTTAGATTGTCTATAAAATCACAAAAGAGAGCTAGGCTACCATTTTCTTCAGTAAAATTGTTCATCTAGATATTGGCTTTACAGAAAAAATATGGGAGCTCAAATTTGACTGACCATGAAAACTCAGATATCCGAAATCTTGGGAAGATTTCGATTTTAAGAGCGTGTAAATAAAGTTTAAATGTTTGAATCATTCTAAACAGATGGGTGGTCAGATAAGATGGGTCATCCTGAACGTTAAGCCAGTGATAAATATTCAGGAATACTTCAAAATGCTCTCAAGTTCAGCCCACGAATCTACCAGATCAATCAAGACATTTGCAATGTTCTCATAATCGGAATATATCCAATCCGATGAAATAAGCATATGATCCTAATTTCCATCAACATGAGATCCAAGAGACAAGGTACCCAAAATTATCTTGAGTCAACAGTAAGTTGCACAATGACTATGAGGTTTGTTCGCAAACTGTTTTTGTAGGGCCTTAGAAGCACTGGGTTCACGGACTTGAATGATTAAGTAGTTCAAACATTACGACTTCCAGGACGTTTTGTATAGCTTGAGCTTGAGCTTGAGCTTGATTGACTGCTCGTAGTTGCTATTCCATTATGACCAGATCAGCTGTTCTTGCACAGGGAACCAACAGATGTTTGCTTGGGACTAGCACACATCTTCAATGTACATGTACTGGTGATCTCATTTGTTAGGTCATACTGGCGCCTGCCACGTCAGAATGCAAGTCAATGTAGGGAAGGGGCATTACGACTTCCAGGACGTTTTGTATAACCTAAAAAGTCTGTAGTAGCTTGTATAAATAATAATTGAAGTCATATCAACCCAATGGACCTACTGGGATATTATATCATATCATACATCATTTATAAGTTGGTTAATTGAATGATCCGAACTCCAAAATAATAATTGGTCTATAATACATCCATTCCTCTATGAGTCGCTTATGAAAGGACCATTGACTGAAGCATATTCGAGATGTGGAATAGAAGTTCCTTGGAAAATTATTCAAAGGAACCATCAGATTGACCGAGAAAATATTTTTAGTATGGCATCATTGGCTTCCACGAGTCGATATCAAAATAAAATTTCAATGAAGAATTAGAAATTTTGAGAGATGAGCCAGCTCTGGATTGAAAATCTCTTTAGTAGAGAAAAAATAGAAATTTTCCATAATAAAATAGGAAATTGCCAATAAAGAACAATAATACACACAACAATAATAAATTAGCACTTGAAAAAGCAAAAATTGCAATTATGAAAAAGAAAAAATTATGAAATAAGAATTAAAATGTTCAACGAAAAAATACAAAATTTTCATGAATAAATCAATATTAGCAATGAACAATTAAAAAAAAAATATTTTATAATTATTCATTTCTAATATTGATGATTCTGAAAACAATACTGAAATTTCTACAGCAATGCTACTCAAAAGAAACAACAGTAGGAGGTTTTATTTGCATCTCTAAGATTACATATTAATTTTGTGATTCTCTGATAAACTTTTCGTTGTTGAACTCCTAGTTCAGATGTTTCGCTAAGGTTAATATCTTAAGAATTTCCAGTAGCTCCAGAGCTATGGAAGGTCCTAAATACTCTAAGGAATCTATAGGGATATTCAGTGATGAACTTTATTGTTATTTAAAAAAAAACACTAATAAAAAAATAAAAAAATAAAAAATATAGGGATATTTTGGAAAATTTCTAAACCATTATAAATTTTCTCGAAATTTTTATGAGATATTCGCGAGTCCACATTTTTTTGTATCCTCCTGATGCATTGAAGATGTGCGAGTTCTAGATATCCTAATACCTGATACACATTACAACATGATAACATAATCAAAATTTTCGACTTCATGAAAATTTATAATTTCCATACTGGGTTTAGTTTAATTTTGAATCAATTGAATTTGTCCACCTTCAAAATTGATCGGATTAACCATATGTTTTAATTATATAAGTTTTTTTTATTTTTGTACTTGTAAAAAACCACGTGGTCATAAGGGGGGGGGGGAGGGGGGTCTGTCAAATGACCTTGATAAGCCACATGGGTGGAGGGGGGGTTGAAAATCTTCAAAAATATGACCACGTGGTTTCTGGATGGCCCCCAAGGTGATTTTCAATAGATTTCCTTTCCAGTGCGCTCATGGAGATGCAGAGGATTCCTCTGTCTCTTTTAGTAACTAGTGTCGAACTAATTTTCCTCTCCTTATCCTAATTGACTGTGAGGACATGGCCGGCATCGGTTGTGGTCTTGAATTAAAGAAACTTCGAAGCATGTTACAGTGAGAATAGCCCGAATAGAATAGTCCCGAGAACTATGCAATTGGTGAACTGTGCATTATTTGTAGTTTGTTGTGACGTTTTTGGTCGAATGACCGAGGACATTCATGGTTTCAACCGGCAATTCTACTTTCGATGTGTACGGCTTTATTTCAGCTGTTCCTCAGTGCAGTATACTCTGGTCACTGCTCTGTTCAACCTGTTTACTTCCGACATGTAGTCACTCCCAGGAGGTGGCACACTGTCTCTGTTTGCAAATGGCATTTCCATCATCTACGTCAAGCATGTGTAGCAGCCAGACATTCTAAATACTCACGCCCCTCTGATGTGAACTTGTACTATACACATATGCATCCAATTTAGGAATCTCGGGCTCATTCAGTAGCTGCCAAATTGTTCCTGGTAGGAACACATTAAGTAAGAGGTAGTCTTAGAGGATCTAAAACTTGTAGGAAATCAAGAAGTCTATTTCTCGATCTTTGAACCAGAACGATACATTTTCCTTAAACCAGAATATCTTTTGAAGAGCTTTTGTAAACCATTTCGATCTCTGAAGGCATAAATCTAAAATCAACTGGCGTTGAAGAAAGGTCCTTTCTCGTCCAGGAAAATTCCATTATATATATATTTACCAAATTATATTGAAATTATATGATTATATACCAAAAAATACCATCAGGGCACCCGATTGAAGCGATTTGGATAGGAAGAGTGGAATCGCCAACTTCCTATTGTTAACATCTCGTGGATAAAGGGCGGGCTCTTCTCCCCATCTATTGGGTCAATCTGGGAAACGAGGGCTAGATTATAATACTGTATGTACGAACTTTTTTCTGGAAGGAGATTCTCTATTCATCCCGTGGATTCGCATAAGTGTCTCTGCTTATGGAACCACCCCACCCATTTTTGGCCCTTCATACAGGAGTCTGATGAAATACAAACAGTAGTATGATCATGATCAAATCGTTTGTCAGATATGGCCAGTGCTATCGGCAGGTGCCTTGCTATAATAGATGGTAGTATCATCATCATCATCATCATCATCAATTTAAAAAATCACGGTAATAAAACAATTGAAAAAAACTAGAAACCCAGAATGTAAATATTGTAGATAAATTCCAGAATACTTCACTTACATGACCATAATTTAACTTGAATGCAGAAGTGACACAAATCCGATTAAAAGATTTATTGCTCAGCAATGCTTATTGTGCACGTTCCACCAGTTCGATTCTCATCGAACAAACCACTCCGGACCAAGTAGGAAGGCATTCGCATGATGACCACTCTTGAACACGTGTCATAATGTTTACCTTCGAATTGAGATTAATTGAGGATTGTAAAGGCACAGCACAAATGAAATTGATATTGCTACGAATTTGTGAAGATACATCCAATATGCATTAGGCATTTTGAAATTTTGTATGGTGAACGATTTTTTTGAAATTTAAACCTATATATTTAACGTCTAAAAGGCTTCCATGTAATATGGCTAATAAACCTCACAACTAACAACTGTGTGACAACTGTGGGTGTTATGCCAACAAGGAAAAAAAGAAGATGACATTATCACGTTTAAATTCTGATTCTCAAAAACTAGCAAACAGAGCACACCTTTTCCTTCAACATACTACAGAATAGCTTCCAAGGTAAGTTATGTATTCCCAATACAATGTGCGGACAATGGGGTATTCACTGTTCAAACTTTTAGTTAGGCTAAATGCGTGGGACAGCCACACAGTTTGACTGCCTTAGGCATGCTGTCCGCGAGACTGTTGTTTACTCTGTATCCATTTCCAGTAGCTGCCGAGGCTTCTGTCACACAAAACATCCTTTTGTGAACCGAAATGCTTTATTATGCAAATTCGCCTTCTTTCAAAAATGCACCTTATACCATTCAGAAACAACTTCCTATCGTTCGCAACGCTTTGCCTCCCGCATTGAAATAGTTTGACAGTTTGTACACGTAGCTTTTCAACATATTAGTATGTCAATTCAAGCATCCGTATCGTCCACATGTGGTTACACATTTGTCTGAAATTAAACACATTCCATATCGTAACCGAGGCTAAAAAATAAATAGCTTCGAGGACTGTGTCTGTTCGGTATAGGAAAAGAACGTATTTGTGTACACTCTGGGGTAAAAGTTTGGGGCAATTCCAGGAAAAATCACGATAATTTTAATTTGCAATGTTATGGAAACACATTTGTGAATATGTGAAAGATGTTGATTTGAAAAATGTATTGGAGGTAACCACTTTCCCTTCGATGGGACTCGAACCCACGACCCTACAGTAGGGTCGTGTGTTCGTACTGTAGGGTCGTGGGTTCGAGTCCCATCGAAGGGAAAGTGGTTACATCCAATACATTTTTCAAATCAACATCTTCCACGTAATGCACATATTCACATATGAGTTTTCATAACATTGTAAATTAACGTCCAAGTCGGGTGGCTTAATCCCCGGAAATTGGCAATTAACTTTGATTGAACAGTTCAATCAAAGGCAGCGATGTTAGAAAATCGCTTCTAGCGACCAACGAACATGTACACAGCTTATGTGAGATCTATTAGCATCATCGTCAGTAAGCGATGGTTTTGCGCTCTCCACCCTTATTCGTGCGGAGTGTTTCGGGTAGTGAGTTACCATGATCTCAAGAGAGCAAAATACACGTAAATCGGTGTCGTCTACACTCACAGCTTGTAACTAACGCGATTCAACATTTATTGCGAGAGTACGCAAAAAGCCGTTACTCTCAATGTGTACAGTTGTAGACATCAAGTTAATCGTCATCGTCAATCGTCAAGTCATGTACAACTTACGATCAAATGGAATCGAATCACGATCATTGCTGCAATGATCGTGATTCTTTCTTTCAAATCGGACATGTGCTTTCACTAGGGGCTGCCCGTTCACATGCGGAACGGCATGTTCTTATGTTTTTTACGGTGCAAATAGAAGGAAACACGTAGGCGCCCGTCGAAAATACGCGGACACAAATGCTCCCCAGTGGAATGCAGGGTGCGCGTCCGCGTGACTCCTGCGTATAGTCTTTAACAGCTTAAACTTACATTTAGAAAATTCAAACATTCTTCTATTAGTTGCATTAACTAAATGACGGTTATAAAGTTGTTAAAATAGTGCAACATAGAGAGTCCATTTCTCGATACTTTTCTTATCCCGGGAAAAGATTAAAAACATAGTCCAAGTCTGCGAAGCCAAATACTTCCCAAATAAGTCTAAATTCAGGTTAAAAATACTGCTTGTTCCGAAAAATCACGTGATTGTTTTTTTGTAATAAAAAGCAAAACTGAATCCTGATAAGGGATCTATTTAATAGCAAAAATTCGTTGCTGAAAACAATTTGGAATGTTCGTGAGTTTGGTGCAATTTTGTTTTCGTGACGTATTACTTAACAATAGTTTGCATTGTGCTTTAAACGAATCACACTATATGTCACAAATCGCAACACCAGCATACAGCAATGTCAAATAATTCAATTCCCAGTTTTCATTCAAAAGTTATTACGAGGCCTTCCCCTTTAAAAATTTGAATTTGTTGCAATTGTTTAATCGATTCAACAAGTCTTATGAGGAATATATTTGTTCAAGGATATTAACATCCATTTTTGGTAGCATAATTCTGCTTTATATTTTCATAGCCTTTCTTTAGAAATAAGTTTCTTCTCTAGGTTTCATATCGCTTTCATAACTCACTTCAAGTTTTTACCAATTTCGTTGCCAGGATTGAAGCAGAGGCGACATTTCAATTGATAATGTATACATCTTTTTTTCAAAATCGAAAAATCGAGATTGCACCACATTTTTCCTGAAATTAGAAAATTGTGCGCCGCCGCCGCCTCTATGTGCAAAAAGATGATTATTTTCAGCACCAGTATTAATTTTATTGAGTTTTTGGACTACGGATCACCAAGAAATTTCAACAGCAAAATAGTCATTACCGAGAGTTCGGCATAAACGAAAAAGTCAAATAAATATGAACATAACTGAGTTAGTCAGTAAATGAGGATTTGTTTTTTGGAAACCTGTTTTACTGACTGGAAAGTATATTGGAAAGTTCATTTGCATAAAATAAAAGTATAGAGTAATAAAGACTTTGGCCGTTTTTGATTGATAGAGATTGAATGAAAAGAAAATCTTTCACTTATTATCATCATCACTTACATGTAGCATAACATGAAAGAAGCTCCATGATAATTTCTTTTGAAAATTTACAAAGGCAGAAGGCATCGATGCATTTCAACTTGTTTTACACAGCTATGCGATCTGTGGATGAGTTTTGCAAAACACAAAAAAGATCACTTCTGGAAAAACAGGTCCAACCAGCACGACGGAAACAATTAACAAAATAATTTTTAGCTCAACGGGTAAGACATAAGCAACAAAACAACATTTTATGGATTCAGCAAAAATAAATAAAAGTCAAAATAATCAACAGAATTTGTTACCGAGACTCGGGAATTTATTACTGACAAACGTTGTTGGTCTACTAACAAACTGGAATATCAGTATAAAAAAAAATATCCAGTTGAAACTCGGCATACAAAATACCGAACATTGAAATGCTGGTTAAGTGTATATACATTTTTCAAATCAAAATCTTCCATTCTTCTTCTTCTTATTGCCATTACATCCCCATACTGGGACAGAGCCGCCTCGCAGCTCAGTGTTCATTAAGCACTTCCACAGTTATTAATTGCGAGGTTTCTAAGCCAAGTTACCATTTTTGCATTCGTATATCATGAGGCTAACACGATGATACTTTTATGCCCAGGGAAGTCGAGACAATTTCCAAGCCGAAAATTGCCTAGACCGGCACCGGGAATCGAACCCAGCCACCCTCAGCCTGGTCTTGCTTTGTAGCAAATCTTCCATATGATGTACATTTTCACACGAATTGCTCATTCCACTCGAGCTCATTACGCTATGAAACTCTCTTACCCTCTTGATCTTAATAACCAATTTTTAACAATAATAGGTCCAAACCTGCCAAAACCATTATTTTTCCTTCAACAATTTGTAAAAATATTTGAAAAACACGAGAAAAAAAATCTGCTAGAACATACCTATCAGAAAACAATTCTCGGATAATTCGAGTAAAAGAATCGAAAGGGAGGGACAAAAGTTAAAAATAATGTTTGTATCGTCCTAAATAAATCAACGAGCTTGTTGCTTTAAGTAAATTAATTGAATTATATTTTTCACAATGTTTTAGTAATTAGGGTCACAGATTTTATGTTCTTAACGTTTTTACTGATTTTGAAGGTTGCTATAAAATGATCCTCTCCTTAAGACAGGGCACAGACTTGTGTGCGCCAATTACCGAGGAATAACCCTCCTTAATTCGGCGTACAAAATTATGTCCAGAATTCTGTTCAACAGATTGAGACCGCTTGAAAAGTCCATCGTCGGCGAATACTAGACAGGGTTTCATGAGAGCCGAACAACGACGGCTTACTGGAAATACTTGCTGGAAACAGAAGTATATTACGGACTTATAGGATATTTTTCCCAATAACATGCTCGTATATTAATAATGGCATTCGCAAAAGAACAATTTCGGCATCATTTGTGTCCTTTTGCTTTTTCATGCTGTTAGCTAAAACAAATCCCAAATCCCAATTAGCATCGCACCTAGTTCGCACTTAAATTGAAAGCTACTTAGGAAGAATTTGGTTTTCAAATTTTAAAGACATTGCTTCTTCCCACGTCAATAGTTTGAAGATTTTAAAAAGTACCTAACTATCTACAGGAAATTTCGCCGCAATAAGAAAAAAAATAGGAACAAAGTACACATAATGTTAAATAATTAATTGAGGGGCTTCAATCTACAGTGCACGTAATAAAGCAAGCGCGCTCAACGTCCCGCGTGTAGTCATGCAAAGAAAACAGAAAGACACTCACGCTCTAGGGAAAAATAGTTGTCACGATTCGTTCGTAGGTAGAACGGCTAGAGTAACTCATTTTTCAGAGCAAGACTCAATCTTGCAATATTTTGTTATGTGCGAGTGTCGAAGGTAATAACACTCAATCGTGAAAGATGGGAACTCAATGTTGTTCGTAAATTGTACAGATTGCGATCTGTACACGGAAGAAAAAAAGTACCCAAAATTGAGTACTTTTAAACTTACTTTTGAGTTATTTTTTCTCTTCGCTTTCATCCACTCTTTCTTTTGTTGTCAAAAACAAAAGAGCCAAATAATCCAACGACGCCAGTTCAATACGGGAAGCCAATTTGAGTTTTATTACCTGAGGTCGAAATTGAGTGAATTAAACTTAAATTTGGGTCAATAAATTTTCCATTGGGTACTTTTTTTAACATGGGAGTAAAGGCAAACTACTTCGACCCTACTTACTCAATTTTGGCTTCCCGTACGAATGTTCGAGGTTGGGTGAATTAAACTCACTATTGGGTAGTTTATTTCTTCCGTGTACAGTTTAGGATAAACGTCGAATCGGATCATGTTCGTCCGATTTCCATCGCTGATCAAAGGTAATTGCCTATTTCCGGGGATTAAACCACCCGACTTGGACGTTAATTTACAATGTTATGAAAACTCATATGTGGATATGTACGTTATGTGGAAGATATTGATTTGGAAAATGTATTGGAGGCAACCACTTTCCCTTCGATAGGACTCGAACCCATGACCCTACAGTACGCTAGACTGGTGCTTTAGCCAACTAAGCTACGAAGGACCTCCGACGGCCTTCGCAACCTAGCGGCTACTGAACGAGCTCGAGATTCCCAAATTGGACGCATAGTCAAATCACTCGCAATCCATTTCTCAAGCGAATCTCGAGCTCGTTCAGTAGCCGCTAGGTTGCGAAGACCGTCGGAGGTAGACCTGTGCGCCGAAGTATTTGTGAACGGCGGCGGCGTAAGGGCATTTTTACACCGGCGGCGGCGGCGTCGACGGCGTCACGCCGTAAGCAATGTTCGGCGGCGGCGGCGGCGGCGTGAGACGGCGTGAAGAACTTTGAGCAGAAAAAAATTTACGTGGCAAGGCATATGATGCTTTTAATGAATTTTAGGGTTTTTTGTATATTTGATAGCTACAGTCAGGCTGATGGGGTGAACATCCTAATAGCAATAGCTTGTATCTTCACAGCAAAAGTTTACATTACATCTTCCACTAGGATATTGCCTCATCACAGAACATAAGTTCATTGGAAAGTAATTCGGATATAAATTCAGAAGTTCGTTTTGAAATTCCTCAAGATATGCTTTAGAAAATTCGAAAAGGGAATTATAAGAATTAATTTGAAATTTCCCTAACGAATTCCCTATGAAAATTTGTTTGGGTATTTCTTCGGAAATTCGTTCCGAAATTTCTCCAAAAGTTCCTTAAGGAATTTCCTTAGAAATTACTTTAGGGATTTCTTCGGAAATTCCTTTACAAAGTTTTTTGAGAATTGGGAATTCTAAAATTTTATTAGGAATTCCTTTGAAAATTCCTTTAAGAATTTCTATAGGAATATCCCTTTAGAAGAAAACCTTCGGAATTTGGTTTAGCATTTCTTTTTTAAATTCCTTTAGGAAGTTTTAATAAAAAAATCTTCCAGTAATTCCTCAAAAAATTTCTTCGGAAATACTAGGAAGATGTTTTTGGTATTTTTTTTTCGAAATTTCCCTCTGGAATTTATTTAAAACTTTCTCCAGGAATATTCTTCGAATTTCCTACAGGAATTGTTTCGTTCTTTCCTCTAGAAATTCATTTAGTCACTTTTCCAGGAATTCTTGAAGATTAGACCTATTCATGTTTTCAAAAAGTATCAAAAATTCGACTGGTCAGGCCAGAATCACGATTCTTATGCTAAAAATAAGTGTTTTGGGAAATTTAGTTTGTAATTTTGTGTATTTTGTTTAACTAAAAATTAGTTTAAGACTCTTTGACTTTGGAAATTTCTTCGAAAATTCCTTTAAAAATTCCTCCAAATTAGAATTTGTTCTGGAATTATTCCTGCAGGAATTTTGTACGGTTTACTGAAGGAATTTTCTAATGACTTCCAAGAGGAAGTTCCAAATGAATTTCTGAAAAAAGGTCTTTAAGGAGGGTTTTCTGAAGAAATCCCTGGATGAATGTTCAAATTAATTCCTGGTGGCTTTTCTAAAAAGATTTTCGAAGAAATTCCTGAAGGAATTTTTGAATCAATTCTTGAAGGAATATCCGAAAGAGAACATAAAAAGATTTTTTAAATGGATTTTAGAAGAAATATCTGAAAGAATTCTGAAAGGAACTTACGAAGGATATTTTGATGAATTCACCAAACAAATAGCTATTGGAATATAAATAAAAATTCCTATTTTTCTGCGATTTTTTTTCTTCGAAAATCCGGACAGTAGTAATACAATCTCAGTTCTGACTCTAGAATCAAATCTACATGCCAAAAAAAAAAATCCCAAAATATCGAGACGGAGGATATTCAGATATTCTCAAGAATTCCTTGGGAATTTACTGCAGGAGTTCCTTAGAAAATTTCTACGGATTTTTTCGTAAATACCGTACAATACAATTCCCTAGGAAACATATTATGGAACAGATTTGGTAAATCATCAAGAAACTCATTCTAGTGTACCTTTAAAAATTCCTCTGTTTTTTGCCCTTTATACAGCAGTGTGTTGAAAGCAGAATGGTAAATAAATTCGACTGTACTAATGGGTGAAGCCGTGTACAGAGTAAGACTCAAGCCATGATGGTGGTTAACTACATGCATACATATATAGTTTCAAAAATTGCTACAAAATTCCTTCGGAAATTATTTTAACAATTCCACTGGAACTTTTCCAGGTATTCCATAAGACATTCCATTCCCTCGGAAATTCATCTAGCACTTCCTTCGGAATTCCTGCGCCATTTTCTTCCTAGAATACGAATTTTCAGATATCAGATATAATTTCCAAAGGATTTTTCTTACAGAATTACCGACATTCTTAAATTTCATAAAGAATTGCTTTGAACATTCCTCCAAGAATTCCTACGGAATTTTCTTCGGGATACCTTCAGAAAATCCTCCAGAAATTACTACGGAGATAGATCTAGAAATTCATCAAGACTCTAAGAATTTTCTTCATGCATTCCTTAGAACTTCCTTCAGGACTTCCTTCGGAGATTATTTCAAGAAAACAAATAAGTTTAATTGGGAATACTTTATCAAAATAAAGTGTAGCGAATCTATTTATTAGTCTGTTGGATTACACTGTTGAAAGCAGATTCTCTCTATCCCGCGGGCTTCGTGTAGGTGCCTCTGCTCTGCTTCGGAAATTTATCTAGTAATTCCTTCGGAATTTTCTCCGTCATTTCCTATCAAAATTCTAGAACGAGTTTTCGGATATCTCCGTACGAATTCCTAAAGCAATTTCCAAAGGAACTCCATAAGAAATTACCGACATTCTTAAAGAATTTCTTTGGACATTCATCCAAGAATTCCTTCGAAATTTTCCTCAGGGATTCCTTCAGAAAATCCTCCAGAAATTACTGCGGGAATGAATCCAGAAATTCTTCAAGATTATAAGAGTTTTCTTCATGTATTCCTTCAGAACTTCCTTCAGGACCATTTTTTTCAGAACAATTCTGGCAATTTAAGTACATACAAGGAGGAGAGAAGAGAATGTTCAATTTGGTGAGTCACATGCCCCATGCCCAAATCCTACCAGACTGAGAATCCAAATCCAGCATTCATAGTGTTGACTTGTAGCCTCGTATATAAGCACTAGACCAATTAAGATAGGTATATAACATTCGAACCTTTAAAAAGATGGTGAACCACCTAATGCGACCAGAATGAGGTTATTCCATATGAAGTTACATATGAGATTAGTAGTTCATCGCTACGCTCGTTGAATTGAAGGTCTGAAGCCAAGAAGTTCTTAGATGACCCAAGATTTAACACGCCAATACCTGTAAAAGTGACAGAGATAAAAGCAAACAAATCTGCTAAAGGTATAATCAAGATGAATACAGTACTAGGTGCTCAAATCTGCCAAGTTTGTGGAAGAGAAGAAGGCGGAGGTGAAAAATTCATTTTCAGTGCAAAACGAAAACAAACCGGCTTGCTCTCTCAAACTAAAATCCAAAATGGCTGAATCGTGAATTTGGCAGATTAGATTAGAACACCTATATAATAGTATTTAATAGCTATTTAATTAATGCCTGATAGGTTGCTTTGTTTCGGCAGATGCAAACGCACTGCATACTGTGATTTTTGTGTTAGCCAATCATCGGCGTGAAATTCGAAATTCGGCGGCGTTGAGCTAACCGGCGTATGGCGCGCCGCCGACACCTTGACCGGCGTCGGCGTACGTCCATAAGTGTCGGCGGCGGCGGCGTGGCGCGGCGGCGCACAGGTCTAGTCGGAGGTCCTTCGTAGCTTAGTTGGCTAAAGCGCCAGTCTAGCGTACTGTAGCGTCATGGGTTCGAGTCCTATCGAAGGGAAAGTGGTTACCTCCAATACATTTTCCAAATCAATATCTTCCACATAACGTACATATTCACATATGAGTTTTCATAACATTGTAAATTATCGTCCAAGTCGGGTGGTTTAATCCCCGGAAATAGGCAATTACCTTTGATTGAAATGAACTTGAGTTGCGTGCTCTTGCCTACGCAATGCGGTCGGGTCTGAGCTTGACGACCGACTGGCAAATAGCTTACACAACCTCACTTGATCAGTACCGTTGCTGATGAAGAATGTGTATAGCTGTCAGACATTCTGAATACTCACGCTCCTCTAATGTGAACGTGTACTATACACATGTGGAAGTATTGGCTTGGGAAATGGATTGCGAGTGATTTGACTATGCGTCCAATTTGGGAATCTCGAGCTCGTTCAGTAGCCGCTAGGTTGCGAAGGCCGGCGGAGGTCGGCTAAAGCACCAGTCTAGCGTACTGTAGGGTCATGGGTTCGAGTCCCATCGAAGGGAAAGTGGTTACCTCCAATACATTTTCCAAATCAATAACTTCCACATAACGTACATATTCACATATGAGTTTTCATAACTTTGATTGAACGATAATGTTGTTTTGTATGCCATACGTTCTATGTGCGCATTCAAAAGGTAATAAAGATAATGAGTGATGGATGGTAGTTTTTTTTAAGAGAAAAATTACAAGGGTTGTGTACAAGTTGTAAAAGCTCAAGAAATATAAATCGCTACTTCTCAGAACCCCCCTTTTAAACGGAAGAGTTGACTTGAGCCGTATCTCCTGTGACATATAATTAAATGGCAATGATTGCGTCGTTATTGATCCCAACAGCATGAGTAATGGCCATCGGTGGTGGTTGCAACAGACGATTTATTCGCCATGATAGCGTTTACAGCCATTCAACGGTAGAAAGTTAAATTTTCTCGCAAGATTCGAATAATTGTTTGATATTAATTATAAAGACATTTCTTCTTATTGGCATTACATCCCCACACTGTGACAGAGCCGCCTCGCAGCTTAGTGTTCATTTAGCACTTCCACAGTTATTAACTGCGAGGTTTCTAAGCCAGGTTACCATTTTTGCATTCGTATATCACGAGGCTAGCACGATGATACTTCTATGCCCAGGGAAGTCGAGACAATTTCCAATCCGAAAATTGCCTAGACCGGCACCGGGAATCGAACCCAGCCACCCTCAGCATGGTCTTGCTTTGTAGCCGCGCGTCTTACCGCACGGCTAAGGAGGGCCTTATTATAAAGACATAATTGAATATAAATCAGGACTGGCATGGACGCCACCGGAGCGAATGTTTTTGTTTCTTTTCGCAAATTCAAGCATCAAATTCAAATACGGTAAATCAAACTCTCTTCTGTAAAAAGTAATGGTCCTGATAAAAGATCGATGTTTAAAATTGTACGCCTTTACAATTACTAACAGCATGGGAGCCAATTTCAATCGATTTCACTTGAATGCTGTTCCTACTGAAGACGAATTTCATGCAGCAACCTCCACCAACGGCCACCATTGTTGAATAAACTATGTAAGATAAAACAGCTTTTTTGGTCGATAAAGTAAGTTTAACTTAATCTCATATCCTGAAGATTGTTATTAAGCTGTTATAAATCACATAGTTGAGTTAGACTTTCTTTCCTTATCTATTATTTCATGATGGATAACAGATTTTGAAAAAAAAAAAGAATAATTTTTAGCAATGAGTTTCAAATTTGCTTATCGATGATTTTTCTTCATTACTTCACATTACTTCTTAAAAATCACACTTTTCATAATCACATGCGTGATCACAGAAAAATGTCAAAAAACACGGTAACAAAACGAGAAAGGCAGCACATTAATAGTTGTGATATAAAAAAATATTATGTTCGTATATAGAAATGCTCAAAACTGTCTTTGGTATGCAAAATCTACAGTTTGTGATGACTAATTCTCTTGAAACGACTTTGTTCGCTATTTTATGTCCAACACTGTAATTATAGATTCGACACATACTAACCATGAGTCAACCCAAAGGGGAGAGACGCTTACCATCAGCCCGGTGGCATCCCTATCTCACACAATAGGTTTGTTTTGCAGCCAACATTGCGTGACCGTATCCCACTGACAGTTCTGTATCCTAATGAGAATCAAATGTGATGTGTGTAAACAAAACACATACTATCATGAATTTTACAATGAGATGTTGGCTGCAAAAACATGGCGTCGTGGCACCCACCTGCTTACCATATTGTGAAAAACTCCGCCGTTTGCAGTTTAGTATCACAATGATGGAACATTAGTTTCCATTCTATAATCACAATCCTGGCACAATATGACACCTCGTGTGGTACACTTTTGACAGTAAATTTCTCGGTGTACGTATCTGGCAACTCTTCCAAGTCGGTATATAAGCTTTTTTTATAGAAAGCTCAAATGGTAGGAGACCTAACACTAATATTTACATTTTACAAGAAACATTTGTGAAAATGAAATGAAATGATGGTGATGAAATGATGACGGTTTGCATGCAAATTTAGCAAAACAAAGACCGAGCCGTTCACTCGAAATTTCGATCAGCTGATTGAATCTGTCTTATAGAATGGCTTATAGCATTTGACTACATCGAGTTCAACGCAAATTTGTGACCAATTATTAAAGTGAGTGAATTTCAAAATATTTTTAGTTTGGGCGACTTATGTTTACACCACTTTAGACTGACGCCGGTTGGATATGTTAGGGTCAGTGTTTATTGTCATTTTGATTAATTTTGATGTAATGAATATATGAATTTATAGAGAATTTATTTATAAAAAAGTGTTTTATCACACGACGTGGTAATTTATCGAAGCTTATAATGAATGAGGTAATAATTCGTGTCAATAAATCGCTTTTACGTACTAAATACATATCTTTGTTTTAGAATCTTTTTGGGAAAGTTGGAGGCGGAATATGGAACTGGCAATCTCCATATCTGATACATTCTGAAAATTTAAAATTTATGCAGTCAGTCCCTGTCTCACGTTACCACCGAGGCCATACTTCACATTGAGAAAGATATGCGTGTTATGGCAGACAGCTTACGATTGGCCGCCGAAGCTGGGGGAAACTCGGTCTATGAAATCTATGGTGCAACATATGCTACATACCCGGAAAATTTTCACTTTTTCCGTGGCGAGGTGATGTGTTTACTGGATTTAGCGAATCTCATGCAGAGAAGAGGGATAAAATATTTTATAACTGCAAAGAATAGGACAAACCGAAGGCCCAGGGTTTCACCAGCTCTATGCGACGGGAATTCGGAAGATATGTCGAGAGCATTACATGGGACAGTATTGCTGCATTTCAGTTCACAGTAAGTTTTAAGCGTAATTATACAAACAATGGCTCAATTTCGCTCTTAGATTCATTTTTTTTTGCCACAGCCACAGCCGTCCATGAAGATTATTTTCCGATAAATATAAAATCATGTTTGGTCTACCTGGCATTTGCTGCGTTTACACGAAGCGGTAATTTATTATATAAAGCTTAAGCACTTGCATTTTTACACGCCTTATTGTCGCAGTTCTCCGACTTGCAGCAAAATGAAATAGATATTCTTGGATTATGATGATAGCAGGTTGTCTCCCTGGTCGTTTCTGAGGTTCCCCCGATGATTTCGTGAACGTTTAGGGCAGTCCACATTTATTTTTTAGGGCAGTCCACATTTATTACATTTATTACATTTATTCCTACGGATTGCTCGTCTACATATATAGCTATATATGTTGACAAAGAATCAGAAGGAATAAATTTTGGCTGTTACACCCTTTTCAAATGTTGTTCTAGAAATAATCTCGAAAAAAACAACAATAAACAGCTCAGTTCAATCAAAGTTAATTGCCTATTTCCGGGAATTAAACCACCCGACTTGGACATTAATTTACAATGTTGTGAAAACTCATATGTGTAATGTACGTACGTGGAAGATATTGATTTGGAAAATGTTTTGGAGGTAACCATTTTCCCTTCGATGGGACTCGAACCCATGACCCTACAGTACGCTAGACTGGTGCTTTTAACCAACTAAGCTACGAAGGACCTCCGTCGGCCTTCGCAACCTAGCGGCTACTGAACGAGCTCGAGGTTCCCAAATTGGACGCATAGTCTAATCACTCGCAATCCATTTCTCAAGGCAACACTTCCACATGTGTATAGTACACGCTCACATTAGAGGAGCGTGAGTATTTAGAATGTCTGGCGGCTATACATATTCTTCATCAGCAAATGTACTGATCAAGTGAGGTTGTGTAAGCTATTTAGCTATGCTATTTAGACTGTGACCTGAAACTTTTGAGTGGCGGTGTATACCCCAACAGTTGCCTGCATCCACAAACCTGGGCAACTGGGGTTTTAGATCCACAAGAGAGGCTCACATATTACAACTCAATCAAGCCGCAACGATTTATCATTGGCCACAGTAAATAAATAAATATGGATGAAGAAATGGAACAAATCGTGCACGCGAGCCAAAGTTCAGCCGATCCGCCATACTTTATAAGAAAGCGTAACTTGTTTGCCCGATCACGGGTTCGATCAAGTGGAGGATTTGCGGCGTTTGAATTATGATCTGACGGTGTTTCAATATTGTAATTGATGATTGAACTCAAACATTCAAGTGACGATCGTAGATAATTGTGTTAAATTATGGAAGACAAGCTCTTTTTTTTTGAGGAAGTGGGATTTAGTTTTACACTTTGTCTTTAGGATATTCAATCCAGAAAGGAATGAAAACATGTAAGTATTTCTCACTATTCATCTTCGTATATACACTAGTTATTAGAGTGGCTCAAATTAGTATGGAAAAAACTTTTCTCAATTGTTTTGATAGGCCGCCCTCTTATTCGGTTCTAGCCACCTTACTGGTGATATAAATCATTGGCATTGATTTAAAACTTATACTATAATGAATAAGCTTGGAGTATAGAACACTCCATAATAAAACTGATAAGCAACTTTCGAGTAAACAGCGTGTTTAATAGTGGACCCATTGTGTAGCACCAATCGAAGAACTTCCCTCTTGTATATTCAAAGCAGAAGCAAGATACAGCAAAGCATGCGATTTTTTTTTCATTATTTTTTTTCATTAATTAATTTGAGTACTGCAATCAAAAGCTTTCATATTGGTCTGTTGATTGCGCTTTTAAAATAATTCATGAAAAAATGCTACTTAGGTCCGTTTGAAAAGTTAAGCGAGAACTGACGAATACCTGCTACAGGTAATGTCGACGACTACGAGGGTGAGTAAACGTAAGTCAACAAAACTAAGAGCATACTATAAACTCAAATAACACTATTAGAGTTTTATTTGAGTTTATAGTATGCTCTTAGTTTTGTCACTGACACTGACTGTATACATACGAACATACGAACATAACATGAACTTAAATCTATTATTAAACTATTTAAAATCGAGTTACGAGCTGAGTTACGAATAAAACTATTGTATACTTTGTTATCCTTGTCAGGAAAATTATAATTTGGCCATTGAACAACACCCACGTTCGTGTTTAATTTCGATGATGATCACGGAATTAACCTCTTCAGTCCCGTTGATGCAAACCAACACACACACAGTTATATACGCTAAGGCTTGTTTCAAGAATTTAAAAATTGCTTCTAATATTGTATTTTATTTCAACTCATTTTTTACATCTGATACAATATATAACAATGTCCGATCGAAGAATTAGTACCCAGAAGCCATTCCGTTCGTTTTACCGATCAGTAAAAACAAACTACATTCATCCAACCAGAGCTAATAATCTCATCTTTGAATGAACTTCCCGATAACCTGTTGCAGCACGATTCCAAGGATATGGTCGTTATTTATCAAATTTAATGGTCTCGTTATCTTTCCCCGGGAGCACTTGTCAGATTGGGAGTGGTACAACACGTCCGCTCCATTCCGGTAGTGGCCTCCGCGTGGCGAACAGCAACAGGAACATGCGCAAAGAAGCAAATCGAGCTACTTGCCCAGAAGCTTTTAATTATATTTTTACATGCCGAGTGGAAGATCGAAACCTCTCAAGAAGGGGCGGAGTAATTGACTGGCGTCCGCTGCACCGACCAGGGACGGTTTATTGCCCAGCGTTTATTCCCATCATCCGCGGGTGCAGAACCAGGGATCACCCTTTCTCATTTCTTGCTGAATGAAGCTGTATGCAATAAATTATGAAATTAATTTTTTATATTTGTTTACTTTTTGCATAAAAGAGGCAATATACAGGAGATTTTTCATATGAATCGTCCTTTGCGTTGCTTTTGTTTTATTCGGAAATTCGATCGTTTGACATTTCAATTAAAATTTCAATCTTTATACCCAGAAGGTATCAGGTGGGGCAACACAATTTTCAAATAACTCAGAACTATTGCTTGGAGTGAGGTGGAGCAGAAGTTTAACTTGAATGTACAAATGCCTTATTCTAAAAAAAAAAATTGTAAGTGTCCGTACACTAATTACGTATAAACCTTTGGTGAGGGGCTAGTCTTTAATTTATTTTTAATGCTCGATACGGATAAGAATAATGTGATTACTATGCGCATTATTTTGTCATTTGTGATTATAACATTGATTCTAAACAAATTTGGTATGTGAAGTATGGATAATCCCTGCTTAATTGGTGAGCAGCTGAAAAAATTGGACGTTAATATTTATTAACTATCAGGTATCAGAATCAGTCTTATAGAGATCAGTCTATAGAGATGTGTGTTTGATCAACATTTATATTGAGTTCAAATAAGTTCGTTCACATTGTGTTAGTCATAATGGGAATTCATATCAAAATTTGGTTACTTAAATTGTTGATTCCAATATTGTGATATATTTCCAAATAATTCCGGAACGAATTTTCTAAAGGAATGTAAACTTTCTATACGTGAACGATGAACATAGTTTTTTTTTCAATTCACATGACCAAACACTGGAAAAGCAAATGGATTATCATGCTGTAATGATATCATTACGCGGCGGGGTAAACACCAAGAATGAACCGCACAGATCGAGTAAAAGTAACCGCCGCAATAGAGGAATCAATATCGTACTCCACGCTGAAAGCAGAACCATTGTACAAGTTGATTCCAATGTGACCACCAGCCGCCAACAAACTCAACTGATCGATTCGCGGCCTGCAGAGAGCAGTTTACCCAGGAAAGAATAATGATTAAGCCATGAGTAAGCAGTTTGTATGATTCGTGGCCTTTAACACTTTCGAACAATTTTGGAATCATGGACGCATGAGAACGAACTGAATGGAGATGTACCTAGTGAGGAAAAAATAACTTTTCATCGAGCAGCAGACAAACAATAATATTTTGTTAAGCCGTGGAAAATATGACTGTATAACATTCGGTGTCTCTGCACGTCTTCGGTGACGACGCGGTTCCTATTACTGAACTCTTAAGATGTTGACGGACGAACGTTTCGGTTCAAGTGCAGGGGGCTATTTACGTTAAAGGGTTGCGCGAGCTTCTATGGGTCGTGATGTTTCAAAATATTTTCCAAACATTTCGGATGACGGAGGAATTTGTCCTTAGCAACTGATTTTTATCGTATTGAAGCTGTTTATAGTACCGGATGGCCGGACACATCCATGAGGCTGGTTCCGACTGATGTATCACATTATGGCTATGAACTTTTAAACGACTATTACACTTTCTCACGAGCGAGCAAACTCGTTGCCAATTTTAAAGTAAAACATCGCGCATGAGCTTTGAAAATTATTTCGCTTTCAAAAGTCTTTAACCAGTTGATGCAAAAGTATAACATTGATAATGTCGCTTCATATTGCGTGACCAACAATAACATCGGTTTGACATTTATAGAGCCAGTAGGGGAGACATACATAAATTCATATGATTTTAGATGAACCTTCTTCTTCTTATTATTATTGGCATTACATCCCCACACTGGGAAAGAGCCGCCTCGCAACTTAGTGTTTATTAAGCACTTGCACAATTATTAACTGCGAGGTTTCTAAGCCAAGTTACCATTTTTGCATTCGTATATCATGAGGCTAGCACGATGATACTTTTATGCCCAGGGAAGTCGAGACAATTTTCAATCCGAAAATTGCCTAGACCGGCACCGGGAATCGAACCCAGCCACCCTCAGCATGGTCTTGCTTTGTAGCCGCGCGTCTTACCGCACGGCTAAAGGCCACCTTACACCTCGGGAATTTGGTCCGCGGATTTTTTCCCCATGCATTTTTGCATATGCGATGTTTTCGGGATTTGGACACGGAAAATCAAAATCCCGGCCCCCTTTAAAATACACTGGGACCAAATTTCGGCGGAAAATTTTCCCGAGGTGTAAGGCAGCCATAAGGAGGGTTCCTAATAAGGAGATGAACCTAATAAATAATTTAATTGGTAATTCAAGAACATCAATAATATTTCCATGAAAGTTATCAAAATATCGATATCTTCGAAAGATAGAAAATTTGGCATTTTTAAAACTTGCGGGAGACTTGATCCTTCTGCCATGTCTAATCAAAGGTCCTATTGGTTTATTTTCAAATCCTAACCATTTTCCATAGTCTAATGTTAAAGCAGTGGTGTGAAAATCAATTATTTTTGGTATTAAATAAGTAAGGCAAATGTTTTCGTTTTAGAATAGAGTAACAGTGACAGATAAAAAGTCTGCTTTATTAACAACGTTGGCATGATTTATTTGCAAGCAATCCACTGCTCTGAAAGAGAATTGTAAGTAACATTCCAAGTAACATTTCAAGTTCCATTCCGCACTAGGAGTGGTTTTCAAGATTAAATTATAAGATCGACCTATAAAACCCACACGATAACCTTTTGATGACCACATAAGAGTACGATATGGCCAAGTGGACCTCCCTGGATAACCGCTATAAACCTTATTAACAAATATTTAAAACCCCTTTTTAAACTACCCACAGAAAAGTGAATTTGGCTGCGGTAGCTGTCAAAAATGTTGCTTTGGAAAAGAGAAATAAACTTTGCAGAAAAATAAAAAAAAGCTTACAAAATAACTTTTTACAGGATTGTTGTCCATTGTACTTTCATTAAAATGAGGTGTGCGTTCGATAAAGCTTATGAAAAAATTAGATTGATCGCCAAGCGGTCTCTCTCCAAGCGATGATGATGATGATGATGATGATGATGATGATGATGATGATGATGATGATGATGATGATGATGATGATGATGATGATGATGATGATGATGATGATGATGATGATGATGATGATGATGATGATGATGATGATGATGATGATGATGATGATGATGATGATGATGATGATGATGATGATGATGATGATGATGATGATGATGATGATGATGATGATGATGATGATGATGATGATGATGATGATGATGATGATGATGATGATGATGATGATGATGATGATGATGATGATGATGATGATGATGATGATGATGATGATGATGATGATGATGATGATGATGATGATGATGATGATGATGATGATGATGATGATGATGATGATGATGATGATGATGATGATGATGATGATGATGATGATGATGATGATGATGATGATGATGATGATGATGATGATGATGATGATGATGATGATGATGATGATGATGATGATGATGATGATGATGATGATGATGATGATGATGATGATGATGATGATGATGATGATGATGATGATGATGATGATGATGATGATGATGATGATGATGATGATGATGATGATGATGATGATGATGATGATGATGATGATGATGATGATGATGATGATGATGATGATGATGATGATGATGATGATGATGATGATGATGATGATGATGATGATGATGATGATGATGATGATGATGATGATGATGATGATGATGATGATGATGATGATGATGATGATGATGATGATGATGATGATGATGATGATGATGATGATGATGATGATGATGATGATGATGATGATTACAAAATGGTCTACTTTGACAAACTGTAACTCTGTACCCCGATGACCGATTGAGCTGAAATTTTGGCAGTGAACTACAAATATGTTGAAATTTGCACATACTACGTAGTTTTTTCGAGTGACGCGTTCAAAAATTACGCACTAGGTCAAATTGTTAAAAAAAACTAGCAGTTTTTATTTTTGATATATTGGCCAATTAAAATGTGATATTCCACAATTTGTATTTTTTAAATTATAAACTTAGTACCTCGCAGCGCCTGAATTCAAATCGATAACATTCCAATCAATAGTTTTCCTGATATTTCCAAAACAAAAACTGCTATTATTTTGAACAATTTGACCTAGTGCGTAATTTTTGAACGCGTCACATAAAAAAAAATAATACCTAGTATGTGTAAATTTCAACATATTTGTAGTTCACTGCCAAAATTTCAGCTCAATCGGTTATCGGGGTACAAAGTTACACCTTGCCAAATTTAACCATTTTGTATAAAAAACGGCTTCCGCTGCTATTATTCTGAACACAGGTGTATATAGTGACTTCGGGAAAAAAATTTAATATTTTTTTACGATTTTTTCCATGTAGTGACATTAGGGTGGTACCTATATTTCGGAAGTTCATAATATTAACATTTTAATCTTTCGGTATAGAATTGTGCAATGTTCCACAAAGTTGTAGAGCAATTAATTTCGAGCAACTTTGCTGAAGAAACTATTCTTCTATCACTTTTGGATCACAAGTTATGAGCTTTTCACGGGGATGACAAGCTACGCCATCTTTGTCACATCTTTTCTCAAAAGCTCACCAATACGAGTGCACTGCGAATGCAACATAAACAATTACGAGGGTGAACATGATATAAAACGAACAAAAGCATAGACAGTACCTTGTGAAAGTAGCATTCTGAAGAAATGAGCAAATAAGTTGAACATTCTTAAGTTTAAAGCAAGGAATCGAGTGTAAAATAGTTTTAATTTATAGTTTGTTCCGTATTAAATCATGATTGTATCATGTTGCATTATTAAGTGGCATGGGCGTTTTGCATCATGTTCTCCTGTAAAAACGAAAACATTCAAAATTCGCGCACATACTATTGCAAAATAAATCAATCAGTATTGGGGTAATTTGACACAGGGGGATAAATTTATCACCCAAAAAAGAACGAACAGGCAAACCTGTCAAAATACATAGTAAAAAAATTGGATGTCGCTCCTCTGGAGCTTTTTCAATAAATATGTTAGGGCGTTCCACAAAAATCGGTTTTCTTCCCATAACATACATTCATTTCTCGCAAAAACTTAGTTCCGAGCACTTTTAGAACTTTTTAAGACGCATGATCTATCTTTTATAACAAAAAAGTTATTTGAGTTTTTCTATGAAAATCATGTTTTTTTTCATTTGCAAATATTTCAAAATGGAGCAAACCGATTTTCAATATCTTAATTCAATTCTAAAGCTCGCACTTTTCTTCGTTTATGGTGAGAAAATTGAGAGAGCGTTTTTTGTTTAAAGCGTTTTATTTGATTTTGAAAAAATATGTTTTTAATCAAAAAACGTCTATAACTTGATAAATAAACGAGATAAGTGCATGGGTCTTCAACAAGAAGATGTGCCTTTAAAAATTTCAAATGTGACCCATACAAAGTATCTCTCAAAAAACAATACATAAAAATTTTTCAATGAAAACCGATTTTCGAAAGGAAAGAAACGTTAGATTGATCAAAGTAGGCTGGTCAATAGAACGCATTTTTCGTTTTTAATTTTGACGTTACAGGGTTCATTTGTATATTTGTTGTAATAGTAATAAAAATTTAGCTACTTACCATTTCCTTTTCTTTGTTTTCTCTTATTGGCGATACCGCGTTAATGCAACTAAAACAATGTAGGACCGTAATAAACATGACAATTATAGTCAATATACTACGCGTAAGATGAAACGTAGAGCATTTTCTCGGTTTACCTCGTGCGATGATAGTATTGACGCTATATGTTTAAATTAATACTGAATGTTTACATACGTGTTGTGACTGCCATGTCTTTTGTGTGCCATGCATAACATCAAACAGAAAATCAGGATACTATGCATATTATTCCTAGTAGCCTAGTTTTCTGTTTGATATGTAGCGTGAAGGTCACTCCTGACGGATCCAATTTTCAAAGTACTCGCGTTTTCAAGGTTACACCCAAGATTAATACAGTACTAGGTGCTCCAATCTGCCAAGTTTGTGGAAGAGAAGAAGGCGGGGGTGAAAAATTCATTTTACGACGCAGCAAAGCTGGAATAATCAAAATGACAGTTATGCATTGTTTCCGTATTGAATGGCGTGCCCTTGAAAACGCGAGTACTTTGAAAATTGGATTCCGCCAGGAGTGACCTCAAGAGTACGTTACGTTTGAAGTCTTTGTTACAAGCCTACCTTATTTTGATTACATTTTTTCGGTATCGCCAGTGAGAGATAGCAAAGATGACCGGTGGTAAGTTACTGAAATGTTTTATTACTATATCACGTTAAAAGAAAACCTCCATCAGGTGTGAAAATCTCAGTGGTTTGCATTAAAATTTGAAATGTTATGGAAGGCGAGTAATAGGAAAAAAACGTTTCTTGAACGCAGCAAATTTGGCAGAATAGGTTTTAAACATTGGGAGAAATTTAAAAACGGAAAACTTCAAAAAGGCTCAAATCTTCCTCAAGTACGAGATCAAAGTCGTAAAAAAGGGGTGGGTGGGGGTTGAAAATTGTATTTTTCGGCGTTATGTAATTTAAAAATTAACCATGTTACGTAAAACATACGACCAGCCTACTTTGATCAATCTAACGTTTCTTTCCTTATGGAAATCGGTTTTCTTTGAATATATTTTTATGCATTGATTTTTGAGGGATACTTTGTATGGGTCACATTTAGAACTTTCAAAAGCACATCTTTTTGTTGAAGACCTATGGACCTATCTCGTTTATTTATCATGTTATAGTCGTTTTTTGATTGAAAACTTTTTTTTTTCAAAATCAAATAAAACGCTTTAAACAAAAAACGCTCTCTCATTTTTCTCACCATAAACGAAGAAAAGTACGACCTTTCGAATTGAATCATAAGATTGAAAATCGATTCCATTTTGAAATATACGCATATGAAAAAAACATATTTTTCATAGAAAAACTCAAATAACTTTTTTGATATGAGAGATAGATTCATGGTTCTTTAACAAAAATGTACGTCTTCAAAAGTTCTAAAAGTGCTTGGAACTAAGTTTTGCGAAAAATTAATGTATAAAAAGTTATAGGAAGAAAACCGATTTTTATGGACCGCCCTAACGTTTTTATTGAAAAAGCTCATAACTTGTGAATCATAAGTGATAGAGAAATGGTTTCTTCTGGAAAGTTGCTCAAAATTAATTGCTCTACAAATTTGTGGAACATTGCACTAGTCTATACCAAAAGATTAAAAAGTGTTATGAACTTCTGAAATATAGGTATCACCCTAATGTCACTACATGGAAAAAAATCGTAAAAAAATATTAATTTTTTTTTCCCGAAGTCACTATATATCTAAAACTAATAATTTTGGCGCAAATATGTTTGTCTTGCTAGATTCGACTCTGGGATCATTGTGCATTGTACTTGCCACACAAAATACATACTCATGCACTGGCGGACATCGAAAAGCTTTCAATTAATAACTGAGGAAATGCTAATAGAATACGTTGAAAAGCAGGCCAAGTTTCATTTGGAATGTAGAGCCATAGAAGAGATAATTAAGAAGAAGAAGAAGAAGAAGAAGAAGAAGAAAAAGAAGAAGAAGAAGAAGGTGGAATGAGGCGGGTGATATAAAGATAGCTACAATGCATTAAAAATGAATTATTATTTGTCTTTATTAACGAGATTTTCGGCCGTATGCCGGCTCATCTCGTAAGTTGTAAGTAAGTTAATAATGTGAATCAACAGAAATAATGCCTTTTCCGATACTAAACCAATCCCATACAAGCAACTACACTAAAGAGCATAGCATTAGCATTTAGCAGTTCGCACAAATTCGTAGGTGATACAAGCCAAGACTATTGTACGAGAGTAGCATCGCTTTCATCCGTTACCACAGATATAGATTGGGGCTAATCACTAACTCTTAGATGGAAGCAATGTTCTCTCCAATAGTCGAGATCTGTCCTGGCCACATCCTTGCGAATACTGAGTATCTTAAAAACATTATGAAACAAAAATGTTACTGGGGTATTCTGCTCAGCTCTTAAAGCTGTCTCTAAATGCTGCATTCTCTATTTGTTTAAACATTTTTGCTCTTCAACCACATTTCTGGCAGCGTATGTCCCTCAATCTTCTGTTATTTTTCCCACAAGCAGTGTAGAGAAGCGATCTGTCTGTTTTGAATCAATTTGAAAGCAAAATATTGGTTTTGCCCTACAAAAGCATAAAATGCTCTTCTAAATTGTGGCGATAGCCAAGCCAACTCTGCAAAAGCTCACGAATTAAATTTTCTGCTATAGTATTAAAACACCGGAATGTCTCACAATTACGTGCCATTACTATCATTTGGCATGCCTAAAGGGGGCCGGAAGATTAATAGCCGAGGGTCGAATGATTTATTCGCAACGCGCTGCCGTGGTGTCAAGTTGTCACGCTCTGCCTCAACAAGACGTCCGGTCGTCGTCAGCCAAGTTGACCTTGTTTATGTAAAATTAATGCCCACAAAGTGACAGATGAGTGTTCTTGAGTTCAGTTCACGACATATTCTGGACGTACTGTGTGTGAGATTGTGTAACCTATATTGAATAAATTTAGAATATCTTGATACGATATCGTTAGGAATGTTTTGTTGGATAGTTGTTGGTCTCTTGTATATACAAAATTGTTTGAAATTTGTTAGCAACGCCCAGTTTGAGTAATTTGAAAAATAGCTCATTCCGAAAGGCGAATTTTGTCTCCCAATAGATACATCAAAAGTAAGGAAATTTTCAAAACATTGTTGATATGTATTGACCACATTTTTTTGCCACCTTTTCTTGAGGGACTGCTGATCGTGCGCCAGTTTCTGCCCAAACGCACATATAACAAACGTCAGATAATTCATCACAAGACAATCTCATCTTATGTCCAGCTGAAAATGACGAGCAATTTTCGGTTCCTGTATTCTCCGGTCTGAATGATGCTTGTTCGCACGTCACCTAAATGATTAGTCGCGTGGTGGAAACATTAATATTTTTAATAAATACGAAGTAATTGAGAAAGGTGACATAAGTTCTATTTGATTGTTTTTCAAATCATTCATCACTCCACTGTAGGGAATTAACATATGAATAAATACTGTCTAAACGCAAAACATGTTATTTGAAGAAACATTTCTGAACTGTTTTTACTTTTATTATTATTTAGCTTATACTATGTTGGCACTAGGGCCTTGTAACATGTTATTCGGCTATCTTGATGAGCTTTTTTTTACCGATAATTTGAATAATATGTTATTCAAGCCGTGGTGCGAACATAGTATTAGATTAGCTTTGACTGATTGTATATTTCTATGGTTGTTTGTTACTTCGTGATTGACCAGAATCAGTGAAATTATACAATGAATCAAAACAAAAAAAAAACTGATCGGCTGACTGGGATTAGTCAATCATTCTCACTGTGTCAGGTTCAGTTACTCAATAAATACAAAGATCAATAACGGTGCCGGCCTCGTCCTTACAGTCAATTGGGATAAAGGAAGGAACGTTAGTAGTTGATTTTTGCTATTTGGAGACCGTTTATACCTCTGAATCTCCATGAAAATCACAGGAAGGAACATTTGTTAATGGGTAGGTATCGTTGGGTCTGGATTCATACTGATAAGTGATGCGGCATTCAGAGTTTTTTTTAAACATTAATATGAACATTAATTGTAAAACATCTTAATATGTCTTACAGGAGAGGGAGAAGAGCTCATACTTGTTGGAGTGTAAGTTTCTGACCCCTCTCAAGGAAGATGTGATTTGGCGAGCCCCTCGGATGTACCGATTGGCGCAGTTTTTGTTATGTTGTTGTGATGACGTGAAATGTTAAGACGTGTTATTTTTTCGTTCTCTACGTATTAATAAATAGTTGTAAACGTGATAACAGTGACTTTCTTCTTGGTACGCAAATCCCTGTTATGGTGTTATTCTAGTAGATGTATTTTGCAACAGGTTATGGACCCAGAATAGAGAAGAAGGAACTGTTTACGGATTGAGAAGTTAATAGTGCTGCTGGTGAATTATTGTGGCGCTTGTTTCGGCTGTTGGGAGCCAGCTCTTAGATTTTGTTTTTAAATTGATTTGAACGTGGCTGTTTTTGAACTTGAAATGGCTGAAGCAAAAGTTTTGATGGCGCGATTAAATAGTGTAAACTGGATAAGCTGGAAGTTCCGGATGGAACTCCTGCTGGTGAAGGAAGGTTTATGGAAAGTGGTAGAAGAAACAAGTCCGACCAACATAACTGAATCGTGGAAGAACAAGGATGCTTCGGCTCGTGCGACGATTGGGCTGGCACTCGACGATAGCCAGTTGCCTCATGTGATTGGAGCTACTACGGCAAATGAAATGTGGTCAATGCTGAAAGGATACCATGAGCGGGGATCCTTGTGTAATAAAATTCATGTGTTAAGGAAGCTTTGCTCATTGCGTTTGACAGAAGGAGGTAACATGGCGAATCATTTGGCAGAAGTGTGTGGTTTGGTCCAGAGGCTGCTAGGAATGGGTGAAAAACTCGGTGAGCATTGGATAGTGGCAATATTGCTTTCAAGTTTGCCAGCGTCGTACAATCCCTTAATTACCGCGTTAGAAGGACATGACGAAGCCGATCTCAAAATGGAATATGTCAAGGGCAAACTTCTCGACGAGTGGCGACGAAGGTGTGGACATGCAGAAAACTATCAAGAGCCGGAACTGAATACAGCAATGCGTTGCTTGGATGTTGGGAGCTCTACCGCAGTAGTTAAACGTGTTTGTTTTTACTGCCATGAAGAAGGACATTTTCGTCGCAACTGTCCAAAATTGGTGGCGATTAGACGGAAGCAGGAATCCAAATGGTAGGAAGAAGAAGAAGAATCGTCTTGTAATAATAGAAGTTCGAGAGCAAATAATGGAAGTTCAGTTTGTTTCACAATGATGAACAATGTGAATTGCCGATACGATGAATGGATTATTGACAGTGGTTGTACAAGACACATGGCAAGTAATCTCCTTCCATTGAAAAACGTTCGGAAAATCAAGGAGGTAGTGAGTCTGGCAGACGGATGGAATGTGTCTGTGAAAGCTTGTGGTACTGGCAACTTCACTGGGCTTGATGCCGATGGACGATCGGTGAATGTAAAGTTGAAGGACGTACTGCACGTACCTGAATTGCGAACAAACGTCTTGTCTGTAGGTTGTATGATTGAAGAAGGATACTCGGTTTGCTTCGGGGCAGTTGGATGCAGTATTTTGAAAGGATCCGAAGTGGTACTTGTTGGTGAACGGCGAGGGGCACTATTTTTTGTTAAACAACCGTAAATATGAAAGCAAATAGTCAGCAGACGCTATTTGGCTACAGGAGGAGCTATCGATTTGAGAAAGGAGTTCGAGTTCAGGAGGAGTGGAAGGGTCGACACTAAGGAGGAGTGTTGGAGTGTAAGTAGTGTCTGACCCCTCTCAAGGAAGATGTGATTTGGCGAGCCCCTTGGATGTACCGATTGGCGCAGCTTTTGTTATGTTGTTGTGATGACGTGAAATATAAGACGTGTTGTTTTTTTTTCGTTCTCTACGTATTTCTTCTTGATACGCAAATCCCTGTTATGGTGTTAATCTAGTAGATGTATTTTGCAACAATACTAAATCTTACTTAAGATTCTTTGAAATTTGACATTTTTGCCGGATTAATAAAAATTGTCAATGCGCATAGCTTATTATAAAATATTTTCAAAAATTATGCTTGCAATTCCCCTTTCAGTTTTGTTCCTCACAAACACATACATGTTTGTCGAAGGAACGCAACTATGTTTACATAAACCTCAAAATGACAGATCACTGCTTCTGAAATTGTTTCGATTAAGAATAGGTTTCAACTTCGTAAAATTTAAGTGGTAAGTTCTATTTTTATTTTGTATTGTATAATCTTTTCTAATTATTGCCATATCTAATTTTGCAGTATGCGATAAAATGTCTAAGCAAGGTGATTTGCACATAAAGCTGCAGCACGCATGCAAAGATGCGTATTCAGAATTATTCGCAGCTGCTGTTCAGGAGGAAGCCAACAAAGTTTGAATAGGACTTAAAGCTGAGCATAAACTATTCGATGATTTGCAAAATGCGGGTAATGCTCAAATCATCATATATATAATAGCCCTGTTTGTCTGTCCGGTGACTAGCCAACCAGACGCAGCACGCGGGGAAATTCTCACAAAAAATAAAATATTTGACACTTCATTTCTTTTTTTTCTATCAGATACATAAAACAAAACCAGTGACAACCTTAGACAACCAGACATAGCATTTGATGAAAAAATCACAAACAACAGACGTGGAAAATTTTGATTGAAAAAAAAAACACTTGCCACGGGCGCTACAGCGTCCACAAATAAACTAGTTAACAAATATGAGACAGAAAAGTTATAAAAACGCAGTAATTATAGTACATTCTTCAGTGCTGTAAGCATATTTATTTGTAGGTAAATCTCTTACTTGCTTATAACATTGTTCATTTATCCATGGCCAGCTGTGTCTAATTCATCATCTACGCAACGTCATGCTGAACAAAAGTCTTAAGAAATAAAAAACCCAGAATAATCAAACTAGCGGTGATGGTGCCTTTCTCGTGTTTTATAAAATTTAACGAAATATTTTGGCTTTTTCAGTCTGATATATTCAAACGGGTTTATATTTGCATTGCCCGACGTTTCGGCCCGTTTATTGGGTCTTTTTCAAGGGAAAACTAAAACAGAGTGAACAATTAGGAGCACGTAACATAACAAAACTTATCGGTTTAACATACGCTGTCTGCCGTTCTTCGTACACTTAACAACTATAAAAATATATGCTAGGGTTGGAGCTTCTGGTATTTGAACCTGCACAACAAACATACCAAATTGTACAACAGAAACATAAACATTTGTAAATTTTGGCTTGGCTATATCGACTCATTTGTGTCGTTGTTTGTAATATTGTGTTCTGTTTTACTGCGAGAGAGTTGAGTTTTAACAGTGTGTAGAATACCAGCATACGTTGCGTTTAACCCATCTACATCTGTTCTGTAGTTAACCGTATTGTTGGTATTGGTGATGTGGCACATTTCTAATATAGGTAAGGTGGATGTTTTGAATGAGCTGTCTAATATTTGTGTACTATCGAGATCAAAAATATGTTTGTGCTCGATCATATGTTGTACCAATGCTGTAGTGGCTTGTGGGATATTATTTGGAGGTGTATTTTGTTGGATTTGTATTGTTTTGTTTATGTTCGATTTATGGCCACTTAATCTCTTTTTAAGATGATTGGTGGTCATGCCTATGTATACATTATTGCAGTCAGAACATGGTATACTGTAAATAATGTTATGTTGTTCTAAATTTGGTACAGGGTCCTTAACTTTGCCTAGAATATTTTTAGTTGATCTTATTGTTTTTGTAGCTAGTCTAACTGAAGGGCAATGCAAATATAAACCCGTTTGAATATATCAGACTGAAAAAGCCAAAATATTTCAATAAATACCCCAGTCGAACTGTAATCAATTAATAAGATGGCTGATTTACATGGTAGCTTCTTCAAACAAATAGAGAACAATTTCGGACATGACACTGCGCGAGCTTACAAGGATTACGCTACAAACAATATCAAGCTTGCTAACATGAGTGTGAGAAAAGACTTCTTGCTAAATTGTCGAAGAAACGGAATTTTTCCGGCTCACATCATCAATACACTAAAGTGCATATATCCCCTACTGGAAGAAGGTAGTCCTTACATTCCCAAGTTGGACAGACTCGTCGGCCGCTTCAAAAAAGCGTTGCTCAATATAGAGATTCAGCATACATTCCACAAAATCTCTAAACTAAAACACAGCTTGGTACATGCTAAACAAGTTATAGAGAACAACTCCTCATCAGCACTATCGACGGAGTTCGTACAGACACAACAAACGGCTTTTACATCCAGAAAAGCAACAGCTGAAAGTACTACACGCTCCAAACTAAACCGACTGCTTGCCGCTGAACCAACAAATAGCGCACAGTTGCCGAAACGGAATGAAAAAGCAGTTTTCAATTCCACCACCGTAACACTCCCCGTAGAAGTTCAAACGCTTCTCAGCATGGGTCCAAAATTCGCACTTCCAATACACCGTTTACAACCAAACACAGTCTACCATCTGATCGCAGATATTGAATCTGTCCTCCGAACCAATCCTGACAAAGCCATACAAGATAGAAACAGATGTCTCATCGGTACACGGGTACAAAATTTCCTGACCCGCACACACCTTCAAGAAGCAAAAACACCACTCGAGCGGTTCTGCGGAAGTGCCACTTTCTCCATGAAGAAATTCCTAGCCGAACACCCGGAGATTTGCATCGTCGAATCCGACAAAGGAAAGAAGATGGTAGTAATGCTCCGCCAAGACTACGACACAAAGATGCTTGACCTTCTCAACGAACCAAACACGTACAAAATATTAAAAACAGACCCGACCAGCCGCATCCAAAACACCGTCAATAACATGGTTAAACGAATAGCACACCTTGGACTTATTGATCAACACACCGTAAGAACACTACAAACACATACAGCTACCTGTCCTCGCATATACGGTCAACCCAAAGCACACAAGCCAAACTTGCCGTTACGTCCGGTCGTCCCCACCATCACAGCTCCAACATACAACCTGTCGAAATTCATCGCCAAAATACTTCAACAAACGTTTACCAGCCAATACAACGTTGCTGACAGTTTCACTTTCGCCAACTTTATCAACCAGACCACCATTCCACCCGATCACATACTTGTCTCCTTTGATGTCGTATCCCTTTTCACCAACATTCCTAATGAATTAGTCAGGCGCAGCATCATATTCCGTTGGACGGAAATCAAACAGGGAACAAACATTAACCTGGATTTGTTCCTAGAAATGGTGGAACTTTGCATGGATAGTAGTTATTTCCGCTTTAGAGATAAATATTATCAGCAAACGTTTGGCACCGCCATGGGTAGCCCATTATCACCAATTTTGGCCGACTACATCACCGAAGATCTGCTAGAAACTGTCGTCAAGAATTCTGATCTCAACATACCCATTGTTAAAAAGTATGTTGATGATTTATTCCTCGTGTTACCAAGAACAGAGGTACAAAATGTTCTGGACACCTTCAACCAATACAACGCACACCTGCAGTTCACCGTTGAAAAGGAGATTGATGGATCGTTACCCTTCCTGGACACTCTAGTGATTCGAAAAGACAATCAGACACTAAATACCAGCTGGTATTCCAAACCCATTTCTTCAGGCCGAATACTAAACTACCTGTCTTTCCACCCGATGAACATGAAGCTAAACGTGGCAGCCAACTTCATCAAACGTGTGACCATGCTATCAACGAACACCACATTAGCACAACAGAAGCAGAAAATCTTCCAAACACTACGACTGAATAACTACCCATCATCATTGATAAATAGAATCATCAATCGGATCAACAACGACAACCAACACACTCCAACCGCAGCACCATCGCCAAGATCAACGCAAACACCACCTACGCCATCCCCACCCGCATATGTGTCTATACCACCACCGTCACCAACACATCTACCACCGCCTCTACCACCACCGCCACCACTACGTCCACCGCAATCACCACTTCCGCCTACGCAATCATCGCCGAATCAAATACCACCCGATAGTCCTGAACCACAACAGAAGAATGATTTCATCTACAGATCATTGCCAAACATTCCCATCTTGAGCCACGCAATTTCCACAATTTTAAAAACCGATTACCCTTCAGTTAGACTAGCTACAAAAACAATAAGATCAACTAAAAATATTCTAGGCAAAGTTAAGGACCCTGTACCAAATTTAGAACAACATAACATTATTTACAGTATACCATGTTCTGACTGCAATAATGTATACATAGGCATGACCACCAATCATCTTAAAAAGAGATTAAGTGGCCATAAATCGAACATAAACAAAACAATACAAATCCAACAAAATACACCTCCAAATAATATCCCACAAGCCACTACAGCATTGGTACAACATATGATCGAGCACAAACGTTTTTGATCTCGATAGTACACAAATATTAGACAGCTCATTCAAAACATCCACCTTACCTATATTAGAAATGTGCCACATCACCAATACCAACAATACGGTTAACTACAGAACAGATGTAGATGGGTTAAACGCAACGTATGCTGGTATTCTACACACTGTTAAAACTCAACTCTCTCGCAGTAAAACAGAACACAATATTACAAACAACGACACAAATGAGTCGATATAGCCAAGCCACCATTGTTACTCACCACTATTTTCAAATTATCCGTTTGTCGAGTCATTAAGTGTACAGTGTATTGATGTTAAACAGTGTCTCATCTAATGTAAAAATTATGTTAATGACAGTCAAATTATGTGTAAGTCTTATACTTTACAAATGTTTATGTTTCTGTTGTACAATTTGGTATGTTTGTTGTGCAGGTTCAAATACCAGAAGCTCCAACCCTAGCATATATTTTTATAGTTGTTAAGTGTACGAAGAACGGCAGACAGCGTATGTTAAACCGATAAGTTTTGTTATGTTACGTGCTCCTAATTGTTCACTCTGTTTTAGTTTTCCCTTGAAAAAGACCCAATAAACGGGCCGAAACGTCGGGCAATGCAAATATAAACCCGTTTGAATATATCAGACTGAAAAAGCCAAAATATTTCAATAAATACCCCAGTCGAACTGTAATCAAATAAAATTTAACAAGAAAAGCACATAAAAGAGGTCAAAATTGCACTTTAGGGAGATAGATTCAGTTATTTCCATTCATTTTACGTTTATTTGCGTTCTTGAATGCATTGCAGCAGTTTTTGATTTTTTTTTCGATTTTGGAATTTTTTTTCCAACCTTTAGGAAAAATGGGAGAAAAACAATGATTTTTTAATTACTCCTTAAAGCAATGGCCGATTGGGCCAATTTTCAATTTCAATTTTGGAAGGATTCCGCGTGGGATACAACCTGTTGCAAGCAAATCGGATAATGCTAAGTACAAAAAAGTGTGTCTCACATTACATACAGACATCACCTCAATTCGTCGAGCTGAGTCGATTGGTATATAACACTATGGGTCTCCGAGCCTTCTATCAAAAGTTCGGTTTTGGAGTGATCATATAGCTTTTATATATACTTAGTATACGCGAAAGGCAAAAAATCATTGAAATAGTAAGATCTTACCGGGGAGGAATGAAGTTGGTAGTAAATCTTATCATGTCTACAATGGGGGGAGGGAGAGTATGGAAATTGCAAAAATATGCTCACGTAATTATTGAATTACCCCTTAGCCGAAAATGGAAATGGAGCCTTATAAACGTGTGCAATAAACGCAGGGGCCGATATCAATTCTGATAATCATCTCCTTATCAGCAGATTCGTCAGCATAAGGAAATTTGGAGTTGGAGAATGGTTCTACCCACGGAGGAAAAGATACCAGTTAAAGACGTGACCGGCCATCTACTGACCTACTCTTGCATGAGACCAAACAACCCCAATATTTAACTCCGTAGTACTTATTATGGTGTCGCTTCGGGATTCATCGGGAGCCTCTCATTAAGTAAGTACTACATCAACACTTCCTTACTCTCCCAAGTTACGGTGAAGATGGGCATGGCCAGGAGTAGTAATCCTCATGCTTTTGCGATTTTTGTTTTAGATTATTAAAATCAAGGATCACACCCACCTTGATTTCTGATAGTAATCTGAATGGAGATTTCAAAAGAAAAACATGATTATCGCTAGTGTTCAATCTACGAAGTACACCGTAACTATACTATGCTAAATGCAGTCCTACAGTCAAACCTCCATGCGTCGATGTTCTATGACTCGATATCGACTTATGGGAGCAAATTATGCCATATTAAAAAATATTTCCTGGGCTACTATGATAGTCCCTTCAAACAGCTTCCCAGGGATTAAAAAAAATGTCACCCTCGATCATTCCGAAGCTGGTCAAAGAAATCCAAATGTCTCTTTGTTGGTTTACATTGGCTACCAGCACGCACGACAGGGTTTGGCCCGATGCCGTCCAGATCGTAAATGGTGTGAGGTGAGGATGTATTCCATCACCGCGAATAATAATCGATGAGATTCTGGTAGGGACAGCAAGCAGGTTTAATCATCAACACCAACAAAATCCAATTGTTGATATCTTTCAGCTTTGTAGTAGCCAGGCAAACAATGGAAAATGATGAAAGCTGCCAATATATTGGAAGCAAAACATCCTCAGACGGCGGAACGTCAGACACACGGATCAAAAAGGCTGCATTTACAAGTTTGTGAATTATTTAAAAAAAAATGATCTTATAGCCTTTACGTATAGGGGAACGGTTCGCCACTTCATCTCATAGCTCCTATTTCAATCCCATCAAAAACAAAGCAATGGAAAGGAATTTGGTTTGTTTATTATTTTTGTGATTTTTTTCAGCAGTGAGCACGCATGTTGACAAAAAGAAGCGACGAATTTGGTGCCGTATTTCTTTGTTTAGTGATGAGATGGATATATGTACAGTGAGATGGAAATCGGAACATTTCCCCTACTTAGTATACGCGAAAGGCCGAAATAAAACAAAAACAGATAGTAGAGACCGAGAAGCAATTGAGTTGTTTTTTTCTGTCGTATTTTTTTAGTCAAGATTTTCTAGAAGGGACAAGGGTTGATATTAACCTTTTGTCTGTGCTCTGGGGTCAATATGACCCCAGGCCACTTTGAGTGGCTGCCATTTTTTTAGTTTTCATCCGATCCTTCTAATTTTTGATAGTTTGGTAAAACTCGCCGAGATCTGTCTCCTAGGTGCAAATTTGCTTTAAAAATCTTGAAAATTTGCGCTACAGTGTATTTTTTTCAAAAAACCCAGATTAATCCACCTTTCTCGTTCGTTCAAAAGGTTTGGAAAAATCTAAAATAACACTAATATGTGGATTGGTATCATTTTTCATATTTGTTTATATGCATAAAAAAATTCTCGCCAAACGCAATTTGTTGCAAACAAATCGGATGAGCATAAGAGCAAAAAATGGCATTTTATTTTGTAGTTTTAAAATTAGTATTTTCGCCATAACTTTTGATCCAATTGTACGATGCGGCCAAGTTTCTATAGGAAACAATGGGACAAGATTCTGCGTCGAATGCAATCTGTTGCGAGCGACATGAGAAGCACACATATTGCACATCTATCACAGTAACTTATATATGACCGGATTCAGTTACAATATGGTTACTGCACTACGAGGAACATCTGAATGGTGCTGAGAGTACAGGCAGTGAAAGTCAAGGCAGCGGAGGAGATGACTACGTCAGTTCAGCGGACGATGGAAGCCAACCAGCCCCCACCTTGAGGGAAGTTAAGGATGCCATTCAACAGCTAAAGACCAATAAAGCAGCTGGTAAGGATGGGAGCTGAGCTCATCAAGATGGCCCCGGAAAAGCTGGCCACTTGCCTGCACAAACTGATAGTCAGAATCTGGGAAACCGAACAGCTACCGGAGGAGTGGAAGGAAGGGGTTGTATGCCCCATCTACAAGAAAGGCGACAAACTGGAGTGTGATAGGCTGACCAGATCATTTCGATGAAAAAACGGGACAAACGCGCTTGCAAAACGGGACATGTCAAAAAACATTGTGATAATATTCAAGAGCTGTGGAAATTTCAAGATATATGGGCTTAATTTACAAATTACAGATTTACAGAATTACAGAAATTAGAAATATTTTAGAGTGAATCATTCACCACCATAACCTTTTATTGTATTAAGTTAGTTGTGGCAAAATACTTGACTACAAATATTTTACTCTTCAAAGGGGACGCGGACAAAAACACCAAGGAGCAGAATCTTTCAATACTAAAAAAACTAAGGAATTTTGAAATTTCATTTCAATCTACTTTTAGACATGCATTAAGGATTTTACTATTGACCAATATCAAAAACTTTTCCAATACTGAAACATTGGCTAAGAAAAGAAAAATTGTCAAGAGACAAATGCGAAAAGAGCAATTATTTCCCGTTCCAAATCCCTTTTTCATGAATATAAGTGGGAAAAAATCTGCAGATAAGAATAACAAGAATCTTAACAAGGAAAGAACATTAATAAAATGTTATTTTAATTATTCCAATGAATATGGTTGGCGCATGAGAATGAATGACAAATCTAATCAATTAACTGCCTTTTTTTATCGAAGTTATTTTAAATGACGCTAAAAGTAGCCTTACACTTCGGGAATTTCGTCCATTGATTTTGTTCTCATGTACTATAAAAAAAAGCGGAACTGATGTAATTCCGACGCAAAATGTAAAAAAAATGTTGACCAAATTGGAGCCTGATTTACAAGTTCGGACTATCGGAGCCGGATTGTATTTTGAATCGGGACGAATTTCAAAATTTTCATAACAAAATCTCATAAATCCCGTCCACACTAGAGATGTCGCAAATTAATCGATTACTTCGATTAATCGTTGTGATAATCGATTAATTTTGAATCGATTACTTCCCAACGATTAATCGATTCAATAATCGACAAGAATCGAGAGTAATCGATTAGTTACTAATCGATTAATCGGGATTTTACGACAACGCTTAGATGTCGATTACTTCGATTAATCGATTCATCGTTGTAATAATCGATTAATTTTGAATCGATTACTACCTAACGATGAATCGATTCAATAATCGTCAAGAATCGAGAGTAATCGATTAGTTACTAATCGATTAATCGAGATTTTACGACATCTCTAGTCCACACGTGTGAGGGAGCGAAACTTGCAGACAAGCTCCTGATGTGTAAACTAGCCTTGAAGTACGTGAGGACTTTTAATCTAGCCTTTAATCCGACCAAATGTTCCCTCTATTTGAAAATACCCTAAACTTGATGTTGTTCAGCAGATTTTTACAGCAGATGGTTTCAAAATATTCAAAATTATTCTGAAAGACTTTGAATGATTCTTAATGTTTCGAAAAGAATTAAATGATTGAAAAGGCGATCAATGGAAAATATAAAACGGCATAGCTAGCATTTTTTAAAATACAACACTAATAACATAACATCTCACACTTTTTTTATGGGTTCCGTTCACTTTCCTTGTTGAGAGACAAGCCAGCCGAGGGCTGCAAATCTCTCTTATTAGGAACAGAAAAAAACATTTTGGATGTATTTGATTTTAGATTCCTGGCTAAAATAATGAAGTTGTTTTAATAATATTTTAAAGCTCTTTGGAATCAATGAAAAAACGGGACAAATTGAGGATTTTTTAGATTACGACGGGACAGCACAATAAGGTCTGAAAAACGGGACTGTCCCGTTAAATACGGTACGTATGGTCAGCCTAGAGTGTGAGAACTTTCGAGCGACCATCCTTAATGCCGCCTACAAAGTGAAATCCCAGATCATCTTCCGTCGTCTGTCACAATTAGTGAATGAGTTCGTGGGAAGTTATCAAGCCGGCTTCGTTGACGGCCGCTCGACAACGGACCAGATCTTTACTGTACGGCAAATCCTTCAAAAATGCCGTGAATACCAGGTCTCAACGCACCATCTGTTCGTTGATTTCAAGGCGGCATACAACAGTATAGACCGCGTAGAGCTATGGAAAATAATGAACGAGAACAGCTTCCCTGGGAAGCTTACCAGACTGATAAAAGCAACGGTGGATGGTGTGCAAAACTGTGTGAAGATTTCGGGCGAACACTACAGTTCGTTCGAATCGCGCCGGGGACTAAGACAAGGTGATGGACTTTCGTGCCTGTTGTTCAACATTGCGCTAGAAGGTGTCATGCGGAGAGCCGGGTGTAACAGCCGGGGTACGATTTTCAACAGATCCAGTCAATTTATTTGTTTTGCGGATGACATGGACATTGTCGGCCGAACATTTGCAAAGGTGGCAGAACTGTACACCCGCCTGAAACGTGAAGCAACAAAAGTTGGACTGGTGGTGAATGCGTCAAAGACAAAGTACATGCTTGTGGGCGGAACCGAGCGCGACAGGGCCCGCCTGGGAAGAAGTGTTACGATAGACGGGGATACCTTCGAGGTGGTCGAGGAATTCGTCTACCTCGGATCCTTGCTAACGGCTGACAACAACGTTAGTCGTGAAATACGAAGGCGCATCATCTGTGGAAGTCGGGCCTACTACGGGCTCCAGAAGAAACTGCGGTCGAAAAAGATTCGCCACCGCACCAAATGTGTCATGTACAAGACGCTTATAAGACCGGTTGTCCTCTACGGACATGAAACATGGACAATGCTCGAGGAGGACTTGCAAGCACTCGGAGTATTCGAGAGACCGGTGCTTAGGACCATCTTTGGCGGTGTGCAAGAAGACGGTGTGTGGCGGCGAAGAATGAACCATGAGCTCGCCCAACTCTACGGCGAACCCAGTATCCAGAAGGTAGCTAAAGCCGGAAGGGTACGATGGGCAGGACATTGTGCAAGAATGCCGGACAGCAACCCTGCAAAGATGGTGTTCGCTTCCGATCCGGCAAGTACGAGACGGCGTGGAGCTCAGCGAGCGAGATGGGCAGACCAGGTGCAAAACGACTTGGCGAGCGTGGGGCGCATCCGAGGATGGAGAGATGCGGCCTCGAACCGTGTATTGTGTCGTCAAATTGTTGATTCAGTGTTATCTGTTTATATGTAAACTAAATAAATGAATGAAATGAAATGGTTACTGCAACCAGATTTGTTGAACTTGTGTTGCTTGGGGAATAGATGAAGTCTAAGTTTTTGAGCTCTTTTCACAATAAATAGTAATTTTACCATAACTTCTAAGCCCATAGTCCGATCTAGTCAATTTTCAATAAGAAACAATGAGGCATTCTGCGTCGAATGCAATTCAATGCTAGCAAATCGGTTGAGGAAATGTGCCTGATAAATGAGTACCATTTTTTAGCGATTTAGCCATAAAAATGGTATAATTTTCGATCCCATAGTCCGATATGGCCAATTTTCAATAGGAAACAACGGGACAGGATTCTACGTCGAATGCAACTTGTTGTGAGCAAATCGATTGAGGATAAGTGCCCGGAAAATGAGTGACATTTTTTACGCGATTTTTTCGTATGAATTTGTATTTTGACCATAACTTTCGATCCCATAGTCCGATCTGGCCAGTTTCAGATAGGAAACAATGGGACAGGATTCTGCGTCGAATGCAACTTGTTGCGAGCAAATCGGTTGAGGATAAGTGCCCGAAAAATGAGTGACATTTTTTACGCGATTTTTTCGTATGAATTTGTATTTTGGCCATAACTTCTGATCCCATAGTCCGATCTGACCAATTTCAAATAGGAAACAATGGGACAGGATTCTGCGTTGAATGCAACTTGTTGCGAGCAAATCGGTTGAGGATAAGTGCCCGAAAATGAGTGACATTTTTTACGCGATTTTTTCGTATGAATTTGTATTTTGGCCATAACATTCGATCCCATAGTCCGATCTGACCAATTTCAAATAGGAAACAATGTGGCAGGATTCTGCGTCGAATGCAACTTGTTGCGAGCAAATCGGTTGAGGATAAGTGCCCGAAAAATGAGTGACATTTTTTGAGTAGTTTTGCGCACACACACACACACATACACACACACACACACACACACATACACACACACACACACACACACACACACACACACACAGACATCACCTCGATTCGTCGAACTGAGTCGATTGGTATATAACACTATGGGTCTCCGGGCCTTCTATAAAAAGTTTGTTTTTTGAGCGATCATATAGCCTTTACCGTATACTTAGTATACGAGAAAGGCAAAACTTACGTTGTCTGTGCTCTGGGGTCAAATTGACCCCAAATTGAAATTGCTATAACTTTTTTAATGTTGGACCAATTTAATAATCTTTCAGGCCGTTACCAAAGATTGATGATAGTTGGGCGTATACGATGCCAGGAGGGGTTTTAGTGAACAAGGGTACAAAAACAGTGATTTTTCATGATTATTTTACTTATATCCGAAAATCCTACCCATTTTGAACTGCACCTTTTCAAAAAGGTTATGCAGGAAGACGTGTGCTTTGACATGAGGCATTGATTAGTTTAGAGCTTGGTCGCTAGGTGGCGGTATATTTGAATTCATTATTTTAGACTACTCAAGTAATTCCGATGTATAGAATTTTTCTCATTGTATCGCACAAATTTGTAATTTGTAAAGATGACGTCTTTAACAAAGCTTGTCTGGTGAGAATGGACTGTCATGTGACGGAATAAATAACTAGGATTCACAAACAGGCGGCGCTAGTGTACTTGCAATATTCTTGCATATTTGAAATATTGCTTTAGCTTGAGATCCTTTATACCTACACCCAAGTTGTATTCGGCAATATTGTTTAGGATGTCTAGGACTACAAAACGGTGCTCAATATAATGAGCACTTCTTCCAAAATGCGGCGCTAGTGAGCTGTTATATTTGAGTATATTGTTCCATGTGAGATCTGATGTATTTTGGTTTGTAGCATTTTTTGGCAAACATGAATGTTGTGGTAGAGTTCATCAAAAGTTTTCTTTATATTCAATATGCTCCAGCGATGCTGTAAATA